>NC_086446.1:349875724-350526974 GCF_028390025.1 Pseudophryne corroboree | reverse complement strand
CAGCCAGTTCTGTAATACCCAGAGCTGTCAGTGCCCTCTGGCCGATTGTTAAAAGTGATCATGCATTGCCATGTTTTCATAACAAATCAGTGATGGCCAGTTATAAACGGGGTCGTAATCTACGGGACTTTCTGGTTCACACAGACATCTCTCCTAAAACTAGAACACCAACCCGCAAAGGCTGCTTTAAATGCCCCTCATGCACCACATGCAACTATCTGGTTGCGGGGTCAGATTTTCAACATCCACACACGGGTAAAAAATACAAGATACATCATTATCTCACCTGTAGTTCCCAATACGTTATATACATTATCATCTGCCCGTGCGGATTGTTATACGTCGGTCAAACAATCAGGACTTTTAAAGAACGTATGGCGTTGCATCGATCAGCCATAAAAGCTGCCATTGAAGGCAAAGATAATGATCAACCCGTTGCCAGACATTTTAAATCAGTTGGACATTCACTTGCAAGTTTAAAATATCAGATCGTGGATCATGTCCCTATGCCCAACCGTGGTGGTGACAGACAAAAGTTGCTGTCCCAACGAGAAATGCGGTGGATTTCAACATTGAATTCAGTTTCCCCTAACGGACTCAATGAAAAATTAGCATGGAGTGTGTTTCTTTAAATTTATTCTTTTGGTTCAGTACATGCCTTTGTTCTTGCACTTTCCTTTTTTACAACTATATGTTTCATTACATGCCTTTGTTTTTCCATGCTTTGTCTCTGCTGCAGTTAACCACACTCTTTAGTACAGTCAAGTATGCTTAATTTAAGGTGTGCATTGCAGCTATACAGCTGATGTTTCCAAACATCATGCTTTATTGAATAATTAAGATGTTACAGACGGGTATCGCCACATAATTACCTTTTATTGGTTAACTTTCATCTCACACACACGATCGTCCAGTTATTTTTTAATCTTCACCCACTTACACTATTTGGAAACGTTATTTTGTTTCCTCTTATTAATTATTTCACACTGTTACATTTGTTTTAATTCACACTCTGTTCCTTTGCAGCACGATGACGCGATGCGCCGGGCGCTGACACGTCCTGGTAGCCTAGCAACGGTGACGTCATT
Source organism: Pseudophryne corroboree (assembly GCF_028390025.1). Taxonomy (NCBI): domain Eukaryota; kingdom Metazoa; phylum Chordata; class Amphibia; order Anura; family Myobatrachidae; genus Pseudophryne; species Pseudophryne corroboree. The sequence continues at coordinate 350,525,886 of NC_086446.1, read as the reverse complement.
TCCAGCCGCCCGTGGCCGGAGCCGCCGGCGTCTCTCCCGCCCGCCGCACCTGCGCCCGTGCTGACATTAGAAGAGTACTTAAGGTAAGAACACCTCACATATGATTGTTTTTCACCCATGTATCCTTGAGAAAAACACCCAGCGTGGTGTTGAAACGTTGGATTTTACATGATGCTTGTTGCATAAAGAATTTTTTTACTTTCAAATCCGTGGAGTGCCGCCTGTTTCTGTGGTGAGGGGGTCATTGTCTTGTGGCACCGGTCACCAGGAACATCTACTTTGTACATACCACTGAGGAGGGCACCCCGGTCTATACAACAGCAACTGTTCCTGAGTGCCAACTACGTCCACCACATATATATATATATATATATATATATATATATATATATATATATATAGAGAGAGAGAGAGAGAGAGAGAGAGAGAGAGAGAGATAGTAAATACTGCTAGTGCACAGTAATGTACAAGATTAATAACAGCAATGCACTGTACAGAATACACCTTAGTCCTGTGCAGTATGATGTAACACGTACAATCTACTGTATAATTCAAGTCCACATTCTGGAGCCAGATACCTAGAGGAAGGGGTGGGCCCTCGGGCAGTGGGGCCCACCGGGAAACTTCCTACTGTGGGGCCCAGTCCACCTCTGGGTGTATTGTTTACAATAATTCCAAGCAGAAGATACCCGCACCAAAAACTCTTTTATAAAAATATTTTCAAATAAGGGGGTTCATTGTTGTATTGTGTATAAGAATATTATTCTTAATATGATCACACAAATTTTAAAGGTGCCACCCACTGGATCAAGTAAACAGACAATACTCAGAAAGAGAAGGGAAAGAAACCAGTTTAGAGATGGGTGCACTCTCCCCTTAATGATATAATCAATAAAATCACTCTTTATTAGATATGCTTTAAAATAAGATATCCATACTGATATGACACTTACACAAATGCTTATTAATTCTATAGATACTATTGTATTTTTTTTTTATATATCGGTATGTATTGTTCACATATAGCATTTTTTAAGTAAAAAAAATTGTTTTCTTTCCCTTCTCTTTCTGTAGTGGTGTAATGTGTATAAGGGGCCCTACTGTGGGCCGTAACCTTTATAAATGGCATTACTGTGTGGCGTAACGTGTATAAAAGGTACTACTGTATGGTTTAACATGTATATGGAGCGCTGCCGTGTGACGTAACGTGTATAAATGGCATTACTGTGTGGCGTAACGTGTATAAGGGTTATGTATAAGGGGTACTGCTGTATGGTGTAACATGTATAATGGAGTGCTGCTGTGTGACGTAACGTGTATAAATGGCATTACTGTGTGGTGTAACGTGTATAAGGGGTACTACTGTATGGCGTAACGTGTATAATGAGCACTGCTGTGTGACGTAATGAGTGTAAGTGGCAAAACTGTGCGGCGTAACGTGTATAAGGGTACTACTGTGTGGTGTTATTTGAATAACGGACACTACTGTGCAGTGTAATGTGAATTGGTGCTATTTTGGGGCCACTCACCTCCCAAAAAGCCGCACCCCTATATTTTTGGCATGCTCCTTCGGTGCACACTGTTCATATTTTAAATATGGGGGGCACCAGTTCTTATACTGGCACAGGGCACCAAAATGTCTACTTAGAGCTCTGTCGGAGAGAGATAAATTACCAGCAAATCAGCTCCTAACATTTTTTGAACACAGCCTGTAACATGGCAATTAGGAGCTGATTGGATGGTACTTTAACTCTCTCCAAGGCTTAATACATCTCCCTATTACTGTAGGCCTTGTTTCAAATTATTTTTGTGTAAGTACAGTAATAGAACACTGCAATCGGCTAGGTGAACAATCTGTAATGAGAACAGGACACAATACACTGTGTATGTGAACACTATGTACAAGGGATAGCACACAGTGAACTGGGTAATAGACACAATGAACTGGGTAATAGACACACCGAGATGGGAATAGGACATACTAAGCTGGGAATAGGATGCACTAGGAGTAGGATGCATTATGCATGGGACAGAAAGCACTGGGAATAGTACACACTGCACTGGGGATATCTCATAATGCTATGCATATCGAACACACCGCACTGGAATGGGTGTAGAATGGTATGCCGGCGGCCGGGCTCCCGGCGACCAGCATACCGGCGTCGGAATCCCGACTGCTGGCATACCGACAGTGTAGTGATCGCAAATGAGCCCCTTGCGGGCACGGTGGCACGCGCCACGCTATTTATTCTCCCTCCAGGGGGGTCGTGGACCCTCAAGAGGGAGAAAAAGTGTCGGTATGCCGGCTGTCGGGATTCCGGCGCCGGTATACTGTGCGCCGGAATCCTGACAGCCGGCAAACTGAAGACCACCCCACTGGAATAGGGCAAACTGCATTTTGATTATGACTCATTTCAGTGGCAAACGCAGGATTTCTCGAGGGGGGGTTTCCAAATGCAGTTCACAATCTCCCAGTCTGTGGAACATAAGAGCAAGTGTGGGAGTCTGGGGGAGCGGTAGAAGAACCTAATAATAACCCTGGACATTAATGGTCTTTTTATACACTGGATATTGTATGGAATACAGTATTAATATTTAATACTGTAGATGGTCTATAGTATAGGATGTATCAAACATTTAAAAAAATAAGAATTTACTTACCGATAATTCTATTTCTCGGAGTCCGTAGTGGATGCTGGGGTTCCTGAAAGGACCATGGGGGATAGCGGCTCCGCAGGAGACAGGGCACAAAAAGTAAAGCTTTAGGATCAGGTGGTGTGCACTGGCTCCTCCCCCCATGACCCTCCTCCAAGCCTCAGTTAGGATACTGTGCCCGGACGAGCGTACACAATAAGGAAGGATTTATGAATCCCGGGTAAGACTCATACCAGCCACACCAATCACACTGTACAACCTGTGATCTGAACCCAGTTAACAGTATGATAACAGCGGAGCCTCTGAAAGATGGCTCACAACAATAATAACCCGATTTTTGTAACTATGTACAAGTATTGCAGATAATCCGCACTTGGGATGGGCGCCCAGCATCCACTACGGACTCCGAGAAATAGAATTATCGGTAAGTAAATTCTTATTTTCTCTATCGTCCTAGTGGATGCTGGGGTTCCTGAAAGGACCATGGGGATTATACCAAAGCTCCCAAACGGGCGGGAGAGTGCGGATGACTCTGCAGCACCGAATGAGAGAACTCCAGGTCCTCCTTAGCCAGGTTATCAAATTTGTAGGATTTTACAAACGTGTTTGCCCCTGACTAAATAGCCGCTCGGCAAAGTTGTAAAGCCGAGACCCCTCGGGCAGCCGCCCAAGATGAGCCCACCTTCCTTGTGGAATGGGCATTTACATATTTTGGCTGTGGCAGGCCTGCCACAGAATGTGCAAGCTGAATTGTATTACACATCCAACTAGCAAAAGTCTGCTTAGAAGCAAGAGCACCCAGTTTGTTGGGTGCATACAGGATAACAGCAAGTCAGTTTTCCTGACTCCAGCCGTCCTGGAACCTATATTTTCAGGGCCCTGACCACATCTAGCAACTTGGAGTCCTCCAAGTCCCTAGTAGGCGCAAGACACCACAATAAGCTGGTTCAGGTGAAACACTGACACCACCTTAGGGAGAGAACTGGGGACGAGTCCGCAGCTCTGCCCTGTCCGAATGGACAAACAGATATGGGCTTTTTTGAGAAAAAAAAAAAACCACCAATTTGACACTCGCCTGGTCCAGGCCAGGTCCAAGAGCATGTTCACTTTTCATGTGAGATGCTTCAAATCCACAGATTTGACTGGTTTTAAACCAATGTGTTTTGAGGAATCCCAGAACTACGTTGAGATCCCACAGTGCCACTGGAGGCACAAAAGGGGGTTGTATATGCAATACTCCCTTGACAAACTTCTGGACTTCAGGAACTGAAGCCAATTCTTTCTGGAAGAAAAATCGACAGGGCCGAAATTTGAACCTTAATGGACCCCAATTTGAGGCCCATAGACACTCCTGTTTGCAGGAAATGCAGGAATCGACCGAGTTGAAATTTCTTCGTGGGGCCTTCCTGGCCTCACACCACGCAACATATTTTCGCCACATGTGGTGATAATGTTGTGCAGTCACCTCCTTTCTGGCTTTGACCAGGGTAGGAATGACCTCTTCCTGAATGCCTTTTCCCTTAGGATCCGGCGTTCCACCGCCATGCCGTCAAACGCAGCTGCGGTAAGTCTTGGAACAGACATGGTACTTGCTGAAACAAGTCCCTTCTTAGCGGCAGAGGCCATAAGTCCTCTGTGAGCATCTCTTGAAGTTCCGGGTACCAAGTCCTTCTTGGCCAATCCGGAGCCATGAGTATAGTTCTTACTCCTCTACGTCTTATAATTCTCAGTACCTTAGGTATGAAAAGCAGAGGATGGAACACATACACCGACTGGTACACCCACGGTGTTACCAGAACGTCCACAGCTATTGCCTGAGGGTCTCTTAACCTGGCGCAATACCTGTCCCGTTTTTTGTTCAGACGGGACGCCATCATGTCCACCTTTGGTAATTCCCAACGGTTTACAATCATGTGGAAAACTTCCCCATGAAGTTCCCACTCTGCCGGGTGGAGGTCGTGCCTACTGAGGAAGTCTGCTTCCCAGTTTCCATTCCCGGAATGAAACACTGCTGACAGTGCTATCACATGATTTTCCGCCCAGCGAAAAGTCCTTGCAGTTTTTGCCACTGCCCTCCTGCTTCTTGTGCCGCCCTGTCTATTTACGTGGGCGACTGCCGTGATGTTTTATCCCACTGGATCAATACCGGCTGACCTTGAAGCAGAGGTCTTGCTAAGCTTAGAGCATTATAAATTTACCCTTAGCTATATTTATGTGGAGAAAAGTCTCCAGACTTGATCACACTCCCTGGAAATTTTTTCCTTGTGTGACTGCTCCCCAGCCTCTCGGGCTGGCCTCCGTGGTCACCAACATCCAAAACTGAATGCCGAATCTGCGGCCCTCTAGAAGATGAGCACTCTATAACCACCACAGGAGAGACACCCTTGTCCTTGGATATAGGGTTATCCGCTGATGCATCTGAAGATGCGATCCGGACCATTTGTCCAGCAGATCCCACTGAAAAGTTCTTGCATGAAATCTGCCGACTGGAATTGCTTCGAAGGAAGTCACCATTTTTTTACCATGGCCCTTGTGCAATGATGCACTGATTTTAGGAGGTTCCTGACTAGCTCGGATAACTCCCTGGCTTTCTCTTCCGGGAGAAACACCTTTTTCTGGACTGTGTCCAGAATCATCCCTAAGCACAGGAGACTTGTTGTCGGGATCAGCTGCGATTTTGGAATATTTAGAATCCACCCCTGCTGTTGTAACAGTATCCGAGATAGTGCTACTCCGACCTCCAACTGTTCCCTGGACTTTGCCCTTATCAGGAGATCGTCCAAGTAAGGGATAATTAAGACGCCTTTTCTTCGAAGAAGAACCATCATTTCGGCCATTACCTTGGTAAAGACCCGGGGTGCCGTGGACAATCCAAACGGCAGCCTCTGAAACTGATAGTGACAGTTCTGTACCACGAACCTGAGGTACCCTTAGTGATAAGGGCAAATTTGGGACATGGAGGTAAGCATCCCTGATGTCTCGGGACACCATATAGTCCCTTTCTTCCCGGTTCGTTATCACTGCTCTGAGTGACTCCATCTTGATTTGAACCTTTGTAAGTGTTCAAATTTTTTTAGATTTAGAATAGGTCTCACCTAGCCTTCTGGCTTCAGTACCACAATATAGTGTGGAATAATACCCCTTTTCTTGTTGTAGGAGGGGTAATTTAATTATCACCTGCTGGGAATACAGCTCGTGAATTGTTTCCCATACTGCCTCCTTGTCGGAGGGAGACCTTGGTAAAGCAGACTTCAGGAGCCTGCGCAGGGGAAACGTCTCGACATTCCAATCTGTACCCCTGGGATACTACTTGTAGGATCCAGGGGTCCTGTACGGTCTCAGCGTCATGCTGAGAGCTTGTCAGAAGCGGTGGAACGCTTCTGTTCCTGGGAATGGGCTGCCTGCTGCAGTCTTCTTCCCTTTCCTCTATCCCTGGGCAGATATGACTCTTATAGGGACGAAAGGACTGAAGCTGAAAAGACGGTGTCTTTTTCTGCAGAGATGTGACTTAGGGTAAAAACGGTGGATTTTCCAGCAGTTGCCGTGGCCACCAGGTCCGATGGACCGACCCCAAATAACTCCTCTTCCTTTATACGGCAATACACCTTTGTGCCGTTTGGAATCTGCATCACCTGACCACTGTCGTGTCCATAAACATCTTCTGGCAGATATGGACATCGCACTTACTCTTGATGCCAGAGTGCAAATATCCCTCTGTGCATCTCGCATATATAGAAATGCATCCTTTAAATGCTCTATAGTCAATAAAATACTGTCCCTGTCAAGGGTATCAATATTTTTAGTCAGGGAATCCGACCAAGCCACCCCAGCTCTGCACATCCAGGCTGAGGCGATCGCTGGTCGCAGTATAACACCAGTATGTGTGTATATACTTTTTATGATATTTTCCAGCCTCCTGTCAGCTGGCTCCTTGAGGACGGCCCTATCTATAGACGGTACCGCCACTTGTTCCGATAAGCGTGTGAGCGCCTTATCCACCCTAAGGGGTGTTTCCCAACGCGCCCTAACTTCTGGCGGGAAAGGGTATACCGCCCATATTTTCTATCGGGGGGAACCCACGCATCATCACACACTTCATTTAATTTATCTGATTCAGGAAAAACTACGGTAGTTTTTTCACATCCCACATAATACCCTCTTTTGTGGTACTTGTAGTATCAGAAATATGTAACACCTCCTTCATTGCCCTTAACGTGTGGCCCTAATAAGGAATACGTTTGTTTATTCACCGTCGACACTGGATTCAGTGTCCCTGTCTGTGTCTGTGTCGACCGACTAAAGTAAACGGGCGTTTTAAAACCCCTGACGGTGTTTTTGAGACGTCTGGACCGGTACTAATTGTTTGTCGGCCGTCTCATGTCGTCAACCGACCTTGCCGCGTGTTGACATTATCACGTAATTCCCTAAACAAGCCATCCATTCCGGTGTCGACTCCCTAGAGAGTGACATCACCATTACAGGCAGTTGCTCCGCCTCCTCACCAACATCGTCCTCATACATGTCGACACACACGTACCGACACACAGCACACACACAGGGAATGCTCTGATAGAGGACAGGACCTACTAGCCCTTTGGAGAGACAGAGGGAGAGTTTGCCAGCACACACCAAAAACGCTATAATTATATAGGGACAACCTTATATAAGTGTTTTCCCTTATAGCATCTTTTTTATATATTTTTAACGCCAAATTAGTGCCCCCCCTCTCTGTTTTAACCCTGTTTCTGTAGTGCAGTGCAGGGGAGAGCCTGGGAGCCTTCCCTCCAGCCTTTCTGTGAGGGAAAATGGCGCTGTGTGCTGAGGAGATAGGCCCCGCCCCTTTTTCGGCGGCCTCGTCTCCCGCTCTTAACGGATTCTGGCAGGGGTTAAATATCTCCATTTAGCCCCCGGAGGCTATATGTGAGGTATTTTTAGCCAAAAATAGGTTTTCATTGCCTCCCAGGGCGCCCCCCTCCCAGCGCCCTGCACCCTCAGTGACTGCCGTGTGAAGTGTGCTGAGAGGAAATGGCGCACAGCTGCAGTGCTGTGCGCTACCTTAAGAAGACTGAGGAGTCTTCATGCCGCCGATTCTGGACCTTCTTCTTGTTTCAGCATCTGCAAGGGGGCCGGCGGCGAGGCTCCGGTGACCATCCAGGCTGTACCTGTGATCGTCCCTCTGGAGCTAATGTCCAGTAGCCAAAGAAGCCAATCCATCCTGCACGCAGGTGAGTTCACTTCTTCTCCCCTAAGTCCCTCGTTGCAGTGATCCTGTTGCCAGCAGGACTCACTGTAAAATAAAAAACCTAAGCTAAACTTTTCTAAGCAGCTCTTTAGGAGAGCCACCTAGATTGCACCCTTCTCGGCCGGGCACAAAAATCTAACTGAGGCTTGGAGGAGGGTCATGGGGGGAGGAGCCAGTGCACACCACCTGATCCTAAAGCTTTACTTTTTGTGCCCTGTCTCCTGCGGAGCCGCTATCCCCCATGGTCCTTTCAGGAACCCCAGCATCCACTAGGACGATAGAGAAATATAAAATAAGTTGTCAGGAAAAGATTAAACATCCCGTAATAAATAATTACACAAACATGATAGAACCAGTACTGCATTTTCTAAGTTCACATTCTCCCACCTCATGGTAAGGCTCCTGTCTCTTCTTCCTGGTAGCTACTCTCTGGTCCAGTGCATTGATTGAGGAGTCAGATTCATACACACAGCAAACTCAGTAGAAGAAGCTGCTACCACTGGGCTTGCGCAGCAACTCTGCTCTGTCCTTTAAAACTGCATGATGTTTCTGCAGCACTAGTAATCTAATCATATTATATAGCATTGCTATTGTTGCCATAATTTTAGCCATTTGCCAAGTGGAGGGGGGTTTCCAGGCACCAGAAACCCCCCCTGCATTTGCCTATGCGTTTCAATGGAAATTAGAAGCGCTGTACTGGATGTAGAACATTGCCATATAGATAGAAGAGAGTACACTATGGGTATATAATGCACTGCATTGGGGGGTATATAATGCACTGCATTGGGAGTACAACACTCTGAAACTATTTATGACATTCTGTGTTGCTCATAGGAGACACTGCAATAGGAACAGAATGAGTACTAAGGGAATATGATGCACTGTGTTAGAATAATGCACTACACTGTAGGACACACTGCAATAGAGATAGGACATATTACTATGGGAACAGGATGCACTCCGCAGATATAGAACATACTGCACTAGGAAGAGGACAAACTGCGCAGGGGATAGAACACAAGACAGAGTACATGGGAATAGGATGCACTGCACTGGAGATAGAACAAGGGGGTTAATTCCAAGTTGATCGCAGCAGGAATTTTGTTAGCAGTTGGTCAAAAACCATGGAGGTCATTCCGAGTTGTTCGCTCGCAAGGCGATTTTAGCAGAGTTGCTCACGCTAAGCCGCCGCCTACTGGGAGTGAATCTTAGCATCTTAAAATTGCGAACGACGTATTCGCAATTTTGCGATTACAAACTTCTTAGCAGTTTCAGCGTAGCTTCAGACTTACTCGGCATCTGCGATCAGTTCAGTGCTTGTCGTTCCTGGTTTGACGTCACAAACACACCCAGCGTTCGCCCAGACACTCCCCCGTTTCTCCAGCCACTCCTGCGTTTTTTCCGGAAACGGTAGCGTTTTTTCCCACACGCCCATAAAACGGCCTGTTTCCGCCCAGAAACACCCATTTCCTGTCAATCACACTACGATCGCCTGAGCGAAGAAAAAGCCGTGAGTAAAAATCCTAACTTCATAGCAAATTTACTTGGCGCAGTCGCAGTGCGGACATTGCGCATGCGCACTAAGCGGAAAATCGCTGCGATGCGATGAAATTTACCGAGCGAACAACTCGGAATGAGGGCCCATGTGCACTGCAGGGGAGGCAGATATAACATGTGCAGAGAGAGTTAGATTTGGGGGTGGTGTGTTCAATCTGCAATCTAATTTGCAGTATAAAAATAAAGCAGTCAGTATTTACTCTGCAGAAATAAAATAACCCACCCAAATTAACTCTTTCTGCACATGTTATATCTGCCCCCCCCCCCCCCCTGCAGTGCACATGGTTTTGCCCAACTGCTAACAAAATTACTGCTGCGATCAACTTGGAATTACCCCCAAAGTACACTAGAAATAGGAGCCACTACACTGAGGATAGAACACACACTGCTCTGGAAATAGGCGGCACTACACTGGGGTTTGGATACACTACTACAGAAATAAATCTGTATACTATGACAATAGGGTCCACTATGCAAGGGAGAGAACATAATGCCCTATAAATGGAACACATTGCTCTGGTAACAGGATGCACTACGCTGTGGGTAGGACACACTTGTTTGGAAGTAAAAAGAGTGGAGAAGTGGGCAAGTGGACAAGTTACCCAAAACAACCAATCAACTTTGAGGTAGTATTTCTCGAGTATATTCTATAAAATTATAGGTAGCAGCTGATTGTTGCTATGGGCAACTTCTCCACTGGTCCACTCTATTCACTGCTTGATACATCTCCCCCACTGTGTAGAGAAAATGTAACAGAGATTCTATATTTACAATAGAGAATTTTTTATTCACTATATTTCTGAAAATTTACTGTGTAGGGCCCTACATACGGTGAGATTTGTACCATGTGAGATTTGTACCATGCGATTTCCCTTGAAGCCCAGGGAGCCGATATTGCATATACACACGATGCATTTTGGACCATGTGCGATTTGTATCATTAAAAAAAAAAAAAAAAGGAAAGAGGAGCGCTCATGTGTTCATGATAGATACCTGATGAATTTATACAGAGCCGGTAAATAATTAAAAATAATTTATTCAATAACAATTATACCAATTGTATTTAACTATTAACAATATAGATAGATTAAATAACGTGCTGGCCAGCAGTTTAAAATTATCACCAATACTGCTAAAACATCCCTAATAGGGGATCAGTGCACTGAAAAATAAGTATCAGCATGTAGTAACTTTGTATAAATCTGTGATAATAACTGTTCCTTGCATAAAGGATAATTGCACTAAAAGAAACTGTCCTGTCGAGACATCAGCGTGTATTAAATTGTAACAGTCAAATTGCAACTGAAGCACGCTGAAATGGTAAAGGTGTAGCGGCAGATATCAGCTTGTGACAATGTGTCCGATTACCTCCCTGATGGAAATCACGGTGTGGTCCTACCCCCGATAACCGAGCGTCCTCGGTTATTAGGTTGTGCACGGGGGCTTGAGCGGGTTGAGCGGATTTTGAAGTGAACTCACTTTGAAAAAGTCACGTGATTTCGTGACGAAACGCGTCAGTCTCCGCCCATTTTTTTGAAGCTGCAGCAGTGCTCACCATCAACTTACAGGTGTATCGCGCAGCAGAGCGGGAGTCGGTACGGGACCTTGCAATCCGCTCAACCCGCTGCCAAACATCAGCACGACCGCCGAAGCAGGCTCCAGCATTGCAAGTCCGACACATCATATCCTCCTGTGTTTGTGAAGTAAGCCACAGCCGGTGACACAAGAGGCACCCCCCGTGCACAACCTAATAACCGAGGACGCTCGGTTATCGGGGGTAGGACCACACCGTGATTTCCATCAGGGAGGTAATCGGACACATTGTCACAAGCTGATATCTGCCGCTACACCTTTACCATTTCAGCGTGCTTCAGTTGCAATTTGACTGTTACAATTTAATACACGCTGATGTCTCGACAGGACAGTTTCTTTTAGTGCAATTATCCTTTATGCAAGGAACAGTTATTATCACAGATTTATACAAAGTTACTACATGCTGATACTTATTTTTCAGTGCACTGATCCCCTATTAGGGATGTTTTAGCAGTATTGGTGATAATTTTAAACTGCTGGCCAGCACGTTATTTAATCTATCTATATTGTTAATAGTTAAATACAATTGGTATAATTGTTATTGAATAAATTATTTTTAATTATTTACCGGCTCTGTATAAATTCATCAGGTATCTATCATGAACACATGAGCGCTCCTCTTTCCTTTTTTTTTTGTTTAACGATTGTAATTTCTAGGGGTATATACAGCCCCTTGAGTGAAGCGAACGTGAGTTCTGATGGATACTTTATTTCTATAATTGGTCAAATACAGACACAGGCGCTTCATTTTTCTCTTTTGCGATTTGTATCATGCTTAAAAAAAAAAAAAAAGCTCATTTAAATAGTGGGTTCGTATTACAGGGGTGTGGGTGGCGCCTTTTCACAGGGGATAAATAGCGGTGTCCATTATAAGTAAAAACATTGGTGGTCAGTGGTTTTAAATACTTACCAAAACTCAATGTACCGGCTGCTGCTTGATGGCTTCCTTTCCTTCCTCCAGTGTCAAATGAGGAGGGCTCAGGGAGTGGCTCTGGTGACATAAATCGGGATTGCAAGGCTTTTCTGTACACACGGTGCGATATGCACCGCGTTTGCTTGCGACCTGATCGCATCTGTTATCGATGCACATGAGATGTGTGCTTGCGATACTGACGCTGGGGGGCCGTGCATCTGCATCGCAAGCCATGTGCACCATGGGGGTAATTCCAAGTTGATCGCAGCAGGAAATTTTTTAGCAGTTGGGCAAAACCATGTGCACTGCAGGGGAGGCAGATATAACATGTGCAGAGAGAGTTAGATTTGGGTGTGGTGTGTTCAATCTGCAATCTAAATTGCAGTGTAAAAATAAAGCAGCCAGTATTTACCCTGCACAGAAACAAAATAACCCACCCAAATCGAACTCTCTCTGCACATGTTATATCTGCCTCCCCTGCAGTGCACATGGTTTTGCCCAACTGCTAAAAAATTTCCTGCTGCGATCAACTTGGAATTACCCCCCATATTCAATGCGATTTAAACCATTTGGTTTAAATTGTGGGCGCATATCGTGCAGTGTGTAGGCCCCTTATGACCTTGTTGGTGGATCACAAGTTGCATGACATGTCCATGAGAAACATCAGTTTCCCCACAGTTGCTGTTACCAAATAGGTAACAGCCTATGGGCCCTACACCTTTTAGGAGCCCCGCTACAAAGGATCAAAAATAATATTGATTTGATCTTGAAAGAAAATGACAATCAAGATTTCTTATTTGTGTTAAAAAATGAATCGATCCAAAGAAACAAAAACTTAACATTCAAGACTCTATAGAGAAAATACTGTATTAATTAGTGATGAGAGGGTTCGGTTCCTCGGAATCCGAACCTCCCCGAACTTCACCCATTTTACACGGGTCCGAGGCATACTTGGATACTCCAGTATTGCTCGGTTAACCCGAGCGCGCCCGAACGTCATCATCCCGCTGTCGGATTCTCGCGAGATTCGGATTCTATATAAGGAGCCGTGCGTCGCCGCCATTTTTCACTCGTGCATTGGAAATGATAGTGAGAGGACGTGGCTGGCGTCCTCTCACTTTGTTTGAGAACTTTCAGGGGGCTGCAAATATCTTTATTCTGGGGACCAGCAGTATTATATAGGAGGAGTACAGTGCAGAGTTTTGCTGACCAGTGACCACCAGTATTATACATTCTCTGCCTGAAAAACGCTCCATATCTGTGCTCAGTGTGCTGCATATATCTGTGCTCACACTGCTTTATTGTGGGGACTGGGGACCAGCAGTATTATATAGGAGGAGTATAGTGCAGAGTTTTGCTGACCAGTGACCACCAGTATTATACGTTCTCTGCCTGAAAAACGCTCCATATCTGTGCTCAGTGTGCTGCATATATCTGTGCTCACACTGCTTTATTGTGGGGACTGGGGACCAGCAGTATTATATAGGAGGAGTACAGTGCAGAGTTTTGCTGACCAGTGACCACCAGTATTATACGTTCTCTGCCTGAAAAACGCTCCATATCTGTGCTCAGTGTGCTGCATATATCTGTGCTCACACTGCTTTATTGTGGGGACTGGGGACCAGCAGTATTATATAGGAGGAGTACAGTGCAGAGTTTTGCTGACCAGTGACCACCAGTATTATACGTTCTCTGCCTGAAAAACGCTCCATATCTGTGCTGCATTGTAGTATATAGTAGGAGTACAGTGCATAATTTTGCTGACCACCAGTATATAATATATAGGAGTACGGTACAGAAGGCCACTGCTCTACCTACCTCTGTGTCGTCAAGTATACTATCCATCCATACCTGTGGTGCATTTCAGTTTTGCACAGTTTGCTGACCACCAGTATATTATATATAGCAGTACGGTACAGTAGGCCACTGCTCTACCTACCTCTGTGTCGTCAAGTATACTATCCATCCATACCTGTGGTGCATTTCAGTTTTGCACAGTTGCTGACCACCAGTATATAATATATAGCAGTACGGTACAGTAGGCCACTGCTCTACCTACCTCTGTGTCGTCAAGTATACTATCCATCCATACCTGTGATGCATTTCAGTTTTGCACAGTTTGCTGACCACCAGTATATAATATATAGCAGTACGGTACAGTAGGCCACTGCTCTACCTACCTCTGTGTCGTCAAGTATACTATCCATCCATACCTGTGGTGCATTTCAGTTTTGCACAGTTTGCTGACCACCAGTATATAATATATAGCAGTACGGTACAGTAGGCGACTGCTCTACCTACCTCTGTGTCGTCAAGTATACTATCCATCCATACCTGTGGTGCATTTCAGTTGTGCGCAGTATATATAGTAGTAGGCCATTGCTATTTATACTGGCATATAATTCCACACATTAAAAAATGGAGAACAAAAATGTGGAGGGTAAAATAGGGAAAGATCAAGATCCACTTCCACCTCGTGCTGAAACTGCTGCCACTAGTCATGGCCGAGACGATGAAATGCCATCAACGTCGTCTGCCAAGGCCGATGCCCAATGTCATAGTAGAGAGCATGTAAAATCCAAAACACAAAAGTTCAGTAAAATGACCCAAAAATCAAAATTAAAAGCGTCTGAGGAGAAGCGTAAACTTGCCAATATGCCATTTACGACACGGAGTGGCAAGGAACGGCTGAGACCCTGGCCTATGTTCATGGCTAGTGGTTCAGCTTCACATGAGGATGGAAGCACTCATCCTCTCGCTAGAAAAATGAAAAGACTTAAGCTGGCAAAAGCACAGCAAAGAACTGTGCGTTCTTCTAAATCACAAATCCCCAAGGAGAGTCCAATTGTGTCGGCTGCGATGCCTGACCTTCCCAACACTGGACGGGAAGAGGTGGCGCCTTCCACCATTTGCACGCCCCCTGCAAGTGCTGGAAGGAGCACCCGCAGTCCAGTTCCTGATAGTCAAATTGAAGATGTCACTGTTGAAGTACACCAGGATGAGGATATGGGTGTTGCTGGCGCTGAGGAGGAAATTGACAAGGAGGATTCTGATGGTGAGGTGGTTTGTTTAAGTCAGGCACCCGGGGAGACACCTGTTGTACGTGGGACGAATATGGCCATTGACATGCCTGGTCAAATGACAAAAAAAATCACCTCTTCGGTGTGGAATTATTTTAACACAAATGCGGACAACAGGTGTCAAGCTGTGTGTTGCCTTTGTCAAGCTGTAATAAGTAGGGGTAAGGACGTTAACCACCTCGGAACATCCTCCCTTATACGTCACCTGCAGCACATTCATCATAAGTCAGTGACAAGTTCAAAAACTTTGGATGACAGCGGAAGCAGTCCACTGACCAGTAAATCCCTTCCTCTTGTAACCAAGCTCCTGCAAACCACACCACCAGTGTCAATTTC
The DNA here is from genome assembly GCF_028390025.1 of Pseudophryne corroboree. NCBI lineage: Eukaryota > Metazoa > Chordata > Amphibia > Anura > Myobatrachidae > Pseudophryne > Pseudophryne corroboree. Next base: position 350,510,510 of record NC_086446.1, on the reverse strand, counting down.
CTCCTTACACAGGAAAGCCAATAGTCCTGCAGGCCAGGTCAACTGTCAAGTCTGACGAGTCCTCCCCTGCCTGGGATTCCTCCGATGCATCCTTGAGTGTAACGCCTACTGCTGCTGGCGCTACTGTTGTTGCTGCTGGGAGTCGATCGTCATCCCAGAGGGGAAGTCGGAAGACCACTTGTACTACTTCCAGTAAGCAATTGACTGTCCAACAGTCCTTTGCGAGGAAGATGAAATATCACAGCAGCCATCCTGCTGCAAAGCTGATAACTCAGGCCTTGGCAGCCTGGGCGGTGAGAAACGTGTTTCCGTTATCCACCGTTAATTCACAGGCAACTACAGACTTGATTGAGGTACTGTGTCCCCAGTACCAAATACCATCTAGGTTCCATTTCTCTAGGCAGGCGATACCGAAAATGTACACAGACCTCAGAAAAAGAGTCACCAGTGTCCTAAAAAATGCAGTTGTACCCAATGTCCACTTAACCACGGACATGTGGACAAGTGGAGCAGGGCAGACTGTGACAGCCCACTGGGTAGATGTATTGCCTCCCGCAGCAAGAACAGCAGCGGCGGCACCAGTAGCAGCATATCGCAAACGCCAACTCGTTCCTAGGCAGGCTACGCTTTGTATCACCGCTTTCCAGAAGAGGCACACAGCTGACAACCTCTTACGGAAACTGAGGAACATCATCGCAGAATGGCTTACCCCAATTGGACTCTCCTGGGGATTTGTGACATCGGACAACGCCACCAATATTGTGCGTGCATTACATGTGGGCAAATTCCAGCACGTCCCATGTTTTGCACATACATTGAATTTAGTGGTGCAGAATTATTTAAAAAACGACAGGAGCGTGCAAGAGATGCTGTTGGTGGCCCGAAGAATTGCGGGCCACTTTCGGCATTCAGTCACCGCGTGCCGAAGACTGGAGCACCAGCAAACACTCGTAAACCTGCCCTGCCATCATCTGAAGCAAGAGGTGGTAACAAGGTGGAATTCAACCCTCTATATGCTTCAGAGGATGGAGGAGCAGCAAAAGGCCATTCAAGCCTATACATCTGCCTACGATATAGGCAAAGGAGGGGGAATGCACCTGACTCAAGCGCAGTGGAGAATGATTTCAACGTTGTGCAAGGTTCTGCAACCCTTTGAACTTGCCACACGTGAAGTCAGTTCAGACACTGCCAGCCTGAGTCAGGTCATTCCCCTCATCAGGCTTTTGCAGAAGAAGCTGGAGACATTGAAGGAGGAGCTAAAACAGAGCGATTCCGCTAGGCATGTGGGACTTGTGGATGGAGCCCTTAATTCGCTTAACCAAGATTCACGGGTGGTCAATCTGTTGAAATCAGAGCACTACATTTTGGCCACCGTGCTCGATCCTAGATTTAAAACCTACGTTGTATCTCTCTTTCCGGCAGACACAAGTCTGCAGAGGTTCAAAGAACTGCTGGTGAGAAAATTGTCAAGTCAAGCGGAACGTGACCCGTCAACAGCTCCTCCTTCACATTCTCCCGCAACAGGGGGTGCGAGGAAAAGGCTAAGAATTCTGAGCCCACCCGCTGGCGGTGATGCAGGGCAGTCTGGAGCGAGTGCTGACATCTGGTCCGGACTGAAGGACCTGCCAACGATTACTGACATGTCGTCTACTGTCACTGCATATGATTCTCTCACCATTGAAAGAATGGTGGAGGACTATAAGAGTGACCGCATCCAAGTAGGCACGTCAGACAGTCCGTACGTATACTGGCAGGAAAAAGAGGCAATTTAGAGGCCCTTGCAGAAACTGGCTTTATTTTACCTAAGTTGCCCACCCTCCAGTGTGTACTCCGAAAGAGTGTTTAGTGCAGCCGCTCACCTTGTCAGCAATCAGCGTACGAGGTTACTTCCAGAAAATGTGTAGAAGATGATGTTTATCAAAATGAATTATAATAAATTCCTCCGTGGAGACATTCACCAACAATTGCCTCCAGAAAGTACACAGGGACCTGAGATGGTGGATTCCAGTGGGGACGAATTAATAATCTGTGAGGAGGGAGATGTACACAGTGAAAGGGGTGAGGAATCGGACGATGAGGAGGAGGTGGACATCTTGCCTCTGTAGAGCCAGTTTGTGCAAGGAGAGATTGATTGCTTCTTTTTTGGTGGGGGCCCAAACCAACCAGTCATTTCAGTCACAGTTGTGTGGCAGACCCTGTCGCTGAAATGATGGGTTTGTTAAAGTGTCCATGTCCTGTTTATACAACACAAGGGTGGGTGGGAGGGCCCAAGGACAATTCCATCTTGCACCTCTATTTTCTTTCATTTTTCTTTGCATCATGTGCTGTTTGGGGACTATTTTTTGAAGTGCCATCCTGCCTGACACTGCAGTGCCACTCCTAGATGGGCCAGGTGTTTGTGTCGGCCACTTGTGTCGCTTAGCTTAGCCATCCAGCGACCTTGGTGCACCTCTTTTTTTCTTTGCATCATGTGCTGTTTGGGGACTATTTTTTAAATCTGCCATCCTGTCTGACACTGCAGTGCCACTCCTAGATGGGCCAGGTGTTTGTGTCGGCCACTTGGGTCGCTTAGCTTAGTCATCCAGCGACCTCTGTGCAAATTTTAGGACTAAAAATAATATTGTGATGTGTGAGGTGTTCAGAATAGACTGAAAATGAGTGGAAATTATGGTTATTGAGGTTAATAATACTATGGGATCAAAATGACCCCCAAATTCTATGATTTAAGCTGTTTTTGAGGGGTTTTTGTAAAAAACCACCCGAATCCAAAACACACCCGAATCCGCCAAAAAAATTTCAGGGAGGTTTTGCCAAAACGCGTCCGAATCCAAAACACGGCTGCGGAACCGAATCCAAAACACAAAACCCGAAAAACGTCCGGTGCACATCACTAGTATTAATGTAATGTATCCATTAACAACCTAAAGTACATAAACCATAGATATCAGATTCACATTACAGTTTTCAGATCGTAGACTGTTGGGGGTAAATTTACTAAGATGGGAGTTCTATTTAAGATGGGATGTTGCCCATAGCAACCAATCAGATTCCAGGTATTATCTTCTAGAAGGTGCTAGATAAATGAGAAGTAGAATCTGAATCCCATCTGTCTCCCAACCCTTTGCACAAAATGTCACTGTCATTTTTACCAGAAAAAGAGACAGAACATTAAAATAAGTTAAGAAAAATATTTCCGAAACAAATGGTTGTTAACTAGTTATAAATGAATGTACAGTATGTGTATTCATTGTTAGACCACAACGGCTCATGCTGGACCAGTTAGTTTTTCAGTCATCAGTAGATACTGTAGCTGTGATTCAGCTCCATGCAGCTAGAACAACCATAGCGAGCCTTCCATAGATATCTGAGGTAGATATTGTTTCTAACATTGTATAAATGGGTATTGTAAAATTGTGCACGCTTGAGAGCAGGACTATAAAATTGCAATGTATTCAGAACAGCATGCATCAAACAGGAGGATGGGTGCTAGGAGAACATTAATTAAACCTGAAATAGATCAAATGAATGAATAGATTTAAGCATTCCAATAGAGGAACCATGCCTATCACTGGCATTTGGTTTCCTGCAAAGGTTTTGCTGGAATTAAGTTTTTACTTTGGAAGCACAAGAAAGAAAATACTGTGCTACAACGTTGTGACTGAATAGTGCTTAATTGGATTCACCTTTCAATGGTGCTTGACACGGGTGTAGTATGGTTTGCCGGCAATTGGGGTCCCGTCGACCAGCATACCGGCGCCGGAATCCTGACCGCTGGCATACCGACAGCTGGGCGAGCACAAATGAGCCCCTTGCGTGCTCACTGTGCTCGCCACGCTGCGGGCACGGTGGCGCGCTATGCGCACCACGCTATCTATTCTCCCTCCAGGGGGGTCATGGACCTCCAAGAGGGAGAAAAGATGTGGTATGCCGGCAGTCGGGATTCCGGTACCGGTATGGTGGTCGCCGGGAGCCCGGCCGCCGGCAACCTGAAGACCACTCGCTTGACACATTGTAATATTCTAGGAAAGGCTGCTATGCCTATGGTCATCAGTGGGTGAGTCGGGGTTGACAATTTTTAAAAAACTTGATTTTTATCTTTTTTTGGAAGCGTAACACGCTGATCACAAAATATACGTCAGCTTTGGAAATAATAATGATAGTTAACAGAAAAAGCTGCAGGCTTGGTGGCTCACCACAGGATCTATTCCCACTCTATGGATGTCGCGGACACCCACGAGTGGAAAAAGTCCTGTTTTGCCGGGATTCTGCCTGGCGGCATTGCCGGCTGTTGGGATTCCAGCGTCGGTATCCTGACCAGTGGGATCGCGACAGCTGCAAATTGAATGGATCCCCCCTCAACTGACACCAAGCAATTCTTCTCTGCAAATGAAGGGGCAGTGTCCCTAAATAACTCCTCTAGACGCTGAAGAAAGAGGCCACACATTGGGGTTTATTCAGATCCCATAGCAAAATGCTATGGAATGTGTATTATCAGTATTTTGTGCATGCGCGGGACCCATTCTGCGCATGTGAGAACGGGTCCTGCAATGAAAGTAGCACTGACATTCTGCTACTGTCTGAGGGGCAGGGATGGACTCCATTTGTGAAAACAGAGTGTTGCAGCCATTTATGGGGAGGGAGGAGACCAGGGATCTCAATCGTAAGTCAGATTTCCTGGCTTCTACAATGGGCGGCTTGCGTGGCACCATGGGTGCCATAAAGCCCCATGGTGAGTGAGATATCTAATGATGCATCGTAGGACGCAGGTCGGATCACTACTACAGCAGGAAGCGTCTGCTTGTAATAGACACCTTCTGCTGCATTAACATACAGCGCTAGCAGAAGTTATAGCACCTCCAACCACATCTGAATTAGTCCCATGATTTCCCAAAAATAATTAAATAGTGCACAGCAGTGACTAACTCTGAGTACCTAAGGTTGACCACGCACTAGCCAAACCTGTTGTGTGTCCCAATTATTGTATTTGGCCACTCTTCGGTAGTCATATTAATGAGATTCAGTGTACAAAACCATGCCGAATAATGTTCTGCTAAATTTTGAGAAAATAATTAGTTAATAAGAGGGATGTTAATAACATGGTTGTTTTCAGTTCCCAGATGCTGATATAATGGGCCTATTGCCCTTTATGGTCTGCAATTTAGCAATATGTTTGGGCACTTTCATTCTCCCCATATAGCTGTAAATACATTACTAACCAGTCTCAGAGCATAAATGAAATACAGGTTGAGTATCCCTTATCCAAAATACCACATTTTCGGGTCCCGTGTGTGTGTGTGTGTGTGTGTGTGTGTGTGTGTGTGTGTGTGTGTGTGTGTGTGTGTGTGTGTGTGTGTGTGTGTGTGTGTGTGTGTGTGTGTGTGTGTGTGTGTGTGTGTGTGTGTGTGTGTGTGTGTGTGTGTGTATTATGTATATATATATATATATATATAATGTGTGTCATTATCTTGGGGAGTAAAAAATGTGGGATTTTGAACTTTGGATAAGGGATACTCAACCTGTAATGCCTAAATGGTCAGGGATGTTTTATTTTATGGCCTATGCCTTGAGTTATTGGAGTACAGGCATGTCCCTCATACCTCAATGCTGCAGTTGTGCCAAACAGTCCCTCTTGGTGCGTCAGGTCCTGTGAGACTCTGCTAGTGTCAGGTGATGTGAATAGGATGCACCAAGAGACTGCTGATTAATTTGATATGAAACACTTGTATGTCTGTGTGCGACTGAGTCTCTGAATCTGTATACAAAGTTCTACAATACAGCGGGGGTGTAGTATGGCTGACCGATGGTCTCCTGACCGCCGGTCAGCATACCGACGCCGGGATCACGACAGCATACCGACGCCGGGATCCTGGCGGGGAGGGGCGAGTGCAGCAAGCCTCTTGCGGGTTCGCTGCGGTCGCCACGGGTTCTATTCCCACTCTATGGGTGTCGTGGACACCCACGAGTAGAGATAGTCCCTGTTGGTCGGGTTAGTGAGGGGGCGGGAATTTGGGGAAGGTCATGTGACCGTCGGTCTGCTGATCGCCGGTCACATGAATACCACCCTACAGCGGCTGTGGCTTTTTTCTATGCCAAGTTCCGTTGTGCTTTGTATACACAGATATACAAGTGTTACATATGAAATTAATGAGTCTCTTGGTGTGTCCTAGTCGCACTGCGACTAAGACGCATTTTCGCCAAAAATACATGTCTCATGCTAGCAGAATTGCACGGGAACTGGCATCTCAAGATTGCATGTAAGCAAGTTTTATATGTGTTTATGGTGATATGTCCTATATTACCCACAATGCTTGAAGCTTCTCAGGCAAGGGAAAATTGCCCTGTCATTCTTTTCAATACACCTGGCAATCACCTCCTCAAAACAATTATTTAGCAGTGTTCCTTCTCCTTACAGTTGTTATTCATCATGTTTGTATACATGGTATTGTTTCTTCTCTGTTTCTTTCCTGTTATCAGAACGTTCTGGATAATGGGTTTTCAGATAAAACATCCTTTATGTGTTCAGTGATATAATGTAGAGGCGTTGAACTATATACTCTTGCCATACATTTAATTTTATAGCAATCCTATTTACTAAAATCAAATTATTTAGATGTTGCTCCCTTCATGCTGTCATATTGTGTGAAAAGTGTGAAAGGTCTTCGCAAATCCACTGACATTTTAATCAATTAATAAATTCCTCTATTCACCACCGTATTTTACAAACATATTGTAATTTGTTTGAATAGACAACTAAAACACTGAGAAGAAGATCATCAGGGAAGCTTCCAGTCAGCAAATGCCGAGATTGTAGGATTTACGCTAATTAATATGAAACAGCCATTTATCAGTGTGATAAGAACGAGTTTGTGCACCTTTTATGATGCTATTTACATTTATTGTTGTCCTACAGTTTAAGTGGTTTTCTACTTGTATTTGGGTAATCTTTCTGCATATATGATCAATATATAATAAAAATATACCAGTGGAATAACAAGTTTACCACAACACTGCATTACATTAGTATAACAGTAGCCTATGTAGCAGGATGCAGCTTACAGTTCTATAATTAATGGTCGACAGTTTTTAGGAAAACAATGTGCCCCTATTGCTACATTTGTAGTTTAAGTTTTAATAAGCAAAAATAAAAGAAAGTTGTTCTGTTTTGATGAAAAGTACAAGGTAAAATTGCCTTCCTTCAAACAGAACAAGCAATCTCAAGAATGTCAAGTTTCGTCAAGCCACTGTATGTTTCGATTTAATGTAATGTATGTTTGTGAATGTTGGTTGCAAAATTCCCATTAAGTGCCAGCACATTCCATAGACTACCAGGTTCTAATGGAGAAATTGTGATTAATTCCAGGAAACGCAGACTCACGGGATCAACTTTATCTTCTAAAACAAATGCCATAAAGCCTAAGGGGAAGGGAACACTGGAGAAAGACTAATGGCCATTAACAACAAAAGATTAAAATAAGAGCAGGGAGCCAAAGTAAGAAATCACCTGGAATACAGTACTGAAACTTCAGAACAAAGCGCATCTGTGGCAAAGACCCCTCAACTTGTTTTGTACAGTACTATCCACACTGCAACTGTGTCATTTACTAAACATATTGTGATCATACCTTTATTAATTCAGCTTGTTTTCTATAAACAGTTTTCATCCTATACACTGCCCACCGTGCTTTACAGAATAAAATAAGCTGTTTTTTTTAACACTATATGAAAATATTTGACTTAATACTTCACCTAAATAGTACCATGCCTGTACCTCATACAGTACGTTGAACTGTACTTGACTGCATGTCATAAACCTTTAAGAACTATAAACCTGTACTTGGTAAGTCAAGCTTGGGCAAGCTGAGGTTCTCCAGTTGTTGCTGAGGTTAGACAGGGTTGCCCAATGGCTATCTGTGATATCGTCTCATTACACTTGTTATACAGCCTAGCTATCCACAAAATGAATACAAATCAGAATGACTTTTTTATAGAACCTTTAAGTCCTTGTGTATACATTCCAGCTTCTGAAACAGCCTTGCTGATAACACAGTTCCACACGTACATACACAAATGACAGATTAAGTCACACAGCTGCCTGTGCCCCATGTCCACGGTGGTCTCATTAGTGAATGACAGTGACAAGTTCCTACCTGTACCGGTGACCAGTACAGAGATCCAGGGGGGGCCTCTTCACTGAGCGGAGAACTGGCAATTCCTGTTTATCCTCCTTTCTTTATCTACCTGTCTTGATTTACATGGGCACTCCTCTCAGGTGACATCACCTGGAACCATTTCTCCCGCCCTCTTGAAATATGAATCAGAGGCATCCTATTAAGCAGTCGGGCCCGGTGCAAATATGTTAACTGCGTGCCTGTCTGTTTTAGTATAGGCAGTAGATGTGTTGTCTCATGCTTGTGTCTGAGTGCACACATGTTGCTATGTACGTTTGTACTATGTTTGCTGCTGTATGTGCAATAAGCATGTAGAGTCTCTGGTGTGAACAATCCACAGCACACACATGCAGGCATTACAGATGTAGATGTGGGTACATACTTTGCACTCCCTCCTTAGAAGCTGTGTGAACTCTTGGACTGACTCCAATGCCCATGCAGAAGCCTCTCCTCCTCTGTCTGTTGCTTGGGAGGGAATTAACAGCTGAGCTGCACGTTTTGTGAGGAGATGGGAGGGTACAGGCAGGAGCAACACAGACACTTGCACGTACCACACAGTGCTATCCAGCACATCCACCTACACGCTTATAGTTACCAGCCAAGTCTCTTATATTCAATCAACAAATGTCCAGTGCTTTAAACATAACACTTAAATGTAGGGGATAATGCTGACATTCAGCTGCAGTCAGCATCACACCACTACATATGAAGTGACTTTAATCAAACCATACAGTGCAACAAAGCAGTTATTTATAAAGCGCAAACATATTCTGCAGCACTGCATAGAGAATATTTCACTATTCCCATCAGTCCCTGCTGCCCCAATCGAACTTACGTTTACATACCCTGCCACGTGTACACACACATAGGCCCTCATTCCGAGTTGTTCGCTCGGTATTTTTCATCGCATCGCAGTGAAAATCCGCTTAGTACGCATGCGCAATGTTCGCACTGCGACTGCGCCAAGTAACTTTACTATGAAGAAAGTATTTTTACTCACGGCTTTTTCTTCGCTCCGGCGATCGTAATGTGATTGACAGGAAATGGGTGTTACTGGGCGGAAACACGGCGTTTCAGGGGCGTGTGGCTGAAAACGCTACCGTTTCCGGAAAAAACGCAGGAGTGGCCGGAGAAACGGTGGGAGTGCCTGGGCGAACGCTGGGTGTGTTTGTGACGTCAACCAGGAACGACAAGCACTGAACTGATCGCACAGGCAGAGTAAGTCTGGAGCTACTCTGAAACTGCTAAGTAGTTAGTAATCGCAATATTGCGAATACATCGGTCGCAATTTTAAGAAGCTAAGATTCACTCCCAGTAGGCGGCGGCTTAGCGTGTGTAACTCTGCTAAATTCGCCTTGCGACCGATCAACTCGGAATGAGGGCCATAATACACACTAGGGTTCATTCTTTGTCAGAATTCAATAACCTAGCAGTAAGTTTTTTTGGGGATTGTGAGAGAAAACTGGAGCACTCAGAGCAAACCCATGCAAGCAAAGGGGAGAATAACTCCACATCGAAAGGCCCTTGGTGGGAATCAAACCAAGCATTTCACGCTGTGAGATAGTAATGCTAAGTAAGTACTACACCAACCGTGCTGTCACACAACATGGAGAAATACCTTGTGGTGTGGCAAATTGGTTTACACATACAGTAAGTATATGATTATGGCAAAACAGAGTGGACTCAGAGCACCACCTACAATCATGGCAATTTATATAAACTAAACTCAATTCATTTGTATATTAGAGATTTTTAACAACTACCTTTGATTTGAATTTTAATGGACAAATCAAGTTAAATATAGCAAAACATGTAAAAATATCAACATTATAGGTATGTTCATATTAACTCTATTAGTGCAAATCTGTTTTCATCAATATAATAAAATACATCATTATACTTTTGTTTCTTTATTGCTCATTAACATATTTACATCTCCTGCCAGATGTCCCCAATACACCACGCAATGCATATAGTATATAGAGAGCTCTGCAACTTGTGTACAGTTATGTCATGTTGCTGTATACAGAAGAGGAGGAGCTGAGCAAAAGAAGGTAATGCTTAACCAGTGATTCATGTTATTGAGACATATTAATAACCACAGCATGATGACAAGTTCATCTTCCCCTCCCAGGACAGGTGACAGTAAAAACAAGACAAATGTGTGGGTCATGGATGACAGAGTACAAAGGAACTTTAACCCATTCCGTCTATCGCAGGACTCGGATGTATTTAGACAGATCGGACTACTGGGTACAGTATATGAAATTAATTTATGTGTTGGATGGCATCATGCAGAATAGTACAGGTTGAGTCTCCCTTATCCAAAATGCTTGGGACCAGAGCTACTTTGGATATGGGATTTTTCCGTATTTTGGAATAATTGCATACCATAATGAGATATCATGGTGATGGGACCTAAATCTAAGCACAGAATGCATTTATGTTACATATACACCTTATACACACAGCCTGAAGGTCATTTTAGCCAATATGTTTTATAACTTTGTGCATTAAACAAAGTGTGTCTACATTCACACAATTCATTTATGTTTCATATACACCTTATACACACAGCCTGAAGGTCTTATAATACAATATTTTTAATAACTTTGTGTATTAAACAAAGTTTGTGTACATTGAGACATCAAAAAACAAAGGTTTCACTATTTCACTCTCACTCAAAAAAGTCCGTATTTCGGAATATTCCGTATTTCGGAATATATGGATATGGGATACTCAACCTGTAGTAGGAAACAGAAAGCTCTTATTACTAGGAGACATTTCTAATTAGTCACACAGGTGTATTTCCCACTTGTGAGTTGTGTACCTGTTGGTTGCTTTCTAAATGGGCTGCACACTAAACGTTATAGTGGAGGTAACATAAGGATAATGTATCCTTATATTATATTATGATATAAGTAATATATGCTACAGTATTTATTTTTATATGTAATGAGACCAAGGACTAAGAAACCAAGGGGGGAATTCAAATGTTTGAAAAGTCAGTTGGGTGTCTGTTTTTTCCTATCTAATAGACAGGAATAAACAGACACCCAACCGACTTTTCAAACATTTGAATTTTCCCCCAAGAATTTAATGGTGACACTTTATTTCTCTTTGTACCGTAACAATTCCACTTATCTGCACAGTGACACAAGAAGCAATGCACTGGCATTATGGACTTCAGAGCTGTTTTGTGTGAAATTGGGGCTTATTTGACCTGTATCATTTATGGCAAACCATGTGCCTGCCCATTTACCAAAAGTAAACTAACAAATTAGTTTTGGCCTTCATTTATTGGACTTTTGCTATAGAGATGTTCCAATTTTCTGTTTAACAGGTTTTTTTTTTTTTGTTTAATTATATTCTACTGTAGGTACTCCTGTAATGATCAAAGACAAGTACAAGGACATCCCTGGCTAGCTCTACCACACTACTCTGAGAGGGCAGAACTTCCAGTGTAAACCATTCACAGAGGGAAAGGAATGATTTCTTTATTGTGATCACAGACATATAGTTATAAACACACCACAAACACCAGCATATGCTATAATATGCAATATAAATGATATGGCATTATTTTCGGAACCAGTGAAAGCAAGTGTCCACACAAATTGAGACATAAATTCCAAAAGATCAACAGAATTAAATTCTTAAATAACATACAGGGCCCAATTCAGAGTCTCAAGCAATACTCACACGATGCCCATGTTCACATAGAGTAGATGAATTATTTTCCACTACGCGTGCGCAAAATGTTCTGAATACCCCTACGGCGCATGCATTACACAGAGGGTACACAGAAAGGTGCTGGTGTGTGCGGGTCGGACGCTGCCATAAATGTGGCCGAAAACGGATGAGCGTTCCTGGGCAATGACTGGGAGGTGGCTACTAAGTGCACTCGAAAATGGTCCGTTCAGTGGGTGAGCTATGAGAGTGTCACAGACGTGTCAGCTACTGCATTCACAGACAAGCATGGCAAGCATAGGTTGCTGTGGTCAGATAGAGAAACTGCAACTACAGTGCATCTGGAAAGTATTCACAGCGCTTCACTTTTCCCACATTTTGTTATGTTACAGCCTTATTCCAAAAAGGAATACATTCATTTTTCCCCACAAAATTCTACACACAATACCCCATAATGACAACATGATAAAGTGTTTTTGAGATTTTTGCAAATTTCTAAAAAATAAAAAACTAAGAAATCACATGTACATAAATATTCAGAGCCTTTGAAATTAAGCTCAAAATTGAGCTCAGGTGCATCCTGTTTCCACTGATCATCCTTGAGATGTTCCTACAGCTGAATTGGAGTCCACCTGTGGTAAATTCAGTTGATTGGACATGATTTGGAAAGGCTCATACCTGTCTATATAAGGTCTCAGACAGTGCATGTCTGAGCACAAACCAAGCATGAAGTCAAAGGAATTGTCTGTAGACCTCCGAGACAGGATTGTCTCGTGGCACAAATCTGGGGAAGTGTACAGAAAAAGATCTGCTGCTTTGAAGGTCCCAATCAGAACAGTGTCCTCCATCATCCTTAAATGGAAGAAGTCCGGAACCACCAGGACTCTTCCTAGAGCTGTCCGGCCGTCTAAACTGAGTGATCGGGAGAAAAGGGCCCTAGTCAGGGAGGTGACCAAGAACCAGATGGACACTCTGTCAGAGCTACAGCATTCCTCTGTGAACCTTCCAGAAGGACAAGAACAAGCATCTCTGCAGCAATCCACCAACCAGGCCTGTATGGTAGAGTGGACAAATGGAAGCCACTCCTTAGTAAAATGTACATGGCAGCCCATCTGGAGTTTGCCAAAATGCACCTGAAGGACTATCAGATCATGAGGAACAAAATTCTCTGTTCTGATGAGACAAAGATTGAACTCTTTGGCATGAATGCCAGCCATCATGTTTGGCGGAAACCAGGCACCGCTCATCACCAGGCTAATACCATCCCTACAGTGAAGAATTGTGGTGGCAGCATCATGCTGTGGGGATGTTTTTCAGCAGCAGGAACTGGGAGACTAGTCAGGATAGAGGGAAAGATGAAAGCAGCAATGTACAGAGACATCCTGGATGAAAACATGCTCCAGAGCGCTCTTGACATCAGACTGGGGCGACGGTTTATTTTTCCGCAGGACAATGACCCTAAGCACACAGCCAAGATATCAAACAGTGGCTTCAGGACAACTCTGTGAATGTCCTTCAGTGGCCCAACCAGAGCCCAGACTTGAATCCGACTGAACATCTCTGAAGAGATCTGAAAATGGCTGTGCACCGACGCTTCCCATCCAAACTGATGGAGCTTGAGAGGTGCTGCAAAGAGGAATTGGAAAACCTGCCCAAAGATAGGTGTGCCAAACTTGTGGCATCATATTCAAAAGACTTGAGGCTGTAATTGATGCCAAAGGTGCATCAACAAAGTATTGAGCAAAGGCTGTGAATACTTATGTGATTTCTTAGTTTTTTATTTTTAATAAATTTGCACAAATCTAAAAAAAACTTTTCACACATTGCCATTATGGGGTGTTATGTGTAGAATGTTGAGGGGAAAATGAATTTATTCCAGTTTGGAATAAGGCTGTAACATAACAAAATGTGGAAAAAGTGAAGCGCTGCTTTCCGGATGTAGTGTATTGGTGTATTTGAAAACTTGATTTGGCAGACCATATGACCCGTTTCCAGTCAGTTACTGTCCAATTCCTGTGTTCCTGAGCAAACTGGAAGTGTTGCACCCTGTTTGCAGCAGAGAGCAGTGATGTATGGACATACCTTCTGCGTCTGTAGCCTATACAATGTAATGTGCAGTGCAGGAGCGTAACTACCATAGGTGCAGGGAGTGCAGCTGCTCTGTGGCCCAGAGCTGAGGGGGGCCCACCTTCCCTGTCAAAGTTACATGTGTTATATACATTTTTCACCATTGAGTGTTACACAGGGCCCCTTATAAACTTTTGCCTCGGGAGTCGGGACCTACAATATATGTAGTTATACCCCTAGACCTGCTCATTGTAATATGGTATGAAATAAACCGGAGGGCATTATAATGTTACATAATATGAGGCACCATAGTGTGGCATAATTTGAACTGGGACACTGTAATGTGGCTTAATATGAACTGGGGAGACTGTAGTGTGGCATAATATGAACTGGAAAACTGTAATGTGGCCTAATATAAACTGGGGGTACTAGAATATGACATAATATGGACTGGGATACTAATGTGACATAATAGGAACTGGGGGAACTGTAATGTGATATACAGTATATACTCGAGTATAAGTCGACCCGAATATAAGCCGAAGCACCTAATTTTACCACAAAAACCTGGGAAAACTTATTGACTCGAGTATAAGCCTAGGGTGGGAAATGCAGCTCTACCCGTACACAGACCTCATAGTGCCAGATATGCCCCACTGTGCCAGATATGCCCCACAATGCCAGACATGCCCCACAGTGCCAGATGTGCCAGATATGCCCCACAGTGCCAGATATGCCCCACAGTGCCAGATATGCCCCACAGTGCCAGATATGCCAGATATGTCCCACAGTGCCAGATGTGCCAGATATGCCCCACAGTGCCAGATATGCCCCACAGTGCTAGGTGTGCCAGATATGCCCCACAGTGCTAGATACTTACCCTCCGTCGCTCCCGCGCTGTCATCTGTAGGACGGACACGGAGAGCGCAGCGCGCGGCTCTCCTGTGTCCCTCCTGCGTCTCCGGCGGCAGCGGCGTGTGTTAAAGGAAGTGCCGGTTCGTGCACTTCCTTTACCACACAGACGCCGCTGCCTCCGGAGATGCAGGAGGGACACAGGAGAGCCGCGCGCTGCGCTCTCCGTGTCCCTCCTAAAGCTGACTCGAGTATAAGCCGAGGTGGCTTTTTCAGCACAAAAAAAAGTGCTGAAAGAGTCGGCTTATACTCGAGTATATACGGTAATATGAACTGGGACACTAATATGGCATAATATGAGCTGAGGTACTGTAATGTGACATAATATGAGCTGGGGACACTGTATGTCATAATGTGAATTGGGGCATAGTGTGACAGACTGTGAACTAGGGCACTACTATTTAGGCACTACTATGGAGCATAACATTGACTAAGGCACTACTATGGATATGGGTAGAATTGGGGGTTTAGGCACTAGAAGGAAGGGGTTAGCTGTAGCCAACACCTCTGGAGGGTTAGGGGTAGGGGTGTAAAATACTTATCCCCATCTGGTGTCGGTATTGTAATCGCCGGCATCCTGACCGGTCCTCTAGAAGCACTGGGATAGGGGTTCCTTGCTATGACGCCCACAAAGTTCTGGCTGCGCCCCTGGTGTGGAGTACTGTATGATAAGAGGCCTGGATTCAGACTATCTGTAATTTGATGCACTGTTGTGCATCTGTGGGACTGAAGAAATGTCTTCATTCTGCTCGATCATCCAGTATCTGTTATGACCATAAGCCAATCACTCATACCCAATTAACTGTGTACTGTTCCACTCTGTGTGCACATCAGCAACTGCTGCATTCAAACAATTCACCATTGCAGCCATTAGCTAATGCTTGTACCACTGCTGCTGAGAGCGCCTACAGTCATTCCCCGTTCAAAGTCCGTCAGAGCGCATAGTTACCCATTATTTCATGCACTTCATTAATCTCTGCCTGCCTTCTCCTTTCCATTCTTATACAGATTCAGGCATCCCACATCAGCAATATCTGCAGAATAGCTACCTTGGATAAAATAACACGGTGGTCATAATAATTTGGTGACTCGGTGTATGTGTGGTGTAAATAGTAAAACCCAAATTAAATCTGTCTTTTTCTCCTAAAATATTGCTATTCAAGTGTCACTTGTGTTTCACATTAATCATAAATGTGAGACTATAACTGGACTTTCTGTATCACGTGTCACTGTGTGTGTTTCAATATTGTAACTACATTAGTATTTGTGCACACATAAATGGCATACTTACCTTCTCTACCCAAGCATCCAGGAGATTCCTGAATCTTCAGGAGTTCCTAGGACTCCCAGAGAAGCAGGTGACGCTCATGCATACCGCCCACTTCCTAGTAAAATAGACAGGAATGCAGCATTTCAAATTTACATGAGAGGGGGGCGTGGCCAATATAATAAGTGCCAGCCTTGCCCAACACATAAGCCACATCTCTCCTCTGGGCAAAAATAAACGTAGGCAAGTATGATCATACCTCGCAACTGTCCCGATTTTCGCAGGACACTCCCGTTTTTTTCCGGACTGTCCCGCTGTCCCGTATTGCGGGAGGGGGAGAGTTGGGAGGCAGATCCTGACACCCGCTGCCAGCGGTCAATAGGGGTATGTGCACAGCGTCTATTCATGGGAGACAGAGGGACTGGGGGCATGCCAGCAGCTCACAGAGCACTGGGCATGCCCCTCAGTGTCGAAAATTGGGGCGTGGCTTATGATTGCAACACTCATGCAAAGCCACACTCCCTTTTCAACATGCCTTGCCTCCTTTTCAGATGTGCATAGGGTCCCGCATTGCTGGGTGACGATGTTGGGAAGTATATATGATTAATGTGCATATCCATATTAAATGGGCCTGGATGGCAAAAATAAAAAAAATAAGAATTTACTTACCGATAATTCTATTTCTCGGAGTCCGTAGTGGATGCTGGGGTTCCTGAAAGGACCATGGGGAATAGCGGCTCCGCAGGAGACAGGGCACAAAAAAGTAAAGCTTTACTAGGTCAGGTGGTGTGCACTGGCTCCTCCCCCTATGACCCTCCTCCAGACTCCAGTTAGGTACTGTGCCCGGACGAGCATACACAATAAGGGAGGCATTTTGAATCCCGGGTAAGACTCATACCAGCCACACCAATCACACCGTACAACTTGTGATCTAAACCCAGTTAACAGTATGACAACAGAAAGGGCCTCTTAAAGATGGCTCCTTAACAATAACCCGAATTAGTTAACAATAACTATGTACAAGTATTGCAGATAATCCGCACTTGGGATGGGCGCCCAGCATCCACTACGGACTCCGAGAAATAGAATTATCGGTAAGTAAATTCTTATTTTCTCTATCGTCCTAAGTGGATGCTGGGGTTCCTGAAAGGACCATGGGGATTATACCAAAGCTCCCAAACGGGCGGGAGAGTGCGGATGACTCTGCAGCACCGAATGAGAGAACTCCAGGTCCTCCTTTGCCAGGGTATCAAATTTGTAAAATTTTACAAACGTGTTCTCCCCCGACCACGTAGCTGCTCGGCAGAGTTGTAATGCCGAGACCCCTCGGGCAGCCGCCCAAGATGAGCCCACCTTCCTTGTGGAGTGGGCTTTTACAGTTTTAGGCTGTGGCAGGCCTGCCACAGAATGTGCAAGTTGAATTGTGTTACAAATCCAACGAGCAATCGACTGCTTAGAAGCAGGTGCGCCCAACTTGTTGGGTGCATACAATATAAACAGCGAGTCAGATTTTCTGACTCCAGCCGTCCTTGCAATGTATATTTTTAAGGCTCTGACAACGTCCAACAACTTGGAGTCCTCCAAGTCGCTAGTGGCCGCAGGCACCACAATAGGTTGGTTCAGATGAAATGCTGATACCACTTTAGGGAGAAAACGCGGACGAGTCCGCAGTTCTGCCCTATCCGAATGGAAGATTAGATAAGGACTTTTATAAGATAAAGCCGCCAATTTAGATACTCTCCTGGCAGAGGCCAGGGCTAGTAACATAGTCACTTTCAATGTGAGATATTTCAAATCCACCTTTTTCAATGGTTCAAACCAATGGGATTTGAGGAAATCTAAAACTACATTTAGATCCCACGGTGCCACCGGAGGCACCACAGGAGGCTGTATATGCAGTACTCCCTTGACAAAAGTCTGGACCTCAGGGACAGAGGCCAATTCTTTTTGGAAGAATATTGACAGGGCCGAAATTTGAACCTTAATGGATCCCAATTTGAGACCCATAGATAATCCTGATTGCAGGAAATGTAGGAAACGACCCAGTTGGAATTCCTCCGTCGGAACCCTCCGATCCTCGCACCACGCTACATATTTTCGCCAAATGCGGTGATAATGTTTCACGGTGACTTCCTTCCGTGCCTTAATCAAGGTAGGAATGACTTCTTCTGGAATGCCTTTCCCTTTTAGGATCTGGCGTTCAACCGCCATGCCGTCAAACGCAGCCGCGGTAAGTCTTGAAAAAGACAGGGACCCTGCTGTAGCAGGTCCCTTCTCAGAGGTAGAGGCCACGGTTCGTCCGTGAGCATCTCTTGAAGTTCCGGATACCAAGTCCTTCTCGGCCAATCCGGAACCACTAGTATTGTTCTTACTCTTCTTTGCCGTATGATCTTCAATACCTTTGGTATGAGCGGCAGAGGAGGAAACACATACACTGACTGGTACACCCAAGGAGTTACCAGTGCGTCCACAGCTATTGCCTGTGGATCTCTTGACCTGGCGCAATATTTGTCCAGTTTCTTGTTGAGGCGAGACGCCATCATGTCTACAATTGGTCTTTCCCAACGGTCTATTAACATGTTGAAGACTTCTGGATGTAGACCCCACTCTCCCGGATGAAGATCGTGTCTGCTGAGGAAGTCTGCTTCCCAGTTGTCCACGCCCGGGATGAACACTGCTGACAGTGCTATCACGTGATTCTCCGCCCAGCGAAGAATCTTGGCAGCTTCTGCCATTGCACTCCTGCTTCTTGTGCCGCCCTGCCTGTTTACATGGGCGACCGCCGTGATGTTGTCCGACTGAATCAACACCGGCTTTCCTTGCAGGAGAAGTTCCGCCTGGCTTAGAGCATTGTAGATTGCTCTTAGTTCCAGAATGTTTATGTGAAGAGACTTTTCCAGACTCGTCCATACTCCCTGGAAGTTTCTTCCTTGTGTGACTGCTCCCCAGCCTCTCAGGCTGGCGTCCGTGGTCACCAGGATCCAATCCTGAATGCCGAATCTGCGGCCTTCTAATAGGTGAGCCTTCTGCAACCACCACAGAAGTGACACCCTTGTCTTTGGTGACAGGGTTATTCGCAGGTGCATCTGCAGATGCGACCCTGACCATTTGTCCAACAGATCCCTTTGGAATATTCTTGCATGGAATCTGCCGAATGGAATTGCTTCGTAAGAAGCCACCATTTTTCCCAGGACTCTTGTGCATTGATGTACTGACACTTTTCCTGGTTTTAGGAGGTTCCTGACCAGATCGGATAACTCCTTGGCTTTTTCCTCTGGAAGGAAAACCTTTTTCTGAACCGTGTCCAGAATCATTCCTAGGAACAGCAGACGAGTTGTCGGGATTAAATGGGATTTTGGAATATTCAGAATCCACCCGTGTTGTCTTAGCACCTCTTGAGATAGTGCTAAAGCTGTCTCCAGCTGTTCTCTGGACCTTGCCCTTATTAGGAGATCGTCCAAGTATGGGATAACTAATACGCCTTTTCTTCGAAGAAGAATCATCATCTCGGCCATTACCTTGGTAAAGACCCGAGGCGCCGTGGACAATCCGAACGGCAGCGTCTGAAACTGATAGTGACAGTTTTGAACAATGAACTTGAGGTACCCCTGGTGTGCGGGGTAAATCGGAACGTGTAGATACGCATCCTTGATGTCCAAGGATACCATAAAGTCCCCTTCTTCCAGGTTCGCTATCACTGCTCTGAGTGACTCCATCTTGAACTTGAACTTTTTTATGTAGAGGTTCAAGGACTTCAGATTTAGAATAGGCCTTACCGAGCCATCCGGCTTCGGTACCACAAATAGAGTGGAATAATACCCCTTTCCTTGTTGTAATAGGGGTACTTTGACTATCACCTGCTGAGCGTACAGCTTGTGAATGGCTTCCAACACCCTCTCCCTTTCGGAAGAGACGGTTGGTAAGGCAGACTTCAGGAAACGATGAGGAGGATCCGTCTCTAATTCCAACCTGTACCCCTGAGATATTATCTGCAGGATCCAGGGGTCTACCTGCGAGTGAGCCCACTGCGCGCTGTAATTTTTGAGACGGCCCCCCACTGTCCCCGAGTCCGCTTGAGAGGCCCCAGCGTCATGCTGAGGTTTTTGCAGGAGCCGGGGAGGGCTTCTGTTCCTGGGAAGGAGCTGCCTGTTGGTGTCTCTTCCCTCTTCCTCTGCCTCGTGGCAGGTACGACAAGCCCTTCGCTCTCTTATTTTTGTAGGAGCGAAAAGGCTGCGGTTGAAAGGTCGGTGCCTTTCTCTGTTGGGGAGTGACTTGAGGTAAAAAAGTGGATTTCCCGGCAGTAGCCGTGGCCACCAAGTCTGATAGACCAACTCCAAATAACTCCTCCCCTTTATACGGCAAAACCTCCATGTGACGTTTTGAATCCGCATCGCCTGTCCACTGTCGTGTCCATAAGGCTCTTCTGGCTGAAATGGACATAGCACTCACCCGAGATGCCAGTGTGCAAATATCCCTCTGTGCATCACGCATATAGATAAATGCATCCTTTATTTGTTCTAACGACAGTAAAACATTGTCCCTATCTAGGGTATCAATATTTTCAATCAGGGATTCTGACCAAACTACTCCAGCACTGCACATCCAGGCAGTTGCTATAGCTGGTCGTAGTATAACACCTGCATGTGTGTATATATTCTTTTGAATAACTTCCATCTTTCTATCTGATGGATCCTTAAGTGCGGCCGTCTCAGGAGAGGGTAACGCCACTTGTTTGGATAAGCGTGTGAGCGCCTTGTCCACCTTAGGGGGTGTTTCCCAGCGCGCCCTAACCTCTGGCGGGAAAGGGTATAATGCCAATAACTTTTTTGAAATTATCAACTTTTTATCAGGAGCAACCCACGCTTCATCACACACGTCATTTAATTCTTCTGATTCAGGAAAAACTGTTTGTAGTTTTTTCACACCATACATAATACCCTGTTTTACGGTATCTGTAGTATCAGCTAAATGTAACGTCTCCTTCATTGCCAAAATCATATAACGTGTGGCCCTACTGGAAAATACGTTTGAATTTCTACCGTCGTCACTGGAATCAGTGCCCGTGTCTGGGTCTGTGTCGACCGACTGAGGCAAAGGGCGTTTTACAGCCCCTGACGGTGTTTGAGGCGCCTGGACAGGCATTAATTGATTGTCCGGCCGCCTCATGTCCTCAACTGACTGTTTAAGGGAAGATAAACCATCACGTAATTCCACAAATAAAGGCATCCATTCTGGTGTCGACCCCCTGGGGGGTGACATCTGCATATTTGGCAATTGCTCCGCCTCCACACCAATATCGTCCTCATACATGTCGACACCACGTACCGACACACACCGCAAACTCACAGGGAATGCTCTAATGAAGACAGGACCCACTAGCCCTTTTGGGGAGACAGAGGGAGAGTCTGCCAGCACACACCACAAAGCGCTATATATACAAGGGATATCCTTATATTAAGTGCTCCCTTATAGCTGCTTTAATATATATATATATAGCCATTAATGTGCCCCCCCTCTCTGTTTTACCCTGTTTCTGTAGTGCAGTGCAGGGGAGAGACCTGGGAGCCGTTCTGACCAGCGGAGCTGTGACAGAAAATGGCGCCGTGTGCTGAGGAGATAGGCCCCGCCCCTTTTTCGGCGGGTTCTTCTCCCGCTATTTTTCCAGTCAGGCAGGGGTTAAATATCTCCATATAGCCCCTATGGGCTATATGTGAGGTATTTTTAGCCTTGTATAAGGTTTATATTTGCCTCTCAGAGCGCCCCCCCCCAGCGCTCTGCACCCTCAGTGACTGCCCAGTGAAGTGTGCTGAGAGGAAAATGGCGCACAGCTGCAGTGCTGTGCGCTACCTTATGAAGACTGAGGAGTCTTCAGCCGCCGGTTTCCGGACCTCTTCACGCTTCAGCATCTGCAAGGGGGTCGGCGGCGCGGCTCCGGGACCGGACTCCACGGCTGGGCCTGTGTTCGATCCCTCTGGAGCTAATGGTGTCCAGTAGCCAAGCAGCAAATCCACTCTGCATGCAGGTGAGTTTACTACTTTCCCCCTAAGTCCCACGTTGCAGTGATCCTGTTGCCAGCAGGACTCACTGTAAAGAAAAAAACCTAAACTAAACTTTCTCTAAGCAGCTCTTTAGGAGAGCCACCTAGATTGCACCCTTCTCGTTCGGGCACAAAATCTAACTGGAGTCTGGAGGAGGGTCATAGGGGGAGGAGCCAGTGCACACCACCTGACCTAGTAAAGCTTTACTTTTTTGTGCCCTGTCTCCTGCGGAGCCGCTATTCCCCATGGTCCTTTCAGGAACCCCAGCATCCACTTAGGACGATAGAGAAAATAAGTATATAATAATTTCTGAATTAAATGCAAGGAACTTCATTTAACTATCTCTCTTTTTAATTTGGTTACGTGAGCTCAGTTTTATGTACATTCATATAGTATATTCATACTGCATTATTTACTTGCATACATAACTGACCCTTAGTGTCCATTACAGAGTGTAGTTGAGAAGTCTACATCCTGGACACACTGACAGTAAGGGTACTGTGGTACTCACCATCTCCCAAGCTATCTTCATTTGCATCATTTATGTCACAGTCCATTGGCTCACAGCTCACCTGTCCCCCACCATTCTCCTGCAAATGACAGCAGTACATTCAGATTAATGCTTCCAATCACACATTTTTTCAAATACTGTCAGGACTGTTTGTTATGCTGGATGTTCAGTAATGTGTTTCATGCTGCTACAGTGTGTGTGTTATTTGTAGGAATTTCCTCTTGATCATCTTTTAGAACCAGGGGCCTAATTCAGACCTGAATGTAGCAGCAAATTTGTTAGCAGATTGGCAAAAATATGTGCACTGCAGGGGGGAAGGGGGGGGGGGGGGGGGGGGGGGCAGAAATAACATGTGCAGAGAGAGTTAGATTTGGGTGGGCTACATTGTTTCTGTGCAGGGTAAATACTGGCTGCTTTATTTTTACACTGCAAATTAGATTGCAGATTGAAGACACCACATCCAAATCTAACTCTCTCTGCACATGTTATATCTGCCTCCCCTGCAGTGCACACGGGGGGGTAATTCCAAGTTGATCGCAGCAGGAATGTGTTAGCAGTTGGGCAAAACCATGGGGGTAATTCCAAGTTGATCGCAGCAGGAAATTTTTTAGCAGTTGGGCAAAACCATGTGCAGTGCAGGGGAGGCAGATATAACATTTGCAGAGAGAGTTAGATTTGGGTGGGTTATTTTGTTTCTGTGCAGGGTAAATACTGGCTGCTTTATTTTTACACTGAAATTTAGATTGCAGATTGAACTCACCACACGTTATATCTGCCTCCCCTGCAGTGCACATGGTTTTGCCCAACTGCTAAAAAATTTCCTGCTGCGATCAACTTGGAATTACCCCCATGGTTTTGCCCATCTGCTCTTAAATTTGCTGCTACGATCAGGTCTGAATTACCCCCCAGAAGCGGAAGGAGTCTCATTTAAGATGAGTGGTGTCAGGTCTCTGGTTTTGTCTGTCCCCGGCGGGGGCGCTAGTGGGTCAGTGTTGGTGTGATGTACAAAGCGGGGAGGCAATATGAAAGTCCTGCACATAAGCGCTGATGTTTATTAATGCAAAGCAGATGGTATAATAATACTGAATACACTGAAAACCGGTAATGTGGAATACAATGACAGGTAACTGAATCCAAACAACGTAAAAGTCTCTTGCAGCAGAACGTAAAATAACTTGATGCTGAATGCAGGTGAAATAACAGAACTCCAATAAACATTAGAAACTCCCAGTCTCTGTAAAGCATAAGTCCATATAGCCACACTTAGGCTAAAGCACGGGACAGTCTCTAAGCAAGTAGATGTTATTACTGCTGAGTTGCACAGATGGTATGCTGACAATTAGTGCACAGGTAAGGTAATGAGAAAGTACACCTGAGGAGAGTCTCTTACTGCTGATGGGTTTGAAGCTAGATGTAGCTGAAGTCCGAAGTAACAGGAGAGCTGTAGAGATGGTAACTGGAACTATGAAGATAACCACAAGGAACGCTGGAAACAGGAACACGGGAACTGGGAGAACTAGACACAGGGTATGTGACTCGTTGTCCGAGGTGATGAGAGTGAGCCCCAGACAGGAACTTATACCCCTTGCTCTGCAGTGATTGGTCACAGGGGCCTGGCTGGAAACACAGCGCTGGATTGGATGCCGGGATCAGCTGAGTGCAGGTGTCATGGCAGCGTCCATGCAGGCCAGATGCCGGCACACAGCAGAACACATACGCAGGACCAGACTCAGGGGCACTCAGCGACACGGGAGATGACGCTCGCGGTCAGCGCATCCATGCAGCCGCGACTGAGGCCATGACCTCCGGAGGCCTGCACACCAGCGCGCTGATAAATGAGACGCAGCTGACCGCCGATTCCTGACAGTACCCCCTCCTTTATGGGTGGGCACCGAACACCCACGAGGCTTGGCAGGGAAGAGTCTGTGGAAGGCTTGTACCAACCGTGGAGTGTGCACATCCATGGCGTTAACCCAACTCCTCTCTTCAGGACCATATCCAGACCAGTCAATCAGGTATTGCAAACGACCATAGCGATGACGAGAGTCCAAGATCTTTTCCACCTCGTATTCCACGCCCTGATGAGTTTGTACCTTTGGAGCTACTGCAAGCGCTCTCTGGAAACGATTGAGAATTAGTGGTCTGAGGAGAGAAATATGGAATGAGTTGGGAACTTTCAAATAGGAAGGCAGTTTTAATTTGTAAACCACCGGATTAATAACACTTTCTACTGGAAATGGTCCAATAAACCGCGGAGCAAATTTCATTGACGGAACTCTGAGACGGAGATTCCGAGTAGATAACCAGACTTTGTCGCCTGGCTTTAAACTAGGGACTGCTCGTCTCTTTCGAATCAGCAAACATTTTGTACCGTTGAGAAACCATTTTAAGAGATAGATGATCTTCTTCCAAATTTGAGAGAACCGCTGAAGAGCAGAAGCAGCCGCAGGCACGTCTATGATGGGTAAATCTTGGAAATCCGGTACTCTAGGATGTTGACCATAAACTGCGAAAAAAGGAGTTGTATCTGTAGAAGTATGATAACGGAAATTATGAGCAAACTCCGCCCAAGGCAATAAATCTACCCAGTCATCCTGTGAAGAGAAAATATATAGTCTTATATAGGTCTCAAGCTCTTGATTTACCCTCTCCGTCTGCCCATTTGTTTGAGGGTGATAGGCCGTAGAGAACTTAAGTGTAACCTGCAGCGCAGAACACAGAGCCCTCCAAAACTTTGCCACAAACTGTACACCACGGTCAGATAATATTTCTGTTGGAAGTCCATGTAACCTAAAGATTTCACAAAGAAATAACTGTGCCAGCAGAGGGTAACCCCATGAGTGGGATGAAATGTGCCATTTTTGAAAACCTATCGACCACTACCCAGATGGAATCATACCCATTAGAGGGAGGAAGATCTAAAATAAAATCCATTGATAAATGAGACCAGGGGCGCTTGGGAATGGAATTTGGTAACAATTGACCTGCGGGAACCTGACGAGGAGCTTTGTGCTGAGCTCATTTGGGACATGAAGCTATGAATTCTTGAACATCTACTTTCATATGAGGCCACCTGTAATTTTGGGATAGGAACTTGAAAGTTTTTAGTACTCCAGGGTGACCAGTAAATTTAGACGTATGAGCCCAGGACAGAAGATTTGGATGAAGCCCAGGAGAGACAAACATCTTGCCTGGAGGTGGAACTTGGGACACCCCTGTAGCTGCGAACACCACAGGATTTAACACGGGTCGAGCAGCTTGTTCTGATGATTCCTCAGTTGAACACATAGAGCGAGATAATGCATCTGCCTTAACATTTTGTGAGCCAGGTGTAAACATTAACTTAAAGTCAAAACAAGAAAAGAATAGGGCCCACCTTGCTTGTCGTGGATTCAGGCACTGCGCTGCTTTCAAGTAAAGGAGGTTCTTGTGATCCGTATAGATAGTAATAGGGAATCTCGCACCCTCCAGCAGATATCTCCATTCTTCAAGGGCCAATTTGATTGCCAACAACTCCTGGTCACCGATGGTGTAGTTCATTTCTGCGGGCAAGAATCTACGAGAGAAAAACCCGCAAGGGTGAGTCTTACCATCAACGCCCACCTAGGACAGGACTGCGCCCACGCCAACCGTAGAGGCGTCTACTTCCAAGATGAAGGCCTTATTGACATCTGGCTGTTGTAACATGGGAGCTGAAATAAAAGCCTGTTTTATTTCATGAAAAGCAGACAGTGCTTCATCAGACCAATGGGAAGGATTTCCCCCTTTTCGAGTAAGGCAGGTAATTGGGGCTATTAATGTGGAAAAGCCCTTAATAAACTTCCTGTAGTAGTTAGCGAAGCCAATAAAACGTTGAACTGACTTGAGTGTTGTTGGAAGAGACCAGTTTTCTATGGCTTCTAATTTAGCCGGGTCCATTTGAAGTTCTGTTCCGGAAATTATGTATCCCAGGAAAGATATTGAAGAAGCTTCAAATGTGCATTTAGATAGTTTGCCATACAGATGATTCTGTCGAAGACGTCGAAGAACCTCCTTTACCTGTTGGCGATGAGAAACTAAATCACGGGAGAATATCAAGATGTCATCGAGGTAAACTACCACACACTTATACAGGAGATCTCTGAATACTTCGTTGACAAAGTTTTGAAACACAGCCGGGGCATTACTCAAACCGAAGGGCATCACTAGATATTCGTAGTGACCATCACGAGTATTGAAGGCGGTTTTCCACTCGTCGCCACTTCGAATCCTGATAAGATTGTAAGCCCCGCGAAGATCCAGTTTCGTGAAGATGGAGGCACCTCTGACTCTGTCAAACAGCTCTGTGATAAGAGGTAACGGGTAGCTGTTTTTAATCGTGATGTCATTTAAACCCCGATAATCAATACAGGGTCGTAGTCCTCCATCTTTCTTCTTAACGAAGAAGAATCCCGCACCGGCCGGGGAAGATGGACGGATAAACCC
Organism: Pseudophryne corroboree; assembly: GCF_028390025.1. Classification (NCBI taxonomy): domain Eukaryota; kingdom Metazoa; phylum Chordata; class Amphibia; order Anura; family Myobatrachidae; genus Pseudophryne; species Pseudophryne corroboree. The sequence goes on along the minus strand of NC_086446.1, from coordinate 350,483,393 downwards.
CTTCTGTAAATTCTCCTTTATATATTCACTCATTGCTTGGGTCTCTGGAACTGAAAGAGGGTATGTACAGGGCGTACATACCCTCTTTCAGTTCCAGGTGGCTTGCTCCCTGGAACCAAATCGATGGGACAATCCCATTCTCGATGAGGCGGCAAGACATCTGCAGCTTTCTCACTGAAGACGTCAGTGAATTCCTGATAGGCCTCTGGAAGGCCAGACTGAGGTTTTACACTTGTAGATTTTATTGGACATACTTGAGCTAAACATGAATGAAGACAGGAGGAACTCCACGCCGTCAACTGTAAGGTAGACCAGTCAAATTGTGGATTGTGCAATTGAAGCCAAGGCATACCCAGTACAATCTCATAGGTAGCTTTTGGTATGACCAGGAATTTGATGAGCTCAGAATGCAGGAAGCCCACTCCCAGAACTACCGACTTGGTCTGCTGAGTGATGGAACCTTCAGCAATACGGCTTCCGTCTACGGTAGTGAGATAAACCGGACGAGACAGCTTTGACACTGGGAAAAAAAGTCTATCCACTGCAGCTTGTGTGATAAAATTCCCAGCAGCACCACAATCCACTAAAGCGGACAGAGACTGGAATCCATCTGGCATTTCCAAAGTGACAGGCAATATAAGGTCTTGAGATGGAGGAGCATTATTCAAGGTCCCTAACTTGACTCCTCCTTTGCAAGTTAGGACCTGGCGTTTCCCGACCGAGCAGGGCAGGAACCAATCAGATGACCATCAGCAGCACAATAGAGACACAGTCTTTCCTTTAATCTTCTGGACCGCTCCTCAGGTGTTAAACGAAACTTGTTTACCTGCATGGGTTCGTCAGCAGTAATAGGTAGAGACTGTACAGGAGGCATAACTCGGTGCTTGCAAAGATCACCTCGAGAGCGTTCACAGGCTCGCTCGCGTAAACGTAGATCCAACTTGACACAGAGAGATTAGGGCTTCCAGTTGCTTTGGTAGATCTCAGGTAGTCAACTCATCCTTTATGCGGTCAGACAGACCATGCCAGAAGGCAGCAACCAATGCCTGGTTGTTCCACTTCACCTCTGATGCCAATGTCTGGAACTGAATGACGTACTGACCCACAGTACGTGTTCCCTGGCGGATCTGAAGGAGGTCTGAAGAAGCAGAGGTCGTACGCCCTGGTTCGTCAAAGATGCGTCGGAATGCGGCAACAAACTCTGTATAGTTATTCAGCAATGCATCTGCTCGCTCCCACAGCGGAGAGACCCAATTCAGAGCAGAACCAGCTAAAAGAGAGACAATATATGCAACCTTTGCTCTGGGTGTTGGAAAGTTCTGTGCTTGCAATTCAAAGTGGACTTCGCATTGATTCAAAAATCCACGACACATTTTAGGATTACCATCAAATTTACTTGGTGTAGGAAGGTGGATGCGAGACATTGGAACAGAAGCAACTGGAGAGCTAGAAACTATGGAACTAAGAACAGGAGCAGAAACTGATGAGGACACTGGAGGAGCTGAAGTTGGAAATGACTGTTGCAGAGTATCTAAGCGAGAAGACATTTCTTGCAGGAATTGTATAATAATCTGCTGCTGCGCAGCCTCTTGACCATCTAGTCGTGACACTAAGCCTTGGAGTGTCCCTGACCCCACACTCTGACCAGCGTCCAGGTCCATGGGCCTCGGACAAACTGTCAGGTCTCTGGTTTTGTCTGTCCCCGGCGGGGGCGCTAGTGGGTCAGTGTTGGTGCGATGTACAAAGCGGGGAGGCAATATGAAAGTCTTGCGCATAAGCACTGATGTTTATTAATGCAAAGCAGATGGTATTATACTGAATACACTGAAAACCGGTAATGTGGAATACAATGACAGGTAACTGAATCCAAACAACTTAAAAGTCTCTTGCAGCAGAACGTAAAATAACTTGATACTGAATGCAGGTGAAATAACAGAACTCCAATATATATTAGAAACCCCCAGTCTCTGTAAAGCATAAGTCCATATAGCCACACTTAGGCTAAAGCACGGGACAGTCTCTAAGCAAGTAGATGTTATTACTGCTGAGTTGCACAGATGGTATGCTGACAATTAGTGCACAGGTAAGGTAATGAGAAAGTACACCTGAGGAGAGTCTCTTACTGCTGATGGGTTTGAAGCTAGATGTAGCTGAAGTCCGGAGTAACAGGAGAGCTGTAGAGATGGTAACTGGAACTATGAAGATAACCACAAGGAACGCTGGAAACAGGAACACAGGAACTGGGAGAACTAGACACAGGGTATGTGACTCGTTGTCCGAGGCGATGTGAGTGAGCCCCGGACAGGAACTTATACCCCTTGCTCTGCAGTGATTGGTCACAGGGGCCTGGCTGGAAACACAGCACTGGATTGGATGCCGGGATCAGCTGAGTGCAGGTGTCATGGCAGCGTCCATACAGGCCAGATGCCGGCACACAGCGGAACACATACGCAGTACCAGACTCAGGGGCACTCAGCGACACGGGAGATGACGCTCGCGGTCAGCGCATCCATGCAGCCGCGACTGGGGCCATGACCTCCGGAGGCCTGCACACCAGCGCGCTGGTAAGTGAGACGCAGCTGACCGCCGATTCCTGACAAGTGGTGAAGGACAGTTTTGGTTGTCAGCAGGTGACTGTCATACAATTTCTTCAAAGAATTGTTCATGTTTCATCATGTCTCCATGTCCCACGGTTTCTTCTCATTCCAACCATACCACGTAACTTGTAGCTGCACAGAAATACCAGTTGCAAACGGCTGCTTTATTAATAATGGCTGACTGCCTTACAATAGCCATACGCACACTTCTCCTTCCAGTAGCCACAATTAATATTTTGCTAACCAGTAACGAACTATTCCCTCCCAATATCGCTTAGATTGTTAGCTCATTTGACTAGGACCATTTTTACTCTTTGTTTCATGTGATTTCATATAATCAGTTTGTGTCATGATGTCCTAAATGAACAGTGCTGAGTAATATGTCAACGCTTTAAAAATAGAAGAGAATAGTAATTATTTTAACCTTTCCACTAAACACACCAAACATTGTGATGTGACACCAAACACTGTGGTGTAACCCGAGTCAGCAACTGAAATTGTAATTCATCGCCTCTCAAACATACCAACAGGCACTTCTGTTAGTGTGTAAACTTTAAAACATAAGCAATTGATACTCTAAATACCGGCGTTAAAATCCCATCACGTGGCAAAATCCTGGTGCTGGAACTTCAACATCATTAGGAATAACGACACCAGAATCCTCACCGTCGGCATCCTGAATGTAAGTATGCCGGGGTATCCTACATGTTAACAGCGCTGGGGTGGGGGCTGGTTTAGGTTTGGGCTGCAGGGGAGGGTTAGGCTGTGGGGAAGGGGTGGGGGGTGTTATAGGGTTAGGCACCCCCCTGGAAAGGTTTGGCAGCGGGGAAGGGAGGGTTAGGGTTAGTTAGGGTTATGTTTGGGCTGCAGGGAAGGGAAGGTCATTATGACCAAAAGAATCCCATCCGCCGGGATTTCATATGTATTCCACATATATATTAAATTTTGCTGTTTGGAGGTTGATGTGTCCATAACATAATGACACACATACAGGGTGATTCAAAAGTCGCAGTACACCCTTTTTTTTGTTTCAAAAACTGTGCAGGAAATGGGAAAACTGAATACTCCAATAAGGTATGGGTGAGGTGGGCTATCTTTTAGGGTACGTACCAAACATGGGCGCCATCTTGAAATCGGCCACCTTGAATCTAAGTCAGTTTTTTCAAATGGAAAGGGGGTCGTGTAACATGTCAAACAACATCAGAATTTGCTGAAAAGTTTATTGTTGCAAATAGATTTGAAGTAGCAGTTATGGTTCAAAAGTTATAACACTTTTTTTGTTGCAGTTAACTGCAACAAAAAAACTGCACAGTTTTTGAAACAAAAGGGTGTACTGCGACCTTTGAATCACCCTGTAGTATGCACATTATTAATGCATTTATACACATGGCATACCTAATGCCCTGTACACAACTGCCGAACACTACTGCACAACCAACACCCCTACACCCCCCCACCCCCACCCCCACCCCCCCGCACACAGCACTCACATGGTCACTAAAACTGTGACCTCTGCCTCTGCTTGGACACAGCTGTGTCCTCATACATCTTGCTTCAATACACCATGCAGGCATGAGTCAGCTGGCAGCTCTGCAAATGCTGGGCGCCTTTTTTTGATGAAAAGGCATCTTATTTGCATTATTATGTGGCGAGGATGCACAAGCATCCTAGCCACATAATATCTGTGACTGTGTCTGCATACGAAATGCTATGTTACAGCGATTTCCAGAAGTACACTGTAACGTAACATTTCATATGCAGCCGCAGTCACACACACAGAATATAGGCATGCCGCATATCATTTTAATCAGCAGAAGCTGGTAGGGACTCTATGCATACCAAATGCCCTAGCAGTGGCAAACGCAGGATTTCTAGAGGGGGGTTTCCAAATACAATCCACAATCTACCACTCTGCGGAGCATGGAATACAATATTAATATTTAACACTATAGAAGGTCTATAGTATAGGCTGTATCAAACCTATTATAATTAAGATAATGTAAGTGGTCAGGAAAAGGTTAAACATACCATAATGAATAAATAAATACACAAATATAATAGTACCAGTACTGCACTTTCTAAGCACACATTCTCCCACCTCATTGTAAGGCTCCTGTCTCTTCTTCTTGGTAGCTACTCTCTGGTCCAGTGCACTGATTGATGCCTCAGAAGCAGAAGACGCTTCTATCCCTAGGCATGTGCAGCAGCTTAAACTGCATGATGTGGCGGCAGCTCTAGTAATTGTATTATATACCATTGAAATTGTTGTCATAATTTGAGCCACTTGCCAAGAGGAGGGGGGTTTCCAGGCAACCAGAAACCCCCCCTGCGTTTGCCTATGCCTAGGTATTTGCCTAGTTTGCCTATGCCTAGGTCCGGCTCTGGCAGCATCTGTCCAGTCACAGTGTTGTGTCCTCTGCTGCCATATGTCCAGTGGTGCTGTGTTGTGCTGCATCAGGTCAGTGGTGCTGTGTTGTGCTGCATCAGTTCAGTGGTGGTGTATTGTCCTGCATCAGTCCAGTGGTGAAGTCCCTTTGCTGCCGTATATGTCCAGTGGTACTGCCGTATATGTCCAGTATGCCTATCGTATAATTCCAGTAATCCTGCCGTATAATTCCAGTGGTACTGTCGTATAATTCCAGTAATCCTGCCGCAAATTACAGTGGTACTGTCGTATAATTCCAGTAATCCTGCCGTATAATTCCAGTGGTACTGGCGTATAATTCCAGTATACCTGCCGTATAATTCAAGTAATCCTGCCGAAATAATTCCAGTGGTACTGACGTATAATTCCAGTAATTCTGCCGTATAATTCCAGTGGTACTGGCGTATAATTCCAGTAATCCTGCCGTATAATTCCAGTAATCCTGCCATATAATTCCAGTGGTACTGGCGTATAATTCCAGTAATCCTGCGGTATAATTCCAGTAATCCTGCCGTATAATTCCAGTGGTACTGTCGTATAATTCCAGTAATCCTGCCGTATAATTCCAGTGGGACTGGCATATAATTCCAGTAATCCTGCCGTATAATTACAGTAATCCTGCCGTATAATTCCAGTGGTACTGGCGTATAATTCCAGTAATCCTGCCATATAATTCCAGTAATCCTGACGTATAATTCCAGTGATACTGGCGTATACCCGTATATACTCGAGTATAAATCGACCCGAATATAAGACGAGGCACCTAATTTTACCACAAAAACCTGGGAAAATGTATTGACTCGAGTATAAGCCTAGGGTGGGAAATGCAGCTCTAGCCGTACACAGCCCTCATACTGCCAGATATGCCCCCACAGTGCCAGATATGCCCTCATAGTGCCAGATATGCCCCCCACAGTGCCAGATATGCCCCCCACAGTGCCAGATATGCCCCCCACAGTGCCAGATATGCCCCCCACAGTGCCAGATATGCCCCCACAGTGCCAGATATGCCCCCACACTGCCAGATATTCCCCCGCAGTGCCAGATATGCCCTCATAGTGCCATATATGCCCCACACTGCCAGATATGCCCTTATACTGCCAGATATTCCCCCACAGTGCCAGACATGCCCTCATAGTGCCAGATATACCCCCACAGTGCCAGATATGCCCTCATACTGCCAGATATGCCCCCTCAGTGCCACATATGCCCCCCCCCCCCCCTAGTGCCAAATATGCTCCCCAGTGCCAGGTATACGGTAACTTACCCTCCGCCGCTCCCGCGCTGTTTTATGAAGGAGGGACATGGAGGGCACAGCGCGTGCCTCTCCTGTGTCCCTCCTGCGTCTCCGGCGGCCGCTGCGAGTTTGTTAAATGAAGTGCTGGTTCGTGAGCCAATCAGAGCTCATGAACGGGTACTTCATTTAATAGACCCGCCGCTGCCGCCGGAGACGCAGGAGGGACACAGGAGAGGCGCGCGCTGTGTGCTCCGTGTCCCTCCTTCCCACTGCACTGACTGCCCTCCGTGTCCCCACTCCTTCCATCTGCACTGAATCGAGTATAAGCCGAGGGGGCTTTTTCAGCACAAAACAAAGTGCTGAAAAAGTCGGCTTATACTCGAGTATATACGGTAATTCCAGTAATCCTGCCATATAATTCCAGTAATCCTGCCGTATAATTCCAGTAATCCTGCCGTATAATTCCAGTGGAACAGGCGTATAATTCCAGTAATCCTGCCGTATAACTACAGTAATCATGCCGTATAATTACAGTAATCCTGCAGTATATGTCCAGTGGTACTGCCGTATATGTCTAGTGATCCTGCCGTATATGTCTAGTGATCCTGCCATATAATTCAAGTAGTCCTGCCGTATAATTCCAGTGGTACTGGCGTATAATTCCAGTAATCCTGCCATATAATTCCAGTAATCCTGCCGTATAATTACAGTGGTACTGGCGTATAATACCAGTAATCTTGCCGCAAATTACAGTGGTACTGTCGTATAATTCCAGTGGTACTGGAGTATAATTCCAGTAATCCTGCCGTATAATTCCAGTAATCCTGCCGTATAATTACAGTGGTACTGGCGTATAATACCAGTAATCTTGCAGCAAATTACAGTGGTACTGTCGTATAGTTCCAGTAATCCTGCTGTATAATTCCAGTTGTACTGGCGTATAATTCCAGTAATCCTGCCAAAATAATTCCAGTGGTACTGGCGTATAATTTCAGTAATCCTGCCACATAATTCCAGTGGTACTGGAGTATAATTCCAGTAATCCTGCAGTATAATTACAGTAAACCTGCCGTGTAATTCCAGTAGTACTGTCATATAATTCCAGAAATCCTCCTGTATAATTCCAGTAATCCTGCCGTATAATTCCAGTGGTACTGGCATATAATTCAAGTAATCATGCCGTATAATTCCAGTAATCCTGACGTATAATTCCAGTGGGACTGACGTTTAATTCCAGTAATCCTGCCATATAATGCCAGTAATCCTGACATATAATTCCACTGTGTCACGGTCCGGCGGATCGGGTTCCGGGACCAGCGGTACTTACCTGTCCGGACGCTCTGGCGTGGTCCCTCCGGTGGGAGTGCGGGCTGCTGGCGAGGGGCACGACTTGCAGGCATATCTGGGTGAAAAGGTCTCAGAGGCAGCAGCAAACGTTTGTGCAGCTCCCAGCTGCAGAGGTATGGGATGGGCGTCGCCGCCTTGGAAGGATCAGCTAATCTAAAACACTCAGTCACCTGCAAGGTTTGCAAAACCAATGGGAAACAGTCTGCAGGTATAAATCTGGGGATTTCTGGGTAAGAAATCGCCAGTGCAACGTCTCTCACACAGTACTGTGTGTGGGTGTGTCAATCTGCGCTCCACAGCCTTGAATCTACAGCATTCTGTTCCAGTGTCTCTGCAAGTTCCTAGAATTCCAGGCTTCTTCACTTCACTGACTGAATCCTCAGTTCTTAGCTCCAGCATAATCCTCTCAGAAGTCCTATGAAAAAGACTTTTATCCAGCCTGCCCGGTTTATCCTGTGGAAAGCTACCGACACCGAAACCCAAGCCACAACTCCGGATATTCAAGATCCAAGCCCCGTGACAGTTTGCACTGGCCCAATGGATCCGGAGGGAGCGCAAGGTTCCGGTACGGACCTTCTACAGAGTATCGCTTCTCGTCTCGGGAGTCTGGAGGAGTCCCAGCGTCAGTTGGCGCAATTTTTTCAAGGTATATCTACTCGGCAAGATTCCATGCAGGTCGACATCACCAACATGGCCGCCAGTCGACGAACTGAACCTCAACAAGTTGCGCCTCCTCCAGTGCCGATGGTTGCGTCACCCTCTTCCTTGCGCTTACCCACGCCCACCAAGTTCGACGGGAACCCGAAGATGTGTCGTGGGTTCTTGAATCAGTGTGAGATTCATTTCTCTCTGCAGCCTTTCAAATTCCCGTCCCAGAAAGCTAAAGTTGCTTATATAGTATCTCTCCTGGCAGGCTCTGCTCTGGACTGGGTGTCACCTCTGTGGGAAAGAGCCGATCCCCTACTTGATAATTACTCTGAATTCCTAGTCTCCTTCCGGAAGATTTTTGACGAACCCGGAAGGACCACATCGGCTTCTATTGAGATAATGCATCTCCGGCAAGGGAACCGGACCGTCGGTCAGTACGCAGTACAGTTTCAGACCTATGCCTCTGAACTCCGGTGGAACGAGGAAGCATTAGTAGCCGCCTTCTGGAGTGGTCTAGCAGAGAAAATTAAGGATGAACTGGCTACTAGGGATTTACCACCCAAGTTGGACGATCTGATTTCCCTGTGTACCAAGGTGGATCTGCGCTTCCGAGAGCGACAATTGGAAAAGAATCGAGGGGAACGTCCGAGATTCCGTCCTCTGCCACCTCCTTCTACCTCTCCACCTGAGGTGACTCAAGACGAGCCTATGCAAGTTAATAGGGCTCGCCTCACGCCTGAGGAACGTCAAAGGAGACGCAGGGAGAACTTGTGTCTGTATTGCGGAGCTTCCGGCCACTTGGTGGCTTCCTGCACTCAGCGTCCGGGAAACTAGACCTCCTAACCAGCCGTGGAGACACTAGGTTAGGAGTGTTGAATTCATCTCCATCTCACTCTGAACCAGCCTTTGAAGTTACCTTGACCTTGCCGCAGGGTCCTAAAAATTTCCATTCTCTTCTAGATTCGGGAGCCGCTGGGAATTTCGTCACAGCAGATGTGGTGCAGCAATTTCAGATAACTACAGTCAAGCTTCCTCGTCCGATTTCTCTTTCCGCTGTGGACGGTAGCAGAATATCCAGTGGAATGGTCACCCAACAGACTCTCCCTCTTCAGTTATGTGTAGGAGCACTCCATAAGGAGTTACTTAATTTCTTCGTTATTCCAAAGGCTACTCATGATATTGTTTTAGGGCTTCCTTGGCTCCAGAGGCACAACCCAAGAATTAATTGGGAAAATATGCAAGTTTGGGCTTGGGGAGAGACCTGTTCCCGTTCCTGTCTTCCTTGTATCAAACCTCTGAATAAATGCAACCTGGAATCTCATCCTCTAATTCCGCCTCAGTATTCTTCTTATTCCGATGTCTTTAGCAAGCAAGCAGCAGAGGTTCTTCCTCCTCACAGATCCTGGGACTGTCCTATTGATCTTCTACCTGGCAAAACACCTCCTAGGGGGCGAGTATACCCTCTCTCGGCTCCTGAGACAGAATCCATGTCGGAGTACATTAAGGAAAATCTGTCCAGAGGATTCATCCGGCCTTCCACGTCCCCGGCCGGTGCAGGGTTTTTCTTTGTACAGAAAAAAGATGGAGGTCTTCGCCCTTGCATCGATTACCGGGGTTTAAATGAAAGAACAATCAAAAATCGTTACCCATTACCCCTGATCTCTGAGCTTTTTGATCGAGTTAAGGGTGCTTCAATCTTCTCCAAATTAGATTTCAGAGGAGCATATAATCTGATCCGGATTAGAGCGGGTGATGAGTGGAAAACGGCCTTTAACACTCGTGATGGGCATTTCGAGTATCAAGTTATGCCCTTCGGCCTTAGTAATGCGCCAGCTGTTTTCCAGAACTTTGTGAATGAAATCTTCAGAGATCTACTGTATAAATCGGTCGTAGTATATCTAGATGACATCTTGATTTTCTCGTCCTCTATGAAAGACCATCGTTTGCAAGTTCAAGAGGTGCTTAAGAGACTGCGGCAACACCACTTATACTGCAAGCTTGAAAAATGTGTTTTCGAACAGCCTTCTATGCCTTTCCTGGGGTACAAAATTTCACGGTTCTGGGTTGGAGATGGACCCAGCCAACGTACAAGCGATCCTCAATTGCCCAAACCCAACACTCTTAAATCTATACAGCGATTCTTGGGCTTTGCAAACTTTTATCGAAGATTTATCAAGGGATTCTCTGCTATAGTGGTTCCTATCACTGCTCTTACCCGGAAGGAGGCTAATCCTAGGGAATGGTCACCAGCGGCTGAAGCAGCGTTCCTACACTTGAAACAGGCCTTCACTACGGCTCCGGTTCTAAGGCAACCTGATACCAACAAAGCCTTTGTATTGGAGGTTGACGCTTCTGCCGACGCTGTGGTAGCAGTCCTCTCCCAGAGGATAACAAGTTGCATCCATGCGGATTCTTTTCCAAAAAATTTCTTCCAGCGGAGAGGAATTATACTATAGGGGAGCAAGAACTTTTGGCCGTAAAGTTAGCTCTAGAAGAGTGGTGGTATCTCTTGGAGGGAGCCAAATTCCCCATCTCTATTTTCACTGATCATAAGAACCTAATCTTCCTCAGGAATATCCAGTGTCTGAACCCTCGCTTAGCTCGGTGGGCTATGTTCTTCACCAGATTCAACTTTGTTCTTACTTTTAGACCTGGGGCTCAAAACCAAAAAGCAGATGCTCTTTCCCGGTCCTACTCCTCAGATGACTCTAAGGACTCACCTCTTCCTCAGCCGGTATTAGAGACTCAAAATTTTGCTTCGACTAAGATTCAACCCCCAGTGGGGAGGGTGTTCGTTCCTCTCTCTCTCCGGAAGAGGTTGTTATCCTGGGCTCATTCTTCACGGTTTTCCGGTCATGCTGGAGTCCACAAGACGACAGAATTTATTCAGCGCTCTTATTGGTGGCCTTCTTTAAAGTCTGATGTCTCTACCTTCATTGCCTCCTGTACCAAATGTGCACAACACAAGATCCTTCGACAACGTCCCGTTGGGCAATTGTCTCCGTTAGCTGTTCCCAAGTTGCCTTGGACACATCTTTCTATGGACTTTGTCACAGATTTACCCGCCTCTAAAGGGTACACAACCATTTGGGTAGTTGTCGATCGCTTCTCCAAGATGGCTCGATTTATACCCCTCAAGGGTCTTCCTTCAGCACCTGAATTAGCACAGCTCTTCATCTCAGAAATCTTCAGATTCCATGGTCTGCCAACCAAGATAGTTTCCGATCGCGGAGTCCAGTTCGTGGCCAGGTTTTGGAGAGCTCTCTGCACAGCTTTACAAATTCAACTAAAATTTTCGACAGCGTATCATCCTCAGACCAACGGGAGCACGGAAAGAGTCAACCAGGATTTGGAAACCTTCCTCAGAATTCATGTCTCGTCCTCCCAGGACGACTGGTTCGAACATCTGCCATGGACAGAATTTGCTCATAACAATTCCTACCACTCTTCCACAGGTCATACTCCCTTCTTCACAGTAAATGGGTTACAACCCCGGGTTCCTCAGTTCTTGGCTCTACCCAATCTGGATCTTCCTGCAGTACAAAAATCTTTTAAGGAACTCTCCAGAATTTGGAAAATAGTTCATCAAAATCTACGAAAGACATCCATCTGTTATAAATTCTGGGCGGATAAGAAAAGAAGAATTGCACCTAAACTATCTGTAGGTGATCAAGTTTGGCTCTCAACTCGTAACTTGAGGTTATGTGTTCCATCTATGAAATTTGCTCCTCGCTACATCGGTCCCTTCCCAGTGGAACAGGTGATCAGCCCAGTAACTTACAAACTTAAGTTAGCTTCCTATTTAAGAGTCTTCCCAACCTTCCATATCTCGCTTCTAAAACCCCTAATTTTAAACAAGTTCTGCAAAATTCTTCCCCGTTCTCCAAGAGTGGTCACAGACCGCGGGGTCGAATTCGAGGTTAAGAAGGTCCTTGATTCCCGGATGCGACACGGTCGTCTACAATATCTCCTGAACTGGAAGGGGTATGGTCCTGAAGAGCGTTCTTGGGAGGATCCATCAGATATACACGCCCCTGCGTTGCTTCACAAGTTTCATGAAGAGAATCCTAGCAAGCCTGGTGGCTGTCCAGTGGCCATCCCTAAAAGGGGGGGTAATGTCACGGTCCGGGCGGATCGGGTTCCGGGACCAGCGGTACTTACCTGTCCGGACGCTCTGGCGTGGTCCCTCCGATGGGGGTGCGGCTGCTGGCGAGGGGCACGACTTGCAGGCATATCTGGGAGGAGAGGTCTCAGAGGCAGCAGCAAACGTTTGTGCAGCTTCCAGCTGCAGAGGTATGGGATGGGCGTCGCCGCCTTGGAAGGATCAGCTAATCTAAAACACTCAGTCACCTGCAAGGTTTGCAAAACCAATGGGAAACAGTCTGCAGGTATAAATCTGGGGATTTCTGGGTAAGAAATCGCCAGTGCAACGTCTCTCACACAGTACTGTGTGTGTGTGTGTGTGTGTGTGTGTGTGTGTGTGTGTGTGTGTGTGTGTGTGTGTGTGTGTGTCAATCTGTGCTCCACAGCCTTGAATCTACAGCATTCTGTTCCAGTGTCTCTGCAAGTTCCTAGAATTCCAGGGTTCTTCACTTCACTGACTGAATCCTCAGTTCTCAGATCCAGCATAATCCTCTCAGAAGTCCTATGAAAAAGACTTTTATCCAGCCTGCCCGGTTTATCCTGTGGAAAGCTACTGACACCGAAACCCAAGCCACAACTCCGGATATTCAAGATCCAAGCCCTGTAACACACTGGTACTGGCGTATAATTCCAGTAATCCTGTCATATAATTCCAGTAATCCTGCCGTATAATTACAGTGGAACTGGCATATAATTACAGTAATCCTTCCGTATAATTACAGTAATTATGCCGTATAATTACAGTAATTATGCCGTATAATTACAGTAATCCTGCCGTTTAATTCCAGTGGTACTGGTGTATAATTCCAGTAATCCTGCCGTATAATTACAGTAATCCTGCCGTATAATTCCAGTGGTACTGGCGTATAGTTCCAGTAATCCTGCCATATAATTACAGTAATCCTGCCGTATAAAGCCAGTGATCCTGCTGTATAATTCCAGTGATCCTGCCGTATAATTCCATATAATTCCGTATAAATCCAGTCCAGTGGTGCTGCCATATAAATTCAGTGGTGCTGTCCTGTGCTGTATATTATTTACTCCAAATAAAGGGGTTATTAATATTTAATCCAAATAATTTTTACAGGGTTTGCCCTGTGAGGTGTAGGGGTACGCTCTCCTGTGCCGCATATTGTGTTATATAACTCCAGAAAAATAATGGAGAATAAATATTTGGAGGATAAAATAGGGAAAGATCAAGAACCACTTCCTCCTAGTGCTGAAGCTGTTGCCACTAGTCATGACACATAGACAATGAAATGCCATCAACGTTGTCTGCCAAGGCCTATGCACAATGTGATAGTAGAGGGCATGTAAAATGCAAAAAGCCAAAGTTCAGTAAAAAGACCCAAAAAAATAAATTTCAATGGTCTGAGGAGAATCGTAAACTTGCCAATATGCCATTTACGACACGGAGTGGCAAGGAACGGCTAAGGCCCTGGCCTATGTTCATGACTAGTGGTTCAGCTTCACAAAATGATGGAAGCCCTCATCGTCCCACTAGAAAAATGATAAGAGTTAAGATGGAAAAAAGCACAGCAAAGAACTGTGCATTCTAAGATGGTATCACAAATCCCCAAGGAGAGTCCAAGTGTGTCGGCGGTTGCGATGCTTGACCTTCCCAACACTGGACGGGAAGAGGTGGCTCCTTCCACCATTTGCAAGCCCCCTGCAACTGCTGGAAGGAGCACCCACGGTCCAGTTTCTGATATTCAAATTGAAGATGTCACTGTGGAAGTACACCAGGATGAGGATATGGGTGTTGCTGGCGCTGAGGAGGAAGTTGACGATGAGGATTCTGATGGTGATGTGGTTTGTTTAAATGAGACACCAGGGGAGACACCTGTTGTCTGTGGGATGAAGAAGCCCATTGTGATGCCTGGGCAAAATACCAAAAAAGCCATTCTTCTGTGTGGAATTATTTCTCCACAAATCCGGACAACAGGTGTCAAGCCGTGTGTTGCCTCTGTCAATCTGTAATAAGTATGGGTAAGGATGTTAACCACCTAGGTACATCCTCCCTTATACGTCACCTGCAGTGCATTCATCAGAAGTCAGTGTCAAGTTGTGAAACTTTGGGTAAGAGAGTAAGCAGTCCACTGACACCTAAATCCCTTCTTCCTCTTGTACCCAAGCTCCTGCAAGCCACGCCACCAACTCCCTCAACGTCAACTTCCTCCTCAGTCAGGAACATCAGTAGTCCTGCAGGCCATGCCACTGGCAAGACTGAGGAGTCCTCTTCTAACCGGGATTCCTCTGGAGGATCCTTGAGTGGTATGCCTGCTGTTGCTGCCGCTTCTGTTGTTGCTGCCGGGAGTCGATCGTCATCCCTGAGGGGAAGTCGGAAGACCACTTATACTACTTCCAGTAAGCAATTGACTGTCCAACGGTCCTTTGTGAGGAAGATGAAATATGACAGCAGTCATCCTGTTGCAAAGAGGATAACTGAGGCCTTGACACTTATGATTCCCACTGTCCCTACCTACTATCTAGCGAAACCACAGCCAAGGGAACGGGCTTGGCGGAATCAGCGGGGACAGAAGACCCTGTTGAGCTTGACTCTAGTCTGCCATTAGTGCAGTGGGATTTAGACAATTGATGGAGGTATTGTGTCCCCGGTACCAAATCCCATCTAGATTCCACTTCACTAGGCGATACCGAGAATGTACAGAGACGTCAGAAAAAGTATCGACAGTGTCCTAAAAAATGCGTTTGTATCCAGTGTCCTCTTAACTACAGAAATGTGGACAAGTGGAACAGGGCAGACTAAGGACTATATGACTGTGACAGCCCACTGGGTAGATGTATTGCCTCCCGCAGCAACAACAGCAGCAGCGGCACCAGTAGCAGCATCTCGCAAATCTGAACTCATTTCTAGGCAGGCTACGCTGTGTATCACCGCTTTCCGTAAGAGGCACACCACTGACAACCTCTCACGGAAACTGAGGGACATTATTGCGCATTGGCATACCCCACTCAGGGCCGGCGACAGGGGGGGTCAAAGGGGACAACTGTACCGGGCCCCAAGGGTCAGAGCTGCCCCAAGGATATGCCACTTAGTGACCGTCAGGGATGTGAGCCGTCTTGTCCAAATAGGGCAGCGAGCTGTAGGTGGTGTGGGCGCAGCCTCAGAGTAAACAGGAGGGCGGGGGTAGCAAGTCTGCGCTGTATAGGACTGAGACAGCTGGCCATGTGGAGAGTGCCAGGGCTCCCTAAGGGCTCAGTACAAAAGTACAAAATGAAAAAGGGGGTGTGCTCTCTCTACAATGGAGCCTCAGAGTGACAGGAGCCTCTTACACACAGTCATTATGCGGCACAAGTGTGCACCTGCTATTCCGGGTCCCTATCTGTTGCAAGCAGTTATGGGCCATGGCAGCAGCTCCGCTGGGCAGGATTCCTGTGCCCTGTGCTGGCCTCTTCTGGTGGGGTGTGAGGGCCGCATGGTACCTGCTGTGTGGTGTGCGGGTCTGGATAGTGAAAAGTGCAGCGCAGGTGAATCTCTCCCCGGGGTAAGAGTGGATTGGTGAGGGTATATATTGCTTTGGCATAGGGTAGGGGAGCTGGGAATGTAGCATGTAGTCATTCGGGACAGACAGAGTGAGGGAGCCACAGCTGGATTGGACACATGTCCCCAGCATGGACGTTATTTGTGAGAATATTCCAATATGCCATATGCTGACTTTGCACTAGTCGTGTCTTGGATGACATGAAATCACTTTATGCTATGAATGGAGTGCTGGTCTTGTCTGCAGCATATCCCCTGCTGAAGCCTCTGTGTGTGGATAGATAGATATATATATATATATATATATATATATATAAAATTAGATGGGGTCCCACAGATATCACTGTACGGGGCCCCGAGATTTCTGTTGCCGGCCCTGACCCCACTTAGACTCTCCTGGGGATTTGTGATATCGGACAACGCCACCAATATTGTGCGTGCATTACAGCTGGGCAAATTCCAGCACGTCCCATGTTTTGCACATACAATTAAGTTGGTGGTGCAGAATTTTTTTTAAAATGACAGGGGTGTACAGGAGATGCTGCTGGTGGCCCGAAAAATTGCAGGCCGCTTTCGACATTCTGTCACTGCGTGCCGAAGACTGGAGCACCAGCAAACAGTCCTGAACCTGCCCTGCCATCAGCTGAAGCAAGAGGTGGTAACGAGGTGGAATTCAACCCTCTATATGCTTCAGAGGATGGAGGAGCAGCAAAAGGCCATTCAAGACTATACATCTGCCTACGATATAGGCAAAGGAGGGGGAATGCACCTGACTCAAGCGCAGTGGAGAATGATTTCAACGTTGTGCAAGGTTCTCCAACCCTTTGAACTTGTCACACGTGAAGTCAGTTCAGACACTGCTAGCTTGAGTCAGGTCATTACCCTCATGATGCTTTTGCAGAAGCAGCTGCAGAAATTGAAGGAGGAGCTAAGACGGAGCGGTTCTGCTAAGTATGTGGGACTTGTGGATGGAGCCCTTCATTCGCTTTTCCAGGATTCAAGGGTGGTCAATCTGTTGAAATCAGAGTACTACATTTTGGCCACCGTACTTGATCCTAGGTTTAAAGCCTACGTTGTATCTCTCTTTCCGGCAGACACAAGTGTGCAGAGGTGCAAAGACCTGCTGGTGAGACAATTGTCAACTCCTCCTTCAATTTCTCCCGCCACTCGTGCTGCAACGAAAAGGATAACATTTCCTATCCCACCCGATGGCGGTGATGCAGGGCAGTCAGGAGCGAAAGCTGACATCTGGTCCGGACTGAAGGACCTGCCAACGATTACTGACATGTCTACTGTCACTGCATATGATTCTGTCACCATTGAAAGAATGGTGGAGGATTCTATGAGTGACAGCATCCAAGTAGGCATGTCAGACAGTCCGTATGTATACTGGCAGAAAAAAGAGGCAATTTGAATGCCCTTGCACAAACTGGCTTTATTTTACCTAAGTTGCCCCTCCCTCCAAAAGAGTGTTTAGTGCAGCCGGTAACCTTGTCAGTGATCGGCGTAGGAGGTTACTTACACAAAATGTGGAGAAGATAATGTTCATCAAAATTAATTATAAATTCCTCCGGTAAGACCTTGACCAGCAATTGTCTCCGGAAAGTACATAGGGACCTGTGATGGTGGATTTCAGTGGGGACGAATTAATACACTCTGAGGAAGGGGATTTACACAGTGAAAGGGGTGAGGAATCGGAGGATGAGGATGAGGTCGACATCTTGTTTCTGTACAGCCAGTTTGTGCAAGGAGAGATTGATTGCTTCTTTTTTGGTGGGGGCACAAACAAACCAGTAATTTCAGCCACAGTCGTGTGGCAGACCCTGTAGCTGAAATAATTGGTTTGTTAAAGTGTGCATGTCCTGTTTATACAACATAAGGGTGGGTGGGAGGGCCCAAGGACAATTCCATCTTGAACCTCTTTTCTTCTTTGCATCATGTGCTGTTTGGGGACTATTTTTTTAAAGTGCCATCCTGTCTGACACTTCCGTATATGTCCAGTGGTACTGCCATATAATTCCAGTGATACTGCCGTATATGTCCACTGGTACTGCCATATAATTCCAGTGATATTGCCGTATAATTCCAGTGATATTGCTGTATAATTCCAGTGGAAATTGTGTCGCTTGGCTTAGTCATACAGCTACCTCATTGTACCTCTTCTACATCTTTGCATGAGGTGCCGTTTGGGGCCTTTTTTTATATCTGCCCTCCTGTCTGCCACTGCAGTGCCACTCCTAGATGGACCAATTGTTTGTGTCGCTTGGCTTCGTCATACAGCTACCTCATTGCACCTCTTCTACATCTTTGCATGAATTGCTGTTTGGGGCCTAGTTTTTGAAAAGTGCCATCCTGTCTGACACTGCAGTGCCACTCCTAGATGGGCCAGGTGTTTGTGCCGCACACTTGTGTCGCTTGGCTTAGTCATACAGCAACCTTGGTGCACCTCTTTTTCTTCTTTGCATCATGTGCTGTTTGGGGCCTTTTTTTAATATATATCTGCCCTCATGTCTGCCACTGCAGTGCCACTCCTAGATGGGCCAGGTGTTTGTGCCGCACACTTGTGTCGCTTAGCTTAGTCATACAGCGACCTCAGTGCAACTTTTAGGCCTAAAAACAATATTGGCCCTCATTCCGAGTTGTTCGCTCGGTAATTTTCTTCGCATCGCAGCGATTTTCCGATAATTGCGCATGCGCAATGTTCGCGCTGCGACTGCGCCAAGTAAATTTGCTAAGAAGTTTGGTATTTTACTCACGGCATTACGAGGTTTTTTCTTCGTTCTGGTGATCGTTGTGTGATTGACAGGAAGTGGGTGTTTCTGGGCGGAAACTGGCCGTTTTATGGGAGTGTGTGAAAAAACGCTGCCGTTTCTGGGAAAAACGCGGGAGTGTCTGGAGAAACGGGGGAGTGTCTGGGCGAACGCTGGGTGTGTTTGTGACGTCAAACCAGGAACGAAACTGAATTAACTGATCGCAGTGGCAGAGTAAGTGTCGAGCTACTCAGAAACTGCTTAGAAATTTCTATTCGCAATTTTGAGAATCTTTCGTTCGCAATTTTGCTAAGCTAAGATTCACTCCCAGTAGGCGGCAGCTTAGTGTGTGCAATGCTGCTAAAAGCAGCTTGCGAGCGAACAACTCGGAATGAGGGCCATTGTGAGGTGTGAGATGTTCAGAATAGACTGGAAATGAGTGGAAATAAATGTTATTGAGGTTAATAATACCGTAGGATCAAAATTACCCCCAAATTATGTGATTTTAGCTGTTTTTATAAAAAATCATCCAGATCCAAAACCAAAACACGAAAGGGTGGTTTTGGCAAAACCAAGCCAAAACCAAAACACGAAAGTAGAATTAGAACCAAAACCAAAACACGAAAAATGCCAGCCGCACATCTCTACTTCCTACAAGCTCTGCAGGACCACGAATCAGACTACTTCCAACAGCACACTTTGCTGTGTGTGATTAGGTAAAGAAAAAAACATTCGCTGTTTGTATTTGCAGACCCTATTGACACTTCCGCATTTTTTATGTTTTTAGCTCTCATTTTAATTCAAGTTTCTCAATGTCAGTGTCCCAAGGAAAGGGACTGAATGGCAATTTTTAGGTCGGGGGGCAAGCACAAGCATTTGGCCCTAGATTTATACCAGCAAATTGAGACAGGAAAATTAATGTAATCAAAATCTTGCAGTAGGGGCTTATCTAATATAGGTGTGGTTTAAGTAACCTTTTAAATATATAAAAAATTCTGTCAAAGAGCTAGAAACAAATAGAAAACCTACTAGCCCCAACTGACAAAGCAGTGACTATTCTAGCCATGGGCGTATCTAGAGAGAAGGAGGCCCATTTGAAGGCTCCATCAGGGCCCACCCCCGTCTTTAGCCGGTGGCAATGCTGTAACATTTGGAACCACGGTCCCTAGGGGACCCTAGCACTGCCTCAGAGTCTAGAGCGCATTCGCAGATCTTCGGGAAAATGGCGTGCGCACTATTTTCCCAGTAATTTCTGCAGCGCTGCTGCTTCGCCGGGGGACTCTGGAGGCTAAGTATTACAAATAGTGGGCCCCCCTGGACTCCGGTGACCCGTGTGCAGCGCACACACTGCACCCATAATAAATACGCCAGTGATTCTAGTGTTCTCCGGTCAATAGAGAGCATAACAGTAACCTCTATATAATAATCTATATATATATATAAAAATGAATGTGTGTGTGTTGCAATTTACACCAAACT
Source organism: Pseudophryne corroboree (assembly GCF_028390025.1). Taxonomy (NCBI): domain Eukaryota; kingdom Metazoa; phylum Chordata; class Amphibia; order Anura; family Myobatrachidae; genus Pseudophryne; species Pseudophryne corroboree. Next base: position 350,463,262 of record NC_086446.1, on the reverse strand, counting down.
TGGTACACATATCACTTACAATCTGGAAAAAAATTCTGTGGTGGTAAGACACCCCTAGCACCCGTAGGGGTGGGAAGGGGGTGACATGTAAAAATCCATAGTGTTCTGGGTCGCAGACATGAATAGTGACACTCCCGATGCTGTTAAAGTCCAAGTTCTGCTCCCATCAGAATGGTGGGTGAGAAGGGGTGAAGAATAAAATGTCCAAAATGACAGACATTAGTGTCAAATCCATAGTTTTCGGGGATGCTAAGCTGATTACATTTTGAAAATTGATATGTTCCTTAGACTGTCCGTTAACATATAGGGGGTCATTCCGACCTGATCGCGCACTAGGATTTTTCGCTGTGATCAGGTCAGAACTGCGCATGCGTATGCACCGCAATGCGCAGGCGTGTCGTACGGGTACAGGGGGTCATTCCGAGTTGATCATAGCTATGCTAAATTGAGCACAGCTACGATCAGGCACTCAGACATGCGGGGGGACGCTCAGCACAGGGCTAGTCCGCCCCACATGTCATTGCCAGCCCCCCCTCCCTTGCAGAAATGCAAAAGCATCGCACAGTGGTGATGCTTTTGCATCTCAGGAGTAAACTCCTGGCCAGCGCAGCTCCTGCGTCTGGCCGGAAGAACCTCTTTGCTGTCCCGGGTCGCAGCGGCTGCGTGTGACATCACGCAGCCGCCGCAGGCCACCCCCCCAACGGACTGGTCCGGCCTGCGTTGGCCAGACCGTGCCCCCTAAACGGCGGCTTAATGCTGCCGTCCATCCCCCTCCCGCCCAGCGACCGCCTATGCCTCAGGCAACGATGGCTGGTATGCGCCGGCACATGCTCAGTTCCAACCCGATCGCTGCGCTGTGATAAACTGCAGCGAGCGATCGGGTCGGAATGTCCACAAAGCGGATCGTTGCTGAGCGATGGATTTTACAAAGAATCCATTCGCACAGCCGATCGCAAGGAGATTGACAGGAAAAGGGCGTTTGTGGGTGTCAACTGACCGTTTTCTGGGAGTGGTTGGAAAAACGCAGGCGTGGCGAAGCGTTTGCAGGGCGGATGTCTGACGTAAGTTCCGGGCAAGAACAGGCTGAAGTGATCGCAGCGGCTGAGTAAGTTCTGAGCTACTCAGAAACTGCACAAAACTTTTTTGTAGTGCTCGGCTACACATGCAATCGCACGTTTGCAAAGCAAAAATACACTCTACTGTAGGCGGCGACTAACTATGTAACTTCACGCTAATTCTTCTAGGTTTTGGGTAGTGAACTTAAACCTGAAGATGGGCGCAATGAAAATAGTCTTATTGCGTCAAGAATTCCACGCGGGTGAAGCTGTGGGCAAAAAACTATGAGGGTCATTCCGAGTTAATCGCTAGCTGAAAATGTTCGCTGCGCTGCGATTATGTGAAAAAGCGGCAGTTCTGCGCATGCGTATGCGGCGCAGTGCGCACGCGCAACATACTTTCACAACGGCTAAAAATACATCAAGGTCTAGCGAAGCTTTTCAGTCGCAATGGCAGCCGCAGAATGATTGACATGAAGAGGGCGTTTCTGGGTGTCAACTGACCGTTTTCAGGGAGTGGTGGAAAAAACACAGGCGTGCCAGGAAATTCGCAAGCGTGGCTGGCCGAACGCAGGACGTGTTTGTGACGTCAAATCCGGAACTGAATGGTCTGAACTGATCGCAAGCGCTGAGTAGGTCTGGAGCTACTCCAAAACTGCACAATTTTTTTTTGCAGCAGTTCTGCGATCCTTTCGTTTGCACTTCTGCTAAGCTAAAATACACTCCCAGTGGGCGGCGGCTTAGCGTTTGCACGACTGCTAAAAACTGCTAGCGAGCGAACAACTCGGAATGACCCCCTATAGTATATAAAACTGCTAAAAAAAGATCTGTATAATAATGTGTACAAGATAAAAATAAAACACAAAACAATTAAAAACATTACAAATGTAAACATGAGATTAGATACAAATCTATATATTAATTGCAGAAGGACAACTTTTATGGGTGACATATGTCTATGATGCTGTTGTCTGGGCAGGGTTATACATCATATACCAAATTTAAGGTCTTGGGCCCTCATTCCGAGTTGTTTGCTCGCTAGCTGCTTTTAGCAGCAGTGCAAACGCTAAGCTGCCGCCCTCTGGGAGTGTATCTTAGCTTAGCAGAAATGCTAACGAAAGGCTTGCATCGCTGTTAAAAAAAAAAAAATTGTGCAGTTTCAGAGTCGCTGCAGACCTACTCCTACCTTGCGATCACTTCACACTATTTAGTTCCTGCTTTGACGTCACAAACATGCCCTGCGTTCAGCCAGCCACGCCTGCGTTTCCCCAGCCACTCCTGCGTTTTTATCTGGCACGCCTGCGTTTTTACACACACTCCCCGAAAACGGCCAGTTACCACCCAGAAACACCTACTTCCTGTCAATCACTCAACGATCAGCAGTGCAACTGAAAAGCGTCATTAGACCTTGTGTAAAACTGCATCAGCTTTTGTGAAAGTACGTTGCGCGTGCGCAGTGCGCACCATACGCATGTGCAGAAGTGCCGATTTTTAGCCTGATCGCTGCGCTGCGAACAACGGCAGCTAGCGATCAACTCGGAATGAGGTCCTTGGTCCGTAAATTTGCAATTGGTTGTAATTGGTGTAGCGATTGTTATACATTATATTAGTATGGCATATGATTTTAATATTTAGAGCGATGCAAATATATATAAACTGTGTAGTTGTACGGATTTGTGATATTGCCCATGATGTTTATGTCTATTAATGGAGGACTATGCATGCCGAATTGACTGGAGTAAAGGCTGCAGACTTTGGGTCAATCAGCACCCCTACGTATAGACAGCTCACGGGGGGACCGCGAGGATCCAGGGAAAGAGACGTTGGGAGCAGGGAGCAGCGGCGGTTGACGGTGGCGTCATTACTGTGATCGCGGAGGAAGAGAGCGGCTGTGTGCAGAGGAGGCTCACTGCACCCGGAGCGACCCGGCGGGAAAAATCAGCTTAAGGTCTCCGTATTTGAGCTCCATAGCTTACCTGATCCGAGCGCCGGAGAGTACGGAGCTGGGGGAGTGGCGGCTGAACGAGACCGACGCCCAGGAGGAGGAGCTGTCTGCGGGAGGCTTCACCCCGTTTGTTTTTTTCTGCAAGAAGGTGTGAGTACCCGCTCGGGAGCCGCCCAGAAATAGGAGGGTCCCACCGAGACACGCCCCATCCCCTGTAATAAAGTGAATAGCAGCGTTGGAGAAAGTGAGAGGCAGGTAGCTAGCTGCTAGACAGCGTACACAAGCACACACAGTGGCACAGTTGACGAGCCAGTGCAGCAGGCTATAGGACAGGATATACAGGGAGAGCAGTTACCCTCTGTTACCTCCGGGCAGTAAAGGAAAGCGTCCTAAGCACTCACATAGAGCGATCACCCTATGAACTGTAATTCCTATTATTACGCCTTCAACAGAGTAGTTCATCCGTCTAGTCCTGTGAATTATAGATTCACTTAATAAAGCCTCTGGCATTACAATATACCAGTTCCTCCCGGATGACTGTATCAATGCCCCAATCATCTGCGACACCACTAGTGAGGCTAATATCCAGTGTCACAGTAACTACTTCAGCTTAGAACATTGATCCCGATACATTGAAAGCCATATTGAGGCAGCCAAAAGAGATTGTGGACATATGTTTTCAACGCTTCAAGGTAACAGGATAACACATCGCCACTAGCACAGTATTATTGCTCGCTGCTGATCAGGAGCCACCGAGGAGTGATAGTAGGAGTATTAAGAGTATAAAAAACCCTGGGGTCTATTACAGTGCACTGACTATAAAATATATTTGCAAATATATAATTTTGGGTAGACTTTGGGGAATAGGGGTAAGACAACCAATCCATTATACTGTATTATAATTGTCAGAATTATATTTATGTCTAATTGAAGTTCAGGATATTACCGTGCTGTTTAAACATACGGTTAAGCAAAAGTAAGTAAAGCTAAGTTTTGTTGTATTGAGAATTATTGTTGTGTCTGTTCCTGCACCTCGAGTGGAGACGGGAAGGAATCAGGTGAGACCAGGTATTTCCCTTCACTACTGTTCACCTGACCGATCAGCATCCCTGAGGGAAGGCCGAAAACAGGACGTATTCGAGGGTTTTCTCAAACTTGCCCTATACCACCTTCTTAACCATTGTGGTACAAAGGTTTGAGTGGAGGCACTTATACATTTACCACCTACATCACCGGGAGTACGGGTTACATTGGTTGCTTCATTTGGGAGTTATGTGGCAAAATGTCCGTTTGCCATTTGCAATGCACCACCATTGTGCTCTGAAAAAGTTGACAGTTTGTGAACTATCCCTGTGCACCTGCTGGGTGACCTGGAACATGTGACCTGCTGGGTTGTGACAGTTATTTGCAGCCACCCACTAAGCTGTTATTTTTCAAAAGGGGGGAGAAAAGGGGTAAAATGTTCCACCCAGCAAACCTTTGCCCGGGTGAAACCGGGCACATCAGCAAGTAAATACATATAAAGGGGCCCATTTATCAAGCCTTGGAGAGTGATAAATAGCACGGTGATAAAGTACCAGCCAATCAGCTCCTAACTTCTAAGTTACAGGCTGTGTTTGAAAAATGACAGTTAGGAGCTGATTGGCTGGTACTTTATCATGGTGCTATTTATCACTCTCCAAGGCTTGATAAATCTGGGCAACAATCAGACTACAAATCTGACTGCCTGTCCTCACTCATTAAAAATCAAATGCCAGATCTGAGCTCGTTTAAAATTAGACCGCAGATTTCACCAACCAAAACCTCCCTTATTAAAAATAGTACCGCATATTTAATCCCCCACTGACACACACACCGAATTGAAAATGACAGTATACCTCAGATTTGATCCCACTTCTCAAACCCCAGATTTTACCCCCTCCCCCTAAAAACAACACACATATAGACACACATATAGACAGTGACACACAGGCGAACACCTCCTTGCCTCTGAAAACATTTTAAGAGGTGTTAGCAAATTCATATGAAAATGCATAGTTGGTTTTCATTGATTTTCTCTACGGTAAATGCTGGTAATATATCTTGTTTGTTGGTACCAGGGCCAGATTAAGGTCCACATGGGCCTGGAGCTGAAATTTCTGAAGAGCTTATTTTGTGCTGCTGCAGGGGTGTGACTAGTGATGTGGGGGACATGACCAGTGCTGTGGGGGTGTGGTCTGAAAAAGGGGTGTGGCTAGTACTTTTCTACAAGTACCTCAATTGCATTCCCTACTATGCTTAAAGTGTTATTTGAAAGTCCACAAAAGGAAATGCAGATTGTTAACGTTACAAAAAATGAAAAATGTCTGATACAGAAATATGAGTATAACATATGTATGTTTAGAAATTTTACAATTATGTAAATGCAAACAGTAATATCAAATCTATGACATAGTGCACTGAACAAATAAAATAAAATTTGGTCCTAAAAAAGGTAATGAATATATCTTTTAACCTCAAAAAAATGTAAGCCATCTTAAGCAATGACTATACGGTCCTGGTATTTTTAATGCCATACAAAAGCACTTAATCTGCCCTTAAGGTACATACACACAGTGAGATATTGACTAGTGCAGATTTTGACTTTGCGATTTCCCCTGCACTATCCGAAGCCCAGAACCACTGATTTTGACTATCTTTCCTTGCGATTTTGACTATGGGCCTAATTCAGCCCTGATCGCTAGGCTGCGATTTCGTACAGCCTGCGATCAGGTCTGAACTGCGTATGCACCGCAATGCGCAGGCATGTCGCACGGGTACAAAGCGGATCGCCGCTCAGCGATGGGTTTGTGCGATGGATCCGTTCACAAGGAGATTGACAGGAAGAAGGTCGTTTGTGGGTGGCAACTGACCGTTTTCAGGGAATGGTTGGAAAAATGCAGGCGTTCCCAAGCGTTTGCAGGGAGGGCTCCTGACGTCAATTCCAGCCCCGGACAGGCTGAAGTTATCGCAGCGGCTGAGTAAGTCCTGGGCTGCGCAGAGACTGCACAAGATCTGTTTGTACAGCTCTGCTACACTTGCGATCAGGGCTGGATTAAGCCTCCAGGGGGCCCGTGCACTTAAGACAGAAGGGCCCTCCCCCTCATGTCAGTACTACATCCCCTTGGCTGTGCCTCCTCATATATATATATATATATATATATATATTTATATTTCTCTATCGTCCTAAGTGGATGCTGGGGTTCCTGAAAGGACCATGGGGAATAGCGGCTCCGCAGGAGACAGGGCACAAAAGTAAAGCTTTTACAGGTCAGGTGGTGTGTACTGGCTCCTCCCCCTATGACCCTCCTCCAGACTCCAGTTAGATTTTTGTGCCCGGCCGAGAAGGGTGCAATTCTAGGTGGCTCTCATAAAGAGCTGCTTAGAGAGTTTAGCTTAGGTTTTTTATTTTACAGTGATTCCTGCTGGCAACAGGATCACTGCAACGAGGGACAGAGGGGAGAAGAAGTGAACTCACCTGCGTGCAGGATGGATTGGCTTCTTGGCTACTGGACATGAAGCTCCAGAGGGACGATCACAGGTACAGCCTGGATGGTCACCGGAGCCACGCCGCCGGCCCCCTCACAGATGCTGAAGCAAGAAGAGGTCCAGAATCGGCGGCTGAAGACTCCTGCAGTCTTCTTAAGGTAGCGCACAGCACTGCAGCTGTGCGCCATTTTCCTCTCAGCACACTTCACACGGCAGTCACTGAGGGTGCAGGGCGCTGGGGGGGGGCGCCCTGGGAGGCAAATGAAAACCTTTAAAAAGGCTAAAAATACCTCACATATAGCCCCAGAGGCTATATGGAGATATTTACCCCTGCCTAAATGTACTAAATAGCGGGAGACGAGCCCGCCGAAAAAGGGGCGGGGCCTATCTCCTCAGCACACGGCGCCATTTTCTGTCACAGCTCCGCTGGTCAGGAAGGCTCCCAGGTCTCTCCCCTGCACTGCACTACAGAAACAGGGTATAACAGAGAGGGGGGGCAGAATAAATGGCAATATATTAATATAAAAGCAGCTATAAGGGAGCACTTAATCATAAGGCTATCCCTGTCATATATAGCGCTTTTTGGTGTGTGCTGGCAGACTCTCCCTCTGTCTCCCCAAAGGGCTAGTGGGTCCTGTCTTCGTATAGAGCATTCCCTGTGTGTCTGCTGTGTGTCGGTACGTGTGTGTCGACATGTATGAGGACGTTATTGGTGTGGAGGCGGAGCAATTGCCAAATATGAGGATGTCACCTCCTAGGGGGTCGACACCAGAATGGATGCCTTTATTTGTGGAATTACGGGATAGCGTCAACTCGCTTAAGCAGTCGTTTGCCGACATGAGGCGGCCGGACACTCAATTAGTGTCTGTCCAGGCGCCTCAAACACCGTCAGGGGCTGTAAAACGTCCCTTGCCTCAGTCGGTCGACACAGACCCAGACACAGGCACTGATTCCGGTGGTGAAGGTGACGAATCAACCGTATTTTCCAGTAGGGCCACACGTTATATGATTTTGGCAATAAAGGAGATGTTACATTTAGCTGATACTACAGGTACCACTAAACAGGGTATTATGTGGGGTGTGAAAAAACTACCAGTAGTTTTTACCGAATCAGAAGAATTAAATGACGTGTGTGATGAAGCGTGGGGTGCCCCGATAAAAAACTGCTAATTTCAAAGAAGTTATTGGCTTTATACCCTTTCCCGCCAGAGGTTAGGGAGCGCTGGGAAACACCTCCTAGGGTGGACAAAGCGCTAACACGCTTATCAAAACAAGTGGCGTTACCCTCTCCTGAGACGGACGCACTTAAAGATCCATCAGATAGGAGGATGGAAAATATCCAAAAAGGTATATACACACATGCAGGTGTTATACTACGACCAGCTATTGCGACTGCCTGGATGTGCAGTGCTGGGGTAGTTTGGTCAGAGTCCCTGATCAAAAATATTGATACCCTGGACAGGGACAATATTTTACTGTCGTTAGAACAAATAAAGGATGCATTTCTTTATATGCGTGATGCACAGAGAGATATCTGCACACTGGCATCACGGGTAAGTGCTATGTCCATTTCGCCCAGAAGAGCTTTATGGACACGACAGTGGACAGGCGATGCGTAGAGGAGTTATTTGAGGTCGGTCTATCGGATTTGGTGGCCACGGCTACGGCCGGGAAATCCACCTTTCTACCTCAAGTCACTCCCCAACAGAAAAAGGCACCGACCTTTCAACCGCAGCCCTTTCGTTCCTTTAAAAATGAGAGCAAAGGGCTATTCATATCTGCCACGAGGCAGAGGACGAGGGAAGAGACAGCAACAGGCAGCTCCTTCCCAGGAACAGAAGCCCTCCCCGGCTTCTACAAAAGCCTCAGCATGACGCTGAGGCTTCGCAAGCGGACTCGGGGGCGGTAGGCGGTCGTCTCAAAAATTACAGCGCGCAGTGGGCTCACTCGCAGGTAAATCCCTGGATCCTGCAGATAATATCTCAGGGGTACAGGTTGAAATTAGAGACAGAGCCACCTCGCCGTTTCCTGAAGTCTGCTTTACCAACGTCCCCCTCAGAAAGGGAGACGGTTTTGGAAGCCATTCACAAGCTGTATTCTCAGCAGGTGATAGTCAAGGTACCTCTTCTACAACAAGGGAAGGGGTATTATTCCACTCTATTTGTGGTACCGAAGCCGGATGGCTCGGTAAGGCCTATTCTAAATCTGAAGTCCTTGAACCTATACATAAAGAAGTTCAAGTTCAAGATGGAGTCACTCAGAGCAGTGATAGCGAACCTGGAAGAAGGGGACTTTATGGTATCCTTGGACATCAAGGATGCGTATCTCCACGTTCCAATTACCCCTCACACCAGGGGTACCTCAGGTTCGTTGTACAAAACTGTCACTATCAGTTTCAGACGCTGCCGTTTGGTTTGTCCACGGCACCTCGGGTCTTTACAAAGGTAATGGCCGAGATAATATTTCTTCTTCGAAGAAAAGGCGTATTAATTATCCCATACTTGGACGATCTCCTAATAAGGGCAAGGTCCAGAGAACAGCTAGAGATGGGTTTAGCACTATCTCAAGAGGTGCTAAAGCAGCACGGATGGATTCTGAATATTCCAAAATCCCAATTAATGCCGACAACTCGTCTGCTGTTCCTGGGGATGATTCTGGACACAGTTCAGAAAAAGGTTTTTCTTCCCGAAGAAAAAGCCAAGGAGTTATCTGACCTGGTCAGGAACCTCCTAAAACCAGGAAAGGTGTCTGTACATCAATGCACAAGAGTCCTGGGAAAAAATGGTAGCTTCTTACGAAGCAATCCCTTTCGGCAGATTCCATGCAAAGGGATCTGTTGGACAAATGGTCAGGGTCGCATCTTCAGATGCACCTGCGGATAACCCTGTCGCCGAGGACAAGGGTATCCCTTCTGTGGTGGTTGCAGGAGGCTCATCTATTGGAGGGCCGCAGATTCGGCATACAGGATTGGATCCTGGTGACCACGGATGCCAGCCTGAGAGGCTGGGGAGCAGTCACACAGGGAAGAAATTTCCAGGGAGTGTGGTCGAGCCTGAAAAAGTCTCTTCACATAAGCATTCTGGAACTAAGAGCAATCTACAATGCTCTAAGCCAGGCGGAACCTCTGCTTCAAGGAAGACCGGTGTTGATCCAGTCGGACAACATCACGGCAGTCGCCCATGTAAACAGACAGGGCGGCACAAGAAGCAGGAGGGCAATGGCAGAAGCTGCCAGGATCCTTCGCTGGGCGGAGAATCACGTGATAGCACTGTCAGCAGTATTCATCCCGGGCGTGGACAACTGGGAAGCAGACTTCCTCAGCAGACACGACCTTCACCCGGGAGAGTGGGGACTTCATCCAGAAGTTTTCCACATGCTATTAAACCGTTGGGTAAAACCAATGGTGGACATGATGGCGTCTCGCCTCAACAAAACACTGGACAGGTATTGCGCCAGGTCAAGAGATCCGCAGGCAATAGCTGTGGACGCGCTGGTAACACCTTGGGTGTACCAGTCGGTATATGTGTTTCCTCCTCTGCCTCTCATACCAAAGGTATTGAGGATTATACGGCAAAGAGGAGTAAGACTAGTGGCTCCGGATTGGCCAAGAAGGACTTGGTACCCGGAACTTCAAGAGATGGTCACGGACGATCCGTGGCCTCTACTTCTGAGAAGGGACCTGCTTCAGCAGGGTCCTTGTCTTTTTCAAGACTTACCGCGGCTGCGTTTGACGGCATGGCGTTGAATGCCAGATCCTAAAAGGAAAAGGCATTCCAGAAGAAGTCATTCCTACCTTGATAAAGGCAAGGAAGGAAGTCACCGCGAAGCATTATCGCCGTATTTGGCGAAAATATGTTGCGTGGTGCGAGCAGCGGAGTGCTCCGATGGAGGAATTTCAACTGGGTCGTTTTCCTACATTTCCTGCAATCAGGATTGTCTATGGGTCTCAAATTGGGATCTATTAAGGTTCAAATTTCGGCCCTATCAATATTCTTCCACAAAGAATTGGCCTCAGTCCCTGAGGTCCAGATTTTTATCAAAGGAGTACTGCATATACAGCCTCCTGTGGTGCCTAAGGTGGCACCGTGGGATCTAAATGTAGTTTTAGATTTCCTCAAATCCAATTGGTTTGAACCACTAAAGAATGTGGATTTGAAATATCTCACATGGAAAGTGACTATGTTACTGGCCCTGGCTTCGGCCGGGAGAGTATCTGAACTGGCGGCTTTGTCTTATAAAAGCCCTTATTTAATTTTCCATTCGACATAGGGCAGAGCTGCGGACGCGTCCGCATTTTCTCCCTAAGGTGGTATCAGCGTTTCACCTGAACCAGCCTATTGTAGTGCCTGCGGCTACAGACGACTTGAAGGACTCCAAGTTGTTGGACGTTGTCAGAGCCTTCAAAATATACATTTAAAGGACGGCTGGAGTCAGAAAATCTGACTCGCTGTTTATACTGTATGCACCCAACAAGTTGGGTGCACCTGCTTCTAAGCAGTCGATTGCTCGTTGGTTTTGTAACAAAATTCAACTTGTACATTCTGTGGCAGGCCTGCCACAGCCTAAATCTGTTAAGGCCCATTCCGCAAGGAAGGTGGGCTCATCTTGGGCGGCTGCCCGAGGGGTCTCGGCATTACAACTCTGCCGAGCAGCTACGTGGTCAGGGGAGAACACGTTTGTAAATTTTTACAAATTTGATACCCTGGCAAAGGAGGACCTGGAGTTCTCTCATTCGGTGCTGCAGAGTCATCCGCACTCTCCCGCCCGTTTGGGAGCTTTGGTATAATCCCCATGGTCCTTTCAGGAACCCCAGCATCCACTTAGGACGATAGAGAAAATAAGAATTTACTTACCGATAATTCTATTTCTCGGAGTCCGTAGTGGATGCTGGGCGCCCATCCCAAGTGCGGATTATCTGCAATACTTGTACATAGTTATTGTTAACTAATTCGGGTTATTGTTTAGGAAGCCATCTTTCAGAGGCTCCTCTGTTATCATACTGTTAACTGGGTTTAGATCACAAGTTGTACGGTGTGATTGGTGTGGCTGGTATGAGTCTTACCCGGGATTCAAAATCCTCCCTTATTGTGTACGCTCGTCCGGGCACAGTACCTAACTGGAGTCTGGAGGAGGGTCATAGGGGGAGGAGCCAGTACACACCACCTGACCTGTAAAAGCTTTACTTTTGTGCCCTGTCTCCTGCGGAGCCGCTATTCCCCATGGTCCTTTCAGGAACCCCAGCATCCACTACGGACTCCGAGAAATAGAATTATCGGTAAGTAAATTCTTATTATATATATATATATATGTGTATATATATATATATATATATATATATATATATATATATATACTATTGTTCTTATATAATAATGACCTCCGCTCACCCCTTATATATGTTTAATGTTCCCCCACCTCATAAATATTTAATGATTCACCCCATACCTTAAATATTTAATGAGCCCCATCACATGTTTAATAATATTTAACAGCTCATAATATTATGAGATACATATAGAAAGAGTGGCCCAGGATACTTACCCCCTGGGCCCCCACCTTAAACCGGCACTGCATGCGATCGCACATTTGCAAAGCTAAAATACACATCCCTGTAGGCAGTGACTATCTGATTGCAGCAGTGCAAAAATCGCCTGCTAGTGATCAGGTCTGAATTAGGCCCAGTGTGTGATTTTGACTATATACAATTTTAACAATACTAGAAACTAGATTGTACACAATATAGTCAAGATTGCTTTGCCTGCACAGTCTATTTTTTCTTGCGATACCGACCCCACGGGAGCGCACATCGGTATCGAAAGCTGTGTAGCTATATAGTCAAAATCGTAAAGTTACATTTCACTGTGTGTATGCACCTTTAGAATTTGTATCCCAATGTATTCAAATGGCCTATTCTAGGGTTGAGCCATTCACGCAAAATAGATCACAGAAGTTTCCTGAAATAAATTGCAGTAGTGCAGTTGTAAGGACAGCAGCTTTAATTCATCGGCAGCTGTAAGTGCTAGCCATACAGGGTAACAAAATAAAAAGCAGTCAAGTGTTCTTTCTACTCTGTGGAGTCCCATCCGTGGCAGGTAGGCAAAACCCCCTTCTTCCCATTGTTCCCTAACTACTGTACTGGCGTTGTGACATACGTAGCTGGACTGCAGAGCATGTGGGCTGGGCATTGCAGCAGTCCCATGTAGTTGGCGCACTATGGGGGTATGTCCAAGTTGATCGCAGCAGGAATTCTGTTAGCAATTGGGCAAAACCATGGGGGTAATTCCAAGTTGATCGCAGCAGGAAATTTTTTAGCAGTTGGGCAATACCATGGCCCTCATTCCGAGTTGTTCGCTCGTTGCAGAGTTTCGCTATATTGCGATTAGTCGCTTACTGCGCATGCGCAAGGTTCGCAGAGCGCATGCGCTTAGTTATTTTACTCAAAAGTTAGGTATTTTACTCACGGCATAACAAGGATTTTTCATCGTTCTGGTGATCGGAGTGTGATTGACAGGAAGTGGGTGTTTCTGGGCGGAAACTGGCCGTTTTATGGGTGTGTGCGGAAAAACGCTGCCGTTTCTGGGAAAAACGCGGGAGTGGCTGGAGAAACGGGGGAGTGTCTGGGCGAACGCTGGGTGTGTTTGTGATGTCAAACCAGGAACGAAACTGACTGAACTGATCGCAGTGGCAGAGTAAGTCCCGAGCTACTCAGAAACTGCAAAGAAATTTCTATTCGCAATTATGCAAATCTTTCGTTCGCAATTCTGCTAAGCTAAGATACACTCCCAGTAGGCGGCGGCTTAGCGTGTGCAATGCTGCTAAAAGCAGCTAGCGAGTGAACAACTCGGAATGAGGGCCCATGTGCACTGCAGGGGGCAGATATAACATTTGCAGAGAGAGTTAGATTTGGGTGGGTTATTTTGTTTCTGTGCAGGGTAAATATTGGCTGCTTTATTTTTACACTGCAAATTAGATTGCAGATTGAACACACCACACCCAAATCTAACTCTCTCTGCACATGTTATATCTGCCTCCCCTGCAGTGCACATGGGGGGTAATTCCAAGTTGATCCCTGCAGGAATTTTGTTAGCAGTTGGGCAAAACCATGTGCACTGCAGGGGAGGCAGATTTAACATGTGCAGAGAGAGTTAGATTTGGGTGTGGTGTGTTCAATCTGCAATCTAATTTGCAGTGTAAAAATAAAGCAGCCAGTATTTACCCTGCACAGAAATAAAATAACCCACCCAAATCTAACTCTTTCTACACGTTATATCTGCCTCCCCTGCAGTGCACATGGTTTTGCCCAACTGCTAAAAAATTTCCTGCTGCGATCAACTTGGAATTACCCCCATGGTTTTGCCCAACTGCTAACACATTCCTGCTGCAATCAATTTGGAATTACCCCCCATGTGCACTGCAGGGGAGGCACATATAACATGTGCAGAGAGAGTTAGGGGCCCTACACACTCGGCGATGCGCCGCCGAGGTGCCCGACGGCCGATACGGCCGACGAGCAACCCGGCGGCGGGGGGGCAGTGACGGGGGGAGTGAAGTTTCTTCACTCCCCCCGTCACGCGGCTGCATTGAAGTGCAGGCAAATATGGACGAGATCGTCCATATTGGCCTGCATGCACAGCCGACGGGAGACCAGCGATGAACGAGCGCGGGGCCGCGCATCGTTCATCGCTGGAGTCTCCACACTGAAAGATATGAACGAGTTCTCGTTCATTTATGAACGAGATCGTTCATATCTTTCAGAATATCGGCATGTGTGTGTTAGGTTCCTGGTGCTCAGAACAAGGGAGATGTTATGAAGCGAGTCCAGAGCACCAGGACGTAATGCTGGGAAAGGGGAATGGAAAGGGAATAGCCCCTGGCGCCCTATCTCCGTTGTCTCACCCGTGCTGTCAGTACACTCTTGCGAGACTATGGTTGCTTGAGCCCATGGCAGCCGCGTTTGAAGGGCGGATTACGTCTGCCCAACTTCGATGCCCCCTCAGGTCTTAATGAGAGACAAAGAGTGAACCGAGACAGGGTGATAACAAGGGGCCCTCTGACTAAACAACAAGGCCAGGGGCTACTAACAAACCTAAAACCAAAGTATGTGCGGCTTGCCGCCAAAGGAAAAGAACAACAAAGGAAATGCTGACCACACACCGACACAATACTCGTGTACCGGCGGTGACAGCATAAGCAGAACCCTCTGCAAAACACCAGTGACAGAAATAATAAGGGAATACAGCGGCCTACGCCAACGGACGCGGCCGTGCCGCTACTCACGGAACCGGTACGAATACTGGCAAACGGACAGGAACTCCCAATGCTGCTGACACAGACTCTCAGAACTGGAGGACAGGCAGAATCCCAAACGACAGACCGGTGGACACCAAGAAGCCAGAAACTTGCACAGGCAAAGGTACTGGACCTCAGGACAGGAACGCCTCACGGCAGGACACGGGATCAGACATAGGAATCGACACAGGGACTGACACAGGAAGCTCAGGAACTAGCAGGAACCAAGCTCAGAACTCAAGCAGACTGAAAACCCAGGAATATCACCAGCATCTGTGAATTGCAAACAGCCAGCATATAACAGAGAGGCCTAATTAATAATCCCATGCAGCTGCCTTGTTGCATGATTTCAAACTGACCAGATGCAATTAGCAGCCAGGTGAGGCTGAACACAAGGGAACAAGCTGCAATTACACAGACTCACCAGCGGCAGCAGACAAGAGTATTCTAAAACAGAGCAACAGGAAATCCTGGCATGCAAGACAACTTTATAAACATAAAATAGGAATGAACCACTACCTGTGGTTCATAACAGTATCCCCTCCTTAAGGGTGAGCTCCGAGCACCCCATGACACCTACGGGGAACATAAACAGAAGTAAAACATGAAATACAGAACAAAACTGCAAAACAGGAATGAGCCACAGCCGTGGCTCATAACATCACCCCCCCCCCCTTGAGGAGGGGTCAAAAGACCCCAAAATTCAGACTATCCAGAACAAGGGATACAAAAAAAAAAAAAAAAACCTGACACACTGGTCTAACAGACAAGAAAACAAAAAAAAACAAGTTGTAGCAACAACTTGTAACAGTGCCCTCCCCTTGATGGTGGCCACTGGACACAAGACAAGGGGAAAAAAAAATCTTTTTTTTTTTTTTTTTAAATCAAGGCAAGAGTCAAAAAATTATTTCTTTTTCTTCTTCTTTTTACAAAGCTCTTTAGGTCTGACCAAGGTAATTCCCCAAACATTGTCTGAGCTGATGGTACCACCCAGCAAGGCTGCGTTCAAATCAGAGACAGGTTTCTTACCCTTGGGAGCTGAACTTTCTGGCAAAGTACTATTATTAGAAGAAGAAGTCAGAAAAGCACATCCTGCAGTCAAAACAACGGGCTGAGACTCTTGTGCTGAGTTTGCAGTATTTGGTGGACTCTCAGCAGACAAGACGGCTGACCTAGATGAACCTGAATCAATTTCTTTGGAACCATATCTTTTAATAATTGCATCACTGAATGCTGGGGGATCCTGAAGAATGGGATCTTCAGCTTTCATTAAGCTGGTCGCCCACTCAAAAGGCTCTCCTCTAAAAGAATAAATCAGATAGAGCACAAGGTTCTCTGGAGTGATGCCCAGAAATGGTCTAGACAACATAATAATGTAATAGTGTTTGTAAAGCGCCAGAAATTGGGCTAAGTCCCCATCAAAGATTATGGATGTTGAGATATCAGAGTCAGGATCTGTTTCCTTCTCATCTGACTGACTGGAGTGCTTTGCTAGGACCTGGTCACTATTGACCTTACTCGAGGCTGAGACTCTCTGAACCCCACCCGGGGCTGAGACTTTCTGAACCCCACCCGGGGCAGTGACTTTCTGAACCCCTCCCGGGGCAGTGACTTTCTGAACCCCTCCCGGGGCAGTGACTTTCTGAACCCCACCCGGGGCAGTGACTTTCTGAACCCCACCCGGGGCAGTGACTTTCTGAACCCCACCCGGGGCAGTGGCCTCCGGGAACCCCGCCGGGGCAGTGGCCTCCGGGAACCCCGCCGGGGCCAGCACCTCGGATTCTTTTACTGGGACCGGGCCGTTTGCGTCCCTGACTGGGATCGGGCCATCGGCCTCCCTCTCTGAGTCGATAATTATCGAAAGTTCTCCCGGGACTATGACTTCCGGGACTTTTGCTGAAGCAATAACTTTCAGATCCTCCACTAATGCTATGCTTCTTAAGTTCTTTCCTGGGGAAGCGACTTCTAGACCCTTCTTTGGGGCTGCGTCTCTCGAGACCCCACTTGGGGATATTACTTCAAAGATCCCTTCTGGGGTTTTGCTTCTCGAGTTCCCTTCAAGAACCATGGTTTTAGAGACCCTTTCTTGGGTTGCGCTTTTCAAGTCCCTACCTGGGGTGACAGCTTCTGAGACCCCTTCCGGTATGGACACCTGAACTATAATATTTGATGTCCCTCTATAAGCTAGGGCATCGGGTACCGCTCCAGCACTCTGGGCATCGGGCACCGCTCCAGCACTCTGGGCTACGGGCACCGCTCCAGCACTCTGGGCTACGGGCACCGCTCCAGCACTCTGGGCTACGGGCACCGCTCCAGCACTCTGGGCTACGGGCACCGCTCCAGCACTCTGGGCTACGGGCACCGCTCCAGCACTCTGGGCTACGGGCACCGCTCCAGCACTCTGGGCTACGGGCACCGCTCCAGGACCCTGGGCTACGGGCACCACTCCAGGACCCTGGGCTACGGGCACCACTCCAGGACCCTGGGCTACGGGCACCACTCCAGGACCCTGGGCTACGGGCACCACTCCAGGACCCTGGGCTGCGGGCACCACTCCAGGACCCTGGGCTACGGGCACCACTCCAGGACCCTGGGCTACGGGCACCACTCCAGGACCCTGGGCTACGGGCACCACTCCAGGACCCTGGGCTACGGGCACCACTCCAGGACCCTGGGCTACGGGCACCACTCCAGGACCCTGGGCTACGGGCACCACTCCAGGACCCTGGGCTACGGGCACCACTCCAGGGGCTTGCAACTCCACTTCCACAGGAACCTCAAGAGAGGAGAAAAACATTCTTTTTTGATTCCTGAATCTATAATGGGGCTCCCTTGCCCAAGGACCCCAATTATAGGACAGAGAGCTTTTTAGTGTGGGTTGTGTGACAAGTACCTCTGCCACAGTAGAGACAGGAGTAGGTCTTGTATCCTGACTCAACTTGGCCAGAGGGCAAGACTCGTCACCACACTTTGGCTTGCGCAACTCACAGGTCTGCAGATAGTGGCCTAAACCCCCACAATATAGGCATAAGTTTAAGTTTCTGCGACGCAGACGCTCCTCTTCTGAGAGCCTGGGCCGCAGAAAACTTTTAAACCTTTTCTCTTCAATTAAACCAGAGGATTCTCTTGTCACCATACTGTGAACAAGAGTCTCTTTAGAGATAGATGTACTCTCAACGACTTCTGGCAAAATGAGCAAGATTTTAGTCAGAAGGTTTTGTAGTTGCTTTAGGGATTGCTGCAAAACTTCTAGTCGCTCTGGTCTCAAAGCACTGAATACAGAGTTCAGGGCTGCGAGAGATGCCTGCAGGGCTTGCATAGTAGACATAGGAGGATTTAAAACTAGACAGGACAAGACAAGACAAGGCAAGGCAAGACTAAATTTTGCTAAACAAAATCAAGACTTTTTTTTTTTTTTTTTTAAACACCGGACTGGATTCGGACTGGATTCTAAACACCGGACTGGATTCTAAACACCGGACTGGATTCTAAACACCGGATTCTAGACAAAACTGGATTCTAACACCGGACTGGATTCTAACACCGGACTGGATTCTAACACCGGACTGGATTCTAAACACCGGACTGGATTCTAAACACCGGATTCTAGACAAAACTGGATTCTAACACCGGACTGGATTCTAACACCGGACTGGATTCTAACACCGGACTGGATTCTAACACCGGACTGGATTCTAACACCCTGAAATCTAGACAGGACTGGATTCTAGACTAGACACTGGACTGGGCCAAAAAAGAAAAAAAAAAAAAAGTTTTATTTCTTTTTTGTGGTATGGCTGGTGATAATGTTAGGTTCCTGGTGCTCAGAACAAGGGAGATGTTATGAAGCGAGTCCAGAGCACCAGGACGTAATGCTGGGAAAGGGGAATGGAAAGGGAATAGCCCCTGGCGCCCTATCTCCGTTGTCTCACCCGTGCTGTCAGTACACTCTTGCAAGACTATGGTTGCTTGAGCCCATGGCAGCCGCGTTTGAAGGGCGGATTACGTCTGCCCAACTTCGATGCCCCCTCAGGTCTTAATGAGAGACAAAGAGTGAACCGAGACAGGGTGATAACAAGGGGCCCTCTGACTAAACAACAAGGCCAGGGGCTACTAACAAACCTAAAACCAAAGTATGTGCGGCTTGCCGCCAAAGGAAAAGAACAACAAAGGAAATGCTGACCACACACCGACACAATACTCGTGTACCGGCGGTGACAGCATAAGCAGAACCCTCTGCAAAACACCAGTGACAGAAATAATAAGGGAATACAGCGGCCTACGCCAACGGACGCGGCCGTGCCGCTACTCACGGAACCGGTACGAATACTGGCAAACGGACAGGAACTCCCAATGCTGCTGACACAGACTCTCAGAACTGGAGGACAGGCAGAATCCCAAACGACAGACCGGTGGACACCAAGAAGCCAGAAACTTGCACAGGCAAAGGTACTGGACCTCAGGACAGGAACGCCTCACGGCAGGACACGGGATCAGACATAGGAATCGACACAGGGACTGACACAGGAAGCTCAGGAACTAGCAGGAACCAAGCTCAGAACTCAAGCAGACTGAAAACCCAGGAATATCACCAGCATCTGTGAATTGCAAACAGCCAGCATATAACAGAGAGGCCTAATTAATAATCCCATGCAGCTGCCTTGTTGCATGATTTCAAACTGACCAGATGCAATTAGCAGCCAGGTGAGGCTGAACACAAGGGAACAAGCTGCAATTACACAGACTCACCAGCGGCAGCAGACAAGAGTATTCTAAAACAGAGCAACAGGAAATCCTGGCATGCAAGACAACTTTATAAACATAAAATAGGAATGAACCACTACCTGTGGTTCATAACAGTGTGTAGGGCCTATAAGATTTGGGGGTGGTGTGTTCAATCTGCAATCTAATTTGCAGTGTAAAAATAAAGCAGCCAGTATTTACCCTGCACAGAAACAATGTAGCCCACCCAAATCTAACTCTCTCTGCAAATGTTATATCTGACACACCTGCAGTGCACATGGTTTTGCCCAACTGCTAAAAAATTTCCTGCTGTGATCAACTTGGAATTACCCCCAATGTGCGTAATTACTTGTTATAAACAAACTACGTACAGTAAGTGTCTGGCGGCAGCAGCATCTTAAGATGAGGTGGTTGCAGGAAGGAGGAAAGCCCAGTCCTCAGTGCTCAGGCCACTGGTGGAGTCTGGGCTGTGCCTTCCTTTCCCCGTAGATAGTGGTTACCTTTGGCTTACTTGAATAAAAACAATTACATTGTAATGTTTCTCAGTGAGGGCATTACATAAAGGTGCCAGCATCTAATGCACTTATTCTGTGTTCTGGGGTGTATTCATTTTAATGCAAAATTGCAGTTTGCAGTGTCTCAAGACTCAAAGGTAAATATTGCTGACTGTACTACACTACCTCGCCCATTACAGAGCACCAGTGCCACAATATAATACAGAGGGCACCAGTGACGCCATATAATACAAGGAGCATAAGTGACGCCATATAATACAGAGGGCGTATGTAACGCCATTTAATACAGAGGGCACTAGTTACACCATTTAATACAGAGGGCACCAGTGACACCATATAATACAGAGGGCACCAGTGACACCATATAATACAGAGGGCACCAGTGATGCCATATAATACAGAGAGCATCAGTGACGCTATATAATACAGAGAGCATCAGTGACGCTATATAATACAGAGAGCATCAGTGACGCTATACTGTATAATACAGAGAGCATCAGTGATGCCATATAATACCGAGAGTGTCTGTGACGCTATATGATACAGAGCGCATCAGTGATGCCATGTAATACAGAGAACATCAGTTACACCGTATAATACAGAGGGCATTTGTGATGCTGTTTAATACAAAGGGCACCAGTGATGCCATATAATACAGAGAGCACCAGTGACGCCATAAAATACAGAGAGCACAAGTGATGCCATATAATACAGAGAGCAATAGTAACGCCATATAATAAAGAGAGAGAACGTCAGTGACGTCATATAATACAAAGAGCGTCAGTGATGCCATATAATACAGAGAGCACCAGTGCCGCCAAATAATACAGAGAACATAAATGATGCTATATAATAGATAGAGTACCAGTCACGCCATATAATACAGAGAGTGTTTAAACATAATTAACTAACACCTTTATTCCCAATAGCATTTCCTTTATTATACTTCTCCCTCCACCCGCATTCAGGTATTCACAAACTGCAGTTTTTTTTCTGTTACTTTCCCCTCACCTGTTGAAGATCATGTTAATCCTATCAGGGGGTCCACCAGGAAGAGGTAGGGGATATGAGTGCAGTGCTGCAACACAGCCTCTGCAAGTCCCCAGAGGCGCACACATCGTATAGCATTTTTAAAAATAAAAATAAAAAAAACTTTATTAAATCAGCTGTGAGACAAAGTACAAAATACATCCCTTTTTCCCCTCTGTCCAATGTCAGAGTCTACTTTGCACTCTGCACCTATGCTCACAGTGCAGAGTTGAAACCATCCAAGCCACTGCTAAGCTTTATATTTTCACTGCTAAGCTTTATATTTTTCTTCCATCCACCCTGGCTTCCCCCGATAGTTCCGCCCCTGGGGTGAAACCTATGTGATGTCATGGGGTGAAGGTAGGGCTGTGGAGCTCCTTACTGCACCACTATTTTTACTGCCAAGGACTCGAGAGAATGGAGGCATTCTCCCAGGCAAGTAGCGGAGGTGGTGGCTCAGCAGGGTTTGCATGGGGGCCTGGGAGAATGGCCGCTGGCAGCTTGTGATAGGAAAAATATTTTCCAGTCAATGCTGCCAGTTTCCTGTGGGCCTATTTTCATAGGGAGGCCTGAAGCTGCAGCTCCATCCGCGCTATTGTTAATCCTGCCCTGATTGGTACACGTCAAATTCTGCCAGATCTAGTGCATTTGACACTTACCAGTAAATACATCTCTAACTACTGTATATCAAGGTCACCATTAGAAAATTTAGCAATGCCAACACTGCTCATCTCCTCAGTCCCCTCCAGACAAACCCCACTCCCCTCTTCCACTTATCTCTGGAGACCCATGTAGCATTATAATAACTAACTATAAGTTCCTGAACACTAGTCAGCTTCTCCCTCTTCTGCTCCTCCCAGTGTCCCAACTCTAGAAACATAGAAACATAGAATTTGTCGGCAGATAAGAACCACTTGGCCCATCTAGTCTGCCCCTTTTTTTTTTTTATTTTTTATTCTTTTTTTTTATCACTAACCTTATTTGATCCTTATTTCTTTGTAAGGATATCCTTATGTCTATCCCATGCATGTTTAAATTGCTCTACTGTCTTAGCCTCTACCACCTCTGATGGGAGGCTATTCCACTTGTCCACTACCCTTTCTGTGAAATAATTTTTCCGCAAATTTCCCCTGAACCTCCCCCCCTCCAGTCTCAGTGCATGTCCTCGTGTCCTATTGCTTCTCTTCATTTGGAGAATGTTTCCCTCCTGGACTTTGTTAAAACCCTTCATATATTTGAAAGTTTCTATCATGTCCCCCCTTTCCCTTCTCTGCTCCAAACTATACATATTGAGATTTCTTAGTCTTTCTGGGTATGTTTTGTGATGTAGGCCATGCACCATTTTAGTTGCCCTCCTTTGTACAGTTTCTAATGTATTAATATCCTTTTGAAGATATGGCCTCCAGAACTGAATACAGTATTCTAGATGAGGCCGTACCAATGACCTATACAGTGGCATTATTACTTCTTTCTTTCTGCTGCTGATTCCTCTCCCAATGCAGCCAAGCATCTGACTAGCCTTCCTCATTGCCTTGTTACATTGCTTACCTGCTTTTAAGTCATCTGAAATAGTGACTCCTAGATCCCTTTCCTCCTCAGTAGTTTTCAGTATAGTGCCATTAATACTGTATTTAGCTTTAGGATTTTTGAGACCCAAGTGCATGATTTTGCATTTTTGGGCATTAAACTGTAATTGCCAGACTCTTGACCATTCCTCTAGTCTACTTAGATCCTCAATCATTTGATTTACCCCACCTGGTGTGTCTACCCTGTTGCATACCTTTGTGTCATCTGCAAAAAGGCATACTTTCCCTTTAATGCCATTTGCAATGTCACCAATAAAGATATTAAAAAGCACTGGTCCAAGTACAGATCCCTGGGGTACTCCACTGGTAACATTTCCCTCCTGTGAATGCACTCCGTTTACCACAACTCTCTGTTTTCTATCCTTCAACCAAGATCTTATCCATTCAATAATCCTAATATCCAATCCCAAACTTTCAAGTTTATTTAGCAGTCTGCGATGTGGAACTGTATCAAAAGCCTTACTAAAGTCTAGATAAGCTATATCCATGGCTCCACCTTTATCCATAGCTTTAGTTATACAGTCGGGACTGGAGCGTCGCCAAAGTTTAGAGGCGCAGGAAGTTGGGCACCTCATTACTTTAATTGCATAGCTGCAGTCAATGGCTGCCTGGTCCCTGCACCCTCTCAGCCAGCAGCTGAATTTCCCACCAGGGATCTCCCCAACATTCTTGTGCTGGGCCAGTCCGACTTGAGGGGGCCTAGCCAGACATAGCCGCATTAGGCACAGTGCATTCATTTGTTCAGGGCACAGAGAGCTGAGTGGCTGCCCATCATCTGGGGAGGATGCGTGTCCCACACAGTCAGGAGAAGACGAGTAGTAGACCATACTGATCCACGGCACACACAGGAAGTGTGCAACGTGCCTGCCAAAAGCTTACAAAAAATCTGCCACTGGCTGCAGGGCAGGTATGTGACATGCGGCCAGGAGAGATGAAAAACGATTCCCAGATTTATAACAAAACTCATTGCATATGATAACTGGTGGTCCAATCAGCTCCCAGCTGTCATTTTTCAAACACATGACGGTTAGGAGCTGATTGGCTGGAGCACCATTTATCATATGAAATGAGCTTTACAACTAGTTGCGTATGATAAAACGTGTTGATAAATCAGCCCCTTGGTCGATCGAGAAGCTTCATCTACATGGAAGGAAGCATGCAGTGCTGCAGCCAGCCAGCGGCCCAAAATGTCAAATTATGGTGCCTGGGGGGCAGATTGTACCCTGCAGAAACTCCCCCACCACCTAACCCGTCATTTTTTATTTTTCTCTGCTTTATCAAACCAAAATGCACCTATATCCGTATAATGTTGCAACAACCCACTTTGTTTTTGTTCCTTTCTCTCCCATACCTCCCTACCTATTTCCCCTGGTGTGTCCAATATAACTCTGTCCCCACTTTTACAGTTTGTGTGACTTTCAAATTTCTTGCAAAGAAAATACCATTACAAGTTTATTGATACAGTATGTATTATAAATATAAATAGTTTGTGTACGGTCCTTGCTGTTTACTAAAATATGGTATTTGGCCCCCATCTACAGTAATTGCCCACTCCTGCTTTATACCCCAATGCACTCTGAGAATAGTGCGTTCTTGGAGAGCAATTAGGTAATAAACACCCAGAGGAAAGAACAGAGGGCCATTTGTTATATCTTGTGGTTATACAAACACACACACAGGTGGTTTTGCCTGTATAATGTCCCATCCAACTGTAGTTTAATCATAAAAAGATTAGTCCAAACAAATAGGTACTTTGGCCCAAACTCTCAAGCAGGTTATAGCAATACACAGTGCTTTATAACCTATAGGTGACAGGTTGGCACAATGGCAAGCTAGTAACAAAGCTGCTTGAGTTTTGTAGACACAGCACTCCATTTATAACTTTGGAATTCTGTTTAAAGCTCACTGAAACAGCACTTTAAAGTTGCAGTAGCACCCAGAGTGGGGTGGGTTGGTTTTTTTTGCTCACTACTATTAAAATGGCTGCAAAATAAGGTGTAAGCAGGATGGCAAATGAGAAGCTGCATTGTCTATAGTTACAGCTTTTCATTGGTCCTTTCTCTCACACACCCTCCAATACATCACACAGCCAAGACTGTCAGACTAACCATGGAGCCCAGGAAAAACAGCTGCAAGGAGCGTCTGCAGCATTACAGCTCTGCCACCTCCCTAGATGGTAGCGCAGCTTTAAATGATGTTGGAGTAGGACTTGCTCTCTCTGCCATACATTTTCAGGCACGACAAAGCAATAGGGTTAATATTAATTTCTTAACAATTATTTATATAGTGCACATGGGAGTGGTATGTTAGATAGAATAGACTTAGGTCGACATGGTTTCTATGTCGACAGGGAGTATATGTCGACATGTACTAGGTCGACATGAGTTTTGTTTTTTAAAATTTGGGTGTCGTTTTCTTCGTAGAGTGACCGGGAACCCAAATTACAGCACCGTGTCCCCTCGCATGACTCGCTTTGCTCGCCATGCTTCGGGCAAGGTGCCTCGCTCTGCTACTGCTGTGCTCGGCACAGTTTACTGTTCCCAAATGTAGTTCACGTGGATCGTAAAGTATGAAAAAGTTAAAAAAATTAAGAAAAAAATTGTGAAAACTCATGTCGACCTAGTACATGTCGACCTAGAGTCCCTGTCGACCTAGAAACCATGTTGACCTAATTACTGTCAACCTAAGTCTTGTCGACCTAGAGACCGGATCCCGTGCACATATTTCGAAGCATTTTACAGAGAACATTTCAGTCATTCACAGCTGTTCCTGCTCCAGTGGAGCTTACAATCTATTTGGGAAAGAGAAAGTGGAGAGAGATAAAGGGGGAATTTGCGCTTTACAGCAGAGGGATCTCGCACAAAAGTGTTTCTACCCCATAGAGTAACAAGAACTTTTGTGCAAATAGGTAATTCGACCGGCTGGGCAAAGTGTGCAAGGCGGGCTGTCATAGCCGGTGTTTCAACGCCGTGGCAATGGCAGTTCGCACCCTTCGCCGACAACTGGATTCCCTACAAGGTACCAACCAATCATCTCCTGTCACTGTTCAAGCACAGCCTGTAATTTGACAGTTAGAAGCTGATTGCTTGCTACTTTATCTCTCTCCACTTTTTTCCTCTCCAAGGTTTGATAAATCTTCCCCTATGTTCCTTATCACTATCACATGGACACACAAACACACTAGGGTCAATTTTATTGTGGGAAGCCAAGTAACCTATGGTTTTGGAGTGTGGGAGGAAGCGAAGCACCCAAAGGAAACCTATGCAAACACAGGAAGAACATACTGCCAAATATTGCTTTTTTTAAAACCCATATCCTTCCAGATTACAGCAAAACTAAGTACTAACTGTCCGCCAGAATTCTTTATTTGGTTTCAAAATGTAGAATAGCATGGGAAAAAGTATTCCTTTTTTTTTTTTTTAAATAAGAAATCTTAAGTCCCTTTTTAGCCATCTGGAATGTTGAAAGTATCATTTGTTCTGAAGATTAAGCCAGGCACGTGTAAGTACGCCCAGCAGGTACAGTGGTGCTGAGAAGGGCTCAGAAACTTACTTACTGTTCTTTTCAATGCTTGCTCTATATGCACCTTGTGTGGACTTTTAGGAACTTTTGAGGTGATTATTTTGGGAGTAGAGGTTCCCCTTTGAAACACTCCATGTAATATGAATTTGTCTACAAGTATTGTTTTGATTCACATATTTGAAAAATGAATAAACTTACTAAATTGAGCTTTATGTGAAACTTAGAATTGCTGGCAGCTTGGTGCATTTTATTTAGTTTTTAGAAGCAGTATATGCTAAATTAGTTTAGGTCACTGACAAGAGTAAAACATTGCCACAGAAATGAAGTTATGGAATGTAGCGTCTTAGTACAAAATGATATTACAGGATGTCAGGTAAGTCATGGGATACACCATACATGAATGTTTTCTCTTTCATTTTTTTTCAGTTTGCTTCAAATTAACATAAATGTCATTTTAATATGAACTATTTGGCTTACAGACTTGAAGGGCTGGATGAAATGAAGTCCGAGTTCGGCGGCCATGCGGGATGCCAGCCGAACTTGGATGTTTTTTTAAAAGGGCAATCGCTTACAAGGTTTAGCCTTGTACATGATTGTCCCTTTAAAAAAACGTCCGAGTTCATCCGGCATCACGTACGTCCACCGGACTTCATTACATCCTGGCCGAAGTATGAATTTGAAGTCACTATGAACTATAGATGGGAGGCAGTTACGCATACCCTCCAACATTTTACACATAAAAATCAGTTCAAATTAGGAAAGGGGCGTGGCCATGAGTAAAGGGGGCGTGGTCACGTCCCCTTTCTTATACTTTCAATGGAAGTTTGGAGAGCCAAAAACCGGTACAGACCACACAAAAAAGGTACTGTACCTGCTAAAGAGGTACAGTTGGAGGGTATGGTTACGTGACCTGCGGTCAGGAGACCGCCAGTCACAATACCGAGGCAGGAATCCCGCACCCTTACCGTCCCGACAGTCGGCATGCCGACTGACAGGGACTATTCCCACTCATGGATGTCCACAATGCCTATAGAGTGGGAATATAACACTCACCACCGAGCCTGCAAGGGGCTTCGCTCCACTTGCCCATCACCCCGCCGTGTCGGACATCTGCAAGCCGGGATTCCGGCGTCGGTATGGTGACCGGCAGTCTCCTGATCGCTGGTCACGCATAACCAACCCCTGTAGATATCTATAAAGGTATAAAGGTAAGGTGTTGGATATCATAGTGGGCTCACTGCTGCACACTGTAGGTGGCCAGTCATGGTTTTCACACACTGACACATCTATACCTAAATACAGGCTGGAAACAGTACAACATTTCTAAAATCATATGTTGAAATGCAATCTACACAGTAAATAGCTGACTTGCATGCCAGAGGTAATGCAGTGCAGGGAAGCTATTTACAGGGTGGCTTTCCACATATACCATTTTATTAACAATTGACTTGCCTTCATTATCAGGGCTGCAACAAATGGCTTTAACGTGAAGAGCATTAAGATGAGTTGTCATTTTCAGCTAGATTGCAAGCTTAGTGCCAAGTTGACTATTGCCACACAACTTGTTTACACAGTGACAACATGGCTGCTGTATGCAATCCACTGAAAAAGAAGTGGGGTGTTTTATGAGCATTAACAAACAAGCCACCCTTTCTCATGGTCACAGCCCAGCTGTTTATGTATTTCATTTCTTACCTTATTCTCAATGAGCAGCTCACACACTTTCTTCTTGTTTGGGGTTCTTTGTTTGCCTTTTCTTCCCTGAAAACAACACAATAATTGTTCCAGGACATTCCTCCAACAAAACCTTCTGTTCCTCTGCCACCCAGCTGGGTGAGAAGTCCTCCTCTCCTTGCCCAAAAACATGGGGTACTCTGCAGCACTCTGACTCTGCCAGCCAAATAAATTAAAAAAAGATTAAGCTTGTGTATGTTCGCCTTTCATGCCTTTGTCAACTCGTGACTACAGGAGCAATAAGTTGTTGTGTCAGTAGTCCTAGACGTTTCAGACACTGTATCCAAGCATCACCAAGATATAGAGGTGCCCCAGGTGCTGTACCCAGAATTCGGACAGCTTTCTAACTTCCACTGTCCTGCCTGCATACGCGTAGGACTTTGCAGTGACAAGGAGTCTCAGTTGTTGACACAAATCACACACATAGTGATAGCAGACAGAGTCCAGGGCAGTCCAAAATATTCTGCTCTCCACATGGAGACTAGTCGTCCTTCACAGTATTTTGGCCCTAAATTCAAGTGTAGAGTTCAGATTAGATTGCAAGCTTTTGGAAACACGACTTTCTCCTCCCTAGGTTTCTGATCATTAACCCTTTCACTACTAGATAGGCTTGCAGAGCATTATGCTAATTTAACTGTGAACCTGCGGTTACAGTACAAAGTGCTGTGTAAGAGCTAATCTTGCCAGAATTTCATGTCATTATCTCAGACAATTCAGATAAGTGTCTTATCTAGTAATATTATTATTAAAGAGAACGCGTGCTCACAGAAATATCCACATGAATAGGTCTACACTAATATGATGATATCCAAGGAAAAGGACTATCCCAAGGCCCACTATCACATTTCTTCCCATCTGTCACGTCTCAGTGGGTACCCTGGCCTAGCCTGACACCTTATTGAGGACTAGTGAATACATTTACTGGATACAGGTTGAGTATCCCTTATCCAAATATTCCGAAATACGGAATATTCCGAAATACTGACTTTTTTGAGTGAGAGTGAAATAGTGAAACCTTTGTTTTTTGATGGCTCAATGTGCACAAACTTTGTTTAATACACAGTTATTAAAAATATTGTATTAAATGACCTTTAGGCTGTGTGTATTAGGTGTATATGAAACATAAATGAATTGTGTGAATGTAGACACACTTTGTTTAATGCACAAAGTTATAAAAAATATTGGCTATAATTACCTTCAGGCTGTGTGTATAAGGAGTATATGTAACATAAATACATTCTGTGCTTAGATTTAGGTCCCATCACCATGATATCTCATTATGGTATGCAATTATTCCAAAATACGGAAAAATCCGATATCCAAAATACCTCTGGTCCCAAGCATTTTGGATAAGGGATACTCAACCTGTACCAACTTGTGGTAGGCACCTTAGCACACAGAGACTGAAAAAACAGAGCTGAGCAAGCGGGGTTAATTTTAACCTGTAAGAGTTTCACAGCAACTAAAACAAAAATCCCACTTTGTAGTATAAAGGAATGCTTACATAAATTGCTGTGGAGAATGTTGATGCTGTATAGCTAAATAAAGTACACACAAAGATCAAGCCAGTAATATTTGTGCAAGTCCCACTCCAGGTGCAGTATGACAGTCCAGCAGTCTACAGCTCCTATAGGTTTGCTCACATGCTTGCAAGCAGAACAAGGACCCAGGGTCTCTTCATTTGTATGTGGCCCAGTGGGAATACCTGGATCAGATAGCAAAAACTGTTGTTTGATTTACAGATTAATAATTCTTTTCACATAGATAAGTCAGATGGGTACGTCAACTTCTAGATATGCTTCCATAAAATATCCTGTTCCCTCTTCAGACTTGGTCCTTTAATCTCTCATAAATTCAATTTAGTTGGTTGTCCTAGTTGTTGTCCCTACTTAATGCACTTGTGGAGAGGCTACACTGGGTAGGGACATGGCTAACGGATCCTTCCCCAGGCCCACAACTGTGGTGGCTCCTATGTGGCTTTCTGGCCTTACGTCTTTTAAGAAGGGCATCCCCTTTTGTCTCATTTCTATTCTTTCTTGTCTTCATTGTGCTCTTCTCACAGAGGCCATGCTTAACAGTCCAGGCCAAGTGGGTGCTCTACTGCATGACTTGATTTCAGGCTCCTCCTCACAAAACATCACAGTTTTTGCATTCCTTTTTGTGATTAATAACCAAGTTGTATGCTTGTATGGCAAGGCTCCACCATATTTTTTGTCCTGTACCATCAACGGAGTAATGATCACACTCATCCATGCAGGTAGAGCTTTAGCTTCTTGAGGGACCACATGATTACTCTATGGTAGCAGAGGTCACCTCCTTTCATCCTCACTGTCACCTAGCTGTCATTCTATTTGTTAATAGTTGGTATGGTGTTGTACTAACAGCCAGCAACCTTTTGTCACTAACAAAACTGGTTCTGCTTGCCTTCAGCTGTGTCATACCACTTCTACCATCAGACTCCTTCACTAGCTCATGGATCAACTAACATTTCTGGGTAATGCATTTAACTGTTACACAAACTTTTCTGTTGGTTATCTCTACCTGACTACTTATACCCTTTTCCACTGAAGTCCCTGGTCCGACCCAAGATTTGGAACACAGTTCCAAACCGGGTCAGACCCGAGACATACCCCTTTTCCACTGCGGTGCTGATCCAAGTAATTCCCGGATTGGCACCATTCACACTGCACACAGGTGCAGTGCCAGCACTCGGAGATGACATAATCTCCTTGTGCCGGAATGCGTCCCTCCCTGTGCTGGAAACGGGTTCCTGGCCAGACGACCTGGGTAACTTGTTTCCACTGCAGCTCATCCGTGACTTTCCAGTGTAAAACCCTGCTAGGTACCCAGGAAGGATTCAAGGGTGACTGTACCTGGGTGGACTATTTCCATTGACAAAAATACCAGGTTCACATCAATAACCTGGGATTTCATGTCAATGGAAAAGGCCCTAGTGTAAGAAGTTTCTTGGGGACCTCCAGCATTCCCATATGTTAGTTCCTGTACTCCATTCCCAGTAGTTCACTTCAAGCACCCTAAAGAACTCCAGTGGACCACCTGTGTAAGTGTTTTTCCTGTTTCTGAGCATTTTTTTTTCATACTGTATATACTTTCATACGCAAAGCCCACTGCATCAGTAATTTAAGTCATAACATCTCCAATAGCACATGCAGAAGGTTGCCGAGCAGTCCTGTCCCTAGATCCTAGTCACTCAGAACATAGACTTATCCAGCAGATCATTTAATTTCTTGTTGAAATCATAAGCAGTCAAGATTCTAGATTAGTAACGTTCTTTCAATACACTTGCTTTTATCAAGAGAACGTCCAGATAAGGGACAATATTGACCCCCTGGACCCCGAGTTGGAACATCATCTCAGCCATTACCTTCGTGAACACCTTCAGAGCTGTGTACAGGCCGAAGGGTAGCGCCTGGAACTGGTAGTGATCGTTAATCAGGGCAAACCTCAGGTAAGCCTGGTGAGGTGGCCAAATAGGGATATGGAGATATGCATCCTTTATATCCAGTGAGACTACGAACTCCCATTTTTCCAGGCCTGCAATCACTGCTCGCAAGGATTCCATCTTGAACTTGAAAACCTTTAGGTAAGGGTTCAAGGATTTTAGATTCAAAATGGGCCTTACTGAACCTTCCGGTTTTGGAACCACGAACAGGTTGGAGTAGTAACCCTTTCCCTGTTGTTGCAGTGGCAATGGAACAATGACTTGGGACTGGACCAATTTTAGGATGGCCTGTTGCAGCGTAACACGTGTATCCTCCAAAGCTGGTAAGCCCTATTTGAAAAATAGTTGGGGAGGAGTACCGTCAAATTCCAGCTTGTAGCCCTGAGAAATTAGGTCCTTTACCCAGGTATCCTCCCAGATGCGGCTGAAGTGGCGCAGCCGAACTCCCACCTCGAGATCCCCTCGTGGTGGGTGGGCACCGTGATGCTGAAGCCTTAGTAGAAGCTGAACTGGTGCTCTGTTCCTGAGAACCTGCGGTTGCTGGTTTTCTTATATTTCCACTGGTGCCTCTAGCCGCATTGGAGGCACCTCTGGCCCTAGATCTAAATCTGTTAGACTGAAAGGACTGGGCAGACGGCCCCGGGTAGGAACGTCTAGCCGGCGGGGCCCCAGAGGGTAGAAACGTGGATTTCTCCGCAGTAACTTTAGAAATCGACGTATCTAATTAATTCCCGAAGAGCCAATCCCCTGAAAAAGAAAGAGACTCTACACTGCTCTTGGACTCGGCATCCACTATCCATAGAATTTGACGGCAGATAAGAACCACTTGGCCCATCTAGTCTGCCCTTTTTTTTATTTATTTTTACCATATCTTTAGCTCAATCCTTATTTGATCCTTATTTCTTCGTAAGGATATCCTTATGTCTATCCCATACATGTTTACATTGCTCTACTGTCTCTGATGGGAGGCTATTCCACTTGTCCACTACCCTTTCTGTGAAGTAATTTTTTTCGCAAATTACCCCTGAACCTCCCCCCCTCCAGTCTCAGTGCATCTCCTTGTGTCCTATTGCTTCTCTTCATTTGGAGAATGTTTCCCTCCTGGACTTTGTTAAAACCCTTGATATATTTGAAAGTTTCTATCATTTCCCCCCTTTCCCTTCTCTGCTCCAAACTATACATATTGAGATTTTTTTAGTCTCTCTGGGTATGTATTGTGATGTAGGCCATGCACCATTTTAGTTGCTCTTCTCTGTACAGTCTCTAATGTATTAATATCCTTTTGATGATATGGCCTCCAGAATTGAACACAGTATTCTAGATGAGGCCGTACCAATGACCTATACAGTGGCATTATTACTTCTTTCTGCTGCTGATTCCTTTGCCAATGCAGCCAAGCATCTGACTAGCCTTCCCCATTGCTTTGTTACATTGCTTACCTGCCTTTAAGTCACCTGAAATAGTGACTCCTAGATCCCTTTCCTCCTCAGCAGTTTCCAGTATAGTTGTCAGCGGCGGCGGGTGTTGTAGGACGGGGCCGACGCATCACTTCCGCCGCTGAGTGTCCATCTCCGGCCGGTTGCCTAGCAACCGGGGCCGCCCGGCGGCCGCCCTGCACTCCCGTCCCAGCTGTTACTAAGCAGCCGGCACACCGCACGCTGCACGCCTGTCAACAGCTGGGCAATTAGGTCTGGGGGGGCTGGTCTGCTGGCTCTCCTGTGACAGGTCAATAGGACCTTTTTATGGGAGCCAGGATCAGGCAGCCTCGCCGGTGATAGCTTCCTGTGGAGCTGTGTCCTGACCCTGGAGTGTTCCTGTACAGCCAGTTCGTTCCTGTGTCCTTTGTCCTGGTGTCCAGAGCCTGGTCCTGGGAATCTGATCCAGCCTTCCGAGTCCTGTATTCCTGAATCTTCAGCCTTAGGGTCCTGTTCCTTCTACGTGCACCTTTTCCGGTGTTGTGAGTAGCGGCTCTGACGCACTTTACGGCTTTGGCCGTTTTATCCTTATCTTTTGCTTTTGTGTAGCAGAGGTTCCGCCACTGTTGTCTTGCTGAACTACGATGGATGCGTATTCTGTATTCGGGCAGCGCTATTTTGGTTACTGGTTTTCTTGGCGGCTGCGCAGAATATAAATTAGTTTATAGTTTTTTGCAGTGGTTCCCCTATCTCTTTTGTGTCTGTCTTAGTTAGTTTTTCCCATTGTTCTCTCTCTGTCTCGGTTAATACCTTGTCACCAACTAAGACCAGGGGGGCATCGGAGTTCGGGCAGACCTAATCTGCCCATTCAAACGCGACTGCCATGGGCCCAAGAAACCATAGTCTCGGAGGCGTTGACCGACTACTAGGGAGAGACAACGGAGTCAGGGTTTTCTGTTAGGGGTTGCTGCGAATCTCAGCCTGAACTGCAGCATCACGTTTCAGTACTCGGAGCTCATCTACTACCACCCTGTCTCTCGGGTTCCGAGTACGTTGAACATAACAATAGTGCCATTAATACTATATTTAGCCTTTGGATTTTTGAGACCCAAGCGCATGATTTTGCATATTTTGGCATTAAACTATAATTGTCACACTCTTGACCATTCTTCTAGTCTACCTAGATCCTCAGTCATTTGTTTTACCCCACCTGGTGTGTCTACCCTGTTGCATACCTTTGTGTCATCTGCAAAAAGGCATGCTTTCCCTTTAATGCCATTTGCAATGTCACCAATAAAGATATTAAAAAGCACTGGTCCAAGTGCAGAGCCCTGGGGTACTCCACTGGTAACATTTCCCTCCTGTGAATGCACTCCATTTACCCCAACTCTGTTTTCTATCCTGTAACCAAGATCTTTTCCATTCAATAATCCTAGTATCCAATCCCAAGCTTTCAAGTTTATTTAGCAGTCTGCGATGTGGAACAGTGTCAAAAGCCTTACTAAAGTCTAGATAATCTATATCCACGTCTCCACCCTTATACATCACTTTAGTCACACCGTCAAAAAAGTCAATAAGATTTGTTTGACATGATCTCCCCCCAGTGAATCCATGCTGTTTGGGATCTTGTAATTTGCTGGATTTGAGATAATCTACAACTCTTTCAAGGGTGTTTCCATCAATTTCCCTACTACTGATGTAAGACTCACTGGTCTGTAGTTGTTTGCCTCTTCCTTGCTTCCACTTTTGTGCAGTGGGACTATGTTCGCTCTTTTCCAGTCCTCTGGAATTACTCCTGTAGCTAATGACTTGTTGAATAATTCTGTCTTTGGTGCTACCAGCACCTCTTTAAGTTCTTTTAGTATCCTTGGATGTATCCCATCTGGCCCCATAGATTTGTCCACTTTCGGCTTTGAGAGTTCTGTTAGGATCTTTTCCTCTGTAAATGTACTTGTTTCATTTTCCTGAATATCCCTGCCACTTAACTGTGGCCCCTTCCCCTCTCTTTCAGTAGTGAATACTAAGCAAAAATAATTATTAAGATGATCTGCTATTACATTGTCTCACTCAACAAGACTCCCAGTCTCTGTCTTTAGTTTTATAATTCCGCCTTTTGCTTTTCTCCTTTCGCTTATATACCTAAAAAAAGTTTTGCCTCCTTTACCCACTGACTGGGCCAGTCTAACAACATATAAATCTTTGTCTTCATTATTTTGTGTCTGCTTATATTTCCTAAAAGCCATATTTTTTTCTTTCACAATATTTGCTACTTCTTTCGCAAACCAAACTGGTTTCCTTTTCCTTGTGTTTTTCCTAACATTTTTGATACAAAGGTCTGTTGCCTTTAATATTGCACTTTTTAATGTTTCCCACCTCTCTTGCACTGCTTACAAGTTCCTCCACTCTGCCAAAGAATTGCTTACACATTTTCCCATCCCTACAAAATCAGCCTTCCTAAAATCCAACAACTTTGTTTTTGTATGGGACGAGTCAGTCTCTGTCTTTATGCTGAACCATACTGCTTGATAATCACTGGATCCCAGGTTTTCACCCACCTTTATGTCCGATATTCTGTCTCCATTTGTAAGTATTAAGTCTAATATTGCATCCTTCCGAGTGGGCTCCCTCACCAATTGTTGGAGGGATGCTCCCTGAAGGGAATTTAAAATGTCTCTACTAGCAACAGACACCTCCCAGTTTACATCAGGAAGATTAAAGTCTCCCATGATTATTACCTCTCCTTTTGATGCCATTTTAGTTATGTCCTGCAATAGGTTCTTGTCCAGTTCTTCTTCCTGTCCTGGTGGCCTGTATATCACGCCAATACGAATAATCGACTTCTCCCCTGTTTCTACGGTCACCCAAAGGGCCTCAGTGATTTCTTCAATACTTTGTATTAAGGTAGTATTTATGCTTTTTTTTTACATACATTGCTACCCCTCCTCCAATTTTTCCCATTCTGTCCTTCCTAAATAGAGTATATCCCGGTATAGTTAGGTCCCAGTCATGATTATCATTGCACCATGACTCTGTAATTGCCACAATATCTAGATCATCCCTTGTCATTATTGCAGTTAGTTCTAGGATTTTATTTCATAAGCTCCTAGCATTTGCACACATAGCTTTTAGAGTTTTGTTTGTGCTTTTCCTGTTCCTAGCTATGTTCTTCTCTCAACCTATGTTTATTTGGTTTTGATCTGAATTATCTTCTGTTGCTGTGGATATGCTTCCTATTTCCTTTGCCTGCAGAAACAATACGGGAGCAGATTGCTTTATTCCTATTTGGTTCACTGTCCCCCTCTGTTAGTTTAAATAGTTCTTGATGAAGCATCCAAACTGTTCAGTTAGTATTCTCATTCCCCTTGAAGATGGGTGCAGGCCATCACTTTTGTATAAGCTCTTATCTTGCCAGATGGTGTGACTATGGCCTATAAATCCAAATCTCTCCTCCTTGCACCATGTCCTTAGCCAAACATTGAAGTTTCTGATGCAATGAGTTCTGTCTTCCCCTCTGTGTACTGGCAATACATCTGAAAAAGTCACAGTGGTTGCCACCTGCTTCAGAGCAGTCCTTAACTTCCTAAATTCATCTTTTATCGCCATGAGTTCAGCATTAGCCAGGTCATTTGTCCCTAGGTGGACAATGACATCCACCTCCCCATTTTTTCTTGCTGCCTTCACAATTCTTAGCATGCGCTCTTTATCCCTTGGAGCTGTGGCTCCAGGTAAGCACCTTACTTGTTTCTCTACTTCATTTGCATTTCCCAGATGTATTCCTCTAATAAAGGAATCTCCCAAGAGAAGTGCAGTCCTTTTTGGAGATGCAATTTTCTTGTTCCTTCGCCTATAGTTAGTAGATGTCTCCATATCCTCCTGTTCTGTAGTGCCTCTATTAATTGTATCCTCCCAGCCCTGCAAGAGTAGCATATGAGTTTTGCAGTGTCACAGTTTGCAGGAGGTGTCTGTGTCCCTCTAGAAATCTCTGCACTTGACAGCCCACAGTAGTCCAGGCATAATGTCTTCTGGTGGCTCTCTGAGGCAGTGGAAGCCTCAAAGACGCAAATATCCTATGAATCTCAGCATGCAGTTTAGCTATCTCCTCCTTCAGCAGAGAAAATTGCTCACAGATTGGACAGCAGCTGAGTCTCCACAATGCCTCTTTCCAAACAAATGCATTACATCCATTGCACTGCACTAGCCCAAACATTGTATCAGATGTTAATGGTATTGGAAATATTTGTGTTCCTGATTGCGTATTATAAAACTCACCTTTTTCTGTATTCTGACTCACCTGCTGCTGTTTCAAACTCACAATACACTTAAAAAAGCCAAGCTATCACTTTAGAATGCTAGCTCTCACAATGAGCAAGCTCAATGAGTGTGCTCACTGCTCAATGATGCAACCACAAAACTATGCGCACCGACACTGCCATAGCAGTGGTCCTAGCATTAATATTGCTTATCTCCTTGAGAGAGTCACACAGGAAGCGTGCAGTGTCTTGAATGTGTTTTAGTAGAGTCACCGTAGTGACCAGGGACATAGCCCCCAAGAGACCCTCTTGAATTTGAGTAGCCCACGTATGAATGGCATGTGTCATCCAGCAACCCGCTATCACAGGTCTTTGTGATACGCCAGCCGCTGTGTAACTAGACTTTAGTGTAGTTTCTATTTTTCTATCCCCAGGGTCCTTTATGGTAAAGGAGCCCGGAGCTGGCAGTACTGCCTTTTTAGATAGGCAAGAGGCTGATATGTCTACAGCCGGGGGTCTTCTCAGAGTTTCCTGCCTTCAGGAGCAAATGGGAAAGTGTGCAAAAAGCATTTTGTCACTTGGTATTTCTTATCTGGATTTTTCCAGGCTAACTTAAAACAGGTCATCCAGCTCTGCAGAATCAGGGAAAGTGACACCGAGTTTGTTCTGTGTTAAGAAAAATGACTGCTGTGCTGCAGCGTCCGCTAGAGGGAGTTTGAACACTTCCCGTATAGCCAGAATGAGGGGCTCAATACCCTGTGCAGAAGGGAAATCCCCAGTAACAAGATCCAAGTCCTTCCCTTCCTCTTGTATCTCCTCATCAGAGTCTGAGAGTAAAGCAGGTAACCCACGTTTTTATGGTCCTGATCTAGAGAGGGGGGCTGTTGAACATCTGCCCTTGCAGCTAGGTCTGCAACAGCCTGCTGCCGTTGTTGAGTTTTTTGAGTATTAGCAGTGAGCTGAGATGACATATCTGACATCATGGATTTTATGGCACCTAACCAGGAAAGCTCTTGACCCACCCCAACCCAGCCCCCTCACTGAGTTGTGAGGACTGGCTGCATTGTTCACATTATATGGAACCAGATGTAGATGCATAATTGGTGTTTTACCATGTTTACAGTACAACACTTATATACACATACACACAGACATGTAATATAATAGCAAGCCTGCCCTTACTGTATGTGAGAGGGAGACAGAGAGAAGGGAACAGCGCACCCAAGCTAAACAGCCCCAGTGAGACTGCAAGCTGTTATATCACGGTGTAACACTGGAGTTTTTGTCCTTTTCAGGACACAGATTGTGTACAATAGCAGCTCTCCCCCTTTGCTACACCCCTGTACCAGTTTTCCTGCGTATCCCGAGTGTCTGGAGGAGCTGTGTGTGCCTGCTGCTGCAGCTGTAAGCAGAGGAAGCGCCAAAATGCTGCTGGTCTCACTCTGAGGAAACTCCGCCCTCTGTAATGGCGCCGGAGCTTCATAGATATTTATACTGGCAAAGTATCCATAAAAGTGTAAAAACATCACAGAAGTGTTAGTTTTCACTACCGCAACCAGTGTACACAGGGGGGCTATGGCGGGTCCACCCACGGGAGGGTCCCATATGCCGCCCCTGTGTTTGTGCCGCACCAAGAAGCGGGGACCCCCCAGCCGGGTTCCCGGTTTGTACTCACCACTCTTGTTACCTTCAGGCAATGTTAGGGGTGTGCGGCGTGCTGCGATTGTGACCGCTAAGGCGCAGTGCCCCGCTGTACAACAACCTCGCAGGACGGTGCTCCTTCAGCGGGGAAGCGTCTCTGACGCCTGAAGAGACCGGTAGCCGCCACCCAACTCCCATGGTGCAGGTATGCTGTTGCCCAAACAGCATAACAAAAATAATAAAGTTTTAAAAGACACTGAAGAAAACTCTCTTTAGCTTCAGAGTGTGCATCCTCTCCTGAGGGCACTTTTTTCTAAACTGCCTGTGGGAGGGGGCATAGAGGGTAGGAGCCAGCACACCCAGTTAAAGAAATGCACCGGCTCCTTTTGATCCCTTTTATACCCCCTCGTACTAATTCCCCAATATCCCTTATGGATGCTAGAGAATACACATTTCAATATACTGCCATACCCAGGATTCAAACCTATAACCTGTTGAATTCTAATCTTTCACCCTACTCTTTCAGTTATTTGATCCTGCATAAAAACTATGAATACTATATGAAGCTACTGGTACTTTGTAAAAAAAAAAAATCAGCATTGCAATCGAGTAGTTCTATGTAGTGTGAAGCGACACATACAATCTCATGCAGCCACACACTACATAGATCTGCTCAGCCGCAATGCTGATAATTTTTTCACAAAGTACAAAGTAAGCTTCAAATAGTTAGAATTCTGTCTTAGAATTATCTACCTTTATATTGAATGGCAGATACTGTAGGTCAATGAATAGATTGTCAGACTGCAGTACCACAGGCAATGGGTTCAAATCCCGGGTATGTCAACATCTTGAAATCTAATAATGGACAGTGTGACTGAATAACAAAGAAGTCTCAAGATTAATAGATAGATCGATACATCTGAAAGAGTAATTGAGTAGAGGGCTTATGGGCACATTTATCAATGTAATTTTTAGTAAAATAATATGAAAATGGGAATTTTCACACTCTTTTCACATTATTTAAGTATCACATATATGTACTAATGGGCAATTGAAGAATTTGTATAAAAATTCCAAAGAGAGCCCTGCGATAATAACGCTCTCTTTAGATTATCTTTAGCGTTATCCAAGTTCCATGACTACTTCTCTACTCTTCCTGACATCTGACAGGCAGAGCAAAGGCTGGACCCGGTGCCTGTGATCAGCCTAGTTTGTCTAAATGGACCACATGCCATACCTCCCAACTGTCCCGATTTTCGCGGGACAGTCCCGTTTTTTGGGGACTGTCCCGCTGTCCCACCCGCGGGCCGCAGTGTCCCGCGGTGGGGGGGCAGTTGGGAGTCTCTGTCTGTCGCTGCCCTGCTTAGCAGAGCAGCGTTGAATAGACGCTGTGCGCATGCGCACAGCGTCTATTCAGGGGAGTCAGAGGGAGAGGGGGCATGCCAGCGGCTCACAGAGCGCTGGGCATGCCCCCTCAGTGACGAAAATGGGGGCGTGGCTCGCGATCGTGGGTCCTCCCTGAAGCCACACTCCCTTTTCTTAGGTCACGCCCCTTCTTTGCCGCGCGTGTGGCCCTCTTTGCAAAAACATAAAGTTGGGAGGTATGCACATGCTGATCACATAGGTGTAGGATAGAAAAGATATAAAATAAAACTTACCTGCACCCAGGGTCCAGTGACCAGTGATCTACTCTTTGTGCCCTTAGCTGATGTGTATGGTCAGCTGAGATGCTGTGAAAGTGCTGTCTGGAACTCAGTTTGCTGCACACATCAGCTGAGGCAGGCACAGCAAGAGAGCGGGGGGGGGGGGGGGGGGGGGGGGGGCTTGGGTAAGCATTTGTCCGGGGCAGACAAGCAGGATCAGGTGGAGAGGTAGCCAGCAAATTCGCTAACACCTTCCCACTTATTTTTTCCAAAACATACAGTGAGAATTGTGCCAGGGGGATTCATAGGTACACAGCTTTTTCGCAAGCTCTGTCCCTGCAAGTAATGTTTGGTAAATTCAACTGATCTTTCCTATATTCACAATGTGAATTTTAACATAAATATCACACCACAACAGCACTCAAATGCAGATTGTGGTGAATATGCCCCTTAGTGAGTCCACTGTTGGTCAGACAAGAGAACTTACAAAAAGATGCCTCAAAGCAAAGTAAATTCTGCTGAAGAAACAGGATTTTAATACCTACCGGTAAATCCTTTTCTCCTAGTCCGTAGAGGATGCTGGGGTCCACTTCAGTACCATGGGGTATAGACTGTTCTGCAGGAGACATGGGCACTTTAAGACTTTTCAAGGGTGTGAACTGGCTCCTCCCTCTATGCCCCTCCTCCAGACCTCAGTATAGGAACTGTGCCCAGGGAGACGGACATTTCGAGGAAAGGATTTACATTTAATTTAACGGTGAGATTCATACCAGCTCACACCTCAACCATGCCGCACAACATGGCATTCAACATAACACATGCCAATGGGCATGAACAACTTGCAGCAACATGCTGAAACATAACTGTAACACAACACTTGTGTAACTACAAACTAACAACTACAGGTAAAGTACGCACTGAGTCGGGCGCCCAGCATCCTCTACGGACTAGGAGAAAAGGATTTACCGGTAGGTATTAAAATCCTGTTTTCTCATACGTCCTAGAGGATGCTGGGGTCCACTTCAGTACCATGGGGTTATACCAAAGCTCCAGTACGGGCGGAAGATTGCGGATGACCCTGCAGCACCAATTGACCAAACTTGAGGTCCTCATCGGCCAGGGTGTCAAACTTGTAAAACTTTGCAAATGTGTTTGCCCCTGACCAAGTAGCTGCTCGGCAAAGTTGTAATGCCGAGACCCCTCGGGCAGCCGCCCAGGATGAGCCCACCTTTCTAGTAGAATGGGCATTTACCGACTTCGGTATCGGCAATCCTGCCGTGGAATGAGCGTGCTGAATCGTCCCTCTGATCCAGGGCGCAATGGTCTGCTTAGAAGCAGGACACCCAATCTTGTTGGGAGCATACAGGACAAACAGAGCCTCTGTTTTCTGTATCCGAGCTGTTCTTGTGACATAAATTTTCAAAGCACTAACCACATGAAGAAACTTTGATGCAGTGAAGGTGTCAGTAGCCACTGGCACCACAATAGGTTGGTTTATATGGAAAGACGAAACCACCTTTGGAAGAAATTGTTGGCGAGTTCTCAACTCTGCCCTATCTTCACGGAAGACTAGGTAAGGGCTCTTGTGAGACAAGGCCCCCAAATCAGACACCCGCCTTGCGGATGCCAAGACCAAGAGCATCACCACTTTCCAAGTGAGAAACTTCAATTCTATCTCTTGCAGAGGCTCAAACCAATCTAATTGAAGGAACTGCAACACCACATTAAGGTCCCATGGTGCCACCGGAGGCACAAATGGAGGTTGGATGTGCAGCACCCCTTTCACGAACGTCTGAACTTCCGGAAGGGAGGCCAATTGTTTTTGAAAGAAAACTGACAAGGCCGAAATCTGGACCTTGATTGAACCCAATCTTAGGCCCGCATCCACACCTGCCTGCAGAAAATGGAGAAAACGTCCTAACTAAAACTCTTCCGTAGGAGCCTTCTTGGATTCACACCAAGACACATATTTTCTCCAAATACGGTGGTAATGTTTAGACGTTACTCCTATCCTGGCCTGAATAAGAGTGGGAATAACTTCCTTGGGAATACCCTTTCGGGTTAGGATCCGGCGCTCAACAGCCATGCCGTCAAACGTAGCCGCGGTAAGTCTTGCTACACGCACGGCCCCTGCAGCAGCAGGTCCTCGCGAGGAGGAAGAGGCCGAGGATCTTCTATGAGCAACTCCTGAAGATCTGGATACCAAGCCCTCCTTGGCCAGTCTGGTGCAATGAGGATTGCTCGAACCCTTGTTCTTCTTATTATTTTGAGGACTTTTGGTATTAGCGGCAGTGGAGGGAAGACATATACCGACCGAAACACGCACTGGGTCACCAGTGCATCCACTGCTATTGCTTGAGGGTCTCTGAAGCTTCTTGTTGAGACGAGATGCCATCGTGTCTACTTGAGGAACTCCCCAAAGGCTTGTCACCTCTGCGAAGACTTCTTGGTGGAGGCCCCATTCTCCTGGATGGAGATCATGTCTGCTGAGGAAGTCTGCTTCACATTTGTCCACTCCCGGAATGAAAATTGCTGACAGTGCTCTTACATGTCTTTCTGTCCAAAGGAGGATCTTTGTCACCTCTGCCATTGCCGCGCTGCTTTTCGTTCAGCCCTAACGGTTTATGTACGTGACTGCTGTTACATTGTCCGACCGGATCTGCACGGGTTGATCTTGAAGAAGATGCACCGCTTGTAGAAGGCCGTTGTAAATGGCTCTCAATTCCAGAACGTTTATATGAAGACAGGTTTCCTGACTTGACCATTTTCCTTGGAAGCTTTTTCCCTGTGTGACTGCTCCCCAGCCTCGGAGACTTGCATCCGTGGTTACTAGGACCCAGTCCTGAATCACAAACCTGCGTCCCTCTAACAGGTGAGAACTGTGCAGCCACCACAGGAGTGAAATCCTGGTTTTAGAGGACAGGATTATCTTCTGGTGCATGTGTAGGTGGGATCTGGACCACTTGTCCAACAGGTCCCACTGGAATACTCTAGCATGGAATCGGCCAAACTGTATGGCCTCGTAGGCCGCTACCATCTTTCCCAACAACCAAATGCATTGATGGATCGACACTTTTGTTGGTTTCAAAATTTGCTTGACCATTCTCTAGATTTCCAGAGCCTTTTCCACTGGAAGAAATAACCTCTGTACTTACGTGTCCAGTATCATCCCCAGAAAGGACAATCTTGTTGTCGGTTCCAACTGTGACTTTGGATAATTCATGATCCAACCGTGTTGTTGGAGTACTGACAGGAAGAGTGCAATGTTCTGCACCAACCGTTCCCTGGATCTCGCTTTTATCAGGAGATCGTCCAGGTAAGGAATTATATTGACTCCTTGTTGTCGAAGGAGGACCATCATCTCTGCCATCACTTTGGTGAATACCCTCGGTGCCGTGGAGAGTCCGAACGGCAACGTCTGGAACTGGTAATGGCAATCCTGTACTGCGAATCTCAGATACGCTTGATGAGAAGG
This sequence comes from Pseudophryne corroboree, assembly GCF_028390025.1. Taxonomy (NCBI): domain Eukaryota; kingdom Metazoa; phylum Chordata; class Amphibia; order Anura; family Myobatrachidae; genus Pseudophryne; species Pseudophryne corroboree. Next base: position 350,419,450 of record NC_086446.1, on the reverse strand, counting down.
ATAAATGGGAACATGTAAGTAAACATCTTTTATGTCTACTGATACCATGAAGTCCCCTTCCTCCAGACTGGAAATCACTGCTCTCAGAGATTCCATCTTGAACTTGAACCTTTTTAGGTAAAGATTCAGAGATTTCAGGTTTAAAATCGGTCTGACCGAGCCGTCCGGCTTCGGAACTACGAAGAGGCTTGAATAAAACCCTTCTCCCTGTTGCGACAAGGGTACCAGTACAATGACTTGATCCTGACATAATTTTTGAATTGCAGCTGAAACTACCTCTCTGTCCGGAAGAGAAGCTGGTAAGGTCGATTTGAAAAATCGGCATGGGGGGACGTCTTGAAACTCCACTTTGTATCCATGGGACACTATTTGCAAGACCCATGGGTCTAGGCCCGATTGAACCCAGAGCTGACTGAAAAGTTTCAGACGTGCTCCCACCCGAGCGGACTCCCGCAAGGGAGCCCCAGCGTCATGCTGCAGATTTGGCAGAAGCAGGGGTTGATTTCTGCTCTTGCGATCCTGGAGACGCTGCGGACCTCTTTCGTCTTCCCCTCCCTCTACCTGCAAAGAAAGGGGAACCTTTACCCGTTTTGTATCTGTTGGGCCGAAAGGACTGCATCTGAGAGTGATGTGACTTTTTCACAGGCGCAAGAGCATTAGGCAAAAATGTCGATTTACCTGAGGTAGCCGCAGAGACTAAAGCATCCAGCCCATCTCCAAACAAGGCCTCACCTTTATACGGGAGAGCCTCCATATTTCTTTTGGAATCTGCGTCAGCATTCCATTGGCGAATCCACAACGCCCTTTGAGCTGAGACAGCCATGGTAGCGGCTTTTGAACCCAAGAGTCCAATATCTTTCATGGCTTCTAGCATGTATGCAGCAGCGTCTTTGATATGACCTAACGTTAGGAGTATCTCGTCTCTATCTATTGTGTCAATTTCAGATGACAAATTGTCCGACCATTTCTCGATAGCACTACTCACCCACGCACAAGCAATGGTGGGCCTGAGTAGCGTACCATTGGCCACATAAATAGATTTTAACGTAGTCTCTAACTTGCGGTCTGCCGACTCCTTTAGTGAAGCCGTCCCAGGTTCAGGAAGAATCACCTTTTTAGTTAATCGTGACAGAGCACTGTCTAAAACTGGGGGTGACTCCAATCTTTTCCTGTCCTCTGCCGGGAAAGGATAAGCAACCTGAATTCTTTTGGGAATCTGAAACTTCTTTTCAGGGTTTGTCCAAACTCCCTCAAAGAGAGTATTTAGTTCGTGAGAAGGAGGGAAAGTTACATTTAATTTATTTTCCTTATAAAAATAAGCCTTCTCCTGAGGTAAAGGAGGGGCTTCCGTAACTTCTAAGACAGTGATGGCTAATCTTGACACTCCAGCTGTTGTTGAACTACATATCCCAGCATGCCCTGCTACAGTTTTGTCATTTGGCCATGCTAAAACTGATGCAGGGCATGCTGGGATGTGTAGTTCAACAACAGCTGGAGTGTCAAGGTTAGCCATCACTGTACTAAGACCTCCTTTATAGCAACAATCATGTATTAAATGCTTTTTTGCCAATTTAGGATCTATTCCCCTGGAATCACTAATGTCGACACAGGAATCAGAGTCCGTGCCGGTATCTGTTTGTACTATTTGTGCAAATGGTCTCTTATGTGACCCAGAGGGGTCTCCGGTGGATGGAAAGGCAGAACTATGAAAAATCACATCTTCCACTGATTTTCTTCAGTTTTCTGCATGAGACTCAGACTTATCCAATCTCTTACTGATATGATTCACACTATCACGTAATGCTTTCACCCATTCAGGCTCGTGGTGTGCCGGTAGCGCCACCACATTACAACTCTGTGTCCCTAAAATGGCTCCCTCAGGGGAAGAGCTCCCTGCCTCAGACATGTCACACACGTGCACAACCACACCACAGAAACTCCGGGACTTATAAAGGACAGACCCACAGTAAAATCTGTCAGAAGGACACAGATAGGATTTGCCAGTTCACAACCCAGCGCCAGTTATAAAAATCCTGTGAAACACAAAATGCCCACAGACCTATAGCGCTTTTAAATTGATAAATTCACAATATAGCACCAAATTGCACTGTGCCCCCCCCCCCCCCGTTTTTCACCCTGATACTTGGTTCAGAAGTGGAGGAGGACCAGCGTTCTTCTCTGCAGTTTGCTAGGAGAGAAAATGGTGCTGAGCAGTGTGCTGGCTGCCTGAGGAGGAAGTCCCGCCCCCGTAATGGCGCGTTTCCTCTCAGAGTTTTTTATATTAATTTTTATACTGGCGGGGTAGGACTGTGTCTCAGCATCTTATGTCCCCTTATCTGCCAGTTTTGGGTAGGTTTAATGCCGCAAATGGCGCCCCCCCCCCCCCCCCCGTGCCCTGCACACTGCTGTGCCTGTGTTACTGGGTAGCATGGCGCGCAGCGTTTCCGCCTGCTGCGCGGTACCTTTTAGCAGTCACGATGAAGATCCTTCTTCTTGTACACTCACCTGTCTTCTGACTTCTGGCTCTGTAAGGGGGGTGACGGCGCGCTGTGGGAGTGAGCACATAGCCGCAGCTAGCGTTCAGTATCCTTCAGGAGCTAATGGTGTCCTGTCAGCCAGAAGCAGAGCCATGAAACTATTCAGGAAATTGGTTCCTACTTCTGCCCCCTAAGTCCCACGAAGCAGGTTGACTGTTGCCAGCAGTCCTCCCTGAAAATAAAAAAACCTAACATAAAGTCTTTCAGAGAAACTCAGTAGAGCTCCCCTGGAGTGTATCCAGTCTGCCTGGGCACATTTTCTAAACTGAGGTCTGGAGGAGGGGCATAGAGGGAGGAGCCAGTTCACACCCTTTAAAAGTCTTAAAGTGCCCATGGCTCCTGCGGAACCGTCTATACTCCATGGTACTGAAGTGGACCCCAGCATTCTCTAGGATGTATAAGAAAATAAAAACAAATATAATCTGCTAATATGGTGACTGTTGTATAAAGCAAACCAGTCTTACTATAACTATATGAAGCATAGACATTCTGGTGGCGACTGTAACGAAACGAGATGGACTTGGACTGAGAACCTTTATATTCATCACTCGTTTCTCTCAGTATAATGTACTTTTTAATCCTTGGCCCAGTCTAGGTATATACACCAGAGCCTAGGTGTATCATGTATACTGTTATTTCATGTTATTATGTATTTATTGTCCTTGCTATTACCTGCAATATGGTATGTATTGGAGATATAAAGACAATTGCCATACTGTGTGACTATAGCAGGACAGGCCATAGTGTGTGACATGAGGAGAGCCAGGCAGCTGTGCTAGTTCATTACCATTTGTATCACATATGTGAGGCCATTGTGTGAGGTGTGATAGGTGTTGCTGGTAATGTAATCAGAACAATGACTGAGTGACTGGTAAGATAGCTAGCTGCCAGCCCAAGTTATGTATCTAGGTCATCAGGTCATCTGGGAGGTAATTAGGTTAGAATCCCAGAGGATGTACAATGGCTCTCCACAGCACTATACTGGCTGAAATAGCCTTGGGATATCCTGACCCAACCTCCTGAGTAGACTGTTTGGCACCAGAGGGGATCTGCCAGTCAGGTATATAAGGAGAGCAGGTCTCAATGGAAGAGAGTCTATTGTGGTGGATCCTGTGAATCAGACATCAGCAGGAAACACTCTGAGCTGGGCATCGTTGTGCCACCAGAGGAAACCCTACCAAGACAGGGTCAGTGTGAGCCAGTACCCCAGGCTGGGGGACACAGGACTGTCTAGCAAGAGGTAGTGGTAAGGATACAGATTACTTCTATTGCTACTTATGGATGCTGACTGCAAGAGGCTGCTGGAGGATACGTGCTACCAATTACCCTGTAACATGTGACTATTTTATGGTGTTGTGCTGTCATAATAAAGACTTATTTTTTATATATTCTGATCTGCCCGAGTGAATTGAATCCCACAGAGGGTAACCACCATCCCAGTGAAGCGTGGTTTCCTCACAATTGGTGGCAGCAGTGGGATCACTCGGTCCGGTATCACAAGAACCGGGAGGCTGCGAGGAATGCAAGCGTTTGCAGTCCAAGAGCCTTGCAGGGACAGCACAACACGGGAAACACAGCACTCAGAGAAAGCCAGTCAGAGGACTTATAAGAAACGTGAGCCATGAAGAGATACAGCTCCCTAAACCTGAAGCGGATCCAGGAAATATGCCGGGCAAGGGAAATTTCTACTACCCGTGATGACTCCAGGACACAGCTAGTGGGAAAACTACACCAATGGGACATGTCCCTACTCGATGAGGCAATCGGTATGAAAACAGTGGAGGTCCCAGCAATAGAATTCTCTTTAGTTGGGACTCATGTAGCAGAGATTCTGGATGCCAGGCAATCAGGTGTGGACCAGGAGCAACCCCGTATGTTGGTACTGAGTGATGGAGCCATGCTATTTGCAAAACCATCTGAGGTGAGCGTTATTAAGGAAAGGCAGGAGAACTTCCCAGAAGTGGTGGGGGAATGGTCCAAGGAAACTGGGGTGAGTTACTACACCACCTCACTTCCTGAGGAGCAGACGCCACTGGAGTCCACAGACCTGGCACTACTCTTTCAGGAACAGCCAGTAAAGATTCCTGAGATCGCAGCTACCGTGCAGACCAAACCCACCACAGGCCAGTCAGCAGTGCGCAGTGGAAGCTGTGACTACGATCAGCTTTGCCGAGAGCTGCAGGAAGTTCTGAGTCGGTGGATCTTGAAAAAAGGTCTTGGGTCAGTAAAAGCATGGCTGCCTGACATTTTACTCAACCTTCAGGATTGGGTGGCCAAGTGGAAGCCACAGTCCCAGGAAAAGCCAAAAAAGGGGCAGAAGGAAGGCCCAATGCGACCCAGCAACCGAGGACACTTGGAAAAAGTCTGGAAGCGGTGCCATCGATGTGGACATTGGGGGCATCTCCGTCGGGAGTGTCCCAGAAAGAGAGGTCAGTTGGATCAATCCCCAACCACAGGTGTTGTTGGCAGGAGCCATGATTGGGAAACCAAACATTACCTCCCTGATGCGCCAGAGGCGAGGGGGGTAAATGCCACTTGCAATGTTATTGTTGGTGAAAAGCAAAGCAACAGGCAAAGGAAGAACTTTCACCACTACACACCAGTGACAACTGGGTATCAGCAACCCATTTTCCCCACCTCCGGACCTCTGAGGGTGAGTAGCCAAGACCATCCTGAGGGGGTGTTAGTCCTAGGGGAGGAGGCTAAGTCTAGACTGCAAGAAGCCCAGTTACTAGATCCAGAACTAGAAGGGATGCGGGCAATTGCAGATAGGGCATATGAGACCGGGATGCCAGAGGAATGTGTTTGGATGGATGGATTACTGCATACCGTGTCCAGTCCAAATCATAAGTACAGGCTGGTAGTCCCACCCGAATATCGGGGTCTGTTCCTAGCTCAGGCCCATAGGGCAGGTACCAGTCACTGGGGAAAACGAAGAACAAGAGCCCGGCTCAGGCAGCATTTCATGTGGTTAGGTTTAGCAAGGGATGTAGATCGCTACATAGCCAACTGTGCAGATTGCCAGAATAAGTTACAGCACGGCTGCATCAGTGACAGTCAGACACAGGAGGAGGGTAGGCAGCATAGACAGCAAGACATTGAGGACTGTGTGCTATCACTGTCAGTAGTCCCTGGGGGAAGTAAAGAGCAGCAGGAATCCTGCAGGCAGTCAGTCCATAAGCGGGCGCAGACTGGGGAAATAAGTAACCCCAGGACAGATAGGAACTGGGGGAGGTGGAGGCGCAGCCAGGCAGGGCCCCAGGCAACCAAGGAAAGGCAGTGGGTAGGTCACTCAGACAGTAGGGCTCAGACTAGCTACTGGAGAAGGAGACAGAGACTTCCTTCAGAGGGTCGGGGAACTGACTGGTGCTGGTGGTTACAAGAGAACAACATGGGACAACAAGTAAACACTGGAAGTGGTGCACAGACCAGCAGGAATTGTTTCAACATGCGGAGGTCAACATACAACCTGCAGTAGTGTCTGCAGAAGAGACTGGGGCTCAAGTTTAAAAAGTGGGGGAGGTATATGTAACGAAACAAGATGGACTTGGACTGAGAACCTTTATATTCATCACTCGTTTCTCTCAGTATAATGTACTTTTTAATCCTTGGCCCAGTCTAGGTATATACACCAGAGCCTAGGTGTATCATGTATACTGTTATTTCATGTTATTAGGTATTTATTGTCCTTGCTATTACCTGCAATATGGTATGTATTGGAGATATAAAGACAATTGCCATACTGTGTGACTATAGCAGGACAGGCCATAGTGTGTGACATGAGGAGAGCCAGACAGCTGTGCTAGTTCATTACCATTTGTATCACATATGTGAGGCCATTGTGTGAGGTGTGATAGGTGTTGCTGGTAATGTAATCAGAACAATGACTGAGTGACTGGTAAGATAGCTAGCTGCCAGCCCAAGTTATGTATCTAGGTCAGGGGTGGGCAATTATTTCAGCTGGGGGGCCGCTTAACACTTCCAGCGAATATTCGAGGGCCACACACAAAATACTCAAAAAGAGATCCCTTTTTACACATTACGGCAGACAGCGTGCCCTTTTTACACATTATGGCAGACAGTGTCCCCCTTTTTACACATTACGACAGACAGCGTCCCCTTTTTACAGATTACGACAGACAGCACCCCCATTTTTATAATTACGGCAGACAGCGCCCCCGCTTTTATACATTACGGCAGACAGCGCCCCCGCTTTTATACATTACGGCAGACAGCGCCCCCGCTTTTTTACATTACGGCAGACAGCGCCCCCGCTTTTATACATTACGGCAGACAGCGTCCCCATTTTTATACATTACGGCAGACAGTGCCCCCGTTTTTACACATTACGGCAGACAGCACCCCCGTTTTTACACATTACGGCAGCAAGCGCCCCCGTTTTTACACATTACGGCAGACAGCATCCCCTTTTTACACATTACGGCAGACATCGCCCCCGTTTTTATACATTACGGCAGACAGTGCCCCCGTTTTTACACATTACGGCAGACAGCACCCCCCGTTTTTATAATTACGGCAGACAGCACCCCCGTTTTTATAATTACGGCAGACAGCGCCCCCGTTTTTATACATTACGGCAGACAGCGCCCCCGTTTTTACACATTACGGCAGACAGCGCCCCCGTTTTTACACATTACGGCAGACAGGGCCCCCGTTTTTACACATTACGGCAGACAGTCCCTACCCCCCTTTCCCCACCCTCCCCTAAACCTATATAGCAGTCCTTACCCTCCCCCCCCCACACTCCCCTAAACCCATACAACCGTTTTTAACTCCCCTCCCCATAACTTATAGGGCAGCTTTAGCTTTATCCAGGGGGTTTACCTATTTGTCAGTGACGATCCCCACTGTCAGTGATGATCGGCGCTGCTGCTTCTCCCCGCTGGCCGCCGTTTCTTCTCCCCACTGGCCTCCGCTTGTGCTCCCCACTGGCCTCCGCTTGTGCTCCCCACTGGCCGCTTCGTTCTGCTCCGAGTCCCACTCTGCAGTGCCCGCCCAGCGCCGCCCCCCGTGACGCCCCCCCGTGACGCCCAGCGCATGAGATAGAGGAAATCCCGGTCAGCTGACCATGTGACGTGACCGGGATTTCCTCAGCGGCGCCGCGTCTGCGAGCAGTGCAATGACAAGCGGCCTGTCGGGCCTCTTGTCATTGCACTCTGGTGGGGCACAGCGGGCCAGGCAGGATCGGTCCGCGGGCCGCATCCGGCCCGCGGGCCGCATGTTGCCCACCCCTAATCTAGGTCATCAGGTCATCTGGGAGGTAATTAGGTTAGAATCCCAGAGGATGTACAATGGCTCTCCACAGCACTATACTGGCTGAAATAGCCTTGGGATATCCTGACCCAACCTCCTGAGTAGACTGTTTGGCACCAGAGGGGATCTGCCAGTCAGGTATATAAGGAGAGCAGGTCTCAATGGAAGAGAGTCTATTGTGGTGGATCCTGTGAATCAGACATCAGCAGGAAACACTCTGAGCTGGGCATCGTTGTGCCACCAGAGGAAACCCTACCAAGACAGGGTCAGTGTGAGCCAGTACCCCAGGCTGGGGGACACAGGACTGTCTAGCAAGAGGTAGTGGTAAGGATACAGATTACTTCTATTGCTACTTATGGATGCTGACTGCAAGAGGCTGCTGGAGGATACGTGCTACCAATTACCCTGTAACATGTGACTATTTTATGGTGTTGTGCTGTCATAATAAATACTTATTTTTTATATATTCTGATCTGCCTGAGTGAATTGAATCCCACAGAGGGTAACCACCATCCCAGTGAAGCGTGGTTTCCTCACAGCGACAATATACAGCAGCTTTACAATCTAGTTGTTAATCTAAAAATGGCAAGGAAATCTACACTCATTTCCGCTCGCACCTCCATTGGCTATGATATGGATGTCCTGAGCTGATATGGTGGTACCATGCTTGTAATTGAATCAGCTTCACAGGGTGGTATCCAACTTGGAGCGCGGTTTTGGTTGCAAAAACACCGTGCAGACCTCACACCCAATGTTGGATTACCACAGGTATATGCACTCCCGATACTCGCAGTATCCAAATAAAAAAAAAAGGTTTGTGGTTTTTTTGCTGCCAAAATCTCAACAGGGCGTGAAAAGTAAATATATAGGTCCAATACTCAGAGTGCGCCCCGGTCCGGTCCAGTGGTCTCTGTGGCTCCCGGTGATCTTTCCTCCATCTTTCCACTGGGAAGGAGGATGCTGGGAGGGGGCTTCTGGGAGATGTAGGAGGGGGGGGGGGGGGGGGGGTCACACACACTCACACATATTACTGCTGCAGAAGACCAGATGCAGACAGACGACAGACTAGAGGAAGAAGACACCTATTCGGAAGGTGAGTAATAAAGGACTAATTAAGCTTATTGGAAACTACCAGAGCCGGCCCTAACCAATATGATGCCCTAGGCAAGATTTTGGCTGATGCCCCCTAGCACCACCACTAGTTCCGCCTCTGACCCTGAACCCCTTTCCCAGCACCATCACCCCCCACCCATAGCAGTCCTTTTTTTGTTTTCCTACCCCCTGTAATTTAAATAAGAACAGTGTGCACATTCGACGCACAGCCCAAAAAGGTATGTGTTTTTGCTGGCAAGGGGCATGGCCACACAATAGTACCCCCAATTCAAATTATGCCTCACAGTAGTGCAATTTTATTCACAAAGTATCATACGATAGTGTCCCTTGTTCACATTACATCACACAGTAGTACCACTTTACCTTATATACGTTACTCCTCACAGTAGTGCCCAGGGCCGGACTGGGACTAAAAATAGGCCCTGGCATTTTTGAAGCACACAGGCCCACCTCTGTGACTCCTCCCCTTACTATTCCTGACTCCTCCCACTTATTAGTCTATGTTCTTACAAATATAATTAATATTCTAACAACATACAGGCGTACATCATTCTCTATTAAAATATACACAACCAGTGGTTGAAGTGGAAATTTTTAAGTGGGGGGATGGAAACGTGAGGCTTGTAATTAAGCGCGCGCCGAAGGCGCGCGTGCTCCGGAAAAGGGGGCGTGGCCACTCTAAGGGGGCGTGGTCACTCAAAAGGGGGTGTGGTCTTCAGTGTAATTTACCACACCATACACCCCTTATACGCATTATGCACCACAATAGTAGGACCCCTTATACTATCTAGTACTGCTGCCCCTTTCACATTATACCACACAGTATGAGACAAAATTCACATTACAGCACCCGGTATGAGTCGAAATTTACATTATATGCCCCCGATAGTGCAGTGCCAGGTATACAAATGCCCCCACAGTGCCATGTATACAAATGCCCCCACAGTGCCAGATCCACAAATGCCCCCACAGTGCCAGGTATACAAATGCCCCCACAGTGCCAGGTATACAGATGCCCCCACAGTGCCAGGTATACAGATGACCCCACAGTGCCAGGTATACAAATGCCCCCACAGTGCCAGGTAACCAATTGCCCCCACAGTGCCAGGTAAACAATTGCCCCCACAGTGCCAGGTACACAAATGCCCCCACAGTGCCAGATCCACAAATGCCCCCCACAGTGCCAGGTATACAAATGCCCCACAGTGCCAGCCAATTGCCCCCACAGTGCCAGGTATACAATTGCCCCACAGTGCCAGCCAATTGCCCCCACAGTGCCAGGTATACAATTGCCCCCACAGCAGCCAGTGCTGCAGCTGCTTACCGCTGCTGCACTGCTGCTGTTGCTGCTGCTGCTGCTCCTCCTCCTCCGGGCTGTGAGGGACGGGGGTGAGAACGCCGGGCGCCCGCCAGCACGGCTGTGTCTGGCGCGGCAGCGTATAGCGTTCAAAGCAGCCGCCGGTTCGTGAGCCAATCAGAGCTCGCGGACCGGCGGCTTCTGATTGGCTGCCGGTCCGCGAGCTCTGATTGGCTCATGAACCGGCAGCTGCTTTGAAGTCCGCTATACGCGCTGCGCCAGACACAGCCGTGCTGGCGGGCGCCCGGCGTTCTCACCCCCGTCCCTCACAGCTCTCCAAGCCTGACAGCTGAGACGCGCTGCCGCCGGACTGAGCGGCAGCGCGTCTCAGTGACCGCTGGACCGGTCCACGTGGCCATCGGCCCTTCTGGCATCTGCCAGAAGTGCCAGATGGCCAGTCCGGCCCTGGTAGTGCCCCTCATTCACATAACATCATACTGAGATGCTCCTTATTCACTTTACACCACACCATTTTGCTCTTTATTCTCATTACGCCACATGATATTGCTCCTTATTCACATTACACCACACCATATTGCTCTTTATTCACATTAGACCACACAGTAGTGCCCTTTCTATACGTTACGCCACACAGTAGAGCACCTTATACACATAATGCCACACATTGGTAATGCATTTATACACATAATACCACACAGTAATCCCCCTTACACATATGACACACATTATTAATGTCCTTATAAACATAATGTGCCTTACACATTATGCCAACCCTTATTAATGCCCATATACACATAATTTCCCTTACACATATGCCACACATGTTAATGCCCTTATACACATAATGACACACATAATGTCCGTTACACATATGTTACACATTATTAATGCTCTTATACACATAATGACACATATAGTACCTGGCGTGAGTCAACTGGCAGCTCTGCTAATGTCGGGCGCCTATTTTTTATGAAAATGCATCTTATTTGCATTGCTATGTGGCTAGGATGCACACGCTGCTTCTGTTGATTAAAATGATATGCGGCATGCCTATATACTGTATGCGACTGTATCTGTATACGAAATGTTACACAGAATATAGGCATGCCGCATATCATTTTAATCAGCAGAAGCTGCTTGTGTCCCTAGGCATACCAGATGCCCTAGGCAATTGCCTAGTTTGCCTATGCCTAGGGCCGGCTCTGGAAACTACCAATTAATTAGTCATTAGGGGGCGTCCAAAGGAGTGCCAGAGTAAGTCCCAATGACTTTTCCCGAAAAATTATTAGTTTGGGGGGTGAGTGGGGGGAATCAGACTTACTTTGGGGGGTTTCTGTAGAAATTGCCCGTGGCTTATTTTCTCTACTTCAGTCGAATAGGAAAACCCCACCGGCTGCGAGAAAAGCCCTGCACCACAGGTGTTAGTTTTTTTTCTAAATATGCACACAATTGAATATGCCCCATAGTGTCCTGCAAGTTTGTCAATTAAGGGAAGGCAAGACATAAAAGAGAAAGTTTTAGTCAGACTACAGTGGATAGACATTAATGTAGTAAATTAAACTGTTTTGGAAAAAATAGGGCAAGTGTAGTCAAAATAATATTTGTTCCCCACAATGCTTTACATTAAGTCCTATTTCTGTTTGCCACTACTCTACAGCTTCTCTCATTTCCTACCAGTGTAACAATAGAGCATGCAGACAACAAGAGAGCAAAATGAAATGTAATTGTGTCCAACCGCCAGGTAAAATGATACACTTTGTTTGCACAGCTGCCTGTGAATTGGGATTAGAATAAGTGGGAGTTTTTGTTATAGTGCACACTTACATGTGTACGTGTGAGACATTACTCTGCAGGTGTCACGGGAGAATACAGGCATCTGATACTTTCTTTCAGTGAAAGGACTTTGAGGAGAAGATAAGAACAATTATTCTTATCCCTGTCAGAGGGTGTAAATTATCCTTGTGGTAGTGATTAATGCAGCACGTCTGTAGATTATATTTACACCTGTATGGAGAAACAGAAGTGTTGATGTCATACAGAAAGGCATTGTTTTGTACTGTGATCACATGTAGCTGGTTCCTTCACTCTACAAAACAAGCACTTCTACTTTGTGTGTCATTTTCCATATCTCTGCATTTATATGCTGGTTTTCTACACATATCAAGTTCTTGACAAATAAATGTTTTGTTCTATACAAGCTGTCAGCAGCTTTCACGAAGCACATTATTGTAGCATATGCTCAGTGGCGTAACTAGAAATTTTTCTCCCCCAAGCCAAAAAATTCTCTGCCCCCCCCCCCCCCCCCCCCCCAGTGAAGGGATGAATCTGTGCGCGCCGCAAAAAGGGGCGTGACCATGCTGAAATGGGCATGGCTTTGCATAAAGGGGTGTGGCATTGCAGGAAAAGACTACCTTATACCCCAGTGTTGAAACCTGCACGCCCAGACGTTGGCCACCACAGGAAAAAAATTTTATTCTGATTCATGCCCCTTACATTATTTGTCATTTTTCCTCCTTATAGTAATGCCCAGTATACATTATGCCACATACACAGACAGTATACATTATGCCCTTAGACATTATGCCACACACAATAATGCCCATGACACAATATGCCACACACCATAATGCCCCCGACACATTATGCCACACACCGTAATGCCTGTGACACATTATGACAGGAATGCCCGTTACACATTACACACACCGTAATGCCTGTGACACATTATGACCGCAATGCCCGTTACACATTACCCCTGATACATTATAGCACATACAATGCCTGTGACACATTATGACACACACCGCAATGTCCGTGATACATTATGCCACACACTGCAATGTCCGTGATACATTATGCCACACACTGCAATGACCCTGAGACATTATACCACATACCACAATGCCCGTGATATAGTATACCACACACCGTAATGCCTGTGACACATACCGCAATGCCCGTTATACTCTATGCCACACACCGCAATGCCCGTTATACATTATGCCACACACTGCAATGCCCGAGATATAGTATACCACACAACGTAATGCCTGTGACACATACCGCAATGCCTGTTATACCCTATGCCACACACTGCAATGCCAGTTATACATTATGCCACACACTGCAATGCCCCTGAGACATTATACCACAATGCCCGTGATATAGTATGCCACACACCGTAATGCCTGTGACACATTATGACACACACCGCAATGTCCGTGATACATTATGCCACACACACCGCAATGCCCATTACACATTAAGTCCTACAGTAAGGCTTCTAATTACTTTTAAATTACCTACTCGTTGCCAGGGGTTTCATGCTCTTGGTTCCATGCACGGTGCCAGGGGTTTTCATGCTCAGGGTGTCATGCTCGTTGCCAGGGGTTTCATGTGGTAGGTGTTATGCTTGTTGCCAGAGGTATCACGTGCTGGGATTCAAGCTTGTTGCCAGGGGGTAATATTCATTGCCAGGGGTTTCATGCACTGGGTGTCATGCTCGTTGCTAGGGGGTAATACTTGTTGCCAGGGCTTTCATGAGCTGGGTGTTGTGCTTGTAACCAGGGGGTAATGCTTGTTGCTAGGGCTGTGCTCCCAGTGCCACATATGCCCCCAGTGCCAGATATTCCCCCACAGTGCCAGGTACACATATGCCCCCAGTGCCAGATACACATATACCCCCATTGCCAAATACGCCCCCCCCCCCAGTGCCAGGTACACATATACCCCCACGTTGCCAAATATGCCCCCCCAGTGACAAATATGCTCCCCCAGGGCCAAATATGCTCCCCCGAGTGCCAAATATGCCCCCACAGTGCCAAATATGCCCCCCCGCTGCCAAATATGCTCCGCCAGTACCAAGTATGCCCCCCCAGTGCCAAATATCCCCCCCGTGCCAAATATTCTACCCCAGTTCCAGGTAACCCCCGCCACCCCCCCCCCCCCCGGGCTCCCCCGCTGCTGTGATGTTTTGGTAAGGACACGGGAGGGCACAGCGCGCGCCTCTCCTGTGTGTCCCTCCTGCGTCTCTGGCGGCAGCGGCGTGTCTGTTAAATGAACTGCCAGTTCGTGAGCCAATCAGAGCTCACGAACGGGCACTTCAATTAACAGACACGCCGCTGCCGCTAGAGACCCAGAAGGGATACACAGGAGAGGCGTGCGCTGTGCCCTCCCGTGTCCTTCCCAGCAGAAATCAGTGGCGGTGGCTAGGGCGCCCCACAGCCCTGCGTGCCTCCAAGCGATCGCAGTGGCTGCGGACCCCCTAGTTACACCACTGCATATGCTGTTAGTTTTAGGGGTCTGGCTCTCCCAAGGGTCCGTGTGCTTCCAGGCACTATAGCAGCCACATGGGCTGCTATGAATATTGTTACACCCCTGCCTGCTCACTTTTTATTTCAGTATGCTAGTCATCATTTGATTATGTTACTTCTATTGACTGTACAGCACTGCAGAATATGTTGCCATTATATAAATAAAGGATATTATATGCTTGCCTGCTCTCCTGTAATGTCTGGGAGGTTCCAAATTTTGTGGAGCTGTTCCATACTCCCGAAAGGGTAGGCCAGCCTCCTGAATCTCATCTATTTCCCTAAAGAAGTGGGAGGTTTAAGAAGGGCCATAGAGAACAGGGCCAAGCCCAGGTACAGATGGTGGTGTCAGGGGTGGATCTACTGTGAAACTAATGAAGCTTCAGGGTCCCTAATCCTGGACTGGCCCATTTTCACCTCCTGTTTTATATGCTGTATGGTTGATAACATCATGACAACCCGGTTTCTGGTACAGCGTAGCTATTACAGCTTGGATGCGCATTGCTTAATACATACCTCCCAACTTTTAAGGAGGGGCGTGGCCTACGAAAAGTGGGGGTGGCTTCAAGGAGGACCAGCGATCGCGAGCCACGCCCCGTTTTCGGCACTGAGGAGGCATGCCCAGCGCTCTGTGAGCCGCTGGCATGCCCCCTCTCCCTCTGACTCCTGTGAATAGACGCTGTGCGCATGCACACAGCGTCTATTCACCGCTGTTCTGCTAAGCAGGGCAGTGAGAGACAGAGCCTCCGAACTGCCCTCCCCCCCACCGTGGGACACTGCGGCCCACGGGTGAGACAGCGGGACGGTCCTCAAAAAACGGGACTGTCCCACGAAAATCGGGACAGTTGGGAGGTATGTTAATACCGCGGGAGCTGCTGAGAGTTGTAATCTAGCTCTTTGATTTGCTCTCTGCAAATCAACACTTTGATACATTCTGAGAAAAAAAAGAACGCAATAGTGAGCTTGTCAACACAAAAGTCATGGACACTCACAGAAGACAACAGTGGTGGATGATCGCAGAATTCTTTCCATGGTAAAGAAAAACTCCTTCACAACAGCCAAGTGAAGAACACTCCAGGAGGTAGGATATTATTATACAAATCTACCATAAAGAGCAAATACAGAGGATTCGTCACACGGTGCAAACCATTCATAAGCTTCAAGAATAGAGAGGAGAGATTAGACTTTGCCAAAAACACTTTGAAAATCGCCACCCCTGTTCTGGAACAGCATTCTTTGGACAGATGAAACTATGATCAACCTGTACCAGAATGATAGGAAGAAAAAAGTATGGAGTAGGCTTGGAATGGCTCATGATCCGAAGCATAGCACATCTTTTGTAAAATATGGTGGGGGCAATGTGATGGCATGAGCATGCATGGCTTCCAAGGGCACTGGGTTCCTGTTGTTTACTGATGATGTGACAAAACACAGAAACAGTTGGATGAATTCTGAAGTGGGGTACATTTACTAAAGCTTCTAAAACAGAAAATTGGTGATGTTGCCCATAGCAAACAATCAGATGCTGTATATCATTTTCTAAAAGGCACTAGAGAAATGATGGTCGCTATGGGCAACATCACCAATTCTCTGTTTTAGAAGCTTTAGTAAATTTACCCATACTGTCTGCTCAGATTCAGACAAATTCAGCAAAGTTGATTGGATCTCGCTTCACAGAACAGAAGGACAATGGTGGTCATTCCGAGTTGCTCGCAGCCAGCAACTTTTAGCTGTTGCGGCGATCAATAGTCCACGCCTATGGGGGAGTGTATTTTAGATTAGCAGGGCTGCGATCGCTTGTGCAGCCTGGCTAAGCTAAAAGAATTTCAAGCAGAAGTAGAGCAGGCCTGGACATACTTACCCTGTGCGATGGATCCAGCGATGATAGGCCCGGCTTTGACGTCACACCTCCGCCCTCCAGTGTCCTGGACACGCCTGCGTTTTACTCACCACTCCCCGAAAGGCTCTCCAACGGTCCGGATCCGCCCATCCACGCCTCCTTCCTGTCAATCTTCTTAGCGGTCACCGCTGCGACCGCTTACGTTGGCAGCCGCGACATAACCCAGCGACCCCTGTCGCCGGGCAACGTCACGCACGCGCACTGCACCCGCCGCGCATTCCACAACCGTTCGCACCTCAGCGAAGAACTGCTGCGTGCGAACGGGTCGGAATGACCCCTCCCCCGTGACCTCAAACATACTGTACTGCAATAGCAACGCAGGAGTTTTAAAAGGCAAAGAAGTGGTCGAGCATGCATTTCACTTGCTGGAGAAAATACTAAAGGCAGAAAGGTCCACAACAAACAACAACTGAAGTCATCTGGGCCCGAAGTGTGGCGAGTGGACTCACTGCCTCGCTTCCGGCAGACGGGATGTCACTGTCGGTATACTGACAGACAGCATTCAGTGTACCGGTAAAACATGCGGATATATACACACACACATATATATATATATATATATATATATATATATATAAAGGCAAATACGGGCGGCACTCAGGAGACTTAAGGCCCATACACATTAGACGATGTCGCTCTGTGAGCGACATCGTCTAATGTTTCCCCCTCCCGGGCCGGCAGGTCGGCGGCCGCCTGTACACACTGAGCGATATGACCGCTCATATCGCTCAGTGACGTCACGCCCCCGCCAGCCCTGCATGAAGGTCGTGGACGACAGTCCACATCCTTCATGCATGCCCTACCGACAGCGACGATCGTTGCCGACCCGCGGGGCCGCGCATCGGCCATCGCTGGCGGCATACACACTTGACGATAAAATGAGCGACATCGCTCAAGGAGGGGGAAAATGAGCGACGTCGCTCTTTTTATCGTTAAGTGTGTATAGACCTTTAGTTGCAGGTACTTTATTGGAGACAGATCATCCAACAATTGTTTCGGGCGTCAGCCCGTCGTCAGGGATGTCCCACACATAGAACACAAAACGTATATATACATATGCACAGAGAGACCCTTCCCCCACAGTTAATTATCGTAACTTACCTCACCTGTGAGCTAGCCTCCAGCCGCATCTAACACACAGCCCGCGGTTATCCATTGCTGGAGACCGCTCGGTGCAGCGGGTGACGTCATCTGGAGGCGCCAGCAGGGAGGTGACGGCGCAGCTCATTTGACTGTTACCTAGGAAACTAGATCAAACGAAACACATTAAACATAGTGATACAATAATAACACTACACATACATTAATACACAAAACATAATATGACAAGACATATAACAATTTTTTTTTAAAAAACCTGGGAATTCATATAAAAGAATCCATATATCAATCCCATAATACAACGACTGCTATATAGCCCGTCTGCCCCCTGTGTTATAACTATTTTTACAGGTTTAAGATTCTCAGCAAGCATCAGAGATAACTATTTGGGAATGTGGTGAATTAGACAAAGTAACATTATAGAAATGTTATAAGAAACAATGCAAGCCGCTCTGTTCATTCAATCCCCTTGGTGCCAGCGTATCTAGTCTAAATATCCAACGACATTCCAATTGAAGCAGTCTCTTCCCACGGTTGCCACCGCGGATCGAAGCCGGAACATGATCAATCAGTTTGCTCCTGATACTGGCTATACTATGTGACCTTTGTGTACAATGGAGGTAATTCCAAGTTGATCGCAGCAGGAAATTTTTTAGCAGTTGAGCAAAACCATGTGCACTGCAGGGGAGGCAGATATAACATGTGCAGAGAGAGTTAGATTTGGGTGGGGTGTGTTCAATCTGCAATCTAATTTGCAGTGTAAAAATAAAGCAGCCAGTATTTACCCTGCACAGAAATAAAATAACCCACCCAAATCTAATTATTTCTGCACATGTTATATCTGCCTCCCCTGCAGTTCACATGGTTTTGCTCAATTGCTATCAAAAATCCTGCTGCGATCAACTTGGAATTACCCCCCAATGTCGTGCCATAGGCTGGTCACTGGTGCCAGTTTCTAAAGCCGCTCTTATTGCTGATCTGTGGTTAGCCATTCTTTCTTTAAACTGTCATTCTGTCTTGCCCACGTAGTGAAGTCCACATGGGCAAGACAGAACATAGATCACGAAACGTGAAGTGCAAGTTAGTGGAAAATTTATGGTAAATTTCTTGCCAGACCTAGAATGGCTAATGGTGTCACCAACTGGCATAGATCTACATCTGACACACCCGATACAGCGAAAACAGCCCGGTTTTCTAGACAAAAAGTGTTGTGCTGGTTTGGATTTAGTCAAGTCCGTGACATCTAGTTTGACAAGCATGTCACTTAAGTTTTTACCTCTAGAATATGCTGGCATAATTCTTGTATTAAATAAACCAGGGAGATCTTTATCAGAGTTGATAATAGGCCATATTTTCTTAATTTCCTTGTTGGTGGCAATGCTACTAGTGGTGTACTTATTTACCCAGGGAATTCTTACCTGTGGATCTACCACATTGGTTTTAGTTCTTAATAACGTATCTATAGGAATTCTGCTTACTTTAGATTTTGTAGCGGCCAACAATTTCCTGTCATACCCCCTATCACTAAATTTGGATACCATACTATCCAGGGCCTGATCTACCTGTTGGGGATTACTGGTGATACGTCTGGCCCTAAGCATCTGAGAATAAGGGAGACCGTGTCTCAAGGGAAGTGGGTGGAAACTGTCAAATTTAAGCACAGTATTCCTATCAGTTTCTTTTGTGTATAGAGATGTTATCAATTGATTGTCCCTAAATTCAATATGCACATCCAAGAAGTTTACACTGGATAAACTGATGTTATAGGTGAGTTTTACCACACTGTCAAATTGATTATGATTATCAAGTAAGAGTTGTAAATCCTCACTATTTCCATTCCACAATATCAGCAAGTCATCTATGTACCTTACATACATGATGACTTGATTATGCCATGGACATTGTACTAATAATGGTTTCTCAACCCAACACATAAAGGCATTGGCGTACAATGGGGCCACATTGGACCCCATCGCACAACCAAGCCGTTGTAGATAGAACTCCCCTATGAATAAGAAATAATTCATAGTCAATACTAGTGTCAATAATTCCACAAAAAAGTCAATAGGGGGGGCAGTGTATGCACAGTTGTTTTCAATGAGTTCCCTTACAGTCGCAATTCCCAGATGGTGGGGAATACAAGTATATAGCCCTGTTACATCAGCACTGGACTTCACTACGTGGGCAAGACAGAATGCCAGTTTAAAGAAAGAATGGCTAACCACAGATCAGCAATAAGAGTGGCTTTAGAAACTGGCACTAGTGACCAGCCTATGGCACGACATTGTGCACAAAGGTCACATAGTATAGCCAGTATCAGGAGCAAACTGATTGACCATGTTCCGGCTTCGATCCGCGGTGGCAACCGTGGGAAGAGACTGGTTCAATTAAAATGTCGTTGGATATTTAGACTAGATACGCTGGCACCAAGGGGATTGAATGAACAGAGTGGCTTACATTGTTTCTTATAACATTTCTATAATGTTACTTTGTCTAATTCCCCACATTCCCAAATAGTTATCTCTGATGCTTGCTGAGAATCTTAACCCTGTAAAAATAGTTATAATACAGGAGGCAGACGGGCTATATAGCAGTCGTTGTATTATGGGATTAATATATGCATTCTTTTATATAAATTCCCATGTTTAAAAAAAAAAATTGTTATATGTCTTGTCATATTATGTTTTGTGTATTAATGTATGTGTAGTGTTATTATTGTATCACTATGTTTAATGTGTTTCGTTTGATTTAGTTTCCTAGGTAACAGTCAAATGAGCTGCACCATCACCTCCCTGCTGGTGCCTCCAGATGACGTCACCCGCTGCACCGAGCGGTCTCCAGTAATGGATAACCGCGGGCTGTGTGTTAGATGCGGCTGGAGGCTAGCTCACAGGTGAGATAAGTTACGGTAATGAACTGTGGGGGAAGGGTCTCTCTGTGCATATGTATATATTCGTTTTGTGTTCTATGTGTGGGACATCCCTGACGACGGGCTGACGCCCGAAACAATTGTTGGATGATCTGTCTCCAATGAAGTACCTGCAACTAAGTCTCCTGAGTGCCGCCCGTATTTGCCTTTCTGTATGGCCATCTGCTTCCAGGGAGGGCACCAGAGCAGCTGCACTGTGAGTTATATGAGTGCCGGATGTTTTTTAAAAAGACTATATATATATATATATATATATATATATATATATAAAAAAACATACACAGCGCTTCACCTTTTCCACATTTTGTTATGTTACAGCCTTATAACAAAATGGAATAAATTTATTTTTCCCCTCAAAATTCTACACACAATACCTTATAATAACAACGTGAAAAAAGTTTTTTAAGATTTTTGTAACTCTTTTAAAAATTAAACAGTAAGAAATCACGTGTACATTAGTATTCACAGCCTTTGCCATGAAGCTCAAAATTGAGCTCAGATACATCCTGTTTCCACCTATCATCCTTGAAATGTTCCTACAGCGTAATTGGAGTCCACTTGCGGTAAATTCAGTTGATTGGACATGATTTGGAAAGGCACACTCCTGTCTATGTATGGTCCCACACTTGACAGTGCATGTCTGAGCACAAACCAAGCATGAAGTCAAAGGAATTGCCTGTAGACCTCCGAGACAGGATTGGCACAAATCTGGGGAAGGGTACAGAAAAATATCTGCTGCTTTGAAGGTCCCAATGAGCACAGTGGCCTCCATCAACCGTAAATAGAAGAAGATAAGAACCACCAGGACTCTTCCTAGAGCTGGCTGGCCATCTAAACTGAGCGATCGGGGTAGAAGGGCCCTAGTCAGGGAGGTGACCAAGAACCCGATGGTCACTCTGTCAGAGCTACAGCATTCCTCTGTGGAGAGAGGAGAACCTTCCAGAAGGACAACCATCTCTGCAGCAATCCACCAATCAGGCCTGTATGGTAGAGTGGCCAGATGGAAGCCGTTCCTTAGTAAAAAGCACATGGCAGCCTGCCTGGAGTTTGATAAAATGCACCTGACGGACTCTCAGACCATGAGAAACAAAATTCTCTGGTCTGATGAGACAAAAAAATTTACTCTTTGGCGTGAATGCCAGCCATCATGTTTGGAGGAAACCAGGCACTGCTCATCACCAGGCTAATACCAGTGAAGCATGGTGGTGGCAGCATCATGCTGTGGGGATGTTTTTTAGCGGCAGTAACTGGGAGACTAGTCAGGATAGAGGGAAAGATGAATGCAGCGATGTACAGAGACATCCTGGATCAAAACCTGCTCCAGAACGCTCCTGACCTCAGACTGAGGCAAAGGTTCATCTTTCAGCAGGACAACGACCCTAAGCACACAGCCAAGATATCAAAGGAGTGGCTTCAGGACAACTCTGTGAATGTCCTTGAGTGGCCCAGCCAGAGCCCACACTTGAATCTGTTGGAACATCTCTGGAGAGATCTGAAAATGGTAGTGCACTGATGCTTCCCATCCAACCTGATGGAGCTTGAGAGGTGCTGCAAAGAGGAATGGGTGAAACTGCCCAAAGATAGGTGTGCCAAGCTTGTGGCAACATATTCAAAAAGACTTGAGGCTGTAATTGCTGCCAAAGGTGCATCAACAATGTATTGAGCAAAGGCTATGAATATTTAGGTACATGTGATTTCTTAGTTTTTTTATTTTTAATAAATTAGCAAAAATCTAAAAAAAACGTTTTTTTTTTCGCGTGGTCATTAAGGGGTATTTTGTGTAGAATTTTGAGGGAAAAAAATGTATTTATTCCATTTTGGAATAAGGCGGTAACATAACAAAATGTGGAAAAAGTGAACCGCTGTGAATACTTTCCAGATGCACTGTATAAATATATATATATATATATATATATATATATATATAGCTTGTCTATGCGAACCTGCACTCGTCGCTGGACTTGATAATATTGAGGGTGCCTCCAGTAGAAGAATAGGTACAGTTCAAAAAGTGGACTGCGGCACTCTAATTTTAGTAGGAAGTAAACATTACAGCCATATGACAAAGCTGGCGTTTCGGTGCTAGTTCTGCACCATTTTCAAGGCTAACATGTCTTTTGCCACATGTCTATCATGTTAGCCTTGAAAATGGTGCAGAACTAGCATCAAAACGTCGGTATTGTGATATGGCTATAATGTTTACTTCCTACTAAAATGTAACTTTTTTGAAATTGGAGTGCTGCAGTCCACTTTTTAAACTGTGTATATATATATTTTTATATATATATATATATATATATATATATATATACACACTGCTCAAAAAAATAAAGGGAACACTAAAACAACACAATGTAACTCCAAGTCAATCACACTTCTGTGAAATCAAACTGTCCACTTAGGAAGCAACACTGATTGACAATCAATTTCACATGCTGTTGTGCAAATGGAATAGACAACAGGTGGAAATTATAGGCAATTAGCAAGACACCCCCAATAAAGGAGTTGTTCTGCAGGTGGTGAACACAGACCATTTTCAGCTCCTATGCTTTCTGGCTGAAGTTTTGGTCGCTTTTGAAAGCTGGCGGTGCTTTCACTTTAGTGGTAGCATGAGACGGAGTCTACAACCCACACAAGTGGCTCAGGTAGTGCAGCTCATACAGGATGGCACATAAATGCGAGCTGTGGCAAAAAGGTTTGCTGTGTCTGTCAGCGTAGTGTCCAGAGCATAGAGCATGGAGGCGCTACCAGGAGACAGGCCAGTACATTAGGAGACGTGGAGGAGGCCGTAGGAGGGTAACAACCCAGCAGCAGGACCGCTACCTCCGCCTTTGTGCAAAGAGGAACAGGAGGAGCACTGCCAGAGCCCTGCAAAATGACCTCCAGCAAGCCACAAATGTGCATGTGTCTACTCAAACGATCAGAAACAGACTCCATGAGGGTGGTATGAGGGCCTGACGTCAACAGGTGGGGGTTGTGCTTACAGCCCAACACTGTGCAGGACATTTGGCATTTGCCAGAGAACACCAAGATTGGCAAATTCGCCACTGGCGCCCTGTGCTCTTCACAGATGAAAGCAAGTTCTCACTGAGCACATGTGACAGACGTGACAGAGTCTGGAGACGCCAAGGAGAACGATCTGCTGCCTGCAACATCCTCCAGCATGACCGATTTGGCAGTGGGTCAGTAATGGTGTGGGGTGGCATTACTTTGGGGGGGCCGCACAGCCCTCCATGTGCTCGCCAGAGGTAGCCTGACTGCCATTAGGTACCGAGATGAGATCCTCAGACCCCTTGTGAGACCATATGCTGGTGCGGTTGGCCCTGGGTTCCTCCTAATGCAAGACAATGCTAGACCTCATGTGGCTGGAGTGTGTCAGCAGTTCCTGCAAGATGAAGGCATTGATGCTATGGACTGGCCCGTTCCCCAGACCTGAATCCAATTGAGCACATCTGGGACATCATGTCTCGCTCCCTCCACCAACGCCACGTTGCACCACAGACTGTCCAGGAGTTGGCGGATGCTTTAGTCCAGGTCTGGGAAGAGATCCTTCAGGAGACCATCCGCCACCTCATCAAGAGCATGCCCAGGCATTGTAGGGAGGTCATACAGGCACGTGGAGGCCACACACACTACTGAGCCTCATTTTGACTTGTTTTAAGGACATTACATCAAAGTTGGATCAGCCTGTAGTGTGTTTTTCCACTTTAATTTTGAGTGTGACTCCAAATCCAGACCTCCATGGGTTAATAAATTTGATTTCCATTGATAATTTTTGTGTGATTTTGTTGTCAGCACATTCAACTATGTAAAGAACCAAGTATTTAATAAGAATATTTCATTCATTCAGATCTAGGATGTGTTATTTTAGTGTTCCCCTTATTTTTTTGAGCAGTGTATATATATATATATACACACACACACACATTTATATAAACACATATATATATATATATATATATATATATATATATAGAACACACATACATAGTACATACATACACACTTCATCTACAGTATAAATATATGGTGGTATACACCAGAGGCTGGGAGAGGGTGCAGACTGTCGGTTGTTTGAGGAGGGAGGGAGCTGATGTGGGTGAACATGCGCAGCCAGCAGCTCCCCCTGGACTTTCTCTATGCAGAGAGATATGGCCCTCATTCCGAGTTGTTCGCTCGCAAGCTGCTTTTAGTAGCTTTGCACACGCTAAGCCTCCGCCTACTGGGAGTGAATCTTAGCTTATCAAAATTGCGAACGAAAGATTAGCAAAATTGCGAATAGACACTTCTTAGCAGTTTCTGAGTAGCTCCATACTTACTCGGCAACTGCGATCAGTTCAGTCAGTTTCGTTCCTAGTTTGACGTCACAAACACTCCCAGCGTTTGGCCAGACACTCCTCCGTTTCTCCAGCCACTCCCGCGTTTCTCCCAGAAACGGTAGCGTTTTTTCGCACACACCCATAAAACGGCCAGTTTCCGCCCAGAAACACCCACTTCCTGTCAATCACATTACGATCACCAGAACGAAGAAAAAACCTCGTAATGCCGTGAGTAAAATACCTAACTGCATAGCAAATTTACTTGGCGCAGTCGCACTGCGGACATTGCGCATGCACATTAGCGACTAATCGCTCCGTTGCGACAAAAAAATAACGAGCGAACAACTCGGAATGACCACCTATGTACTGTAGCTTTCTACTGATGCTGCAGCAGCTCCTGTGCCAACACATAAAAATGGTTGCTTTTTAAAAACATTTCATACAATATTTTTGTTCAACCCCTTGAATTAAAGATGAAAGTATACACTTCAATTCTATTTCCATTGTTTAATTTCAAATCCATTGTTGTGGTGTACAGAGCCAGAATTATGACATCATGGGGGTCATTCCGAGTTGATCGCTAGCTGCTTTCGTTCGCTCTGCAGCGATGAGGCAAAAAAAGGCACTTCTGCGCATGCGACGCAATGCGCACGGGCATCGTACTAATGCAACAAGTGCTGAGTAGGTACTCTAAAACTGCACAAAAAAAAATTGTCGCCGCTCTGCGATCCTTTCGTTCGCACTTCTGCTAAGCTAAAGTACACTCCAAGTGGGAGGCGGCATAGTGTTTGCACGGCTGCTAAAAACTGCTACCGAGCGAACTCGGAATGACCTTACCGTATGTATGGATGTTGTATGTTAATCCCATGTGTGGGTTTCCTATGTGTGTGTGTGTGTGTGTGTGTGTGTGTGTGTGTGTGTGTGTGTGTGTGTGTGTGTGTGTGTGTGTGTGTGTGTTTTATATTCTACATCAATGCATAGTGTGACTGGTTCCAAATAAAGAAAAATAATAATAATAATAATAATAATAATAACAACAACAACAACAACAACCAGGGTCTACCAACATCCATTAATTGGTAAATACTAGCTGGGTGGTTAAGTAATGTGTAAATTTAATCCTAAAAGTATTAGATGTTGTCTAAATGGGGCCCAGGAAGTTAGGGGCCCCTGATTTTGAATCCTGGACATAAAATTTATATTAACTACAGAACAAAGTTCCGCTTCCGGGCCTGCTGATGAGAGCCGCACGCTAGTGCAGCTCTGACACCGCCACCGGGCTCCCGATATCACGGCTATTCTCACAGCCTCCACGCCGCCGGGACCCACACCCGCTGCCCTCCCTGACACCACTGCGGTGCATGGACCGCTACCTCTTCCCCCTGATGCCCCGCAATAAAAGTAAAGGAGCCAAGGACACCCCATCCAAGATGGCGCCTGGAGCTGGCTGGACGGACACTCCAGCACACGTGCCAGCAACTGCAAGCGCAGAGCTGCACAGCAGAGGTGAGCTACTTCCCCAGACCCCCCATGGCACACTTTTAGTACAGAGGCTGCACAATTAGACACCCCTGTGACCTACAGGGACATGGTGGCTGCAATCAGGGATGCCATAGACCCCCTTATCACTGCACAAATGGCCAGTATCATGCAGCAGCTGGACAAACTCACTCACAGAGTCCAGGACACTGAACAGAAGTTGGGAGCTATATTTTCTGATGTAGCAGATTTACAGACCTTTATGATTTTATAAGACTCACTGTTCCAGAATTACTTCAAATTTCAGATCAATGCCAAGATATGGTTATTGAGCGGGCACACCGACTATGACCGGTGCGCAACCGGACGGGAGCACGCCCTCGTGTGGTCATCTTCCGTATCCTCAATTACACACACAAAAACTTACTATGGGTGGCCTCCCGTAAGCTCGGTTCCCTGCAGTGGAATGGAAATAGACTGCTCCTATTCCAAGACTATTCGGCGGAACTGACAGCTGCTAGAAAAGAGTTCTCCCCAGTTTGTTCTCACTTGATCAAGAAAGAGAAAAAATTTTGCCTTGTTATACCTGGCACGACTCCGCATTTACAATGGATCCTCACACGTAGACTTTACTTCAGTAGCCGATGCTCAACAGTACTTGGAAGAACTGCACGCT
This sequence comes from Pseudophryne corroboree, assembly GCF_028390025.1. Lineage (NCBI taxonomy): Eukaryota > Metazoa > Chordata > Amphibia > Anura > Myobatrachidae > Pseudophryne > Pseudophryne corroboree. The sequence continues at coordinate 350,392,494 of NC_086446.1, read as the reverse complement.
GATATAGACGCCCAATCTGGGCACAACGATGATTGATGTGACTGTCTACTACGATTTCTTCCCTAACGCTCTCCTGCACATCTGTGCAAATTCGTTCATACGCAAATATGTACACAGTTCATTACTTTAATGCACTATTTGCCCGTTTGAATTCATTTGATCTTCCTTTTACAGAATCAATGCAGTGACTCAGTCTGCATCGGTATTACACCTGCTTTCTCCCCCCTCCTCCCCCCTCCCGGTTGGCAATAATAATCTTGTCTTTTCAGACACTCCTTTTTCAACGCCTGAGCGGTGTTACGGAGCTGTTCCCATGCTCCCTATGTTATATTTCTGGATACCACATATTGGAAGTCTAGCTTCCCAAGTTTACGCATCACAGAGACGGTCAATCTTGACTCGGAAAGGTACGAGTCGGGGACCCAACCTCTGCTTGATGCCTTTGGTATTGTTATATGTTTTAATGTTTTGTATGTTTGTATTTTGTTTTTTTCAGGAACTAGTCTGTTCCCGACTTGTTCCCACCTTCACACTTACTTACATCCAAACTCTTGCTAATGAGGTGATACTATTGTTTTTATTCTTCTCTCATATGATATGTAGTGATACCTTCATGAAGTACATTTATGTTGATAGATAATGTCGTTACTCAAAATTGATTCGCTAAATGTAGGAGGAGTAAATTCACCTACAAAATGAAGGAAACTCTTGCTATATTTGACTAAACAACACATTGACATAGCCTTCCTTCAGGAGACACACCTCCTACCCGATAATGTTCTTAGGTTGCAAATCCTTGGTTGGCGAGTATTACACTCTGCTTCCTATACATCAAAGAGGCGTAGTCATCTTAGCTAAAAGAACCGTTCCCATTGAACTCCTGTCATCCTCGACAGACCCTGATGGGCGCTTTGTCTTAATAGAGGTTAAGATTGGTGTAACAGTCTATGTTTTTTGTAATTTATATGCACCCAATGTTTCTCCCAAAAAATGTTATGCTATTATTCTCACCGCCCTTCAACAAAACACTCATTTACCTATGCTAGTTTGTGGCGATTTTAATATGTACATTTCTCCGCACTTAGATAAACAGGGTACTTCCAACAAATCTCAACCGGCTCAGAAATATGGCATACCCATGCTGATAGACAAACTTCAACTGCTTGATAGCTGGAGAACGCATCACCCGACTGACAAGGTATATACGTGCCTATCGGCAGCCCACGGTTCCCTATCCAGAATTGACTACATTCTAGTCTCACCCTCTGTTCTCTAAAAAAGAGGAGGTGGAAATAGCCCCCATATCTGACCACGCCATGGTCTGGCTGACACTACGCACCACTATAGACCAAGGCCCCTACATTCAATGGCGCTACCACACTTCCTTTGCCACATCTATTAAATTCCGTAGCAAAGTCCAAGCCACTTGGGCAGATTATGAATTACTCAACACCGAATCATTATCTACTGACCCTTCATTATTCTGGCAGGCATCCAAGTCGGTACTTAGAGGAACAATTATAGCTTACACCCATTCCTTTAAAAAGAAACTGGCAACTGACTACCTTTCTCAACAATCTCACCTCACTACCTCCTACCAACTCTACATGTCTAACCCCTCCCCCATTAATAAGTCAACTTACTCCCTCGCAAAAACCCGTTTTGATGCCTTACTTAATAAATTAGAATCTACATACTCTTTCCGCAGAGATCATCTATTCTTTAAGTTCGGTAACAAGGTGGGCAAACTATTGACAAATCTTCTACGCAGCCAATCCACCCACTTAGGCTCCCAGATGGCTCCTTGGAATCCCGTAGTGCGTGTATAGTTGAAATCATGACGGACTTCTACACTTCATTATACTCTACCCCCACAAATGACACCCAGACTGATGACTCCTTTTGGGATAACCTAACTGTTCCGACGCTCCCACCATCTGCCTCTGACTTACTCACAGCTCCAATAACAGAGTTGGAAGTCAAAACCACGATTTCTAATTTAAAATCAGGTAAAGCACCAGGACCTGATGGTCTGACTATCGAATATTACAAACTCCTAGCTCCTTCCATTGTCCCTATTTTGACAGCTCTAGACAACCAAATTATCACCACTCATACCCTCCCTAAATATTTAAACTCTGCTATAATTAAGCTAATCCCGAAACCAGGAAGGGATTTTAGCAATCCCTCCTCTTACAGGCCAATATTACTTCTCAACCAGGATTATAAAATCCTGACGAAAATCCTACCTGATAGACTAAAAATTTTCCTTCCTTCTATAATCCACACAGATCAATCTGGATTTGTAGCTGTACGCCATTCCGTCACTAATGTTCGAAGGGTCTTCTCGGCTATCTTCTCGGTCTCCCAAACAGTCTCCCCAATGCCTAGCGCCATACTCTCCCTAGATGCCGAGAAGGCCTTCGACATGGTGCTCTGGAATAATCTCTTTTCCACCATGACCAGATTTGGTTTCCCAGACAGCTTTATTAAGATTATTAAAACTTTATATTTTTCCTCCACCTCCCAACTATCATGTAATGGATATCTAACACAACCTATCCCCATATTGAGAGGCACCAGACAAGGCTGCCCACTATCCCCTCTACTCTTTGACATTGCATTGGAACCGCTGGCAATCAAGTTACGTGACTCCCCCCTTTATCAAGGCATTTGTGTAAGTCCGATTGACCTCCGGATTTGCCTATTTGCAGACGACATGCTTTTGTTTTTATCACACCCAGAACACTCTCTTTCAGTAGTAATGGATATCATTACCCGATTTAGCACTTGTTCAGGCTACAAAATAAATATCGACAAATCAGAAATCATGCCCATCTCCGGATCTCTACACTTTATACACTCCGACCCATCTTTACACGCCCTGGGGTAAATTTACTAAGGTGAGAGATTTTTAGAACTTCTGATGAAACAGCCCCTGTTCCGAGGCTGAGAAACGCGTTAAGTATCCTGCTATCCTTTCTGCTGAATGATCCATGGGGGTTGCATTTTGTCCCATTAATTGATCCACAAACGGGAACCACAGCCAGAGCGAGGCAGCTTCAAGCTCCGGACAGATCCTTCAAACCGCATTGTAAGTTACGGGCAGCCGGCGCCCGCATCGGTGAAGGAAATCTCCGCTTGTCCGCAACCAATAGAGACAGGGGTAAGCACATTGTGTGAACAGATTGCTGCTTTAGAGCGGGCCACGCTCTGATTTTAACTGAGACATTGAACTGTGTTTAATCATTCACCCCAGCAAAGTCTCTTAATTATCGGACCACCACAGTTAAGTGTTTGAACGGAGGTAACAATGATGCATTATTTGAACTGAATAGTATTCTGCGGTGTACCCATTCAGAAATCATCTTTGTGGATCATATAATGGTATAAAGGACAAACAGTGAACTTTTGCATTAATTAGTCCACCTGTGGAGTGTGCACACTCTGGAGACTTCTCCATATGATAAAGTACATCTGAGGACTTTTCTGGAATTGCAACATCTTTTCAGTATAATTAAGGGAGCCTCCCAGTGCCAATAATATAAAGGTTACTGTATAAATCCCAGCAACATTGTAGCTATAATAACATTTCAGCAGAAAGGTTTTTGTAAATTTTATTAAATTGTGTGTTTATCAGTATAACGGTATTAAATATATTTAAAATTTTTCACTGTTGGTGACAGCGCTTCTTATTGTTTTTTTATTTGTTTATCGATTTTTAGAACTGGTGATGTTGCCCATAGCAACCAATCAGATTATATCTATCATCTGCTAGAAGCAGCTAGATAAATGGTAAGTAGAATCTGATTGGTTGCCATGGGCAACATCACCAGTTCTAAAAATCTCCCACCTTAGTAAATTTACCCGCATGACGGTAGTCCCTACACACTTTAAATACTTAGGCATCCAAGTTCCGGCTAAGCTTTCTGACCTCTATGACCTTAACTTCACTCCTTTAATATTGCGCATCTCTAATATTTTAGAGGGATGGAAATCTATTCCTCTATCTTTGTTGGGCAGAGTGGCGGTCATAAAACATATAATTTTCCCCAAATTACTCTACCTGATGCAGATGCTCCCTGTACGTATATCCAATAAAGACATTTCTTTTTTAAATACTATCTTCCAAGTTTCTTTGGAAAGGAGGGGAAATCCCGCATTGCATGGAAAAAACTAGATGTCACGTAAACACGGTGGCCTAGGCCTCCCTGACCTACTGATCTATACCCATTCGATTCTCTTCAGATATGCCTCTGATTGGCTCTTAGAAAAAAGCATGTTCACTGATTATAGGTTAGACTCTGCGCTACTACACTCACTGTCACCTAATGCCCTCCTCCATACCCCGAGAGAAAAATTACCCCCCAAGTTATTCCTCAATCCACTCTTTAAAGACACGTATGTATCATGGCTGGCTATTAATAAAAAATGTAAACGTGACCATCGATACACCAAACACATTTTCTTATGGGGAAACCCCCTTTTTGAGCCGTGGAGAGACTCTTCCATTTTTCACAGACTTTACTTGAAGGGTATCCGAGCTACCTCAGATGTATTTGACCCAGGAGGCAAATTGTACACCTTTCCCGCTATCCGGGAAAAGTTTGGTCTCACATCGCAACTTATTTACCCCTACATGCAAATTCAACACTTTGTTTCCTCCTTATCCCACTTTGCACCGTCCGGATCCATCCCCGATGACATAGATTCACTCCTACACTTCCTAAATAAGCATACTTATAGATTGAAATTAGAACCCAGAATATATTTACTACATATACAAAACATTGCACAGCACAGTGGATTTGAAGAGTGTGTGTTTTTAACTTTATATGTTGCACTATGTCTCACTTTTGTCTTTACTGATTTTAACAATTTCACAGTTCCTGGCTCTTTTATGAAGATGGAAATAAAAGTTATATTTTAAATATGTTTACTTAATACAAGTGCGCCACTCCAAGTCCAATCCTTTCCTTTCCTTTTGAAACCAGATTGAAATTCCTCTATCTTCCTTTACTGACACTATACAAAGATAAGATTTGTACCTCAATAGTATCCCAATGGTCTGTAGATCTCCCTTTGATAGAGTCATTCGCTACAATATTTCAACATTATGACCGATCTATGAAACTACTAAGATCCTCCTTACTACAAGAGGTTCATACCAAGGTGATACATAGGGCCTACATCACACAAGCGCAACGACAGCACTATATACCTTCTGAACTCAAATGTTGCTTGAAATGTTCTATTGCATCTGCGACATTTATACACTATGTATGGCATTGCCACAAAATCTGAAGATTTTGGAATAAGACTGTATATTTTATTAATACTACTTTAAAATGGCAGCTTAAACTAGACCCAATCCCTTCTCTTTTTGCTAACTTTCAACCTTGGATACAACAGGGCATGCTACCAAACATGATCCCTTTCCTCACGATCCTGGTATCCGTAGCGAAAAAAGTTATTATGAGACATTGGGTTTCGTCAACCTCCCCCTCGCTGTGTGAGGTGAAAGCCCTACTCCTCAAGATCCTCTCTTTTGATAGGGAATCGACAATTCCTGACCTGGAAAAGGGGGAAGTCCGCTTTTATAGAAAATGGGGCATATACATTAATACACTTGATGAGACGACACGATCCAAGATATTCAAGCTCTATGAAAACACTAATTGGTGGCATTATAAACGATTGGACGACCTCACCTAATTAGTGTATTCCCCTGGGTCAAACTACAAGGTACTTTGTTTTTCCATTCTTCTGGCCCAAACCCCCTCCTTTTTCTCCCCTTTTATTTGGTCTTACAATGCCTATATTGATTATAAAATCCTATTTCTCTGACGTCCTAGTGGATGCTGGGAACTCCGTAAGGACCATGGGGAATAGCGGGCTCCGCAGGAGACTGGGCACTCTAAAAGAAAGATTAGGTACTATCTGGTGTGCACTGGCTCCTCCCTCTATGCCCTTCCTCCAGACCTCAGTTAGAATCTGTGCCCGGCCCGAGCTGGTTGCACACTAGGGGCTCTCCTGAGCTCCTAGTAAAGAAAGTATTTGTTAGGTTTTTTATTTTCAGTGAGATCTGCTGGCAACAGACTCACTGCTACGAGGGACTAAGGGGAGAAGAAGCGAACCTACCTGCTTGCAGCTAGCTTGGGCTTCTTAGGCTACTGGACACCATTAGCTCCAGAGGGATCGAACACAGGCCCAGCCTCGGTCGTCTGGTCCCGGAGCCGCGCCGCCGCCCCCCTTACAGAGCCAGAAGCAAGAAGAACGTCCTGGAAATCGGCGGCTGAAGACTTCGGTCTTCATTGCTCCCTATGCACACCACATACTCCGGTCACTGATGGGTGCAGGGCGCTGGGGGGGGGGGGAGGGGGGCGCCCTGGGCTGCAATTAGAGTACCTTAACTTTGGCAAACAACACATAATATAGCATAATAAGCTATATATGTGTAAAAATCCCCTGCCATAATACAATTATAAGAGCGGGAGAAGTCCGCCGAAAAAGGGGCGCGGCTATCTCCCTCAGCACACTGGCGCCATTTTCTCTTCACAGTGCAGCTGGAAGACAGCTCCCCAGGCTCTCCCCTGCAGTTTCCAGGCTCAAAGGGTTAAAAAGAGAGGGGGGCACTAAATTTAGGCGCAAACTGTATATAAAAAGCAGCTATAGGGAAAAATCACTTTCTATTAGTGTAAATACTCTCTCTCTGTCTCCCCAAAGGACTTTGTGGGGTCCTGTCCTCAGTCAGAGCATTCCCTGTGTGTGTGCGGTGTGTCGGTACGGCTGTGTCGACTTGTTTGATGAGGAGGCTTATGTGGAGGCGGAGCAGGTGCCGATAAATGTGATGTCACCCCCTGCGGGGCCGACACCAGAGTGGGTGGATATGTGGAAGGTATTAACCGACAGTGTCAACTCCTTACATAAAAGGCTGGATGACGTAACAGCCATGGGACAGCCAGCTTCTCAGCCCGCGCCTGCCCAGGGGTCTCAAAGGCCATCAGGGGCTCAAAAACGCCTGCTACCTCAGATGGCAGACACAGATGTCGACACGGAGTCTGACTCCAGTGTCGAGGAGGTTGAGACATATACACAATCCACTAGGGGCATCCGTTGCATGATTTCGGCAATGAAAAATGTGTTACACATTTCTGACATTAACCCAAGTACCACTAAAAAGGGGTTTTATGTTTGGGGAGAAAAAGCAGCCAGTGTTTTGTTCCCCCATCAGATGAATTGAATGAAGTGTGTGTAGAAGCGTGGGTTTCCCCCGATAAGAAACTGGTAATTTCTAAAAAGTTACTGAAGGTGTACCCTTTCCCGCCAGAGGATAGGTCACGTTGGGAGATATCCCCTAGGGTGGATAAGGCGCTCACACGTTTGTCAAAAAAGGTGGCACTGCCGTCTCAGGATACGGCCACCTTGAAGGAGCCTGCTGATAGAAAGCAGGAGGAAATCCTGAAGTCTGTATATACACACTCAGGTACTATACTGAGACCTGCAATTGCCTCAGCATGGAGGTGTAGTGCTGCTACAGCGTGGTCTGATACCCTGTCAGATAATAGTGTTACCCTCGACAGGGATACTATTTTGCTAACCATAGAGCATATTAAAGACATCGTCTTATATATGAGGGATGCACAGAGGGATATTTGCCGGCTGGCATCCAGAATTAATGCAATGTCCATTTCTGCCAGGAGGGTATTATGGACCCGGCAGTGGACAGGTGATGCTGATTCTAAAAGGCACATGGAGATTCTGCCTTATAAGGGTGAGGAACTGATTGGGGATGGTCTCTCGGACCTCGTATCCACAGCAACAGCTGGGAAGTCAAAATTTTTACCTCAGGTTCCCTCACAGCCTAAGAAAGCACCGTATTATCAGGTACAGTCCTTTCGGCCTCAGAAAAGCAAGCGTGTCAAAGGCGCTTCCTTTCTGCCAGAGGCAAGAGAAGAAGGAAAAAGGCTGCACCAGACAGCCAGTTCCCAGGATCAAAAATCTTCCCCCGCTTCCTCTAAGTCCACCGCATGACGCTGGGGCTCCACAGGCTGAGCCAGGTGCGGTGGGGGCACGTCTCCGGAACTTCAGCGACCAGTGGGCTCGCTCACAGATGGATCCCTGGGTTCTGCAAGTAGTATCACAGGGATACAAGCTGAAGTTCGAGGCGACTCCCCCTCGCCGTTACCTCAAATCAGCCTTGCCTGCTGCCCTCAGAGAAAGGGAGGTAGTACTGGCGGCAATTCACAAGCTGTATCTTCAGCAGGTGATAATCAAGGTACCCCTCCTTCAACAGGGACGGGGTTACTATTCCACAATTTTGTGCTACCGAAACCAGACGGTTCGGTGAGACCCATTCTAAATTTAAAATCCTTGAACATTTATATAAAAAAGTTCAAGTTCAAAGTACCTCAAGGGTGTGGTACAGGACTGTCATTACCAATTCCAGACGTGCCGTCTGGTCTGTCCACGGCACCGTGGGTATTTACCAAGGTAATGGCCGAAATGATGATGCTCCTCCGAAAGAAGGGAGTCATGATTATTCCGTACTTGGACGATCTCCTTATAAAGGCGAGGTCCAAAGAGCAGTTGCTAGTCGGCGTGGCACTATCTCAGGAAGTGCTGCATCAGCACGGCTGGATTCTGAATATCCCAAAGTCGCAGCTAATTCCTGCGACGCGTCTGCTGTTCTTGGGCATGATTCTGGACACAGAACAGAAGAAGATATTTCTCCCGGAGGAGAAGGCCCAGGAATTATCATCTCTGGTCAGGGTCCTCCTGAAACCAAAGCAGGTGTTGGTGCATCACTGCACGCGAGTCCTGGGAAAGATGGTAGCTTCTTACGAAGCAAGTCCCTTCGGCAGATTCCATTCAAGGATCTTCCAGTGGGATCTGTTGGACAAGTGGTCCGGATCGCATCTCCAGATGCATCGGTTAATCACCCTGTCCCCGAGGGCCAGGGTGTCTCTGCTGTGGTGGCTGCAGAGTGCTCATCTGCTCGAAGGCTGCAGATTCGGCATACAGGACTGGGTCCTGGTGACCACGGATGCAAGCCTCCGAGGTTGGGGGGCAGTCACCCAGGGAAGAAACTTCCAAGGACAATGGTCAAGTCAGGAAACTTCCCTACACATAAATATTCTGGAACTAAGGGACATTTGCAACGCCCTGAGTCGAGCAGAACCCCTGCTACAAAACCAACCGGTTCTGATTCAGTCAGACAACATCACAGCGGTCGCCCATGTAAACCGCCAGGGCGGCACAAGAAGCAGGGTGGCAATGGCAGAAGCCACAAGGATTCTTTGATGGCGGAGAATCACGTGATAGCACTGTCAGCAGTGTTCATTCCGGGAGTGGACAACTGGGAAGCAGACTTCCTCAGCAGGCACGACCTCCACCCGGGAGAGTGGGGACTTCATCCAGATGTCTTCCAGCTGATTGTGAACCTTTGGGAACGGCCACAGGTGGACATGATGGCGTCCCACCTCAACAAAAAGCTAAAAAGATATTGTGCCAGGTCAAGGGACCCTCAGGCGATAGCTGTGGACACTCTAGTGACACCGTGGGTGTACCAGTCGGTTTATGTGTTCCCTCCTCTTCCTCTCATACCCAAGGTACTGAGAATAATAGGAAGGAGAGGAGTAAGAACTATACTCATTGTTCCGGATTGGCCAAGAAGAGCTTGGTACCCAGAACTTCAAGAAATGATCTCAGAGGACCCTTGGCCTCTGCCGCTCAGACAGGACCTGCTACTGCAGGGGCCCTGTCTGTTCCAAGACTTACCGCGGCTGCGTTTGACGGCATGGCGGTTGAACACCGGATCCTAAAGGAAAAGGGCATTCCGGAGGAAGTCATTCCTACGCTGATTAAAGCTAGGAAGGATGTGACCGCAAAACATTATCACCGCATATGGCGGAAATATGTTGCTTGGTGTGAGGCCTGGAAGGCCCCAACGGAGGAATTTCAGCTGGGTCGATTTCTGCACTTCCTACAGTCAGGGGTGACTATGGGCCTCAACTTGGGTTCCATTAAGGTCCAGATTTTGGCTCTGTCGATTTTCTTTCAAAAACGAACTGGCTTTACTGCCTGAAGTTCAGACTTTTGTTAAAGGAGTGCTGCATATTCAGCCCCTTTTGTGCCTCCAGTGGCACCTTGGGATCTCAACGTGGTGTTGGATTTCCTAAAGTCGCATTGGTTGAGCCACTTAAAACCGTGGAGCAAAAATATCTCACGCGGACAGTGGTCATGCTGTTGGCCTTGGCTTCGGCCAGGCGTGTATCAGAATTGGCGGCTTTGTCATGTAAAAGCCCTTATCTGATATTTCATATGGATAAGGCGGAATTGAGGACTCGTTCCCAATTTCTTCCTAAGGTGGTATCAGCGTTTCATTTGAACCAACCTATTGTGGTGCCTGCGGCTACTCGGGACTTGGAGGATTCCAAGTTGCTGGACGTAGTCAGGGCCCTGAAAATCTATGTTTCCAGGATGGCTAGAGACAGAAAAACTGACTCGCTATTTATCCTGTATGCACCCAACAAGCTGGGTGCTCCTGCTTCAAAGCAGACTATTGCTCGCTGGATCTATAGCACGATTCAACTTGCACTTTCTGTGGCTGGACTGCCGCATCCTAAATCAGTAAAAGCCCATTCCACGAGGAAGGTGGGCTCTTCTTGGGCGGCTGCCCGAGGGGTCTCGGCTTTACAGCTTTGCCGAGCTGCTACTTGGTCGGGTTCAAACACATTTGCAAAATTCTACAAGTTTGATACCCTGGCTGAGGAGGACCTTGAGTTTGCTCATTCGGTGCTGCAGAGTCATCCGCACTCTCCCGCCCGTTTGGGAGCTTTGGTATAATCCCCATGGTCCTTACGGAGTTCCCCGCATCCACTAGGACGTCAGAGAAAATAAGAATTTACTCACCGGTAATTCTATTTCTCGTAGTCCGGCGCCCAGCCCATCCCAAGTGCGGATTGTCTGCAATACTTGTATATAGTTATTGCCTAACTAAAGGGTTATTGTTATGAGCCATCTTTTCGTGAGGCTCAGTTGTTATTCATACTGTTAACTGGGTATAGTATCACGTGTTGTACGGTGTGATTGGTGTGGCTGGTATGAGTCTTACCCGGGATTCCAAATCCTTTCCTTATTGTGTCAGCTCTTCCGGGCACAGTTTCCCTAACTGAGGTCTGGAGGAGGGGCATAGAGGGAGGAGCCAGTGCACACCAGATATAGTACCTAATCTTTCTTTTAAAAGTGCCCAGTCTCCTGCGGAGCCCATCTATACCCCATGGTCCTTACGGAGTTCCCAGCATCCACTACGGACTACGAGAAATAGAATTACCGGTGAGTAAATTCTTATTTTTTACCTTTAAATATCTCCTTGATGCAGAACCCCTCTTTAGCTGAATAACGCTCCCCCCTTCCTCCCCCTCCCTTGATTAGTTTATATGCTAAGTTATTATGAGAGAGAGAATTATACTTGATATCGCAGTCCTACAGATATGCTAAAGACGAGTCGTAATTACTGTTTGTTGAGACTTTATTGTCATTATGCATCACTTGTATATAGAAGTTACAATCTGCTACGTCATTCATTTAATTTTATGCCATGTTCATGTATACTGTCGTCTCTTATTACTCGATGATAAATCTGTACATCAGATGTCTGGAGAAATTTTATTGATAATTGTACATTTCGCTGACTTTTCACTAGTTTTGACCTTCTCTCTCTTTTTCTGTAATGATTATTATTGTTGTTATCCTGAAAGAAAATCCAATAAAAATATGTAATAAAAAAAAACCTACAGAACAAAATAAGTACTACTGTGCAGTTTATAGAGAAAAAAAGGCTTTTCTGCAGCGGGGTACACTGGTATTCCACAGGGAATAACATCGGGGTGTAGAGTAGGATCTTGATCCGAGGCACCAACAGGCTAAAAGCTTTGACTGTTCCCAAGATGCTCAGTGCCGCCTCCTCTATAATCCCGCCTCTGTGAACAGGAGCTCAGTTTGTAAGTTGGTGCCTGCAGTGCAGGCAGCTAACAGGCAGGGCTGCTCCAGCAGCCCTAAGAAGAGCTATTTTAAAGAAGATAGAAGACTTCAAGGGCTGCAGCAGAGGCACTCTAGTGCTAGATATTCTTATATCTCCTGCTGCAGCTCCATCACTTCCCCCAGCGGCGCTGTATACTCCCGCGTCCCTGGTTGCCGGGTACTTACAGCCAGTGCTGTAACTAGTCATTGTAGCGCTGTGTGCAAGAAACAGCATTGGCGCCCCCCCCCCCCATATATATATATATATATATATATATAAAATAGGGCCAGTGTGTGCCTTCCTTGAATGCTCTAGTCAGATCCTTTCTGGTCAGGAGGTGGGTGGGGGAATCAGCAGACTCGTGGATAGGGTTTGCTTCTGGTGTCAAAGTTTATGGTCCAGTCCTCTCGTCCAGGACCCACCCTGACGTATAAGGACTCACACTTCTGCAATCCGGATTCAGGATGGTGCAATTTAATTTGGGGAATTTGATTTTAAAATCTGGGGCAGTGGGAGACTCCACCATGAACTAAGAGTCTGCCCCAGAAGATGGGAGGTAGGCAACTATGGCCCAGCTGTTCATACATATATACACAAATACATATACACTGTACATGCATATACACTGTACATATATATACACTGCACAAACATACATACTGTACACGCATACACTGTACATACATAGACAATGTACTTATACATAAACCCTGTACACACATACATATATACTGTATATACACTATGCACACATACAGACTGTACACACATACATATACACTGTACTTACATACACACACTGTACACACATACACACCTATACACTGTACTTGCATATATATACACCGTACACACATACATATACACTGCTCATATACACTGTACTGACGTACATACATATGCACACTGTACTTACATACATATTACACTACTTACATACATACATACATACTGTACATACATATGCACACTGTACTTACATACTGTACATACATATGCACACTGTACTTACATACATACTGTACATACATATGCACACTCTACTTACATACATATTACACTGTACTTACATACTGTACATACATACATATGCACACTGTACTTACTTACATACTGTACATACATATGCACACTCTACTTACATACATATGCACACTGTACTTACATACATATGCACACTCTACTTACATACATATTACACTGTACTTACATACTGTACATACATATGCACACTCTACTTACATACATATTACACTGTACTTACATACATACTGTACATACATACATATGCACACTGTACTTACATACATAATACACTGTACACATGTAAGAGGCACGGGGGTGGGGCCCTGGAGAACAAAATTCGGATCGATCACTTACCAGACCTACGTACCGCACGCCTCCCGTCCTCCACCTTCAGTCCGTCGAGGTAGCTCAGACGATACTGGCACACGTTCAAACACGGAGAAGAACTTCCTGGGTCACCTGAAACGAATATAGGGGGGGGGGGGGGGGGGGGGGGGCACACGACGCTGGGGTGGCCTACACTGGGCTCAGTGGAGGGTCATCATTGGCACTTGTGGCCTCAGACTGGGCGCCCCCGTAGTGGTGCGGAGCACCAGGGGCGACCCTGAACGAAAACGCCCAAAGGGGAAGTGGGGGAGGGGCAACATACACCACAAACACACACGAAACACCTTTATGCTCACCAGCTATATACTCGGCTACCGCCAGACGACTGGCCCTTCTTCTTTGCTCCTGTAAGAGAACACACAACACAGCCCACGGGACGTGGCGCTGCTTACGCTTTATGACGGAGAGACACTTATACAAAGGTTATAGCACAACACCGTAATACTGTTTCAACCTTGTGGTACTCACCAACGCGTACTTCCGACAGCCTACCTTTCATGGGGGCCTGGCTGTGGGGAAAACTGAGAACTCATCACACATGCGGCGTAGCGCCAACTTGCGCGAACCTGCGGCGTAGCGCGACTCCAGCAACCTGCGGCCTATCGCCGACTTCAGCAACCTGCGGCCTAGTGCCGACTTCAGCAACCTGCGGCCTTGCGCCGACTTCAGCAACCTGCGGCCTTGCGCCGACTTCAGCAACCTGCGGCCTAGCGCCGACTTCAGCAACCTGCGGCCTAGCGCCGACTTCAGCAACCTGCGGCCTAGTGCCGACTTCAGCTTAGGCCTAGTGCCCGTTTTTGCCCCACGGGCCTAGTGCCCGCCTACTGGTGCCACAGGCCGGTGGCCTGACTATCCCCTCGGGCCTAGTGCCCGCTCAACCGTGCCACGGGCCAGGAGGGCCCATCCAGAAATGCCCACGGGCCGGGAGGGCCCGACTTTATGCCCACAGGCCGGAAGGGCCTGACTATGCCCACGGGCCTACTGCCCGATCCCTGGTGGTCTAGGGGAGGGGGGGCACCTGCACTTACCCGTCCAAAGGGCCACGGCCGGACCAAGCCTGGTCCGGCCACGCCCACCGCGTTGTCTTCGCCGGAGGCGGGATGGCTCCCACCACCTCCGGGCTTCCTGGAGACTTCACCTGGGCAGCGGTGGCCGGTGCAAGCTCTTTTGCGTTGCACACCGCTGGCCCAGGGCTTCCGAGGACTTCACCCGGCGGGCGGCGGCGTGTAGCAGCTCTTTTGCACGTGCCGCCGCCCTCCAGGACTTCTGGCGCCGTCGTCTCGGTTCCGTCTTCGGGAGCTCTTCGCTGCTCCCTCCCAGCCGACGACTCCGAGCCCTCGCGCCCAGCGCTGGCTAATACAAGCCAGTGCCGGGGGCGGGGCTATGACGCGGCGAGCCGGGATTGGCTCGCCGCCGCCACTCCCGATTGGCTGCCAGTTCACGAGCCGTGATTGGCTCGCGGCTGGCGCCAAATTCAAAATGCCGGGCGGCGATTGGCGGGGTCTGCGTCCCGGAGGATGCAGGCCCGCCGCCATCACCCGCGTGGAGCGGCGGTGGGTATGCACCGCCGCCCCCACGCCCGCTGCCGAACTCTGCACTCAGCGGGGCAGGTGGAGACCGGACCAGATCCGGTCCCCAGCACCGCCCGAAGCCCGCGCTACCCCCGGCCACATGGGACGGCGCCGGGCCGTCCCAGGTGAGGAGGGACGCGCACGCTAGTAGCAGGGCCAGTGACCGCACGAGTACACTGGCCCTTGCTACATTCCTCCAGGCTTTTTCCTTTGTGGTCCCCACAAAGCTGGCCATCACCCTGGTTCCGGCGTCGGGGCCTCCGTCACCTGTCTTGGCAGTTGGCCCCTGTTCAGGTGCCCCATCCGGTGTATCTGCGCTTGCATCTGTGGAGGGAAAACTCACCTTCCCCCTTTGGCCTGGGGGTGTTATCCCCTCGGGGACCACCGTGGGTGGTAGACCC
Organism: Pseudophryne corroboree; assembly: GCF_028390025.1. NCBI lineage: Eukaryota > Metazoa > Chordata > Amphibia > Anura > Myobatrachidae > Pseudophryne > Pseudophryne corroboree. The sequence continues at coordinate 350,377,084 of NC_086446.1, read as the reverse complement.
TCCATGGTGATGGTGGTGGCCTCCTGGAGCTGGTTCCGGCGCTCTAGGACACTGGATTCTTCATCTGGTGACATATCCTCCCACCCGTCGTCGTCATCCGGGTCGTCTGCAGGTTGGTCAGCAACACCGGGTTCCTCATCGGATGACACGGTCTCCCACTCGTCGTTGTTGGATTCTTCAAGGATATCCATAAGCTGGTCGGGGACACTGGATTCTTCATCAGATGACACAGTCTCCCACCCATCGCCGTCGGGGTCTTCCAGGTCAGTCCAGCTGGGGGATAGGTCGTCCCTAGGCCAGGGGCACTCGGGCCGTTCGTGGTCGGGATCGCCGCAGCCCGTACATCTCTCTACCTCCCCTTCGCTCGGGTCGTCGTCCCAGGTGTAGCCCTTGTGGTCGCCGCTGTAGTCGTCACAGGCAGACCAGTTGACCTCCCGCATCCGAAGCTCCTCCTGGTGCCTGTCCGACGCTCCCTTCCTCTCGGCTTGCCCTTGGCGCCAATTCCTAATCGCCCGGGCTGAGGCGTGTGGGCAATCCGGCGATTCATGGTCCACTTCTCCACAGAGCGCGCACCAGGGCTCGTCCAAGCTCTGCTGGGTCCAGTGTGGCCCCTCCGATTGGACGGCTTGGTCGCTGCCCTCTCGGGGCCAATCCCTATGTTCCACGGGGATCGTTGATCTTGGGGGCTCGGTTGTGCAGTAACGCCCGCCGCTATGGAACCCTGCGACCAACGGCTGCGTCTCGACATCCACCCTAGCAGCAGGTGGCCGGGGGTCCTCCTCCGTCTGCTGGCCCGTCTGGTAGGGGTCGGTGGTGGCTTGATGACGCTTCTTCTGGCGGCGCTCCTCTCGGTTACGCTTTACGGCTTGCTGCACTGCCCGTAGTAGGTCAGCGGACGTGAGGACGGGCCAGTTACTTCTATCCTCACATGCCAGGGGGTGGATCCGTTCTGGTGGCGTTCTCCACATCGTGTCTGTCGTCCGCGGATCCTGCCAGCTACGCCAAATGTAAGAGGCACGGGGGTGGGGCCCTGGAGAACAAAATTCGGATCGATCACTTACCAGACCTACGTACCGCACGCCTCCCGTCCTCCACCTTCAGTCCGTCGAGGTAGCTCAGACGATACTGGCACACGTTCAAACACGGAGAAGAACTTCCTGGGTCACCTGAAACGAATATAGGGGGGGGGGGGGGGGGGGGGGCACACGACGCTGGGGTGGCCTACACTGGGCTCAGTGGAGGGTCATCATTGGCACTTGTGGCCTCAGACTGGGCGCCCCCGTAGTGGTGCGGAGCACCAGGGGCGACCCTGAACGAAAACGCCCAAAGGGGAAGTGGGGGAGGGGCAACATACACCACAAACACACACGAAACACCTTTATGCTCACCAGCTATATACTCGGCTACCGCCAGACGACTGGCCCTTCTTCTTTGCTCCTGTAAGAGAACACACAACACAGCCCACGGGACGTGGCGCTGCTTACGCTTTATGACGGAGAGACACTTATACAAAGGTTATAGCACAACACCGTAATACTGTTTCAACCTTGTGGTACTCACCAACGCGTACTTCCGACAGCCTACCTTTCATGGGGGCCTGGCTGTGGGGAAAACTGAGAACTCATCACACATGCGGCGTAGCGCCAACTTGCGCGAACCTGCGGCGTAGCGCGACTCCAGCAACCTGCGGCCTATCGCCGACTTCAGCAACCTGCGGCCTAGTGCCGACTTCAGCAACCTGCGGCCTTGCGCCGACTTCAGCAACCTGCGGCCTTGCGCCGACTTCAGCAACCTGCGGCCTAGCGCCGACTTCAGCAACCTGCGGCCTAGCGCCGACTTCAGCAACCTGCGGCCTAGTGCCGACTTCAGCTTAGGCCTAGTGCCCGTTTTTGCCCCACGGGCCTAGTGCCCGCCTACTGGTGCCACAGGCCGGTGGCCTGACTATCCCCTCGGGCCTAGTGCCCGCTCAACCGTGCCACGGGCCAGGAGGGCCCATCCAGAAATGCCCACGGGCCGGGAGGGCCCGACTTTATGCCCACAGGCCGGAAGGGCCTGACTATGCCCACGGGCCTACTGCCCGATCCCTGGTGGTCTAGGGGAGGGGGGGCACCTGCACTTACCCGTCCAAAGGGCCACGGCCGGACCAAGCCTGGTCCGGCCACGCCCACCGCGTTGTCTTCGCCGGAGGCGGGATGGCTCCCACCACCTCCGGGCTTCCTGGAGACTTCACCTGGGCAGCGGTGGCCGGTGCAAGCTCTTTTGCGTTGCACACCGCTGGCCCAGGGCTTCCGAGGACTTCACCCGGCGGGCGGCGGCGTGTAGCAGCTCTTTTGCACGTGCCGCCGCCCTCCAGGACTTCTGGCGCCGTCGTCTCGGTTCCGTCTTCGGGAGCTCTTCGCTGCTCCCTCCCAGCCGACGACTCCGAGCCCTCGCGCCCAGCGCTGGCTAATACAAGCCAGTGCCGGGGGCGGGGCTATGACGCGGCGAGCCGGGATTGGCTCGCCGCCGCCACTCCCGATTGGCTGCCAGTTCACGAGCCGTGATTGGCTCGCGGCTGGCGCCAAATTCAAAATGCCGGGCGGCGATTGGCGGGGTCTGCGTCCCGGAGGATGCAGGCCCGCCGCCATCACCCGCGTGGAGCGGCGGTGGGTATGCACCGCCGCCCCCACGCCCGCTGCCGAACTCTGCACTCAGCGGGGCAGGTGGAGACCGGACCAGATCCGGTCCCCAGCACCGCCCGAAGCCCGCGCTACCCCCGGCCACATGGGACGGCGCCGGGCCGTCCCAGGTGAGGAGGGACGCGCACGCTAGTAGCAGGGCCAGTGACCGCACGAGTACACTGGCCCTTGCTACATTCACACACATACACTGTACACACATATACACACTGTACACACATACATAAATACACACTGACTGTACACATACATATACACTGTATATACATAGACAATGTACAGTACTTACATACACACATATACAGTACTCTGTACATACATAAATAGCACCATAGAACTGCAGCACCATAGACACATTGCCACTCTCTCCTCCTTGCCTCTTCCCCCGGAGCCCCGAGCAGCCGTGCACCTCAGCCGACAATGAGCCCTGCTGGACATAAATTACCTTACCCTGGGGACCAATCAGAGGATACTCCGGGACCTGCAGCCAGCTAAGGGACAAACATAACTATCCCTTGTAACAAACACTCGCACAGCCCCGTTCCCGGCCTCCTGATGCTGCCTTGCAGGCAAGTTACTGAAGCCAGGAGCAGTGAGCTGAGCACTAAGCGGGTGCCGGCAAAGAGACATGGCAGCGGCTGCGCCCTCAGCGCATTTGCGCTGTGTGCTACGCAGCGTTTGCCCATAGGTAGTTACGGCTCTGCTTACAGCGGAGGCTCCGGTTCTTCACCCAGGGCACACACACTAACCGAAGTTCTCCGGGATCGCGTTGTCGCACTCAGGGAGGAGGTAAGAGGGTCCCCCAGGCGGCACCCACTGGAAATCGCGATCCACCGCGGCCATTGGGAGGTGGGCCGCGCGCACTGGCAAGGACACTGTGGCAGTACAGGGACCCCACTAGACCACCAGGGCAAGGGCACAGGTCGGATTAGGCTATAATCCATTATATCGGATTAGGCTATAATCCATTTATTAAGGCCCGCAGAACCCGGTGGTGAAGTCCAGCAAGGGGATAGGCTCTGGCCCGTAGCCCCTCCCTCAGCCCCTGGACGCCATTTAGAGTAAATGTTCCTGCCCTGGAGCTGCATCTCTCTGTCTCCCTCACTCCCTGTCAGCGTTTGGGCACCATTACACACAGCTGCGCTAATTCTGGGACTGCTGGGTGATGCCTCCTCTGTAAAGCCGCCTGCATCATCAGCGCTGTGCATTTACAGGACACTTAAGTATTCTACATGTCGTTTAGACAGTGTTAGTTAAGAACAAGTGCACATTGTCAGGGATATTTAGTACAAGTACCCTGTAATATTCATCCAGTTTTTACTGTGCATTGATATATCTGTTTATATACTGTACATGGCTTTACTTAGTAATAGTATTACTAGTCCAGTGCAGTTTTATTGTCATAATTCCTGCATTGTACATGTGACTGTGTGTGTGTGTGCATATAGCTGCTGGGTGATCTCTACTCCGTGTATCTCACTCCTACTGCTATCCCTATATTCTGTAACCTGAGGGGGTTCCGTGCGTCAGGGTTATTAGATAATATAGGTATTTCACGGGATATACCTATTTTGTATTTTTCCTCTGTGTTTTTCAGTCACATTTTACCTCAGAAAATCCTTTGTTTGTGCTGTCACACTGCACGGGGGGTTTGTGTTAGGTATTATATCTGCTGATATTGTACTGTGTCCCCCGTGGTTTAAGCTTTCATATCATGTCAGCTACAGGGGGCGATGGGTCTGGGCTGATTCCGCCGTGCGCGGTTATGATGTCCCAGATGCATTTGAGGATAACATAGGTGCAGAGGGTTCAGGTTTTGGGGGTTCTGTACCCCCCCAGTCAGTTTGTAACAAGGGGGCACATCAAGGCCCACCTTGGTCTGCCTTTTCTAATTTACTGACTACGCTGGTAACTAGACTTGCGCCTCCTATGGGACCTCCTGTGCCTTATCAGACTTATATGGTCCCTGCGGTTAATCCGCCATGGACAGATGCTCTGTCCACTCAGTTACAGCACTTGAATAACTCTTTGGATAAACGTATTCCTGACGCTCGCCCGCCTAAGACTAAACCTAAGAAGTTCTCTAAGCGGGCTGTTACTTCCTTTCAATCCACGCATGTTCCAGATACCTCTGGTGGATGTTCCTGATCTATTAGAGGCTATCAGGCTCATTCTTCAGATTGAAGATTATCCTGAGCCTGCTACTACATCTAAGAAACCGGACAGGTTCAAACGTCAGAAGGTTACTAGATTGGTTTCATTCTGACCACTTGGTTGACATACGTCAGGAATCCAGGGAGAACCCAGGAAAGAAATGCACCCTGCACAAGAAGATGCTAGACCGCTATCCCCTTGTGGCAGAATTGAGTAAAAATTGGGAAACGCCACCGCCGGTGGATTCGCAAATCGTTCGGCTAGTGGTGTCATCTGCTCTACCTGTCACTGCCGACACATCTCTCAAGGAGCCGACGGATAAGCGGGTGGAGGGCTGCTTAAAAGCTAGCTATACCCTTGCAAGGGCTGAGCATAGGCCCACCATTTGCGGATACTTGGGCCGCAGAAGCTATTGAGGCGTGGGCTCAGGAAATAGACGCTGAGTTCCATCCAATTTTTCTGAACATGCCAGACAATGTCTCTCTTATATTGTCACAGCATCTCATTACATTAAAGAAGCAGCTTCAGATGCAGGTGTTCTGGCGGCCAAGACTGCTACGACTTCCATTTTGGCTCGCCGTATTCTCTGGTTGCGGTCCTGGTCGGTGGACTTGGACTCTAAGAAAACCCTGGAGGTGCTCCCGTTTAAAGGAAACATCCTCTTTGGTGAGGATCTTAACAAGATTGTAGCTGACTTGGTGTCTGCTAAGACTGCATGTCTACCTAGTACTACTCCTTCAGCCCCGAAGGCTAAGAGTACTTCCTTTCGTTACTTTCGCCCTCCGGGTCAGGCGCACCCGAAACAGTCTTGCACTTCCAAAACCACCAAGCCCAAGCCTAAACGTGCCTGGGCTGCCCGTCAGCTGGCTTCCAAATTTGACAAGCCTGCGGCATGACGGGGTGGGCCTCCCCTGGGGGATCCCAGGGTGGGAGGCCGACTTCTACAGTTCACCCAGGTATGGTTGAAGGCCACTTCAGACGCTTGGGTACGGGAAGTCATCACTCACGGAAACGCTATATCCTTCAAGACATGTCCCCCTCCTCGCTGTTGCCTGATGGACATCCCTTCGGATCAGGTGAAGGCAACAACTCTCCGTTTAGTGGTACAATCCCTCCTGGACACCGGATTGGTAGTGCCGGTGCCTCTGGCTCAGAGGGGCAGGGGGTACTATTCAACGCTGGTCCTAGTCCCCAAACCGAATGGTTCCTCCCGGCCCATTCTCAACCTCAAATCTTTGAACAAGTTTGTGAGGGTCTCCAGGTTTAGTATGGAGACCTTTCGCTCTATTGTCCTGGCTTTGGAACTAGGGGACTATATGGTATCCCTGGATATACAGGAGGCTTACCTGCATATCCCTATTGCCATGTCACACCAGCAATACCTGCGGTTTGCTATTGGCAATCTCCATTACCAATTCCGGGCCTTACCGTTTGGTCTGACCACGGCTCTGCGAATTTTCACCAAGGTCATGGCAGTTATGACGGCTTCACTCCGCCATCGGGGCATCCGGATCCTGCCATATCTGGACGACCTGCTGATCCTGGCCAATTCCCCAGAAGTTCTCCTCCATCACTTGGATCCGACGGTCCAGTTTCTGCAAGCCCATGGGTGGCTCATCAATTGGAAGAAATCGTCCCTGCACAGAGCATGGTATATCTGGGAGCATTGTTAGACACACACAACCAGTGGTTGTTTTTGTCACAGGAGAAAGTCCTGAAGCTTCAGGACAAGATATGTTGCTTCCTCTCTCGTCCGCGCGTGTCGATACACTCGGCGATGCAAGTACTAGGCCTCATGGTGTCAGCTTTCGACATGGTGGAGTATGCTCAATTTCATTCCCGCCCTCTGCAGAAACTGATTCTTGCCAAGTGGGACGGCCTGCCTCACCGGATCAGGTCTCAAATGATCTCCTTGTCTCCGGAGGTTCGTCTGTCACTGACCTGGTGGCTGCAGGACCAACGACTGAGCAGGGGTCGTCCCTTCTGGATCTCCAACTGGGTCCTTCTGACCACGGATGCCAGTCTGAGGGGTTGGGGCACGGTGTTGGAGCAACACTCTCTTCAAGGTCGGTGGACCAGTGAGGAGTCTCTCCTCCTGATAAACATTCTGGAATTGCAGGCAGTGTTCAATGCTCTGAAACTGGCCCGGCATCTTGTACTGAACAGGCCTGTTCAAGTACAGTCAGACAACGCCACCACGGTGGCGTACATAAATCATCAAGTCGGCACTCGAAGCTGCATGGCAATGATGGAAGTGTCAAAGATTCCTCAATGGACGGAACGCCATCTGCCAGCCATATCGGCAGTGTTCATTCCGGGGGTCCTCAACTGGGAAGCGGTCTTCCTCAGTCGTCGGGACATACACGCCGGAGAGTGGAGCCTTCAACCAAAAGTATTTCAACTCCAAGTGGACAAGTGGGGCCTACCAGATGTAGACCTGATGGCGTGTCGACACAATCACAAGGTTCCAGTCTTCGGAGCAAGAACAAGGGATCCTCAAGCGGCGTTCGTGGACGCACTGGCAATTCCATGGAACTTTCGGCTGCCGTACGTGTTCCCTCCGGTGTCACTCCTGCCCAGATTAGTGAGGAAGTTCAAGCAAGAAGGAGGAATCCTTCTTCAAATAGCTCCAGCGTGGCCCAGATAGCATTGGTTCTCAGACCTACAGGGTCTCTCGCTAGAGCGCCCTCTTCTGCAACGACCAGACCTCCACGTTCAGGGCCCTTGTGTTTACTAGGATTTGGCCCGACTGGCTTTGACGGCATGGCTCTTGAAGCTTTCGTACAGAGGGCCAAAGGATTTTCTGAGGCGGTCATTCAAACTATGTTGAAGGCCTGTAAGCCGGCTTCTGCTCTGATTTACCATATGGTCTGGAATGCTTACTTTGCTTGGTGCGCATCTAACAATCATGACGTTTACAAGTTTAGTACGGCCAAACTTTTGGCCTTCCTACAACAGAGCCTGGACTTGGGCCTTCGGCTGGCCTCCCTCAAGGTTCATATTTCTGCCTTGTCGGTATGGTTTCAGAGAAAAATTGCGACTCTGCCTGATGTTTATACATTCACTCAGGGTGTTTTACGGATTCAACCTCCCTATGTCCCACCTGTGGCTCCTTGGGATTTGTCGGTGGTTCTGGAGGCTTTACAAGAGTCTCCGTTTGAACCTCTTGAATCTGCGGACCTTAAGTGGCTTTCCCTCAAGGTCTTGTTTCTGCTGCCTACTGCTTCTGCTAGACAGGTATCAGATTTGGGTGCCTTGTCTTGTAGATGCCCTTATCTGATTTTTCACCGTGACCAGGCGGTTCTTCGAACGCGCCCTGGTTATCTACCTAAGGTGGTGTCTTCTTTCCACCTTAACAAGGAGATTGTGGTCCCGGCCTTTGTCTCTCCGTATTTATCCTCCAAAGAGTGGTCTTTGGATGTGGTACGGGCTCTCCGTATCTATGTGAAGAGGACAGCCTCCGTTAGGAAGTCTGATTCTCTCTTTGTACTGTTTGGTTTTCACAAACGTGGCTGGCCTGCTAACAAGCAGACCTTGGCCAGATGGATTAGAATTGTGATTGCACATGCTTATGTACAGGCTGGCTTTCCAGCTCCTGCTACCATCAAAGCCCATTCTACTCGGTCTGTTGGAGCTTCTTGGGCAGCCCGCCGGGTTGCGACCCTTGAACAATTGTGCAAGGCGACTACGTGGTCCTCAGTGAACACGCTCATAAGGTTCTATGCCTTCGAAACTTCCGCCTCCCAGGATTCTTCCTTTGGATGCCGGGTTCTTGTGCCCACTACAGTGTGTCCCCTCCCACAAGGAACTGCTTTAGGACATCCCCGGTGTACACTTAGCTTCTTTGGGTTGGTATGGCATTAGCCGCTGATACCTTCTCCTGTCGTGAGAATGTGGTGTATGTGGCTACTAACGGTTGTCGTCTCTTTTACCTGCTACTGCAACGGACTGGTTAACAAAACTGAGCTCCTGTGCGTGGAGGAGGGGTTATAGAGGAGGCGGCGCTGAGCATCTTGGGAACAGTCAAAGCTTTTAGCCTGTTGGTGCCTCGGATCAAGATCCTACTCTACACCCCAATGTTATTCCCTGTGGAATACCAGTGTACCCCGCTGCAGAAAAGCCTTTTTTTATCTATAAACTGCACAGTAGTACTTATTTTGTTCTGTAGTTTTTTTTTTTATTACATATTTTTATTGGATTTTCTTTCAGGATAACAACAATAATAATCATTACAGAAAAAGAGAGAGAAGGTCAAAACTAGTGAAAAGCTGGAGCAGCCCTGCCTGTTAGCTGCCTGCACTGCAGGCACCAACTTACAAACTGAGCTCTTGTTCACAGAGGCGGGGTTATAGAGGAGGCGGCACTGAGCATCTTGGGAACAGTCAAAGCTTTTAGCCTGTTGGTGCCTCGGATCAAGATCCTACTCTACACCCCAATGTTATTCCCTGTGAAATCCAGTGTACCTCGCAGATAGAGATTTAACAAGGGTAAGTTCTTACCATAAATCTCCTTTTACACGCTGTACAATAGTGTTTTACCTATGATGCACTTAGGTAAAGTGCATCCACTGTGTATGTATTGCACAGCTGTGAATGGTCAAAAAGCGCCCTGGAGACCCCAGCCATAGATCCTGGTACTTACCTATCCAGGCTCTGTCAGGTCTTCTGTACAGATCGCTGCCCGTTATCTCCCGCTGTAGCGTCTTCTGTGATCTTCAGCTGGTGCCTGCCTAAAGGAGGGTCAGATGGCTCCAGTGTCATCTTCTCCTTGGTTTCTGTCAGCCATCTTCTCCTAGGCCAGCTGACCACAGCACTGCCAATGGGAACCTTGTTTCTGGTTCCCCAGAGGGCTCAGCCAATCAGTAGCAAGCAGTCCCTACAAAGGGACTTCCTGAAACTGGGAGATTGCGAGTGCAACGTCTCTCACAGCCAGCAGTGTGAGCAGACCCTCGGTGCTCCTCAGCATTTATTCACTGAGCATACCATTGCAAATACTTGTTCCTGACTTGTGTCCAGCTCTCATCCCACTGATTCCAGCCAAGAGTCTAGTTCACGTACCATACAATACAATTTTATTGTCAACAGCAAAAACAGAATGGCAGATAAAATTACATTGAAAAACAATGGCTCAGTGTCCAGTACCACCGATACCAGCATGGTATCCAGCTTTTATCCCACTGATTCCAATCCAGTGTCTATTTCTAGTTCCATGGTTCCAGCCCAGTATTTACTCCCACCAGTGCCAACCAGGGGGTTTATTTACTAATATTCGTGTTTTGACCGTTTTGAAGGGTGTTTGTACTCGAATGGTATCGGGGGCATTTTACTGCAACTTTTTGAATCCCGATACGGTCATTCACTAAGCTGCCGAGCTTTGCACAATCGTTTTTCCCGATGTCGATGTGATTCGTAATATCAGGCAGTGTTTTACGGGAGTGATGAGTAAAACGCTGCCTGAAAAAACACAAGGAAACCCGGCCGGATCTGTGAGATCCGTGCAGGGCTTCATTGTGTACCTTAAAAAGTTCATTAAAATCTTTAAAATTCTGGAAAAAATTTCGTGGGGTCCCCCCTCCTAAGCACAACCAGCCTCGGGCTCTTTGAGCCGGTCCTGGTTGAAAAAATATGGGGTAAAAAATGACAGGGGTTCCCCCATATTTAATCAACCAGCACCGGGCTCTGCGCCTGGTCCTGGTTCCAAAAATACGGGGGACAAAAAGCGTAGGGGTCCCCCCCGTATTTTTGAAACCAGCACCGGGCTCCACTAGCCAGGTACATAATGCCACAGCCGGGGGACACTTTTATCCTGGTCCCTGCGGCCCTGGCATTACATACCCAACTAGTCACCCCTGGCCGGGGTACCCTGGAGGAGTTGGAACCCCTTAAATCAAGGGGTCCCCCCCTCCAGCCACCCAAGGGCCAGGGGTGAAGCCCGAGGCTGTGTCCCCCCCCATCCAAGGGCGGCGGATGGGGGGCTGATAGCCTTTTTGTTAAAATGTGAATATTGTTTTTAGTAGCAGTACTACAAGTCCCAGCAAGCCTCCCCCGCAAGCTGGTACTTGGAGAACCACAAGTACCAGCATGCGGTAGAAAACCGGGCCCGCTGGTACCTGTAGTACTACTACTAAAAAAAATACCCCAATAAAAACAGGAGACACACACCTTGAAAGTATAAGTTTATTCCATACATGCACACCTCCAAACATACATACTTACCTATGTTCACACGAGGGTCGGTCCTCTTCTCCATGTAGAATCCATGGGGTACCTGTGGGAAAAATTATACTCACATAATCCAGTGTAGATCAGTCCTCTTCTGTTTTTTTTGTAATCCACGTACTTTGCAAAATAAAAAAATGGACACCCGACCACGCACTGAAAGGGGCCCCATGTTTTCACACGGGACCCCTTTCCCCGACTGCCAGGAACCCCCCCTGACTTCTGTCTAAGAGGGTTCCTTCAGCCAATCAGGGAGCGCCACGTCGTGGCACCCTCCTGATTGGCTGTGTGCTCCTGTAGTGTCTGTCAGGTAGCACACGCCAGTGATAGAATGTAGCGCCTATGCGCTCCATTGTAACCAATGGTGGGAACTTTGTGGTCAGCGGTTGACCGAAAGTAACCTCACCGCTGACCACAAAGTTCCCACCATTGGTTACAATGGAGCGCATAGGTGCTACATTGTATCACTGGCGTGTGCTACCTGACAGACACTACAGGAGCACACAGCCAATCAGGAGGGTGCCACGACGTGGCGCTCCCTGATTGGCTGAAGGAACCCTCTTAGACAGAAGTCAGGGGGGGTTCCTGGTAGTCGGGGAAAGGGGTCCCATGTGAAAACATGGGGCCCCTTTCAGTGCGTGGTCGGGTGTCCGTTTTTTTATTTTGCAAAGTACGTGGATTACAAAAAAAACAGAAGAGGACCGATCTACACTGGATTATGTGAGTATAATTTTTCCCACAGGTACCCCATGGATTCTACATGGAGAAGAGGACCGATCCTCGTGTGAACATAGGTAAGTATGTATGTTTGGAGGTGTGCATGTATGGAATAAACTTATACTTTCAAGGTGTGTGTCTCCTGTTTTTATTGGGGTATTTTTTTAGTAGTAGTACTACAGGTACCAGCGGGCCCGGTTTTCCACCGCATGCTGGTGCTTGTGGTTCTCCAAGTACCAGCTTGCGGGGGAGGCTTGCTGGGACTTGTAGTACTGCTACTAAAAACAATATTCACATTTTAACAAAAAGGCTATCAGCCCCCCATCCGCCGCCCTTGGATGGGGGGGGGGGGACAGCCTCGGGCTTCACCCCTGGCCCTTGGGTGGCTGGAGGGGGGGACCCCTTGATTTAAGGGGTTCCCACTCCTCCAGGATACCCCGGCCAGGGGTGACTAGTTGGGTATGTAATGCCAGGGCCGCAGGGACCAGGATAAAAGTGTCCCCCGGCTGTGGCATTATGTACCTGGCTAGTGGAATCCGGTGCTGGTTTCAAAAATACGGGGGACCCCTACGCTTTTTGTCCCCCGTATTTTTGGAACCAGGACCAGGCGCAGAGCCCGGTGCTGGTTGATTAAATATGGGGGAACCCCTGTCATTTTTTACCCCAGATTTTTTCAACCAGGACCGGCTCAAAGAGCCCGAGGCTGGTTATGCTTAGGAGGGGGGACCCCACGCAATTTTTTTTTCTGATTTTACAGTAAACAGACCCTTTCCCATAGATAACCATGCACAGATCTCACTGATCCGTGCATGGTTATCCAAACTCGACTGGAAAAAGCAGGTCTATTTTTTTGCTGCTTTTTTTAACGAATCGAAAAAAAACAGACCCGCACTTGAGCACTCAGAAACTAACACCCAAATACGAATGAATAGTGAATGGCCGTATTCTATGAAATAACAGCCGCGTTTGACCGATGGTCTATTCATTCGTATTTCGGAAGGCTGTCAATCAAATCATTCCGAATAGACCAGACACTGCCGAGATTGGTGCTTAGTAAATTCCCGGATTGGGACTTAGAAAAAAAAACACAAATCAGCCAAACTCGGATTTTTAGTAAATACTGGCCCAGGTGTTGAGCTCAAGAACCATTGCAGCAGATATATTAAGCCTGGTGAAGAGATAACAAAGTGATAAAGCAGTGATAAGTACAAGGTGATAATGCACCAGCCAGTCAGCTCCTAACTGTCATTTTTCAATTCCGTAATGATTGGCTGGTGCATTATCACCTTGCACTTATCACTGCTTCATCACTTATTTATCCCTTCTCCAGGTTAATACAGCTGCCCCATAGTTTCATGTCCTGGTGTTCAGAACTCTCGGACCTCATTCCGAATCCAGTCCTACAGTCCGTGGTCCTGTTCTCAGTAGCACAGACTCTGATCTTACCAAGTCTCACTCATATCCTAGCCTTGTATTCTGCTTGTCCCTGACCTTACCTTGAGTCAAACCTTGCTGGTCCTACCCAGTTTCTACGTCAAGCCTTGCCAGTCTAACCCGGTTTAGTTGTTCCGAGTTCTACAGACATTCAGCTTTTCCACCTGCATTTTCCGTGTGCTTCTAAAATATTTCCATAATTCCAGTCTATGTGCAGGAACCACCGAGCTTCCTGCATACAGCCTCACCTCGTACTCCAACCCTAGACTTCATTCTGGGAACACAAACAGACCCAGAACTGACATGAATATGAAAGATACATTTAACATAATGACCAAAGATCACTATAATAACAGTTCTAACTGCATCCACCGTTGACTGCAATACAAGTTAAATGATATTGTTTTACAAATACTTTGTGTGTCTGAGCTCTTAGAGTAGATACTCTGAATTACATACAATACAGCGTAACAACGAATTGTTAGCCACATTCCCAACATTTCTATAATCTTCTCCCACACTCAAGGAAACTGTTACAGTACATTTACAAATAAATTTATCACATTTACAAGTGACATAACTTTAAACAAAATGGTGGATTGGTTGGTGGCGGAATGCCACTTTGCATCATAAACCCAGCCAGCGGTAAAGAAAATAGGTCCTGAAGGAATAGCTTGTGCAAGGCTATTGAAAGGCCTAGGTGACATAGACAATGTTACAAACACACTGACAAGACAGTCAGACACTGTACAGGACACACAAACACACTGATAGAACTGAGAAACAGACTGACAGGACAGTCAGATACACAGACAGGACTGGGAGACACACTGACAGGACAGCCAGATACAGCACAGGCCTGGTTAACTGCAGTGCTGGATTGTCAAGAGGACAGGCAAGGTGGTCACCCAGGGTCCAGGACCCACTTCTTCATTCTGCATTTAATGAACTTTAAAGTCATTATGCAGCTAATTTTGAGGAGGAAAGAGCAGGGGAAAGCGGGCTACGGTCTTTTAGTTGCATAAACTGATATTGGACATTCCGGGTGCCATGCTGTAAAGCTGTGATGTCCTCTGTATTTTATGGTGGTCACTGATCTTCTCTGTATTATATGACAGTGAATCTAAAAACAGAGTGGCGCATGCATTACTAGGAGATCTGCAGCCACCTGTGCAGAGATGCCCACAGCATCAGGAGGAAGGAGATGCTGGAGGTACCCACAGTGGCTGCAAAGATACCACCGGTCAGCCAGGAAGACACTTCAGTGCAGTGCGTGTTGACTGCCACCCACCTGTAAGAGCTCCTGTTGCCCTGAGGGTCCAGAACCGCTAGACCCAGTAACTAAGAGCTGGGCTGTGGCATGCTGTGACAGTATTATATGCTGGTCACTGATGTTCTCTGTACAATATGATGAACTTTTTAGCCTGGAGAAGTCTTGGGATAACTTTATTTACATTATTGTAGACTGTCTGACCATATTCCGCTTAAAATCGCATGTGAAGAGCCGCACAGAAAGGTAAAAGAGGCTGGTTGATGCAACTATAAAATTGTGAATTCATAGGGGTCAATTCTATTCAGCGACAGTTGAATAGCGCTGGGAGTTTGCTCCCGGCGCTATTCAATACAGCGACGAGTGACCCTCAATTGTCGGAAATTCTTCTCTCATCCCCTGCAGATGAGAGAAGAAACCCGACAAAAGTGCTGCCACGCGGCCGGCGCAAGGCTGACTCTGTCGGGAATCAGCATCGCCGCGGGTAGTTAAGTTGGAGAATGTCCATTCTCCCGACAAAACTACCTGCTAAGTTGGCGACAACGGGCCATCGCCGACTTAACTGGAGCTGAATTGAATAGTGTCGGGAGCTAATTCCCGGCGCTATTCAACTGTTGCCGAATTGAATCGACCCCATAGGCAGAAATCGAGTACCATTGACAGCTGTGGATGTCCCAGGGCTACTCAGAATAATGAGAATGCAGTTGTATTAAGTTGCAGGAATCGCAGCTGACATTGAAAACGCCCATGACACGCTTGTTTCTCCAACCATTCCCCGAAAACGCCATGTGTAAGCTCACAAATGCTCGCCACCTGTTAATCAGCCTGCGATCGCATCCCGGCAAGATGCGATTGCATAAGAAACGCAAATCACAGGTCACGCACGCGCATTTACAGCTGAATCTGAATAAGGTCCAATATCCCCTATTCAAACCACACCCCACAGTGATAGGATAGCACAGTGATAGGACAGTTCCCTACTCATCACCTATAGGAATGGGATCATCTGGATAACAAGAGGGATTGTTGATGCCATTATCATTTAGGTATATTTTACCTTAAGTGTTTGTCAATCCTACAATGGATGCTATGGGTTTTTAATGTTTATTTTTCTTGTAAGTTTTGAGGAATAGTAGGAGCCCAGAGTCTGAGTGGGCTGCAGTATCTCAGGAAGTCTACTCATTGAGTACTATAGGGGGATCTCCCAACAGCTACCTAATCTCATACTGCTCCGTGTTTTTAAGTGCATTCCTTTTATAGTCTATTGGAAGAGTACTAACGTAACTTTTCCAAGTATCAAAAATGTTTGAGGTTCGTTACTCTAAATCTAAAGTTGTCTTAAATCAATGTTTCTTAAAAATATTTTGCAATTTCTCCTTAAAAAAAGTTAGAGAAGATAGATGGGAAGGGATCCATGTTTACAGGATAGCTTTAGGGCTGACTCAATGATAGCCTTTTGGTGACCCTCTGGACAATCCCAAAAATTGCCTATTCAGCAGTAGAAGGTAGATAGTTTACTAAATGTTCCGTAGCATAGCATTGTAACCAAAAGCTGTGGATGTCTAAAAGCAGTGAAACAGATCTGCTCAATATGTGGTTGTTTTTTTTATATTAATGAAATTTTTTTTTAATAACATGTCTGCAAATCCCCAGCACACTGCAGTTGTATACAGTCTCACTTTATTTTTGTGTATTTGATGTGACATTCATAAGCGATCATTGGTACTAATATAGATTAACCAAAGTGTGAGGCCATGAAAAACCTGAAACTATTAATCAATATTCAAAAATGAATGTACAGTATTTCCTACTATTACAAGTAGACCTTAAACTGTAAGTCACCCTGCTATAGTGTGACCAACAATAAGCGTCCACACGTTTTGCGCTTACTAATCTTTTATTGAAGCTGCACTTACGCCAAGCAACCACAAGATGTCACTCATGATTACCGAATGAACAATTTTATCAAAACACCTTAGGACCTGATTAAGATGTGGTTGGAGATGGCATTGCTGCTGCTTACATGGGAGCAGCAGCAATGCTCTAGTATGGTAATGCAGCAGGAGGTGCCACCTGATGCATTAGTGGTCCGTGCTGCATCCCAGGACGCAGCATCAGATCACCTGCGACCCATGGGTTCATGCAAGCCGGCCGCTGCAGTTCTTACAAAGAGACCAAGAAATCTCCATCTTCCAATATAGTCCCTGGTGTTGGCACGCCCCCAAAATGGCGACAACATGCCTTCGTTTTGGGAAACGGAGGCTGTCACTGCTCCCTCCCTGCCCCCAAATGTTTGCAGACTGTCACTCTAGTGACGACTGCAGACGTAGTGCAGCCAGCGACACAAAACCTGTACTGCACATGCGTAGTACGTGTCCGGTGCAGGTGCAAAGTACTGAACATAGGTACTTTGTGCTATGCAACTCAGATCTGACGGGATCCGAAATAGGCCTTTAGTGCTGCATAAAATTACATTTACATACACAGAAAATTAAATGAAATCTACAAACTAACGAAAAAGGATTTATTTGCTTGTATCAAGCTCAGTGGGGCACACTGAAAGTTTGGGGTGTAGGCTCTACCACTTGAAGGACAGACACTTTTAGGAATCCTAGTAAAATACTATTTTTGTTCAGTAATTTCAGATAATGTGCAACGTGTAGAAAGCTCATTGCAATGCATAGGCAATTAAAATAATAGGAGAGAATATCTTGTAAATATATAGATGTTGTTGTCAGAGTACCTCATCCCATTTCTCTGCTTTCCATTCAAGAGGACACGTGGGCTCCTGTCTAGGACCCATGGTACATGGGTGTGAAATCTGCTAACAATGCATAACTCATTATGACATTGTAATTATGCCTCATTTACACTGGCAAGCTACAGTCATAAAATGTATTACATAAAAACATAGCTGCAGATGAATTGTAATTTGATAACTAACTTAAATAGCTTTTGCAAAAGATTACAGGGGCCTTCTCATATAGGATTCTCATAAATAACACAGATTTTAAGTTAGAGCTACTTAATGCGGCTTTAACAACAGTAGTGCATCCCCAAGTTTTTAGGAATAAATTCCTCCCTGTGCATATGGTCAGTACATACAAAGAGTGTATCTATTCAATCAAGTCAAAAGATTGCTATACTGGAATTCAATCATGTCAGGTTAATGACACACAAAGAGATACCTTAGCCATTTACACTCTTTTACAGCTATATACTGCTAATTGTCCCATTTCACTAGACAGTTATGATTTGGCTTCTCTGTCCTGTCTCTTCAATCTGGTCTGCACTGCCCTAATTAGGAGTGGGTGAGCTGTGCCACCTCCCAGGATGCAGGGCCTAGGGGTGGTACTGTTGATTCCAGAGGCAACTGAATTTGCTTGCTTGGACCGGCATCCTGCAGTCTAGAGAATCGTAGCTTAACCACTTGCCTGGCATGGTCGCATGAGGTTCGACCACACCAGCAAGTGCATTATCTCATCTCGTTGCACATGTTGCCACCAGTCAAATACAAAGTGTGTACAACTGCAGGGAAGAGAAACTTCCTGCAGCTGCAACTATCAGATGGACCTTTCTGCTGGAGACATTAGCAGCCACTGGGGAAATGTAAATTAACCACCCCCTCCAGTGTGTAAGTGCAGTTTTCGCGGCTGGGAAAATGAAAATTGCGGCGGTCGTGATGTTCCTGATGGTGCCTATCCGATGTTCTGATGTTTGAAAAACAATTTTTTTTACAAATATAGAATGGTGTTCATTTTGACTACATTTACTCTCCCTTGCCAAGACAGTTGTTTAAAGTGCCACCTATTGTAGTTATTACGAATAATGTGGAGGAGAGGAGACAAGTTCAGTGGGAACAATTGGTACAGGTCTCTAGGCAACTTACCCCCGAGATGCGTTATACTGTATGTGTAGTGTGCCAAGAAAAGGGGAATGAATATTGAAGACCGGCAACAGTAAAAGGAGTAGCAGGTGTATTATGAGTGCTGGATTTCTAAAGATTTCTCTTGAAATTGGAAAATTTCCCGAAAATGTTAATTCATGCATTAAATGTGGGAGAGAAGCAGTAGGATTGGAAACAATGGCTAGTAGATCATCTGCAAATAAGGATAATTTGTATTCCTCATCCCCCAAATTTGATACCTGATATACACTACTGTGCAAAAGTTTTAGGCAGGTGTGGAAAAAATGCTGCAACGTAAGAATGCTTTAAAAAATAGAAATGCTAATAGTGAATTTTATTAATTAACAAAATGCAAAGTGAATGAACAGAAGAGAAATATAAATCAAATCAATATTTGGTGTGACCACCCTTTGCCCTCAAAACAGCATAAATTCTTCTAGGTACGCTTGCACGGTTCTTGAAGGAACTCAGCAGGGAGGTTATTCCAAACATCTTGGAGAACTAACCACAGATGTAGCCATGCTTAAATCCTTCTGTCTCTTCATGTAATCCCAGACAGATGCCATGATATTGAGATCAGGGCTCTGTGGAGGCCATATCATCACTTCCAGGACCCCTTGTTATTCTTTACGCTGAAGATAGTTCTTTTTTTTTTTAACAAAAATATTTTATTGAGAAAAAGATTTTTGCATTACAGAAATTCCAAGCCAATGTAGACATACATAAAATATATCCTATAATAATATCCATTCCATAATGTTATTAAAGGACATAGTAGGGGGGAGGAAAGAAAAAAAAAGAAAGAAAAAAACAGGGTATAAACTTATGAAATAATCCATAAGTACAATTATGAGTATGAGCACACGCATGTCCCATCAATACATATCCACAGATCTGTAGAGTAATAATATCCAATAACTAAGTTCCAAGATCTATCTCGCAAGAGTGGTATACAGGTTGAGTCTCCCTTATCCAAAATGCTTGGGACCAGAGGTACTTTGGATATGGGATTTTTCCGTATTTTGGAATAATTGCATACCATAGTGAGATATCATAATGATGGGACCTAAATCTAAGCACAGAATGCATTTATGTTACATATACACCTTATATACACAGCCTGAAGGTCATTTTAGCCAATATTTTTTATAACTTTGTGCATTAAACAAAGTGTGTCTACATTCACACAATCATTTATGTTTCATATACACCTTATACACACAGCCTGAAGGTCATTTTAGCCAATATTTTTTATAACTTTGTGCATTAAACAAAGTGTGTGTACATTCACACAATTCATTTATGTTTCATATACACCTTATACACACAGCCTGAAGGTCATTTAATACAATATTTTTAATAACTTTGTGTATTAAACAAAGTTTGTGTACATTGAGACATCAAAAAACAAAGGTTTCACTATCTCACTCTCACTCCAAAAAGTCCGTATTTCGGAATATTCCGTATTTCGGAATATATGGATATGGGATACTCAACCTGTATATAGAGTTTAGAGAGAACAAATGCATACAAGGAAAAACCATCTTAAAAGACAAATTAGCACTTAGCTATAGTATCACATAAAACAATGAAGTCATAGAATAAGATTATCACAAGTTCCCTAGATCAGGCTATGCCCGAAGTAATATATGTATTATAATAGGTCGACCACAGTTACCATTTGCTCAAGGGGGAAGAAGAGGCCATAGAATACTTAAATCCTATTGTCTCCATTTCATAGCTTCACTGGACATAGGAAATAATCTTTGCTATTTTTGGAAGGTCAGCTCTTTTCCAATACTGATCTAAAACAGCCCGAGTAGCGATGAAATTATGATCAATAACATATGTATATACCCCTTGTAGGGAAGAAGGGAAGTTGTGTAGAAAAACAATTTCAGGAAGCATTACGAGGGAAACATTTGTAACTTTCTTAATCAATTCAAAGATCTCATCCCATAATAGTTTAATTTTCGGGCACAGCCTGAATATGTGAATTAATGTGCCTTCCAGGCCACAGTGTCTCCAAATAATGTAGTGGATTCAGGGCAGATTTTATGTAGTTTGTCTGGGGTATGGTAGAGACCATGTATTACTGTGAACATCATTTCTGAATGGTTGATGCATTTAGACATCTTAAAAATGTTTGTGAAAACTCTCAAGCAGCCGGGGGAGTTCAAGGGAATTTGTTAATGAGAAATCATCATTTACAGGTCGTCTAGTGCAGGGGTTCTCAAACTCGGCCCTCAGGACCCCACACAGTACATGTTTTGCAGGTAACCCAGCAGGTGCACAGGTGTATTAATTACTCACTGACACATTTTAAAAGGTCCACAGGTGGAGCTAATTATTTCACTTGCAATTCTGTGAGGATACCTGCAAAACATGCACTGTGTGGGGTCCTGAGGACCGAGTTTGAGAACCTGTGGTCTAGTGTATGAGCACCTTAAGTCGGATGAGTTTATCAAAATCCAGTGTCTAATGCGTAGGTTACTTATACAGATGGAGCCACGCTAAACATGGCTCCATCTGTGCCAGGGTGCGCTCGCCTAGCAGTGCCCATGGCAGCGTCTGGGATGCGCGTGTGTGTGAGATGCGCATGTGCCCCATTCACTGCAATGGGAGAGTCTCTGTGCACTCCTGTAGCGTGGCTAGGTGCCAGGTCGCCTAGTCACGCCGGGAGTGCATGTTTGCGATGGAGCCGCATCAGATGATCTACTTTAGTTGGGACACAATACTGTGGGGCAGATGTATTAACCTGGAGAAGGCATAAGGAAGTGATAAACCAAATTCACAATTAGGAGCTGATTGGCTGGTGTTTATCACCTTGCATTTATCACTGGTTTATCACTTCCTTATGCCGTCTCCAGGCTTAATATATCTGCCCCTATGTTTGAATTTGTTGAAAGGTTTTAAGAAGAGAATTAGTGTTTAAATCCTTAATCAAGAGAATACCTAAATCATGCCAACTGTGTAATGATAGATCGGGGATAAATTTTGATAGTGCCAAAAGGGACAGATTAGAGGAGGGAAGGGAGAATTCACATAAACATGAGATTAATGTATCCCAGACTGCTAACAAATATGAAATACTTTTTAAAGACGTAGCAGAAGGAAGTCTATAGCCAAGTACCCACGGGCCGATTCGGTGAGAGATGTGTGCTGAGCGGTTCGCTCAGCACACATCTCTCCCGCCACTTAGCACAGCGCGATCTGTGCTGAGCGTGCAGGGGGAGACGGGGGGGGGCGCTCATTTCACCCAGCGGGTGAAGTGAGCGACCCGCTAGATTGGCCAATCTAGCAGCAGCGATAGCGATGCGCGGGGCTGCGCATTGCTATCGCTGTATGGGGTACACACGGAGCGATCGTGCTTAAATTCTAAGCAATCTAGTCAGATTGTTTAGAATATCGCTCCGTAAGTACCCCCCTTATGAGTACCCTTTATCCATAACAAGTCACTTAAGGGGAAACCTTTACACATGCTGGGAAAAGCAAGGCCCCCTTTGCATTTGGATCTTTGTAGGCGAGCCCTGGCTATCCCAGGTCTATTATTCTTCAAAACAAAATTAGATATGACTGAGTAAAACTTATGAAATGATTGATCGGGACCGAATAAGGAATGGCTCTGAATAGGTAAAGGATTTGAGGAAAAAGCATAATTTTAACAGAGGAGAGGCGCCCCATCCAGGAGATATCTATCACTTCTTAATGAGATCTGTAAATTGGGCAAGAAGAAGTAAGTAGTTACATGATATCACATGTGGAAATTGTGAGGGGATTTTCATTCCTAAGTATTGAAGGGACGAGGTTTGCCAGGAGTAATCATAACGGGATTATAATGTTTCCAGAAGAGATCGATCTATACCGAGGGGGAGCGTTTCAGTATTAGAAGTATTTAATATATAATACGATATATTGGAATAATTCTAAAGAATTCTGGAAGAGAAGATTCTGGATTAGTTAAAAATAATAAAACGTCATCCGCAAATAAGCAAATTTTATGATGTACTGTTCCTATTGGGAACTCGTGCAACTGTGTAGAACTTATTTTTTCCGCTAAGGGCTCTATCACTAAAGCGAAAATTAGGGGTGATAGGGGGCACCCTTACCAGGTACCACTAGAGATAGGGAAGGAGTTTAAATGAAACCCATTGCTGAAAAAGCGTGCGGTAGGGTTAGAATATAGATGTAAAATGGCTATCTAAAATGGGCCTGAGAATCTGAATTTACTTAGTTAGAACCTCAGTCATAGTGTATCCTATCAAAATAAAATTCTGCATCGAGTGAAAGCAATAATAGTGTCTGGGTAATAGAGTGAGCTTTCAGCAGAGAAAATACCCTTCTTGTATTATCTGGAACATGTCTGCCCACCTGGTTCCGGGCGACCAAATTGGGGATTAGTGGGTTTAGCCGATTTCCAACTAGTTTAGCATAGCAAAAACAGCGACAGAAAATGCGTACGCATTGCAGCTGCTTTCAGTGACAGGAAGCCGGCATTTATGGGTGGAAACCCGCCATTTTCTGGGTGTGTCTGAAAAAAACACAGGCGTGCCCAGGTGTTTTTAAGGAGGGCCTCTGACGTCAGCGATGACCACTTCCAGCCTCTTGTTTAGCAAAAATTGTGGACGACCCTGCCTTGCGCAGATAGGAAAAATCTTTGGTGTTCTGGAAAATGCGTATGGTTTTGCGATCAGCCCGCATATTGCAATTTTATGATGGGTGTTTTTTCCCTATTTCTGGGCGGCAACTATTTGATGGCAGAAACTGCAATCCTTACTGAATCGGGTCCATAGTCCTGAGGCTACAGCAGGGGGAGATGTAATAGAAAATAGTCTAGAAAAGATTGTATAAGTGCTAACGAAGGTTGAAGTATATTGTTCTCGATTAAAATGATATAGCCCCTCGTAATAAGAGGCAAAGAGATTTGCAATATCTTTGGGATTAGAGAGTGAAGAGCCATCTGATTTAGATAAAGCTTTAATTCTATTCATTATATTTTTCCCTCATAGTTTACATGCTAACAGTTTACTAGCTCTGTTTTTTAAAGTATAAAACTTCTGATTCAATTTAGCAATTACACATTGCATGTGGGAAAGGTGTAGTCTGTTAAGTTTCTGTTTATCTTCAGTTAGGGCTGCAAGAGTAGCACAGTCTTTGGGAGATTTTTTTGTGTTGGGATTATAGCGTCACTACCTCTTTCTCATACACTAACTGAACTTCACGATTACCTTGCTTAATCTGTGCCATTGCCTGAATCGCAGCTCCTCTCATAACCGCCTTAAAAGTGCACCAATGATTGGTGATGGAGGTATTGCAGAATCATTGACTTCTAGATACGAAGTCAATGCTTGTTGTAAGATATTGAGTCCATCCTAATCTTTTAAAACATAGGACCTAATTCAGACCTGATCGAAGCAGCAACATTTTTCTCTAATGGGCGAAACCATGTGCACTGCAGGTGGGGCAGATAGAACATGTGCAGAAAGAGTGAGATTTGGGTGGGGTGTGATCAAACTGAAATCTAAATTGCAGTGTAAAAATAAAGCAGCCAGTATTTACTGTGCACAGAAACAAAATAACGCACCCAAATCTAACTCTCTCTGCACATGTTATAGCTGCCCACCTGGAGTGCACATGGTTTTGCCCATTAGAGAAAGATTTTCCTGCTGCGATCAAGTCTGAATTGGGCCCATAGTCCTGTAGTCTCCAAGGTCATAGGTAAGGACTAGTCGTTTTAGAAGACCAAGACAACACTAAGCGAGCATGATTGGACCATATTATCGGTAATATCTCAACCCTGGGGATAAGTTGCAATGACCATTTGTCGGTGAGGAGGTCAATTCTCGAATACGATTTGTGTACAGCAGAATAACAGGTGTAATCTTTTACTCCAGAATTTCTGATCCTCCATGCGTCATATAAATCGAATTCTGCCAGTAAATTTGAGAAAGATAAAGCTAGAGCACGTGATGCTGCAGTAGAGTGTTTGTCGAGTGAGGAGGATTTGTCTCACTGGGGATCAGGGGAAAGATTAAAATCTCCCATTATAAATACTGCACCCTTTTTAACTTCCTGTAATTCTCGGAAGAAGTTTTTGAGGAAACGAGGTTGTCTAGTATTAGGGGCATATAATGATGTGAGAGTAACATATCTAGAATGTATCTTGCCTACTAAAATTAGGTATCTACCATTACTATCCACACATTTATTGAAGATAGTTCTTAATGACATTGGCTGTATGTTTGGGGTCATTGTTGTCACGCTCGGCGTAAGTTGGGGTTCCGACAACCGAGATTTGGCTGAAGGGACAGCTACCTGTGAGGAGAGTAAACGAAATGGCTGAATGTAATTCCTCCTCATGGGGTGGAAGCCAAACTAAGTGTTAACGTTGGCCGGAGGGCGTAAAGAAAAGGAGGACTTTGTAGGAAGATAACTGTAGTTTTAATGAATATTGGAGAAATAGAATAAACTGGAAGAATCATACCCCTTTTTCACCTACGAGCACGGGTCGCAGCCGGGAGCCTGACACGGGAGCTGCCCGGCTGCGACCCGTGCTCAGCCCCTTTCCCATTAGCAGTCACCAACCCAGCATATTGCCGGGTTGGTGACGCTGCTAGTGATGCGGCAGGGGCGGCGCTGGGAGATCACATGATCTCCCAGCGCCGCCCTTCCATACAGTGTAAACGGGAGCCATGTCGCATCGACACAGCTCCCGTTTACACTACAACCCTACCCGGATCATTCCCGTGTCCTACCCAAGTAAATAGCCGGGTAGGATTCACGGGTAACTTGATCTGATTTGTTTGCGGGGGGACCCTTTTCCACTTGCAAAAAACTCGGGTAAATGCGCGCCCCCGTGCATTTACCCGTGTTTTTTGAGCTAGTGGAAAAGGGGTATTAGAGTCTATGGTTAAATGACGTGAAGAGTGAAGCTGAAGAACTCCGGTAAAGAAGAACTGAAGACTGTGTTTTATGATTAAAAGACGAAGCTGAAGAACTTGGACTTTGAAGAAATGAAGACTGTGGTTTGTGATTGGAAGACGAGGCTGAAGAACTTGGAGTTTGAAGAAATGAAGACGTCTGCGGGAACCGTCATTAGCACCAGGAGCTCCTCTACGACCTGGGACCCCGTGAGCGCTTCCACGAGTGGCAACGGACTTAGCAGGACTGCAGCAGCGTTTAGGTAACCGAGGGATGAGAGTGACCAGGGAACCAGAAGTAACCTGGTAGCACAGAGCTGGAGAACCTTTCACAAGGAGGTAACTTGAAGCACTGGCACTCTGAGCCAGCCCCCTTTTGTAAGGGGAGAACACGCAGGATTGGCTGGACACAGATTGGGAACTTCATTGGTAATACTCTGGTCTCCAACATGGCTGCCCCCAGCACATGAGACATACTTAGCTGTTAGCACACAGCTTTAGCCAGCTTCTGTCTCTGACACACTATACTGTGTCACCACTAGAGGACCTTACCGCAGCGATCCCCGCCGCAGCGCTGGCTCTCCAGACCCTTGGCCCTTGGTAGCCGCACATCTGTCCAGGAAGACCCGCCGCCAGGAGTTCCCTGCCGCCGCAGCCGCGCCAACCAGCGGGACGGTAACCCGCGGGAGCACCTGCTGGTGGTAAGGCTCTGGAGCCTGACAGTACCCCCCTTTTTAGGGTGGGCTCTGAACACCCTTGTGCTTTCATCGGATTCTTGGTATGAAAGGCCCGCACTAATCTTGGAGCGTGGACGTCCTCTTCAGAAACCCAGGACCTTTCCTCCGGTCCATTTCCCTTCCAATCAATAAGATATTGGAGACGACCATATCTTTTACGACAGTCAAGGATCCTATGAACTTCAAATTCTTCTCCTTGAGCAGCTTGCACTTTGGGAGGTCTAGGTAGTGCAGCCCGAAAATGATTAAGTATGAGAGGCTTCAGTAAGGAGATTTGAAATGCATTTGGGATCTTCAAGTGCAGAGGCAATGTCACTTTTTATGCTACTGGATTCAATACTTTTTCAATAGGATATGGTCCAGTGAATCTGGGGGCAAATTTCTTGGAAGGGACCTTGAGTTTTAAGTTTCGAGTAGCAATCCAGACTTGATCACCCACTTTGAGACAAGGGACAGCCTTCCATTTCCAATCTGCAAAAAATTTGTATTTATTGGATGTTTTAAGCAAAGCCTCATGAACTTGTTTCCACATCTTAGTGAATTGCTGAAGGGCTAACTCTGCGGCAGGTACTTCGAGAGCTGGAAGAGATTGGAAAGCAGGAACACGTGGATGAAGTCCATAATTCACATAAAAGGATTTGGAATGGGTAGCGGAATGGTAGAGATTATTGTGAGCAAATTCAGCAAATAGAAGATAGTCCAGCCAATCATCCTGAGAAGAAGACATGAAGAGTCGTAGGAAAGTCTCTAAGTCTTGGTTCACTCTCTCAGTCTGGCCATCCGTTTGGGGATGGTATGCAGAGGAGAAACTTAATTCCATTCCAAGAGCTGAACTCAGTGCTCTCCAGAATTTAGCCACAAATTGAGGCCCCTCAATCGGAAACTATCTCTTGTGGAAGTCCATGTAACCGGAAGATGTCTGATACGAACAATTTTGATAGTTGTGGAGCGGTTGGAAGACCTGTAAGCAGAGTCGGATTAAGGGGGGGGGAGGGGCCCAGGGGGTACGTACCCTGGGCCCCACAGTTTTAGGGCCCCCCCGGCTGGAGTAGCTCTGTCCCAGCTCTGAAGTCCTGCCAGCAAGAGCAGCAGCATTGTGCTACAGTCAGCACACGCTGCTGCGTGTTGGCAGTTCTGTAGTGTTGCAGGGAGCCTCCCTGCTTTCTTCTGCCTGTGCGGGTGTGTAGGGGGGCTCCCCCCCCCCTCTGGATTTACCCATAGCTGAGGGGCCAAAATCCCATTTAAAAAAATCCCGGAATTTGCATAAGGGGGCGTGGCCACGCATCCCGTGATTAGGCCACGCCCTGAACCCGAAGCAGGCACAGCAATGAGATAGGGCCCCCTGTCTCATATGCCCTGGGCCCCCCCGGACTCATAATCCGCCCCTGCCTGCGAGTGTGACAAAGTGCGCCACTTTGGAAAATCGGTCCACAATGACCCAAATGGTGTTTCGTCCTCTGGAGACAGGTAGGTCAGCTATAAAATCCATGGAGATGTGTGTCCAGGGTTTTTGTGGAACCGATAGCGGATGAAGAAGACCCAATGGTGATCCTCTTGGACTTTTATGTTGGGCGCACTTTGGGCAGGCAGCTATGAATTCCAAAACATCCGTCTTCAGATGAGGCCACCAATAGGAGCGTTGGATGAACTTAGGAGTTTTGAGGCTACCTGCGTGTCCATACACGGTGAGGTATGAGCCCACGTGAGCAGTCTTTTTCGGAGTTCTGGTGCAACAAAGGTTTTTCCCGGTGAAGGAAGCGAAGTAGTATGAGTTGCAGCAAAGGAGGCAGGATCTAGGATAAATTGTCTGTCCGGAAGATCTGTGGACTCATCTGAACACAATGAACGAGAGGGCGCATCTGCTTTCCGATTAAGAGACCCTAGAAGATAACTAAGCTTGAAAGAAAAACGGGAGAAGAACAGCGCCCACCTGGCTTGCCGTGGGTTTAAACATCGGGCGGTCTGAAGATATAAAAGATTTTTGTGATCCGTGGTTACTTAGATTGGGTGCTGAGCTCCTTCCAGCAAGTACCTCCACTCTTGAAAAGCAAGTTTTATGGCAAGCAATTCTTGTTCTCCAATGGCGTAGTTTTGTTCTGCCGAAGAGAATCTTGAGGAAAAATAAGCACAAGGATGAGCTTTCTGATCCTCGAAGTACTGGGATAAGATGGCCCCCACTCTTACTGAAGAAGCATCCACCTCCACCTGAAAAGGACGACTGAGATCAGGTTGCCGAAGGATAGGAGCAGACATGAAGGCCTCTTTTAGAAACAAAAAGGCTTTTAGTGCCTCAGGTGGCCAAGCTGCAGAATTACACCCTTTTTTTGTTAGTGCTGTAATCGGGGCAATGATAGAGGAATAATCTTTAATAAACTTCATATAGAAATTGGCGAAGCCTAAAAAAACGCTGGATTCCCTTCAGAGTGGTAGGAAGGGTCCAATCTCTGATTGCTTGGACTTTGGCAGGATCCATCTGTAATTCCCTCCCGGAAATGACCTAAAAAAGGGATGGAGGGAACCTCAAACGTGCACTTCTCCAGTTTACAAAAGAGTCTATTTTCCCTTAGACACAAGATACACAACCAGGCACTTATAGAGGAGATCTCGGAATAATTTGTTGACATAATTCTGGAAGACTGCTGGAGCTTTGCATAAGCCAAAGGGCATCACCAGATATTCGTAATGCCTGTTGCGAGTATTGAACGCAGTCTTCCACTCGTCTCCTGTGCAAATGCGTATAAGGTTATAAGCTCCACGCAGGTCCAATTTGGTGAAAATGGTAGCCCCCTTTACTCGGTCAAATAGTTCGGGAATCAAGGGCAAGGGGCATCTGTTTTTAACTGTAACTTCGTCGAGGCCCCGGTAGTCGATGCAAGGCCGTAGGCCCCCGTCCTTCTTCTTAACAAAACCCCCCCCCTGTCCCGGGTGGAGAAGAGGAAGGGCGAAGGAACCCTTTAGCCAAATTCTCCTGTATATACTCAGACATCACTTGGGTTTCCGCGAGAGATAAAGGGTTCGCTCGGCCTCTGGGGGGTGTTTTACCAGGCAGTAAATTGATAGGCCAGTCCCAACTTCAGGTGGGGAGGCAAGGTATCCATCCCTTGCTTACTGAAGACATCCAGAAAGGGCTGATGGCATCTGAGAGATCAGTGGAGTGTAGGGTAAGGAGTGGCTTGACGGTGGATAAACAGCTTTGAGAACACGACTCCCCCCAAGCGAGTACATCCATAGTTTGCCAATCCAAGCAGGGGGTTGTGCTCCTGTAACCATGGGAATCCTAGGATTATTTTTTGAGAGGCTTTGGGAATTACCAGGAAAGAGATAACTTCAGAATGGAGAATACCAACTTTCATTTTTAGAGGAACTGTATGATGGGTGATGATCCCTTCAGGGATATAACTTCCGTCAACCGCGGTGATAGAGATAGCTCGCACCAAACGAGTGTTTGGTATTTCAGACTGTCGGACTAAGGCGGAAGTAATGAAACTTTCTGCAGCTCCAGAATCCAAAAGTGCTGTAACATGAAGGGAGGTAGAGGGAAGTTCCAGACATACAGCTAACAGTGATTCCTTCCTGGTAAATTGGTTGGGGAATGCTCCTAGCTTAACCTCTCCTGCGTAAGCTAGGAGCGGGAGTTTCCCGGTTGTTGAATACAAGACTTAACAAAGTGGTCGGCCGCCCCACAATACATGCAGAGGTTGCCCTGTCTGCATCTTTGACATTCCTCATTGGTGAGACGAGAGCAGTTGACCTGCATGGGTTTCTTCAGTAGACGGTGAGGATGGTCTAGGTATGGATCTGGGATCTCCATATTTTGATTGACAAAGGGTCAAAATTTCAAAGTGATACGTGGATTAGGCACTGAGATGTGAATTTTTTTCCAGATACACCTCACAAAAAACAGATCATCAGGAGTGCCATGGGGTTTATACCAAAGCTCCAG
Source organism: Pseudophryne corroboree (assembly GCF_028390025.1). Classification (NCBI taxonomy): domain Eukaryota; kingdom Metazoa; phylum Chordata; class Amphibia; order Anura; family Myobatrachidae; genus Pseudophryne; species Pseudophryne corroboree. The sequence goes on along the minus strand of NC_086446.1, from coordinate 350,347,106 downwards.
TACGGGCGGGAAAGTGCGTATGACCCTGCAGCACCGATTGACCGAACTTGAGGTCTTCATCGGCCAAGGTGTCAAACTTGTAGAATTTTGCAAATGTGTTTGACCCCGACCAAGTAGCTGCTCGGCAAAGTTGCAATGCCGAGACCCCCTGGGCAGCCGCCCAGGGTGAGCTCACCTTCTTAGTGGAATGGGCCTTCACCGACGTCGGTAACGGCAATCCAGCCGTAGTATGAGCGTGCTGAATCGTACTTCTGATCCAACGTGCAATAGTCTGCTTGGAAGCAGGACACCCAATCTTGTTGGGAGCATACAGGACAAACAACAACTCTGTTTTCCGTATACGAGCTGTTCTAGTGACATAAATTTTCAAAGCCTTAACCACGTCTAGAGACTTTGACTCGGTGAACGTGTCAGTAACTACTGACACCACAATAGGCTGGTTTATGTGGAAAGAAGAAACCACCTTTGGAAGAAAATGTTGACGAGTTCGCAACTCTGCCCTATCTTCATGGAGACAAGGCCCCCAACTCAGACACCCGCCGTGTGGATGCCAATGCCAAAAGCATCACCACTTTCCAAGTGAGAAACTTCACCTCTATCTCTTGTAGAGGCTCAAACCAGTCCGATTGGAGGAACTACAACACCACATTAAGGTCCCATGGTGCCACTGGAGGCACAAATGGAGGCTGGATGTGCAGAACCCCTTTGACGAAGGTCTGAACCTATAGAAGAGAGGCCAATTGTTTCTGGAAGAACACCGACAAGGCCAAAATCTGGACCTTGATTGATCCCAATCTGAGGCCCGCCTCCATACCAGCCTGTAGAAAATGGAGAAAACGTCCCAAGTGAAACTCTTCTGTAGGAGCCTTCTTGGATTCACACCAAGATACATACTTTCTCCAAATACAGTGGTAATGTTTCGACGTTACTCCCTTCCTGGCCTGAATAAGAGTGGGGATGACTTCCTTGGGAATACCCTTTCGGGCTAGGATCCGGCGCTCAACAGCCATGCCGTCAAACGTAGCCGCGGTAAGTCTTGATACACACACGGCCCCTGCTGTAGCAGGTCCTCGCGAAGAGGAGGAGGCCGAGGATTTTCTAGGAGCTACTCCTGAAGATCTGGGTACCAAGCCCTCCTTGGCCAGTCTGGGGCAATGAAGATTGCTCGAACTCTTGTTCTTCTTATGATCCTGAGCACTTTTGGGATCAGCGGAAGTGGAGGGAAGACATACACTGACGGGAAAACCCACTGGGCCACTAATGCATCCACCGCTATCGCTTGAGGGTCTCTCGACCTGGAACAGTATCTCTGAAGCTTCTTGTTAAGACAAGATGCCATCATGTCTACTTGAGGAACTCCCCAAAGACTTGTCACCTCTTTGAAGACTTCTTGGTGGAGGCCCCACTCTCCTGGATGGAGGTCGTGTCTGCTGAGGAAGTCTGCTTCCCGGTTGTCTACTCCCGGAATGAATATTGCCGACAGAGCTTTTAGATGTCTTTCTGCCCAGAGGAGGTTCTTCGTCACCTCTACCATTGCCGCTCTGCTTTTCGTTCCGCCCTGCCTGTTTATGTACGCGACTGCTGTTACATTGTCCGACTGGATCTTGAAGATGTACCGCTTATTGAAGGCCGTTGTAAATGACTCTCAGTTCCAGCATGTTTATGTGAAGGCAGGCATCCTGTTTTGACAATCGTCCTTTGAAGCTTTCTCCTTGAGTGACAGCTCCCCAGCCTCGGAGAATTGCATCCGTGGTTACCAGGAGCCAGTCCTGGATCCCGAACCTGCGTCCCTCTAGTAGGTGAGAGTTGTGTAGCCACCACAGGAGCGAAATCCTGGTTTTTGTCGACAGGATTATCTTTCGGTGCATGTGTAGGTGGGAACCCGACCACTTGTCCAACAGGTCCCACTGGAATACTCTGGCATGGAACCTGCCAAACTGTATGGCCTCGTAGGCCGCCACCATCTTCCCCAACAACCGAATGCACTGATGAATCGACACCCTGGATGGTTTCAATAATAAGAATTTACTCACCGGTAATTCTATTTCTCGTAGTCCGTAGTGGATGCTGGGAACTCCGTAAGGACCATGGGGAATAGACGGGCTCCGCAGGAGACTGGGCACTCTAAAAGAAAGATTAGGTACTATCTGGTGTGCACTGGCTCCTCCCTCTATGCCCCTCCTCCAGACCTCAGTTAGGGAAGCTGTGCCCGGAAGAGCTGACACAACAAGGAAAGGATTTGGAATCCAGGGTAAGACTCATACCAGCCACACCAATCACACTGTACAACTTGTGATAACCATACCCAGTTAACAGTATGAACAACAACTGAGCCTCATTTAACGGATGGCTCATAACAATAACCCTTTAGTTAAGCAATAACTATATACATGTATTGCAGAGAGTCCGCACTTGGGACGGCGCCCAGCATCCACTACGGACTACGAGAAATAGAATTACCGGTGAGTAAATTCTTATTTTCTCTGACTTCCTAGTGGATGCTGGGAACTCCGTAAGGACCATGGAGATTATACCAAAGCTCCCAAACGGGCGGGAGAGTGCGGATGACTCTGCAGCACCGCATGAGCAAACTCAAGGTCCTCCTCAGCCAGGGTATCAAACGTGTAGAACTTAGCAAACTTGTTTGACCCCGACCAAATAGCAGCTCGGCAAAGCTGTAAAGCCGAGACCCATCGGGCAGCCGCCCAAGAAGAGCCCACCTTCCTTGTGGAATGGGCTTTCACCATTTTGGATGCGGCAATCCAGCCGCAGAGTTAACCAGCTGAATCGTGCTATAGATCCAGCGAGCAATAGTCTGCTTCGAAACAGGAGCGCCAACCTTGTTGGCTGCATACAGAATAAACAGCGAGTCAGACTTTCTGACTCCCGCCGTTCCGGAAACATAAATTTTCAAAGCCCGGACTACGTCCAGCAACTTGGAATCCTCCAAGTCCCTAGTAGCCGCAGGCACCACAATAGGCTGGTTCAAATGAAACGATGATACCACCCTAGGGAGAAATTGGGGACGAGTCCTCAATTCTGCCCTGTCCATATAGAAGATCAGATAAGGGCTTTTACATGACAAAACCGCCAATTCTGACACACGCCTAGCCGAAGCTAAGGCCAATAGCATGACCACTTTCCACGTGAGATATTTTAGCTCCACGGTCTTAAGTGGCTCAAACCAGTGGGATTTCAGGAAATCCAACACAACGTTAAGATCCCAAGGTGCCCCAAAAGGAGGCTGAATATGCAGCACCCCCGGAACAACGTCTGAACTTCAGGCAGTGAAGCCAGTTCTTTTTGAGAGAAAATGGATAGGGCCGAAATCTTGACCTTTATGGATCCTAATTTTAGGCCCATAGTCACTCCTGACTGTAGGAAGTGCAGGAATCGACCCCGCTGGAATTCCTCTGTAGGGCCTTCCCGGCCTCACACCAAGCAACCTATTTTCGCTATATACAGTGAAAAAGTCTTGCTGTCACGTCTTTCCTAGCCTTTATCAGCGTAGGAATAACTGCATCCGGAATGCCCTTTTCCGCTATGATTCGGCGTTCAACTGCCATGCCGTCAAATGCAGCCGCGGTAAGTCTTGGAACAGACAGGGCCCCTGTTGCAACATGTCCTGTCTGAGAGGCAGAAGCCCTGAGTCCTCTGAGAGCATTTCTTGCAGCTCTGGGTACCGAGTCCTTCTTGGCCAATTCGGAGCAAAGAATATTGTTCTCACTCCTCCTTTTATTACAATTCTCAGCCCTTGGGTATGAGAGGAAGAGGAGGGAATACATAGACCGACTGGAACACCCACGGTGTTACTAGCGCGACCACAGCTATCACCTGAGGGTCCCTTGACCCGGCGTAAAACCTTTTTTAGCTTTTTATTGAGGTGGGACGCCATCTAGTCCACCTGAGGCAGTTCCCATCAATTTGCAAACTGCGTGAAGACTTCCTGATGAAGTCCCCACTTTCCCGGGTGGAGGTCGTGCCTGCTGAGGAAGTCTGCTTCCCAGTTGTCCACTCCCGAAATGAACACTGCTGACAGTGCGCTTACTTGATTCTCCGCCCAGCGAAGAATTCTGGTGGCTTCTACCCTCGCCACCCTGCTCCTTGTGCCGCCTTGGCGGTTTACATGAACCCCTGCGGTCTGACTGGATCAGAACCGGTTGGTCGCGAAGCAGGATCTCCGCTTGACTTAGGGCGTTGTATATGGCCCTTAGTTCCAGGATATTGATGTGGAGGCAAGTCTGTTGACTTGACCACAGACCTTGGAAATTTCTTCCCTGTGTAACTGCCCCCCACCCTTGGAGGCTTGCATCCGTGGTCACCAGGATCCAGTCCTGAATGCCGAATCTGCGGCCCTCGAGAAGGTGAGCACTCTGCAGCCACCACAGGAGAGACACCCTGGCCAGGGGGATAGGGTGATTAACCGATGCATCTGAAGAGGTGATCCGGACCACTTGTCCAGTAAGTCCCATTGGGAGGTCCTCGCATGGAACCTGCCTAAGGGGATGGCCTCGTATGATGCCACCATCCTTCCCAGGACTCGAGTGCAGTGATGCACTGACACCTGTTTTGGTTTTAATAGATTCCTGACCAGTGTCATGAGCTCCTGAGCTCTCTCTATCGGGAGATAAACCCTTTTCTGGTCTGTGTCTAGGATCGTGCCTAGGAGAGGCAGATGAGCTGTAGGAACCAACTGCGACTTTGGAATATATAGAATCCAGCCGTGTTGCCGTTACACTTCCAGAGAAAGTGATACGCTGTTCAGCAACTGCTCTCTTGATCTCGCTTGTATGAGGAGATCGTCCAAGTACGTGATAATAGTGACACCTTGCTTCCGCAGGAGCACAATCATATCCGCCATTACCTTGGTTATGACAATCCCGTACCGCAATTCTGAGGTACGCCTAATGAGGTGGATAAATGGGGACATGAAGGTATGCATCCCTTATGACCCGATTCACGATAAAGTCTCCCTCTTTTTAGGCTTGCCCTGACCGCTCTTAGCGATTCCATCTTGAACTTGAACCTTCTGATTTTTAATTCAATATGGGTCTGACCGAACCGTCTGGTTTCGGGATTACAACATGGTCGAATAACAACACCCTCTTGTGGAAGGAGGGGACCCTTGACCACCACCTGTTAAAGATACAATTTGTGAATTGCAGTTAACACTGGCTCCCTCTCTTGGGGGAAAGCCTGCAGGGCCGTCGGTGAGGGGGCATCTTCTCACAGTCCAGCTTGTATCCCTGAGACACAATATCTATTGCCCAGGGACCTAACAGGGAGTGAACCCACTTGTGGCTGAACTTACGAAGGCGTGTCCCCACCGGGCCTAGCTCTGCCTGTGGAGCCCCAGCGGCATAGGTGGATTTTTGTAGGGGCCGGGGAGGACTTCTGTTCCTGGGAACTAGCTGTGTTGATCCCGGCTCTGACAAGAAAGGACGCACCTCAGACTTTCTTGTTTCTTTATTCGAAAGGCTGCATTTAATAATGTCGTGCTTTCTTAGGCTGTGCAGGAATATAAGGCAAACTAGCAGAATTACCAGCTATAGCTGTGGAGACCAGGCCCGAGAACCCTTCTCCACACAATCCTCAGCCTTCCATATGCCTCTTAAGTCGGCATCATCTGTCCAATGCATATTCTACAGGACACGTCAAGCAGAGATCGACATAGCTTTGACTCTAGGACCCAGTATACTCATGTCTCTTTGGGCATGCTTTATAACTATATATCTATCACTTAAGACAGCATCTTTAATATATTTACTAGGGTCTCAATATCTGCTGATAAGGTACCTGTACACGCTGCCACAGCGCTATAAACCCATGCTGACACAATCGCCGGTCTGGGTAGTATACTAGAATGTGCACGCTATCTGCAGGATCCCTGAGAATAGCAAGTGCTACCGTCTGTGCAAACAGGACACCCTAGGGGAAGATTCTCAACACATCCTGGCCCTAGTGGGGAAAGGATACAGCCTGAGAATTCTCTTGTGGGAAGCTGCCGTCTCTTGTCTGGAGATTCCCGCTCTTTTTCCTCATGAGAGGAGGGAAATTTACCTCAGCATTCTTCCCCTTAAACATGTGTACTCTCGTGTCAGGGACAGATGAGTCATCAGTGATATGCAAATCATCTTTTTTTTCAATAATCATATATTGAATACCTTCTAGCCATCTTGGCTGTAACTTTGCATTATCGTAGTCGACAGTGGAGTTAAACTCCGTGTCGATACCAGTGTTTGTTATTTTGGATAGTGAGCATTGTGAGACTCTGAAGGTCTCTGTGACATAGGGACAGACATGGGTAGATTTCCTGTCTGTTCCCTAACCATTTGTGCAATAAATTCACCTTAGCACTTACACATATCCAAACAGGTGTCGGCGTTGTCGACGGAGACACCCTCTCACACACATATCCGCTCTATCACCTCCTTAGAGGAGCCTTTTACCTCAGACATGTCGACACACGCATACCGACACACCACACACACAGGGGATGCTCTATTTGAGGACAGTTCCCCCACAAGGCCCTTTGGAGAGACAGAGAGAGAGTATGCCAGCACACACCCCAGCGCTATATAACCTAGGGATTACACTACAACTCAGTGTTTACCCAGTAGCTGCTGTATATACAATTTTTGCGCCTAAATTTATGTGCCCCCCCCCCCCCCTCTCTTTTCACCCTTTGTGTACCAGGATACTGCAGGGGAGAGCCTGGGGAGCTTCCTTCCAGCGCAGCTGTGAAGAGAAAATGGCGCTGGTGTGCTGAGGAAGAAGGCCCCGCCCCCTCAGCGGCGGGCTTCTGTCCTGTTTCTGACTAAAAATGGTGGGGGTTTTACACATATACAGTCACAGACTGTATTATGTGTATTTTTATGCCAAAGGTATTTTTATTGCTGCCCAGGGCGCCCCCCCCAGCGCCCTGCACCCTACAGTGACCGGAGTGTGTGGTGTGCTGTGGGAGCAATGGCGCACAGCTGCGGTGCTGTGCGCTACCTTAATGAAGACAGGAGTCTTCTGCCGCCGATTTCATCGCTTCTCTTCTGTCTTCTGGCTCTGCAAGGGGGACGGCGGCGCGGCTCCGGGAACGGACGATCGAGGTCAGGCCCTGTGTTCGAACCCTCTGGAGCTAATGGTGTCCAGTAGCCTAAGAAGCACAAGCTAGCTGCAAGCAGGTAGGTTTGCTTCTCTCTCCTCAGTCCCACGTAGCAGTGAGTCTGTTGCCAGCAGATCTCACTGAAAATAAAAAACCTAACAAATACTTTCTTTCTAGCAAGCTCAGGAGAGCCCACTAGGAGCACCCAGCTCTGGCCGGGCACAGATTCTAACTGAGGTCTGGAGGAGGGGCATAGAGGGAGGAGCCAGTGCACACCAGATAGTACCTAATCTTTCTTTTAGAGTGCCCAGTCTCCTGCGGAGCCCGTCTATTCCCCATGGTCCTTACGGAGTTCCCAGCATCCACTAGGACGTCAGAGAAATCTGTTTTACCAGTTTCTGGATTTCCAGAGCCTTTTCCACCGGAAGAAATACTCTCTGAACTTCTGTGTCCAGGATCATCCCGAGAAAAGACAACCTTGTCGTCGGTTCCAACTGTGACTCTGGATAATTTATGATCCAACCATGTTGTTGGAGTATCTACAGGGAGAGTGTGATGTTTTGTAACAACTGCTCCCTGGATCTCACCTTTATCATCAGGAGATCGTCCAGATAAGGAATTATATTGACTCCTTTTTGACACAGGAGAACCATCATCTCCGCCATCACCTTGGTGAATACCCTCGGCGCCATGGAGAGACCGAAAGGTAACGTCTGGAATTGGTAATGGCAATCCTGAACCGCGAATCTCAGATAGGCCTGGTGAGGAAGGTAAATGGGAACATGCAGGTAAGCACCCCCTTCTCCAGACTGGAAATCACTGCTCTCAGTGATTCCATTTTGAACTTGATACGTTTCAAGTAGAAATTCAGATTTTCAGGTTTAGGATCGGTCTGACCGAGCCATCCAGCTTCGGAACTACAAAGAGGCTTGAATAAAACCCCTCCCCTTGTTGTGACACAGGTACCAGGACTATGACCTGATCCTGACATAATTTTTGGATTGCCGCTGTTACTGCTTCTCTGTCTGGAGGAGAAGCTGCCAAGGTCGATTTGAAAAATCGGCATGGGGGAATGTCTTGAAACTCCAGTTTGTATCCCTGGGATACGATTTGCAACACCTAGGGATCCAGGCCAGACAGAATCCAACGTTGGCTGAACAGCTTGAGACGTGCCCCCACCCGAGCGGCCTCCTGCAAGGGAGCCCCAGCGTCATGCTGAAGATTTGGCAGAAGTAGGGGTAGACTTCTGCTCCTGGGAACTTGAAATCGCTGTGGACTTCTTTCCCCCACCAGCAAAGAAGGGGGAACCTGTCGCTTTTTTGTATTTATTGGGCCGAAAGGACTGCTTGTGTGGGTGATAGGTCTTCTTTGACGGTGCAGGCGCAGAGGGTAAAAATGTCGACTTACCTGCGGTAGCCGCTGTGACTAACGCATCCAGTCCTTCGTCAAATAAGGCCTCACCTTTATATGGGAGAGCCTCTATGTTTCTTTTGGAATCTGCGTCCGCGTTCCACTTTCCGACCATTTTTCAATAGCGCGACTCACCCACGCGCAGGAAATAGTGGGCCTGAGCAGCGTACCATTGGCAACATAAATGGATTTTAATGTAGTTTACATTTTGCGGTCTGCTGGCTCCTTTAGTGAAGCCATGCCAGGTGCAGGGAGAATTACGGTACCTTCTTTGTCAACCTGTACAGTGCACTGTCTAACACAGGGGGTGACTCCCATTTTTTTCTGTCCTCTGCTGGGAAAGGATAAGCTATTTGAATCCTCTTGGGAATACGAAATTTCTTATCAGGATTCACCCACATCCCTTCAAAGAGAGTGTTTAGCTCGTGGGAAGGAGGGAAAGTAACTTTGGGTTTCTTTTCTTTACAGAAATACGCCTTCTCCTGAGGTACAGGAGTGGCCTCCGTGACTTCCAAAACTTCCCTTATAGCTATAATCATATATTGTATATTTTTTGCCAATTTATGATCTATTTCTCTGGAGTCACTATCGTCGACACAAGAATCAGTGGCCGTGTCGGTATCAGTATTCACAATATTCGCAAATGGTCTCTTATGTGACCCAGAGGGGTCGCCTGCAGATGGAAGAACAGAGCCCTGAAAAATCACATCTTCCACAGATTTTCTCCAACACTCAGCATGAGATACAGACTTATCTAATCTCCTATTGATATGATGCATACTATCACGTATTTCTTTCACCCATGCAGGCTCTTGGTATGTCGGCAGCACCACCCCTTTACCACTCTGTGTCCCTAAAATGGCTTCCTCCGGGGAGGAACTCCCTGTCTCAGACATGTCACACACGTGTACAACACCCACACAGACACACTGGCACTTATAGGGGACAGACCCACAGTAAAATCTGTCAGAGGGACACAGTTTAGGAGCAGCCAGTTCACAACCCCAGCGCCAGTATCTACACAGAATGAACACAGAATGCCCACAGACAAGCAGCGCTTTTTACACAGTAATTCACACTTGTAATGCACCAAAAACGCATGTGCCCCCCCTTATTTTCACCCTGATACTTGTAGTCAGAAGTGGAGGAAAGGACCAGCGTTGTCCCTGCAGCCTGAGGAGAGAGAGAGGAAATGACGCTGAGCAGTGTGCTGGCTGCCTGAGGAAGAAGCTCCGCCCCCGCAATGGCGCGTTTTTCACTCAGTAATCCTTTATAATATTTATACTGGCGGGGGTAGGGCTGTGCCAGAGGCATCTTATGCCCCCTTTTTGCCAGTTTATAGGTATTTTTGCTGCCCAGGGCGCCCCCCCCCCTCCCGCGCCCTGCAGTGCCTGTGTGTGTGGTCAGCATGGCGCGCTGCGCTCCCGCCAGCCGCGCTGTACCTCAGCCGTCACTTTTCTTGATAGAAGATCTGTCTTCTGGCTCTGCGAGGGGGGCGACGGCGTGCTGTGGGAGTGAGCATCTAGACACGGCTAGTGTTCAGTACCCTTCAGGAGCTAATGGTGTCCTGTCAGCCAGTAGCAGAGCCATGAAACTCTTCAGGAAGTTGGTTCCTTCTTCTGCCCCCTCAGTCCCACGAAGCAGGGAGTCTGTTGCCAGCAGTTCTCCCTGAAAATACAAAAAATTAACATACTGTAAGTCTTTTCAGAGAAACTCAGTAGAGCTCCAGTGCATCCAGTCTGCCTGGGCACATTTCTAAAACTGAGGTCTGGAGGAGGGGCATAGAGGGAGGAGCCAGTTCACACCCTTTGAAAAGTCTTAAGAGTGCCCATGGCTCCTGCGGAACCATCTATACCCCATGGTCATGAAGTGGACCCCAGCATCCTCTAGGACGTATGAGAAATGAGGAATTACAGACCTCTATACTCCTTGTGCAGACCGTGCATCCACTGTAACTCTGTGTGTGATGCTCTCGTTCCAGTCAGCTACTAAAAGAAGTCAGCAGGGGTAGTAGTATTCAGATGATGTCTACTCCCACAGGCAAGGGGCTCGGCTGTATCTCTATCTGTCCCACTACTCACTGGCTCCAAATCTTTCCATGGTGCGGTCCTGGCAGCCACTCACAATGTAGGTGCGCTATCCAGGCTAGTTACCTCTGCTCCTCTGTGACCAATTGGCACTCGCTTAAAATGGTCACTTGCCTACCACCATATATACAAGTTGTTTCCATCCACACTTTTCTTGAGCAATGTACAGTGCTCGAAGTGTGCCAGTATGTAATGGTATGAAATACCAGCACTTCAAGCACTGAACGTTTCTTTACAGTATATCAGAGGGACCACCCATTCCCCCTGCACACACGGCTCAGCCTCTAGTGTGTCGTGATCACTGCTGGCCACAGTGATCAGGCAGCCCGTGGCACATTCTCCCCTTTCCCCCGCAACTGGCGACTACAGCAATTGAAAGAGCAGTTGTGGCTTCTCTTTCCTGAGTCCCAATCACTATGGCCCGCAACAATCCTCACCTGGTAGCTTTAGGGGCACCATCTCCTGCTGATGCCCACTGTTTAACGTGCGGCAGCCATTCCCCAGTGCTTCCCGGTCCCGCTGACTGATCCAGTCAGCTGCTGCGGCTTTTCAGAGGAAAGGAGACATAGGAGGCAGGCACAACCATCAGCCTTCATGAAAAAGAAGAAAAGGTGGGCTACACTATAACAAATATTGAGTAAATTCGAGTGGGCTAAAAGACCTTGCCCCTCCTCCTAACTGTCCTCTCCTACAGCCTAAACCTGTCTCCACTTCGCACCACAACCTAACCCTAACCGTCTTCACTCCCCCCCCCCCCCCCCTGCAGCCTATCCCTAACCTATGGCTGCCATTCACCAGCTCCTCCCTGTCCCCGCTGACCGATCCCAGTCACCAGCTCCACTGACTGATCCAGCAAGCTACTGCTGCGGCTTTTCGGAGAAGAGGAGACATAGGAGCCAGGCTCAGCCATCATGAAAAAAGAAAAGGTGGGCTGTGCTATGACAAACACCTTGTCCCTCCCCTTACCCTAACCCCCCCACACCCTACTCCTAACAATCCACTCCTGCAGCCCGAGGTGGACTGGCCATAGGACTCACCAGGAAGATTCCTTATAGGCCGACATGTCTGTGGGACTTATCTTGTGTGTTGTCATGTGGCCCCACCCCCCACATAACAGGCAGCTCACCACCGCCCCTGTCTTCAGCCTAACCTGACTGTCTTCCTTTCACGGCGCCTGCCTAACCTTAACAGTCTTCTTTCCTCCCCACAACTGAAGACTAGCCATCCTGCCCCCCGGGTGTAGTAGGAATCCCGACCGCCAGCATACCGACCGCCGGCATACCGACAGCGCGGCGAGCACAAATGAGCCCCTTGCGGGCTCGCTGCGCTCACCACGCTGCGAGCATGGTGGCGTGCTACGAGTGGCACGCTATCTATTCTCCCTCCAGGGGGGGTCGTGGACCCCCAAGAGGGAGAAAAAGCGTCTGTATGCCGGCTGTCGGGATTCCAGCGCCGGTATACTGTGCGCCGGGATCCCGACAGCCGGCAAACTGAAGACCACCCCTGCCCCCCACAGTCTAATCCTAACCTCTTCCCTCTATTCCCACAGCCTAACCCTCCTACAGCCTAACCCTAACCATCCCCAACAGCCTAACAGTCTTCCCCCTTGCAGCCTAACCCTAACAGTCTTCTCTCCCCAGCCTAACCCTGAGTCTTCCCACCCCCCACAGCCCAACTAACCCTCCCGCACCCTAACTCTCTTCCACAGCGTAACCCTGTCTTCTCCACTCTCCCACAGCCTAACCCTCCCCTCCTATAACATAACTCTAACCGTCTCCCCTCCTCCCGCAGCCTAACCATATCAGTCTCACCCCTGCAGCCTAACCCTAATCATCCTGCTCCATGCAGCTTCATCCCGCCCCCTGCAGCTTAATCCTAATCTACCGCATCCTGTCCCTTAACCATCCCCTCCTGCAGCGTAACCTGAACAGTCTTCCCCCCATAGCCTAACCCTAACTGTCCCACCCTCTGCAGCCTATTCCTAACCATCTCCTCCTGCAGTCTTTTTTTTTTTTATAATTTGTTTATTGATCAGCCGAAAATACATAAAATAAAACATATAAGCATCTGAAGAGTACAGATATAGATATTAACACGGAGTAAAAATACAAAACAGATCCTGCATTCTATATAATCTGCAAAGTGGCTGATCTATTTTCTTTTATATAAGTAAGTCAAGGAAAAGAATAAGGAGATCAGAAAAAAGAAAAAGAGGAGGGGGGAAAAAGAAGGTGTGAAAGGGAAATAGAAAGGGGGCGAGAAGAAGGTACGGAGGTGGAGGGTGCTGGGGTAGGGAGCTAGAGCCTTACATAGTACAATAACCGTAAAGTCATGTCGGTACTTCCCAGAAATGATAAAAGAACAACTCTGTTGAACTACAACTGTAAACTTCTAGAAGAATGAGACGGCTGTTCACGCCTGGGAACAGGGTCAAAAAGGTTATGTAGCTGATCTTGGGTATGTGAAGGCATGTTACCTAATACTAGGCCCCACTTTTTAAGAAAATGGGTAATACCGTTCGTGTTAAATACAGTCGCTGTTCGGCGTTCATGGTATATAACTTCTAATACAGCAGATTCCCATTCTTGTATAGTTGGGGCCGTCGGGTGAATCCAGTGGGAAAGTATCAATTGCTTTGCCACAGTTACCATAACCGTCAAGGCCGGAACCATAGGAGAAAGACCAGGAATCCCCAGCCAATCTGAAAAATCAGCAAATAACATTGCTCGGATATTTAACGACAATTTTAAAAGAAACACTTTGTTAAAGTAGGTACAGATTTTGTGCCAAAATTTCTTAATTTTGCAGCAGGACCAGAAGTTATGAGTGAAATTGGCATCTAGCATGGAGCACTTGACACATAGCCCTAACTCTGAAGGGTTAAAATGTTTCCTCTGTGCCGGTGATACATACATTCTATTAATGGTTCTGATATGAATCTCTTGTAGTTTTGCCGGCTTCAGATGTTTAAGAGCATGTTTCGTGTTGTGCAGTATGTGAGTGATGTCTGGGAGATCTGAAACCTCCTTCCTCCAAGCCAAGGAGAGGGGGAGCCATGAGGGAGTGTTTGCGTCGATTAGATCAGCATATAAATATTTGATTCTGAAAGGATGAGAACGGCAAAAAGCTAGAACTTTCAATATTACGTGAGAAGGGGGGGACATACGAACAGGGCCTTTGAGAGCTGTAATATAGTGTCTAAGTTGGAGATACATGAAGAATTGTTTGTGTGGTAAAGAGAATTTAACTTGTAATTGGGAAAAGGAGAGAAACTGTCCTCCAGGGTCAAAGACGTCTTTAATTGCAGAGATGCCTTGCATTTTCCATGTGTAAAACATTTTGTTGTGTAATGACGGGAGGAAGTTAGGGTTCCCCCAAATGGGGAGATAAGGAGTGACACATGGATCCGACTGTAAATTTTTATGAATAGATACCCAGGCCTTATAGGTGTCATAGAATAGGATATTGGACCTAATCTCTCTCGGGATATCTCTCAGGCGGGTGTGTAGGAGTGCTGCCGGAGAATATGGGGAGAAAAGTGCTTCCTCCAGGTGGAGGTTGACATAAGATGTTTGGTTGAGGATCCAATCCGAGGCATATCGGAATAAGGCTGCTCTAGCAAATATTTGGACATTAGGGACACTGAGTCCTCCCCTATGCTTAGGAAGGAATGTGCGGGATTTTGGCATGCGAGGTTTTCCATTTTTCCAAATAAATTTGGAAAAAATTCTGGAGCATGTTAAGGCGTCTGATCTAGGTATTGTTACAGGTAGCATTTGGATTAAATATGCTAATTTTGGGAAGGTCACTGATTTCACCACTACGGTCCTACCCAGTACGGAGAGGGGGAGGTCAATCCAGTTTTCCAATTGGCGCTTTATTTTCTGGATGATTGGCGTAAAATTACAGGTATAAATTTGAGAGGTTTGTGTGGGGATATTGATTCCTAAATATTTTAATGAAACCATGTTAAGTTTGAGACGAGGTGCAAGGTTCGTGAGATCTAATGAAGTCGATTGGGGACCTATAGGGAGCAAGTCGGATTTGTCAACATTCACTCTGTATCCTGCAAATGATCCGAATTTAGCTATAGTATCGAATATGGCTGGGATAGATGTTAGTGGGTCTCGCACAAATAAGAGCATATCGTCAGCGAATAAACTTAATTTATTGTGTACATCGCCTATTACAACTCCTGAGAAGGAACGAAGGTGCCGAAGCGCGATAGCCAGGGGTTCCAGGGCTAGTGCAAATAAGAGGGGGGAAAGTGGGCAACCCTGTCTTGTACCTCTTTGAGTAAGGAAGGAATCGGATAGGAATTTGTTAGCGAAGATTTGAGTGAGGGGTTCGTGATAGAGGGCCTGCAGCGTGGAAATAAAAGTGGGGGGGAAACCAAACCTCCGGAGAGTCTCGAACAAGTGATCCCACGTAACCAAATCAAAGGCCTTTTCGGCATCTAATGAAAGCAGGAAAGCAGGACCATTCACCCGAGAGGACTCCAGGGCCTGCATAATAGTAAGAACTTTTCTAATATTTGTTACTGAATGCCTCCCCCACACAAAGCCAGTTTGATCTTCATGAATAAGCTGTGGGATCATTGTTTTTATCCTATTTGACAAAAGTTTGGTAAATATTTTATAATCTACGTTAAGTAGCGCTATAGGTCTGTATGAGGAAGGCATCAGCAGGTCTCGCCCTGGTTTGGGCAGTACTCTAATGGAGGCTGAATTAAAGTATTGTGGGATCTTGTGAAGGGAGTAAATGGAGTTGTACAGGGATGCTAGGGGGGTGCTAATTCTTGTCTCAAGAATCTTATAGAATTCTGCCGACAATCCGTCAGGGCCTGGGGATTTAAGGTTTTTAAGAGAATGGATGGTATCCTGTACTTCCTGTACGGTGATAGGGGCCACGAGTGAATCTGAGTGTGTGTGACTGAGTTGGGGCAACTCCATCTCCTTCCAAAAGTTTTGTTTAGCCGTAATGTCAATCGGGTCTTGGGAGTACAGATTTTTGTAAAAGGTATGTAGAATGTCAGCTATCTTATTTCCCTGGAAGTGACATTTCCCCTTTTCATCCTTCAAGGCCGTTATGTGGCGTGGGCCAGTATCCGCCCTAAGGAGACTAGACAATAGTTTTCCAGATTTATTGCCAAATCGGAATATGTTATGTCTACCTGCCCCCAGAAATTTGTTAGATATTTGCGTAAGGACTTGATCAAAATGTTGTTTAGCCTTAGTGTAAATTATTTTTCTATCCAATGTAGGGGATGCTTTAAATTCCTGAAAGGAGGAGGTAAGCTTGGATTGAGCAGCACGATATGTGGAGTTCATTTCTTTTTTAAATTTAGCGACAAATGCTATAATCTCTCCCCTCAGCACCGCCTTGGCGGTTTGCCAAAACAGAGCCGGGTTCGATTCATGTGCCGAGTTATTAAGGCAATACGAATCCCAGGCGGCAGTTAACTTATCTTGAAAATGTTGGGATCCCGCCAGACGAGCGGGAAACCTCCACTGAGAGGAGGTGCCTAGCACGTATTTAGTTTGGAGCGTAATGGAGATGGGTGCATGGTCTGAGATTAATATTGGTTCTATGCTAGTGTCTGTGATTTTGTCTGATAGTGTGTCAGAAACGAAAAAGTAATCTAAGCGAGAGAAGGAATTGAAGGTAGCGGAGTAATACGTGTAATCAAGTTCTATAGGGTTATGAAGTCTCCAAATGTCAACCAGACCGAGCTGATTAGACAAATATGTCAGATTAGTCTTTGGAAGAGCATATTTGCAAGAGGAAGTTGTTTTCCTATCTAGTACTACAGACGCAACTAGATTCATGTCGCCTCCTAGAATAATAGGCGTGTCCGTGTAAGGTCGCAATAGGTTGATTAGTTTTACGTAGAATGACCTATCATAGTTAGTGGGGGCATAGATGTTACAAAGAATGTATCTAGATCCCTCCAACGTAATGTCTAAAATGATAAATCTACCTTGTGTGTCGATTTTCTGGCTATGTATCTCATAAGAGATCCCTTTGCGGATGAGGATAGCTACCCCTCTCGCTTTCGATGTGTAAGAAGACGAAGCAACCATCTTCTGGCGAAGCATGGAAAGCTTTAAGTGTTCATCTGGAGTCAGATGCGTCTCCTGTAACAGGATTATATCAGCCTTTACTTTGTTCATGTAAGTAAGTATTCGTCTACGTTTGACAGGGGAATGTATACCTCTTACGTTCCATGAGTAAATTTTTAGATGGTCAGCCATGATCAAAGAAAGGAGGTGGAAAAGGTGTCACAATAATTGAAAGGCCACATTTGTAGTGTACATCATCAATAAGGAACATTTGCAAATACATACGTAATGGTGTCAATAGTACAACTGTAATGGGTGTAATCCTCCGGCTCCCTAGAGGGAAAAAGACAGGGAAGGGGAAAAAGAAAAGATAGACAGAGTAGAGAACATAGAAAAATATCTGAGAAATGAAACGGCGGTGAGGCAAACACATCACAACCATAACATAACTATCTGCAGCAACCGTGGACACTCCCCCGCTACAGGAGTGGGAGATATAAGAACAAACAGTGTGACCTCACCATCCTCTAATTATAGTGGGAGCCTCACTATCCGGAAACCTTATCAGGGGAAGATGTGGGCCTATCAAGAGTTGACTAGAAAATACACCTACAAGTATTACATAGTAAACTCTATGTGAGCAGTCAAATATTCGTAATAGCAAAAGAACATAATATATAAGCCTATAACATAATAATAATAACACAGCCTATATAAACGGGTATAGGCCAGTAGCATGGGAAAATGGAGGAGTGTACCCCCAAGACTATACTAACTCGTGGTAACCAGACAATTGACTCACTCATTGGGTCCTAAAGATCTTAATGAGTTTTGATCTCCTAACTGTCTAATACATGTTACGACATATATTAAAAGAGGACAAGACCCTGGGCTATGAGGTGTTAATCAGAATTTAGCGTCCTGAGCAAGTAATCACTCATTATCGTCCATCGCACTGGATTCCAGGGGAACCATTTCCTCTGATACGAATGCTTTTGCGTCATCCACATTAGTAAAGTCCTTCGGGCCCTGGGATGAGAATATACGTAGGCGGGCCGGATAAAGTAATGCAAACTTCGTGCCCGATTTTATCAGTTGTGAGCAGACAGCAGACATTTCGCGACGGGCTCTGGATACTTCCGCGGAATAGTCTTGGAAAAGGAATATTCTTTGGTCATCCCACTTTAGTGTGCCCCTGGATCTTGCCGCGGACCAAATCAGTTCCTTGTGGCGGAAGTTTAAACACCGAAATATTACCGGACGGGGTCGTGCTTGATTAGATTCCCTCGGTGGTCCCAGACGGTGTGCCCTCTCTATTTCTAAGGAGGATAATTCTTCCGGAATTCCGAGTAGGACGGGCAGATCTGAAAGCAGGAAGTTGAGTAGGTCGGGACCTTTAACGGATTCTCTGAGGCCCACTATCCTCAAATTATTTCGTCTCGAACGGTTTTCGAGATCATCTAGTTTGGACATCATATGCTGCCGAGACGATGACAGGTGTGACACTTGTTGTTTTAGGTCCGCGATCTCCTGAAAGTTAGCTCCTATGCGGTTTTCGTTAATAGAAATTTTTCTCGACATGGTATGTAATTCCGATTTAATATCGGAGACTGCCGACATAAGCTTGTCGGCTTGTGTCTGAAGTAAGGGTTCCACTGTTTCCTTGATAGCCTTCACAATCTCCGCATAGGAGGGGGGAGTGGGGGGTGCTTTTGGTGGCATAGTGTCCAACTCCTCAGATTGTAGTATAGAGATGTCGCAAGGCTCCGGAGGGGAGGGTAGAGCCGGAGAATGAGCAAATCTCTTAGCTCCGCCTCTGAGACGTTGAGGTTGAGGGGCCGACTAGGTAATAAATTTGTCCATAACACATCCAAGGAGCTCAATTACTTACAATCTGACAGGACGGAAGACATTCGGTATCACTCCCCGCAAGAGAGGCATCCACGGTTACCGCTAGGTGGGAGACATTATTCCATATATATCACATCAGGGTGAGGAGATGGATACATAATGTATACACCACTGTGTGCAGGACCATGTGTTAGAGCGTATATAGCTACAAGGGTAGCGACCCGTCCAGCAGCGCCGCTTCAGGCCCAGAGAGACTAATATACTCTTGACTTTGGATGAGATATCGCACAAAACAGGGTGAGTGGGGGGTGTGTGAGGGTGGTATCACACTGTGGTATATGGTGTACGGCTGGCATTGGTTAAAGCTCTACATAAAAGTTGGGAGCAATGCAAATTGCAAACAAAGATAAAATAAAATCTTTTATGAGATGGTAGACTCCGTATAATCTATTTAGGCAGCTCTATTATTAATATAATTGCCCTGGGGAACAGAGGACCTGCAGCATCAGGCAGAGAAAATGAATGGTGTACTTAGCTGACTTTATGAATTTGAGTAGCCAGGAGTTAGGTTAGGTTAGAGGGGATAACGTCCTGTCAGTCAGGTATAATCACCAGATGCTGGGTTTATAATGCCACCTCACACTGCAATACCCAAGATGGCTGCCTCCTCCATATACTCTCAGCTAGAGGGATTCTTCCTTGCGGGTCTTGTTATTCCCAGTCGCCAGAGGAATGACCAGGTAGGTGATAGGTTCAATGCAGGGGGCCCAGATCACCAGCCTGTCTCCACAGGCGGGCTCCGCAGCCCGCGCGCGTTCTCGGCGTCCGGTCTGGACGTCCCCAAAATCGAGGCCCCGGCTTCACTCAGAAGGGAGGGCCGCAATCCGCAGACTCGGACAGAGCCTCGTCCCCGTTCCACGGCACACTCCCCTCGACACTGGAGCTCCGGATGATGATCTGGGGCTCTGATGTTTGTGCTCACCTCTCACGCCGCTGCAGGATGGGAAGGGCGGCCCCGCGGGTCTCTCCGTCTCCTCACCGCCCGGGCGCCAGGCAACAGCAGGGCTTGGACACCGCCCCGGTCCCGTCACAGAGGGGGTCCCAGCGGTCTCGCGACACACGATGGTGAGGGGGGTCCACACGCTCCGACCGCTGTATTCTATCCGGTTCTCCTTTTGCCCACGAAGCCTCCCGACGGGCCTTGGCCGAAAATCCAGCCCGCGGCTCCGGCACCCGGCACAGGCCCCAACCCGCAGAGACCGCAAAAGTGGTCTCCCGGCTCCGCGACCAAGTGCCCGGGTAACCAGAGCACCAGGGGGGATTGCAGGGGTAGGAATGAGGCAGCTGAGAGGATTATAGCAGGGGAATTTGGGTGATTTTAGCGGGAGCTCTGCTTCCCTGCTTCCAACCGTCTCTCCAGCCAGGCCACGCCCCCCCTCTCCTCCTGCAGTCTAATCCTAACCATCTCCCCTCCCTCCAGCAGCCTAACACTCTCCTCCTGCAGCCTAACCCCAAAAAGTCTCCTCTCCCTTGCAGCCTAACCTTAACCGTTTCCCTCCTTTCCTGTAACTTTACTGTCCCATCCCCCTGCAGCCTAACACTAACCATCTTCCCTCCCACAGCCTATCCCTGACAGACTCACCTCCCCCCACAGCCTAACCCTAACAGTCTTCCCTCCCTCCCACAGCCTAACCCTGCTGCAGCCTAACCCTGTTTCTCCTCCCCCCACAGACTAACCCTAAATTCTCCCCCCCCACAGTCTAACCCTAACCTCCAGCAGCCTAACCCTCTCCTCCCACAGCCGAACCCCCAACACTCTCCCCTCCCCTCCCACAGCCAAACCTGAACCATTTCCTCTCCCACTCGCAGCCTAACCCTAACATCCCACCACCCACAGTCTAACCATCCCACCACCCACAGCCTAACCCTTCCCTCATGCAGCCTAACCGTATTCCCTCATATCCCA
Source organism: Pseudophryne corroboree (assembly GCF_028390025.1). Lineage (NCBI taxonomy): Eukaryota > Metazoa > Chordata > Amphibia > Anura > Myobatrachidae > Pseudophryne > Pseudophryne corroboree. Next base: position 350,326,634 of record NC_086446.1, on the reverse strand, counting down.
CAGCCTAACCCTCCCCTGCTGCAGCCTAACCCTGTCTAACTTTTGTACCCTAACAGTCCCCCCCCCCACAACCTAGCCCTAACTGGATCTCCACCCCCCTTCCCCTGCAGCCTAACCCTAACTGTCCCCTCAATACCCCGAAGTAAATACTAAATATCTTTACATTTTCCATACCCCCACTTTAAAATTCCTACTTTGACCACTGAAAAGGAAAAAGAAAAAATGCAGGTGTACACTCCAAATACTAAACACTGCTAATCGGAATAACCATAATAAACTCTGCAATACAACAGGGTCAATTTCAGGTTCTTAACATAATTTTGGCTGCACCTGCATTTTTCTTTTTTCTGTGTGGAACTACAAGTTTCAGCATGGTAGCGCCTCTTATTGGAGTACATTTACTAAGGTCTGAGTTTTTTAAAAGTGGAGATGTTGCCCATAGCAACCAATCAGAATCTAGCTGTTATCTTCTAGAAGTAGTTAGATAAATGTTAAATGAAATCTGATTGGTTGCTATGGACAACATCTCCACATCTAAAAAACTCACACCTTAGTAAATATACCCCATTATGTTTAGGATTAGGGTGTGCAGACCAAGTCCCCCCTCCCCCCCCTTCCCCTCATTATATTCTGTAAGGCCTATCACTAGGAGGCTCCTTATGCATATCAGCTTCTGAATGTGGGAAGCTTCCTCACTGGGAAAAGCGGTATCCGGACTCCAGGTCGACAACAAAAAGGTTGACACACCTTAGGTCGACACCAATTGGTTGACACCTTAGGTTGACATGGACAAAAGGTCGACAGGAACAAGGTCGACATGGAAAAAGGTCGACAGGAACAAGGTCGACATGGAAAAAGGTCGACAGTTTTTCATTTTTTTCTCATTTTTTTGAACCTTTTCATACTTAACGATCCACGTGGACTACGATTGGAACGGTAATCTGTGCCGAGCGAAGCGGTAGCGGAGCGAAGGCACCATGCCCGAAGCTCGCGAGCCATGCGAGGGGACGCGGTGCACTAATTGGGGTTCCCGGGCACTCAACGAAGAAAACTACACCAAAAAAACATAAAAAAACTCATGTCGACCTTTTTCCATGTCAACCTTGTTCCTGTCAACCTTTTGTCCATGTCGACATTTTCTCCAACGCCGACCTAAGGCGTGTCGACCAATTGGCGTCGACCTAAGGTGTGTCGACCTTTTTGTTGTTGACCTGGAGTCCCAGACCCAGGAAAAGCAAGCTTGAGTTCCACACAAGAAGTGCTGTTGCAGTCAGCAATATCTGTCACTCCTTGAATTGTGTGGGCAGTTCTCGAATCATCATGAGACCTTTGGATAGTAAGGCAGAAACGAAAGTGAAACTATTATGTCTATAAATGGGACCTGTTTGCTGCAAACTGTCAGTGCCTGAGGGATAGTGCTGGATTAAAAAGTAGACTCCAAATGACTTAAATTCTGCGTATCCACACCATCTAAAGCTGGAGAGTATTGGTCACAGGACTATAAAGTGGTACGTTGGATGTTTTTTTCACTTAATCATTTATGAATACATTCTGCATGTTATGTAACTTATTTGTATTACGGTTTGAGAATATTGTGGTCTCATTTAGTGTAAAAATCAAGACTGACCATTTATTACAGCACTGTCTTAGCAATTGTCACAAATTATGGGCCTGATACAAAGATGGATGCAGTGGTTCTGGGAATTTAGTATCTAACACTTCGCTTGCATACAAGTTCAAATTAATTTTTGTATAAACAGTATTATGCTATTTTACCTTTGTTTTCCCTGCCTGCAAGCCATACTACCCGTAAATATCTGAGAGCCAAGGAGGAGAAGCTGGAGGGGGGAGGGGGTTGGGCACTGAAACACCCCCGTTATAAGTTTGAATCACTTATCGTTCTGGTGCGCATACTAATTAAGGATTACTGTTCATTAAGGATTACTGTTTAACACTGAAAGTGCGGAGTTCTATCACATTTGGACATTTTATTTGACTTTAAAATATGAGTCATTTGAAAGGCAGTCACCTTAGTGGGAGTGTTCTTTCAATATTTTGATTAACATTTGTTTATTAGCATCTTGCGTAATTCAATATTTGTTTATATCTATTCACAATTTCATTATCATCACATTAGTATCTTGAGATTCTAGGTTGTAGTGCTATTAAAACTATATATATATTACACTATTTCTCTAACGTCCTAAGTGGATGCTGGGGACTCCGTAAGGACCATGGGGAATAGCGGCTCCGCAGGAGACTGGGCACATCTAAAGAAAGCTTTAGGACTATCTGGTGTGCACTGGCTCCTCCCCCTATGACCCTCCTCCAAGCCTCAGTTAGATCTTTGTGCCCGAACGAGAAGGGTGCACACTAGGGGCTCTCCTGAGCTTCTTAGTGAAAGTTTTAGTTTAGGTTTTTTATTTTCAGTGAGACCTGCTGGCAACAGGCTCACTGCATCGAGGGACTAAGGGGAGAAGAAGCGAACTCACCTGCGTGCAGAGTGGATTGGGCTTCTTAGGCTACTGGACATTAGCTCCAGAGGGACGATCACAGGCCCAGCCATGGATGGGTCCCAGAGCCGCGCCGCCGTCCCCCTTACAGAGCCAGAAGACAGAAGAGGTCCGGAAAATCGGCGGCAGAAGACATCCTGTCTTCACCAAGGTAGCGCACAGCACTGCAGCTGTGCGCCATTGCTCCTCAGCACACTTCACACTTCGGTCACTGAGGGTGCAGGGCGCTAGGGGGGGGGGGCGCCCTGAGCAGCAATAAAAACACCTTGGCTGGCGAAAATACATCACATATAGCCCCCAGGGCTATATGGATGAATTTTAACCCCTGCCAGAATCCATAAAAAAGCAGGAGAAAAGTCAGCGAAAAAGGGGCGGAGCCTATCTCCTCAGCACACTGGCGCCATTTTCCCTCACAGCTCCGTTGGAGGGAAGCTCCCCTGGCTCTCCCCTGCAGTCACTACACTACAGAAAGGGTTAAAAAAGAGAGGGGGGCACTAATTAGGCGCAGTATTAACAATACAGCAGCTATAAGGGGAAAAACACTTATATAAGGTTATCCCTGTATATATATAGCGCTTTGGTGTGTGCTGGCAAACTCTCCCTCTGTCTCCCCAAAGGGCTAGTGGGGTCCTGTCCTCTATCAGAGCATTCCCTGTGTGTGTGCTGTATGTCGGTACGTTTGTGTCGACATGTATGAGGAGAAAAAAATTATGTGGAGACGGAGCAGATTGCCTGTAATAGTGATGTCACCCCCTAGGGGGTCGACACCTGAGTGGATGAACTGTTGAAAGGAATTACGTGACAGTGTCAGCTCTGTATAAAAGACAGTGGTTGACATGAGACAGCCGGCTACTCAGCTTGTGCCTGTCCAGACGTCTCATAGGCCGTCAGGGGCTCTAAAGCGCCCGTTACCTTAGATGGCAGATATAGACGCCGACACGGATACTGACTCCAGTGTCGACGGTGAAGAGACAAATGTGACTTCCAGTAGGGCCACACGTTACATGATTGAGGCAATGAAAAATGTTTTACACATTTCTGATAATACGAGTACCACAAAAAAGGGGTATTATGTTCGGTGAGGAAAAACTACCTGTAGTTTTCCTGAATCTGAGAAATTAAATGAGGTGTGTGATGATGCGTGGTTTTCCCCCGATAACAACTGATAATTTCTAAAATGTTATTGGCATTATATCCTTTCCCACCAGAGGTTGGGGTGCGTTGGGAAACACCCCCTAGGGTGGATAAAGCGCTCACACGCTTGTAAGGGCTCTACCCTCTCCTGAGATGGCCGCCCTTAAGGATCCTGCTGATAGAAAGCAGGAGGGTATCCTAAAATGTATTTACACACATACTGGTGTTATACTGCGACCAGCAATCGCCTCAGCCTGGATGTGCAGTGCTTGGTTGGCGTGGTCGGATTCCCTGACTGAAAATATTGATACCCTAGATAGGGACAGTATATTTTTGCCTATAGAGCATTTAAAAGATGCATTTCTATATATGCGTGATGCACAGCGGAATATTTGCCGACTGGCATCAAGTCTAAGTGCGTTGTCCATTTCTACCAGTAGAGGGTTATGGACACGTCAGTGGTCAGGTGATGCGTATTCCAAACGGCATTTGGAAGTATTGCCTTAATAAGGGGAGGAGTTATTTGGGGTCGGTCTTTCAGACCTGGTGGCCACGGCAACAGCTGGGAAATCCACGTTTGTACCCCAGGTCGCCTCTCAACATGAGAAGACGCCGTATTATCAGGCGCAGTCTTTTCGTGGACAAGCGGGCAAAATGTTCCTCATTTCTGCCCCGTGACAGAGGGAGAGGAAAAAGGCTGCAGAAATCAGCCAGTTCCCAGGTACAGAAACCCTCTCCCGCCTCTGCCAAGCCCTCAGTATGACGCTGGGGCTTTACAAGCAGAATCAGGCACGGTGGGAGGCCCGTCTCAATGAATTTCAGCGCGCAGTGGGCTCACTCGCAAGTAGACCCCTGGATCCTTCAGGTGATATCTCAGGGGTACAAATTAGAATTCGAGACGTCTCCCCCTCGCCGTTTTCCTAAAGTCGGCTTTACCGATGTCTCCTTCTGACAGGGAGACAGTTTTGGAAGCCATTCACAAGCTGTATTCCCAGCAGGTGATAATCAAGGTACCCCTCCTGCAACAGGGAACGGGGTATTATTCCACACTGTTGTGGTGCCGAAGCCGGACGGCTCGGTGAGACCGATTCTAAATCTAAAATCTTTGAACACTTACATACAGAGGTTCAAATTCAAGATTGAGTCACTCAGAGCAGTGATTGCGAACCTGGAAGAAGGGGACTACATGATGTCTCGGGACATCAAGGATGCTTACCTTCATGTCAAAATTTACCCTTCTCACCAAGGGTACCTCAGGTTTATGGTACAGAACTGTCACTATCAGTTCAGACGCTGCCGTATGGATGGTCCACGGCACCCCGGGTCTTTACCAAGGTAATGGCCGAAATGATGATATTCCTTCGAAGGAAGGGAATTTTAGTTATCCCTTACTTGGACGATTCCCTGATAAGGGTAAGATCCAGGGAACAGTTGGAGGTCGGTGTAGCACTATCTCAGGTAGTGTTGCGGCAGCACGATTGGATTCTCAATATTCCAAAATCGCAGCTGGTTCCGACGACTTGTCTTCTGTTCCTAGGGATGATCCTGGACACAGTCCAGAAAAAGGTGTTTCTCCCGGAGGGGAAAGCCAGGGAGTTATCCGAGCTAGTCAGGAACCTCCTAAAACCGAGCCAAGTCTCAGTGCATCAATGCACAAGGGTTCTGGGTAAAATGGTGGCTTCCTACGAAGCAATCCCATTCGGCAGATTCCACGCAAGAACTTTCCAGTGGGACCTGCTGGACAAATGGTCCGGGTCGCATCTTCAGATGCATCAGCGGATAACCCTGTCACCAAGGACAAGGGTGTCCCTCCTGTGGTGGTTGCAGAGTGCTCATCTTCTAGAGGGCCGCAGATTCGGCATTCAGGACTGGGTCCTGGTGACCACGGATGCCAGCCTGCGAGGCTGGGGAGCAGTCACACAGGGAAGGAATATCCAGGGCTTATGGTCAAGCCTGGAGACATCACTTCACATAAATATCCTGAAGCTAAGGGCCATTTACAATGCTCTAAGCTTAGCAAGACCTCTGCTTCAAGGTCAGCCGGTGTTGATCCAGTCGGACAACATCACGGCAGTCACCCACGTAAACAGACAGGGTGGCACAAGAAGCAGGAGGGCAATGGCAGAAGCTGCAAGGATTCTTCGCTGGGCGGAAAATCATGTGATAGCACTGTCAGCAGTATTCATTCCGGGAGTGGACAACTGGGAAGCAGACTTCCTCAGCACGACCTCCACCCGGGAGAGTGGGGACTTCACCCAGAAGTCTTCCACATGATTATAAACCGTTGGGAAAAACTCGTCAGGTATTGCGCCAGGTCAAGGGACCCTCAGGCAATAGCTGTAGACGCTCTGGTAACACTGTGGGTGTACCAGTCAGTGTATGTGTTCCCTCCTCTGCCTCTCATACCCAAGGTACTGAGATTGATAAGATGGAGAGGAGTAAGCACTATATTCGTGGCTCCGGATTGGCCAAGAAGGACTTGGTAACCGGAACTTCAAGAGATGCTCACGGAGGATCCGTGGCCTCTACCTCTAAGAAGGGACCTGCTCCAACAAGGACCCTGTCTGTTCCAAGACTTACCGCGGCTGCGTTTGACGGCATGGCGGTTGAACGCCGGATCCTGAAGGAAAAAAGGCATTCCGGATGAAGTCATCCCTATCCTGATCAAAGCCAGGAAGGATGTAACCGCAAAACATTATCACCGCATTTGGCGAAAATATGTTGCGTGGTGCGAGGCCAGTAAGGCCCGACGGAGGAAATTCAACTGGGTCGATTCCTACATTTCCTGCAAACAGGAGTGTCTATGGGCCTGAAATTGGGGTCCATTAAGGTTCAAATTTCGGCCCTGTCAATTTTCTTCCAAAAAGAACTAGCTTCAGTCCCTGAAGTTCAGACGTTTGTAAAAGGGGTACTGCATATACAGCCTCCTTTTGTGCCTCCAGTGGCACTTTGGGATCTCAATGTAGTTTTTTGGGTTCCAAAAGTCACATTGGTTTGAACCACTTAAATCTGTGGACTTAAAATATCTCACATGGAAAGTGGTCATGCTGTTGGCCCTGGCCTGGGCCAGGCGCGTGTCAGAATTGGCGGCTTTATCCTGTAAAAGCCCTTATCTGATTTTCCATTCGGACAGGGCGGAATTGAGGACTCGTCCTCAGTTTCTCCCTAAGGTGGTTTCAGCGTTTCACCTGAACCAACCTATTGTGGTGCCTGCGGCTACTAGGGACTTGGAGGACTCCAAGTTGCTAGACGTTGTCAGGGCCCTGAAAATATATGTTTCCAGGACGGCTGGAGTCAGAAAATCTGACTCGCTGTTTATCCTGTATGCACCCAACAAGCTGGGTGCTCCTGCTTCTAAGCAGACTATTGCTCGTTGGATTTGTAGTACAATTCAGCTTGCACATTCTGTGGCAGGCCTGCCACAGCCAAAAATCTGTAAATGCCCACTCCACAAGGAAGGTGGGCTCATCTTGGGCGGCTGCCCGAGGGGTCTCGGCTTTACAACTTTGCCGAGCAGCTACTTGGTCAGGAGCAAATACGTTTGTAAAATTCTACAAAATTGATACCCTGGCTGAGGAGGACCTGGAGTTCTCTCAATTGGTGCTGCAGAGTCATCCGCACTCTCCCGCCCGTTTGGGAGCTTTGGTATAATCCCCATGGTCCTTACGGAGTCCCCAGCATCCACTTAGGACGTTAGAGAAAATAAGAATTTACTTACCGATAATTCTATTTCTCGTAGTCCGTAGTGGATGCTGGGCGCCCATCCCAAGTGCGGATTGTCTGCAATACTGGTACATAGTTATTGTTACCAAAAAATCGGGTTATTGCTGTAGTGAGCCATCTTTTCTAGAGGCTCCTCTGTTATCATGCTGTTAACTGGGTTCAGATCACAAGTTGTACGGTGTGATTGGTGTGGCTGGTATGAGTCTTACCCGGGATTCAAAATCCTTCCTTATTGTGTACGCTCGTCCGGGCACAGTATCCTAACTGAGGCTTGGAGGAGGGTCATAGGGGGAGGAGCCAGTGCACACCAGATAGTCCTAAAGCTTTCTTTAGATGTGCCCAGTCTCCTGCGGAGCCGCTATTCCCCATGGTCCTTACGGAGTCCCCAGCATCCACTACGGACTACGAGAAATAGAATTATCGGTAAGTAAATTCTTATTTTTTGTACTTATTATGAATGCCTGTTTGCTTGGGTCTATTACAGTCTATGGTGTGCGTGTGCGTGTGCACACACGCGTTATAGACATGGGTACACTAGCAGCGCCATCCATAATCGCGGGATGGTTGAGCATTGCTACATCTGTAATTAACTCATCTCACCACTATCTCTCTCTCTCTCTATATATATATATATATATATATATATATATATATATATGGCAAATAAAGGAATTTTATCTTTGCATTTGCTAAGTCTGCCTGAGTGCCACCAACGCTTACTCCATATACTTGTCTCATCGCTGACCTGGAGGGCACCGCAGCAAAGGAACCTTTCCATATACAGTGGGAGTGCCGGTATGATTTTGGAATTATATATATATATATATAGACACACACACACACACACACACACACACACACACACACACACACACACACTTGAACGAGGGCCAACAATGTTTGAACATGTTCCACTTTTGTCAAATTTAGCTTTTTAATAGGATACAGAAAAATCTGTTATATTAAGGCAAAATATTAATATGTTCTAGCACTGAACTGTTTAGCCAGTTTGATAACAATACTCCGCTGTAGTAAAAACGTCCCATAATACTCATCTTCCTCATACACATACACCAAAGCCCAGCCTGTTTCCGTGACATGATGTTATCACCGTACACCTGATGTTGGGACAGTAAGGGGAAGTAGAGCTCAACTTGTTCTGGCCTGCTGGGAAATTAGAATAAAATACACAACATTACACACGAGAGGTTTTGTTACCTTACTTACTGAATTATCCTCGTATATTTGATTTTTATCATTTTTACCTGAAAAAAATAATGCAAAAATCCGCCATCTGACACCTTTTAAGAGCATCCAGTACTTTCCTTATGCCCACTTACAGCCTTCTATATGATTCTGCTAAAAAAAAATGGTGACATTTTTGGGGTCCAGGAAGGTCTCCCCACTTTTTCATGCACTTCTCCCGGGTCGCATCTTGTAGAAAATTTGCATCAATCGCACAGCAAATACTGCAAATAGGCATTTCTAATTGGATCTTGCATTTCTTGTGTATGTGCATTTGTGTGAAGTCTGCTCGTTTCATGAAACAAACTTGTATTTACAGACTTGCACCTGTTTGGATAGAGCCCTCAGACTCATTCACATACAGATGTGTGTCCTCATACATCCAACCGCAGCAAGGTCCTGTGCATTTATGCTACCATTGGCTGTCTTTTTTTTACCGAAAATGCATCTAAGCCACAATACAATGTGACTAGGACACACAAGGAGACTGTGCTGATTAATGTGATATATAACACTTGTATATTGTGTGTTGCAGAGTCTGTATATGGAGCAGAACAGAACTTGCATTGTAGCACTTCGTATACAGATTCAGAGACTCAGCGGCAGACTCGTATTAAGGGGGTAATTCCAAGTTGATCGCAGCAGGATTTTTGATAGCAACTAGGAAAAACCATGTGCACTGCAGGGGAGGCAGATATAACATGTGCAGAAAGAGTTAGATTTGGGTGGGTAAATACTAGAGATGAGCGGGTTCGGTTTCTCTGAATCCGAACCCGCCAGAACTTCATGTTTTTTTTCACGGGTCCGAGCGACTCGGATCTTCCCGCCTTGCTCGGTTAACCCGAGCGCGCCCGAACGTCATCATGACGCTGTCGGATTCTCGCGAGGCTCGGATTCTATCGCGAGACTCGGATTCTATATAAGGAGCCGCGCGTCGCCGCCATTTTCACACGTGCATTGAGATTGATAGGGAGAGGACGTGGCTGGCGTCCTCTCCATTTAGATTATAAGAGACTGAGAGAGATTTACTGGAGCTGACTAGGAGGAGTACTGTTACTGTAGAAGTGTAGAGACTGAGTGGAGAGAGTTTACTAGTGAGGACAGTGCAGTTTACTTTATAATCCGTTCTCTGCCTGAAAAAAGCGATACACAGCACACAGTGACTCAGTCACATACCATATCTGACTGTGTGCACTGCTCAGGCTCAGGCCAGTGTGCTGCATCATCTATATATAATATTATATATATCTGTCTGACTGCTCAGCTCACACAGCTTATAATTGTGGGGGAGACTGGGGAGCACTACTGCAGTGCCAGTTATAGGTTATAGCAGGAGCCAGGAGTACATAATATATTATATAGTGAGTGACCACCAGACACACAGTGCAGTTTATTTAATATATCCGTTCTCTGCCTGAAAAAAGCGATACACACAGTGACTCAGTCAGTCACATACCATATCTGTGTGCACTGCTCAGGCTCAGGCCAGTGTGCTGCATCATCTATTATCTATATATAATATTATATATATCTGTCTGACTGCTCAGCTCACACAGCTTATAATTGTGGGGGAGACTGGGGAGCACTACTGCAGTGCCAGTTATAGGTTATAGCAGGAGCCAGGAGTACATAATATATTATATAGTGAGTGACCACCAGACACACAGTGCAGTTTATTTAATATATCCGTTCTCTGCCTGAAAAAAGCGATACACACAGTGACTCAGTCAGTCACATACCATATCTGTGTGCACTGCTCAGGCTCAGGCCAGTGTGCTGCATCATCTATATATATTATATATCTGTCTGACTGCTCAGCTCACACAGCTTATAATTGTGGGGGAGACTGGGGAGCACTACTGCAGTGCCAGTTATAGGTTATAGCAGGAGCCCGGAGTACATATTATATTAAAATTAAACAGTGCACACTTTTGCTGCAGGAGTGCCACTGCCAGTGTGACTGACCAGTGACCTGACCACACTGACCACCAGTATAGTTAGTAGTATACTTATATTGTGATTGCCTGAAAAAGTTAAACACTCGTCGTGTGACTTCACTTGTGTGTTTTTTTTTTTTTTATTCTATAAAAATAAAACTCATTCTGCTGACAGACAGTGTCCAGCAGGTCCGTCATTATATAATATATAATATATACCTGTCCGGCTGCAGTAGTGATATATATATATTTTTTATATCATTTATCATCCAGTCGCAGCAGACACAGTACGGTAGTTCACGGCTGTGGCTACCTCTGTGTCTCTGCACTCGGCAGGCAGTCCGTCCATAATTGTAATACCACCTAACCGTGGATTTTTTTCATTCTTCTTTATACATACATAGTTACATAGACATCTTCTCTTTATCAACCAGTCTATATTAGCTGCAGACACAGTACAGTACGGTAGTTCACGGCTGTGGCTACCTCTGTGTCTGCACTCGGCAGGCAGTCCGTCCATAATTGTATACCACCTAACCGTGGTTTTTTTTCATTCTTCTTTATACATACATAGTTACATAGACATCTTCTCTTTATCAACCAGTCTATATTAGCTGCAGACACAGTACAGTACGGTAGTTCACGGCTGTGGCTACCTCTGTGTCTGCACTCGGCAGGCAGTCCGTCCATAATTGTATACCACCTAACCGTGGATTTTTTTCAGTCTTCTTTATACATACATAGTTACATAGACATCTTCTCTTTATCAACCAGTCTATATTAGCTGCAGACACAGTACAGTACGGTAGTTCACGGCTGTGGCTACCTCTGTGTCTGCAGTCGGCAGGCAGTCCATAATTGTATACTAGTATCCATCTCCATTGTTTACCTGAGGTGCCTTTTAGTTGTGCCTATTAAAATATGGAGAACAAAAATGTTGAGGTTCCAAAATTAGGGAAAGATCAAGATCCACTTCCACCTCGTGCTGAAGCTGCTGCCACTAGTCATGGCCGAGACGATGAAATGCCAGCAACGTCGTCTGCCAAGGCCGATGCCCAATGTCATAGTACAGAGCATGTCAAATTCAAAACACCAAATATCAGAAAAAAAAGGACTCCAAAACCTAAAATAAAATTGTCGGAGGAGAAGCGTAAACTTGCCAATATGCCATTTACCACACGGAGTGGCAAGGAACGGCTGAGGCCCTGGCCTATGTTCATGGCTAGTGGTTCAGCTTCACATGAGGATGGAAGCACTCAGCCTCTCGCTAGAAAAATGAAAAGACTCAAGCTGGCAAAAGCAGCACAGCAAAGAACTGTGCATTCTTCGAAATCCCAAATCCACAAGGAGAGTCCAATTGTGTCGGTTGCGATGCCTGACCTTCCCAACACTGGACGTGAAGAGCATGCGCCTTCCACCATTTGCACGCCCCCTGCAAGTGCTGGAAGGAGCACCCGCAGTCCAGTTCCTGATAGTCAGATTGAAGATGTCAGTGTTGAAGTACACCAGGATGAGGAGGATATGGGTGTTGCTGGCGCTGGGGAGGAAATTGACCAGGAGGATTCTGATGGTGAGGTGGTTTGTTTAAGTCAGGCACCCGGGGAGACACCTGTTGTCCGTGGGAGGAATATGGCCGTTGACATGCCAGGTGAAAATACCAAAAAAATCAGCTCTTCGGTGTGGAGGTATTTCACCAGAAATGCGGACAACAGGTGTCAAGCCGTGTGTTCCCTTTGTCAAGCTGTAATAAGTAGGGGTAAGGACGTTAACCACCTCGGAACATCCTCCCTTATACGTCACCTGCAGCGCATTCATAATAAGTCAGTGACAAGTTCAAAAACTTTGGGTGACAGCGGAAGCAGTCCACTGACCAGTAAATCCCTTCCTCTTGTAACCAAGCTCACGCAAACCACCCCACCAACTCCCTCAGTGTCAATTTCCTCCTTCCCCAGGAATGCCAATAGTCCTGCAGGCCATGTCACTGGCAATTCTGACGAGTCCTCTCCTGCCTGGGATTCCTCCGATGCATCCTTGCGTGTAACGCCTACTGCTGCTGGCGCTGCTGTTGTTGCCGCTGGGAGTCGATGGTCATCCCAGAGGGGAAGTCGTAAGCCCACTTGTACTACTTCCAGTAAGCAATTGACTGTTCAACAGTCCTTTGCGAGGAAGATGAAATATCACAGCAGTCATCCTACTGCAAAGCGGATAACTGAGGCCTTGACAACTATGTTGGTGTTAGACGTGCGTCCGGTATCCGCCGTTAGTTCACAGGGAACTAGACAATTTATTGAGGCAGTGTGCCCCCGTTACCAAATACCATCTAGGTTCCACTTCTCTAGGCAGGCGATACCGAGAATGTACACGGACGTCAGAAAAAGACTCACCAGTGTCCTAAAAAATGCAGTTGTACCCAATGTCCACTTAACCACGGACATGTGGACAAGTGGAGCAGGGCAGGGTCAGGACTATATGACTGTGACAGCCCACTGGGTAGATGTATGGACTCCCGCCGCAAGAACAGCAGCGGCGGCACCAGTAGCAGCATCTCGCAAACGCCAACTCTTTCCTAGGCAGGCTACGCTTTGTATCACCGCTTTCCAGAATACGCACACAGCTGAAAACCTCTTACGGCAACTGAGGAAGATCATCGCGGAATGGCTTACCCCAATTGGACTCTCCTGTGGATTTGTGGCATCGGACAACGCCAGCAATATTGTGTGTGCATTAAATATGGGCAAATTCCAGCACGTCCCATGTTTTGCACATACCTTGAATTTGGTGGTGCAGAATTTTTTAAAAAACGACAGGGGCGTGCAAGAGATGCTGTCGGTGGCCAGAAGAATTGCGGGACACTTTCGGCGTACAGGCACCACGTACAGAAGACTGGAGCACCACCAAAAACTACTGAACCTGCCCTGCCATCATCTGAAGCAAGAAGTGGTAACGAGGTGGAATTCAACCCTCTATATGCTTCAGAGGTTGGAGGAGCAGCAAAAGGCCATTCAAGCCTATACAATTGAGCACGATATAGGAGGTGGAATGCACCTGTCTCAAGTGCAGTGGAGAATGATTTCAACGTTGTGCAAGGTTCTGATGCCCTTTGAACTTGCCACACGTGAAGTCAGTTCAGACACTGCCAGCCTGAGTCAGGTCATTCCCCTCATCAGGCTTTTGCAGAAGAAGCTGGAGGCATTGAAGAAGGAGCTAAAAGGGAGCGATTCCGCTAGGCATGTGGGACTTGTGGATGCAGCCCTTAATTCGCTTAACAAGGATTCACGGGTGGTCAATCTGTTGAAATCAGAGCACTACATTTTGGCCACCGTGCTCGATCCTAGATTTAAAGCCTACCTTGGATCTCTCTTTCCGGCAGACACAAGTCTGCTGGGGTTGAAAGACCTGCTGGTGACAAAATTGTCAAGTCAAGCGGAACGCGACCTGTCAACATCTCCTCCTTCACATTCTCCCGCAACTGGGGGTGCGAGGAAAAGGCTCAGAATTCCGAGCCCACCCGCTGGCGGTGATGCAGGGCAGTCTGGAGCGACTGCTGATGCTGACATCTGGTCCGGACTGAAGGACCTGACAACGATTACGGACATGTCGTCTACTGTCACTGCATATGATTCTCTCAACATTGATAGAATGGTGGAGGATTATATGAGTGACCGCATCCAAGTAGGCACGTCACACAGTCCGTACTTATACTGGCAGGAAAAAGAGGCAATTTGGAGGCCCTTGCACAAACTGGCTTTATTCTACCTAAGTTGCCCTCCCACAAGTGTGTACTCCGAAAGAGTGTTTAGTGCCGCCGCTCACCTTGTCAGCAATCGGCGTACGAGGTTACATCCAGAAAATGTGGAGAAGATGATGTTCATTAAAATGAATTATAATCAATTCCTCCGCGGAGACATTGACCAGCAGCAATTGCCTCCACAAAGTACACAGGGAGCTGAGATGGTGGATTCCAGTGGGGACGAATTGATAATCTGTGAGGAGGGGGATGTACACGGTGATATATCGGAGGGTGAAGATGAGGTGGACATCTTGCCTCTGTAGAGCCAGTTTGTGCAAGGAGAGATTAATTGCTTCTTTTTTGGGGGGGGTCCAAACCAACCCGTCATATCAGTCACAGTCGTGTGGCAGACCCTGTCACTGAAATGATGGGTTGGTTAAAGTGTGCATGTCCTGTTTTGTTTATACAACATAAGGGTGGGTGGGAGGGCCCAAGGACAATTCCATCTAGCACCTCTTTTTTCTTTTCTTTTTCTTTGCATCATGTGCTGATTGGGGAGGGTTTTTTGGAAGGGACATCCTGCGTGACACTGCAGTGCCACTCCTAGATGGGCCCGGTGTTTGTGTCGGCCACTAGGGTCGCTAATCTTACTCACACAGTCAGCTACCTCATTGCGCCTCTTTTTTTCTTTGCGTCATGTGCTGTTTGGGGAGGGTTTTTTGGAAGGGACATCCTGCGTGACACTGCAGTGCCACTCCTAGATGGGCCCGGTGTTTGTGTCGGCCACTAGGGTCGCTAATCTTACTCACACAGCTACCTCATTGCGCCTCTTTTTTTCTTTGCGTCATGTGCTGTTTGGGGAGGGTTTTTTGGAAGGGACATCCTGCGTGACACTGCAGTGCCACTCCTAGATGGGCCCGGTGTTTGTGTCGGCCACTAGGGTCGCTAATCTTACTCACACAGCTACCTCATTGCGCCTCTTTTTTTCTTTGCGTCATGTGCTGTTTGGGGAGGGTTTTTTGGAAGGGCCATCCTGCGTGACACTGCAGTGCCACTCCTAGATGGGCCCGGTGTTTGTGTCGGCCACTAGGGTCGCTAATCTTACTCACACAGCTACCTCATTGCGCCTCTTTTTTTCTTTGCGTCATGTGCTGTTTGGGGAGGGTTTTTTGGAAGGGACATCCTGCGTGACACTGCAGTGCCACTCCTAGATGGGCCCGGTGTTTGTGTCGGCCACTAGGGTCGCTTATCTTACTCACACAGCGACCTCGGTGCAAATTTTAGGACTAAAAATAATATTGTGAGGTGTGAGGTATTCAGAATAGACTGAAAATGAGTGTAAATTATGGTTTTTGAGGTTAATAATACTTTGGGATCAAAATGACCCCCAAATTCTATGATTTAAGCTGTTTTTTAGTGTTTTTTGAAAAAAACACCCGAATCCAAAACACACCCGAATCCGACAAAAAAAATTCGGTGAGGTTTTGCCAAAACGCGTTCGAACCCAAAACACGGCCGCGGAACCGAACCCTAAACCAAAACACAAAACCCGAAAAATTTCAGGCGCTCATCTCTAGTAAATACTGGCTGCTTTATTTTTACACTGCAAATTAGATTGCAGATTTAATACACCCCACCCAAATCTAACTCTCTCTGCACATGTTATATCTGCCTCCCCTGCAGTGCACATGGTTTTGCCCAATTGCTAACAAAAATCCTGCTGCGATCAACTTGGAATTACCCCCTAAGCCTGGTGAAGTGATAAAGTGGAAGGTGATAACGCACCAGCCAATCAGCTCCTAACACCCATGTTACAGGCTGGGTTTGAAAAATGACAGTTAGGAGCTGACTGGTTGGTGCATTATCACCTTCCACTTTACCACTTCACCAGGCATAATAAATCTGCCCCCCAGTCGCACACATACACAAGTGTCATGTATGAAATTAATAAGCTCAGTCTCCTTTTTTCACTTCCAGTTGTTTTATATATGGAAATAAGCACATATGCACATTTTGAGCGAGAAAGACACCCAGTGCGTTAGAGTCATTGAGGACTGGCAAACTGAGAGGGGCTGTTTGGCACGACCCAGGCCACATATCTGTTGATATTTTTGCAACTGTAAACATCATTTTAATATATTTTTCAGTACTAACTAACACTAACATTTTCTTGTGCTTCCACAATGAAAACAGTATATTCAGGTAATTTGTTTGCCCAGCATCATTTGAATTAGGCGTTGTCCACTGACAAGTCATACATAAGAATGTTTATCTGTGTGACGTTGCAGATACTGAAGGATGAGAGATATCAGAATATAGCAGGAAGCAGTGCTGCCATGGACTCTGCAGAAGTCAGCCAGCCGAATGGTGCACACAAGGATGAGGAGGTACTGGTTTATAAGTTAATCATATTTTTATATGCAGAACATGCTACTTTCTTGTTGATAATCAGTGCTTTAACAGAGAGCTCCGTAGCTCTCTCTGCATAGTGCATACAGGAAGAGAAAGTCCGGAGCGAGCTGTTAGCTGCTCATTCTCAACCACAGCAGCTCCCTCCTTCTTAGTGCTGCCGGTCTGCTCTAAGCTCCTGGCTGGTACTGTATGCATTAATGTGTAACTGTAGGTAAGTTTGTGCATGTATGCATGTATGTTTGTGTGTGTGCTGGTATATGTATGTATTAATGTGTGTGATATATATATATATATATATATATATATACACACACATATATATATATATATATATATATATATATATATATGTAGTAGTGGAGACTTCGGCGCTTAAGTACAGTTCGTGTTACTGGACAATATTAAATGTGTCAGCACCTATAATCAATTAGGACACTTCTCGTGTTATATGAGTGGCAGCTTGTAAAACGTAAAGATGTATTTGGTGTACACATACTATTGAATGCAAGAAGTGGTGAATACAAGCGCCCAAGAGTGTAGAAAGTACAATAAAATAGGAAAAAAACATAAGAGGGATGATAAAATCGTCTCGGATCACTTATCTGGTATAAGGAAGCTTTGCTCAAACAGCCCTCATTTGAAGCTTAGTACATGTAAATAAAAAAAGAAAAAAAAACAGCAAACATAGTGTGTACCATTCATAATATCATACTATGTCACTGCCTAGTTTCAACAAGCAATAAAGGAGATGTCGGTAAGCAGTCACAACGCGTTTCGTCCATCAGTGTCTGGACTTCATCAACGGGATCCTTTATGGACAGATAAGCCTCATATATTTTTTAATCTTGTACGTGTGTTTTCTAGCCATTCCTATGTCATTGTGTATATTAAATTTATGTATTTTAATATTTGCACTGCTGAGGCTGTTATTTGATTTTAATTGGGAATAAGCTTGTTCCCTAATGATGCCTGTTGAAACTAGGCAGTGACATAGAATGATATTATGAATGGTACACACTATGTTTGCTGTTTTTTCTCTTTTTTTATTTACATGTACTAAGCTTCAAATGAGGGCTGTTTGAGCAAAGCTTCCTTATAGTGATCCGAGATGATTTTATCATCCCTCTTATGTTTTTTTCCTATTTTATTGTACTTTCTACACTCTTGGGCGCTTGTATTCACCACTTCTTGCATATATATATATATATATATATATACTAGGTGCTTCATCGCGCCCTACGGGCGCTCTTCACACCGTCGTAAGGGGCTACGCCCCCTTAACCCTTGCATGCCTTTCTGGGGTTCAATATTTGTATTATATGGAGTATTACCTACATTCCTTTGTTAGTGGTTAAATATTGCAGAATGAAAGGGCGTGCGATGGTGAAGGAGGAGCAGCCCCTTGCGACGGCGTGAACAGCACCTGCAGGGCACGATGTACAGAATGTAGCGGGTGCGGGGGGGGGACTGCGGATGGGGGAGGGTGTCTGTAGATGCTGCGGGTGGAGGGGGGGCGGAAGCGGGGGGGGGGCCCGGATGGGGAAGGGTCGGGAGGTGCTGCGGGTGGGGGAGGGGCAGAGGAGTGGGGGCTGCAGATGGGGGAGGGGTCCGGAGGCACTGCAGGTGGGGGAGGGGCAGGGGCAGGGGTGCCTCGGGTGGGAGAGGGGCAGGTGCGGGGATGTTGCGGATGGGTGAAGGGTTCCAGAGGTGCTGTGGGATGGGAAGGGGCGGGTGTGCCGGGGGTGGGGTAGGGGGTCCGGAGGCGCCGTATGTAGGGGAGGGGCAGGTACGGGTGGTGCGGCGGATGGGGAAGGAGGTCCGGAGGTGCAGCAGGTGGTGGAGGGGCAGGTGCGGGGGTGCCATGGGTGGGGGAGGGGTGGGTGAGGGGGGACCGCGGATGGCGGAGGGTGTCTGCAGATGCTGCGGGTGGAGGGGGGCAGGTGTGGGGGGAGACATATATGGGGGGTGGATGGTGGAGGGCGTCTGGAGGTGCTGTGGGTGGTAAAGGGGCGGAGGAGTGGGAGCCGTGGGTGGTGTAGGGGGTCTGGAGGCACAGCGTGTGTGGGAGGGGTGGAGTGCCGCCTTTGGTGTAGGGGAAGGTGCGGAGGTATGGTGCATTGGGGAGGAGTCTGGAGGCGCTGCGGGTACTGTACCTGCCAAAAAGGTAGTTGGAGGGTATGTAGTAACAGGGCCAGGACAGGGGTGACAGGGCCAGGACAGGGGTGACAGGGTCAAAACAGGGGTGACAGGGCCAGGACAGGGGTGACGGGGCCAGGACAGGGGCGACTGGGCCAGGACAGAAATGACAGGGACAGGATAGGGGTGACAGGGCCAGGGTAGGGGTGGCAGGACCAGGATAGGGGTGACAGGGCCAGTATAGGTTTGACAGGGCAAGCACAGGGGTGACAGGGCCAGGTTAGGGGTAACAGGGCCAGCATAAGGGTGACAGGGCCAGGATAAGGGTGAAAGGGCCAGGATAAGGGTGGAAGGGCCAGGCCAGGGGTGACAGGGACATGACAGAACACAGGGCATGGGAGAGATTGGTATTAGGGACAAAACAGTGGTGACAGACAGATGTGTCTTACCGGAGTCACTGCTGCTGGCTGCTGCTGTTCCACTCCAACCTGTTGGGATCTGCTGCTGGTGGAGACTTGGCATGGCTGACTCTCTTAGGCTGGAGTCCTGCTTCCTCTGCCCGTCCGCATCCCTCCCCCCCACTCCTCAGTCACACACCGCGGACCTCGCACGGTTGCCGGGCACTGTGGTAAGGGGAGACTGGGAGTGACTGGTTAGCCCCCAGGAGACGCTGCGGCTGGAGGGAGGAGGGGGTCGGAGCCTGCAAGCAGCTCAGACTTCTGCAGCGCTACCCGCCGGCTAAAGTGTGTGAAGGAGCTGGGCGCACCTCACTGCGGGTGGCAGCGCTGCAGCTAGCGGTGGGGTTGCCGGGGCTGGAGATAACAGAGGCAGTACGGAACCTGCACAGCGGCAGGTGCCCCACAAAACTGCAGCTAAGAAGTGTGGAGTGTGCCAGAAAGTGACGCTCCTCCGTGCCAGAGAGCCCCTGCTGAGTATGTTGATGTGGGGGGTCCAATACACAGTGAGCCGGTGCCCGTCTGTCCGTACGGCATACCCCCTCACACACCCCCATACCTCCCAACTAGCCCGATTTTCGCGGGACAGTCCCATTTTTTGGGATCTGTCCCGCTGTCCCACCCGCGGGTCGCAGTGTCCCGCGTGGGGGGGGGGGGGGGGGGGCAGTTGGAAAGCTCCTGCACTCGCTGTTCTGCTTAGCAGAGCAGCGGTGAATAGTGGAGACAGAGGGAGAGGGGGCATCAGGGGGTACGGATTAAGGGGGGGTTCCAGTAGCAGAGCTGGATTAAGGGGGGGGGGACAGGGGGTATGTACCGTTGGCCCCACAGTCTTAGGGGGCCCCCTGGCTCGAGTAGCTCTGTCCCAGCTCAGAAGCTCCCACATCCTGCCAGCAACAGCATTGTGCTACAGTCAGCACACCCTTCTGCGTGTTGGCAGGTCTGTGGTGTTGCAGGGAGGCAGCAGCCTCCCTGCTTTCTTCTGCTTGTGCGGGTGTGTAGGGGGGAGCGACCACCTCCTCTGGATTTACCCCTAGCTGAGGGGCCAAAATTCCATAAAAAAAGAAAAAGAAAAAAAAAAAACCACACAATTTGCATAAGGGGGCGTGGCCTCGCGGGGCGCGATTAGGCCACGCCCCCCAACCCACAGCAGGCACAGCAATGAGATAGGGCTCCCCTGTCTCAAGTGCCCTGGGCCCCCCGGACTCATAATCAGCCCCTGGGGGCATGCCAGCAGCTCACAGAGCGCTGGGCATGCCCCCTCACTGACAAAAACGGGAGCCCTCCCGTGAAGCCACGCCCCCTTTTTGCCACGTGTGTGTGTGTCCCTCCGTCTGCCTAAAGAAAGCTGGGAGGTATGCACCCCTGTCTGCCTGAAGAAAGCTGGGAGGTATGCACACCTGTCTGCCTGAAGAAAGCTGGAAGGTATGCACCCCTGTCTGCCTGAAGAAAGCTGGGAGGTATGCACCCCTGCCTGTGCCATGCCCATACTATCTGCTTCTGCTCCTAGTCTCCTATAGTCTCCTATATATAGATTTGCCCAGATCTGTGACTCATTTGACTAACTCCGCCCAGTGTTGTGATTCCACCCAGCGTTAGCAAATGAGTCACAAAGTCACAGATCTGGGCTATTATATAGGAGATATATATATATATATATATACACACACACACACTGTATATACATAAATACACTCCCCTGCTACTTTCAGCGTATTGCACTTGGTGCCTTACTATTTAATCACAAGCACAGGAGAAAATGTACATGCAGTTTATATATATATATCATATCATTATATTAGTTTTGTATCTAATGTGTCTCATTGGCAAGATGTATTTTGGTATATATATAGGGTGAGTGAGATCATTGGCTCTGGGGCTCTCCCACTATTTAGCAAGTGTCAGAGTTTTGCACATGACGATTTCCTGTGACTGACAGCCTCATACTCCACTTGTATGCCCAGTGTAGGTCACGATGTCACTTCCGGTAAGGCGGACCTTAGTTATTATCCACATGTTCTTTAAATGTTTTGTGTGGGCTTTGTAGCTGAGTTTGAGATCTTGGTGAATGTTGCTCACCGTCAGTATGTCCCATTTACCTACACACATAAACATAACTGTAATCTGGTCCGTCTGCTAGCCGAGTAGCGGTACTTCCGCCCAGTGGAACGCATGGACTTCCTGCCGGTGGAACGCGGAAGCCGCGTCTCCGGCGTTTGCCTTAGTAGCTATGGATTTCCTTCATTTTTAACTCGTTTATTTTAGTGAAACCCACCTAGCTTGATTCCTAGGCTATATAGCGCTTGTTCAGCAGGTCCAGTTTTCTATTCTTAAGTGTTGGTCTCCTTATAGCGCGGTTTATTATTTGTTAATTACCTTAAGTGGTACTTCCTGTGGTTGAGCCTTAAATAGCTGCTGGCTGAGGTAGAACAGCATGCAGCTGTCATTTGGCTCTGGACACTTGAACTGTGAGTATGATACCCCTGCAGTTAACTTTTGATATATGATTAAGGTTGGTTGCCAACTTTCTCTTGCCTTTAAATTACAGATCTAGTGTTGGAAATATGCATTGAGCCTTCAGCTGCCATCCGTTGTTTTAATAAACTATCAGGTATGATTCTCACTGGGTGGCCTCAGGTGTTAGGTTTACACTATCCAGTGGCTTGGGAGTTTATCTAATGGGCCATATGTTCTATCTCTATTATTATAGCATCTTCTATGTGTTGAAGAAGCAATTTATTACATCAGTATGACCTAGTGTGTTGTCCAGGTAATTGTATTTGTTGAGATTAAGTACATACTCTGTGTGAGGTGAAACTTGAGGGTGGAGGCGTCTCTAAATCACACATGGATATAGTTTCTTGATTCTATTAGAGCATGGTTGTGCTGTTCGGTGACTGTCATTAGGGCCTGGGAGGCACTGGTGGTGTTGGTGCTGATAATCTGGTTCTCTATACATATTGATTTTAATTGTTTCTGATTGTTTAGGTGTTTTAAGTGCCTGTCTTGATAAAGGTCCTTATATGGACCGAAACGTCGATGAAAAACGGCATCAACATTGAACCTGATTAAAATAAACTGAATCTACAAGTGATTTCAGAGACTGATTTCTGGGCGCGAGTGCACCTTCCACCTCGGTGGTAGTTGCGGTGTATATATATATATATATATATATATATATATACACACACATATATATATATATACACACACACACGCGCACATGGAAACCCCCCATAATAAATCCTGCGTTTGCACTGACAATGTATGCTATACTCGGCATAAAAGTTGCCTAGTAAGAGGGACAAATAGTAAGTCTTACCACATACAGAAATAACTATTACATTGTTGCAATCCAGCTGCTGTGAATGAAGTAAATAAGTAAAGATTTTGATGATTGAGCCTAGGAAGCTTAGAGGGAGTCAAATAGGAATTCACTCTTTCCGTAAAATCTGCTTGAGGCATACTTGCCTACTTTGGCTGTTTCCTCTCCGCGAGAAGCTCAGAGAGAAGATGCAGGTGGGCAGCAATGGGGGCTGGGCCTGGTTATTCACGTAATTAGACCCTGGCCTCTCGAGGTAAGATGCCATGAATGGCACATATTTGCAGAGGGGTGGAGCCAAAATGATGCAATTTCCACAGAAATTCCAGGTATTATTCTTACAATTCTGCCCACTACACTAGGGCAGGATGCAGGAGTGGCCACGCTTCTGGGGGTGAGGGGGACTACCTGAAGAAGCGTGAGTCTCCCTCAGGGTCGGATTGTCGAACAGGGGAAACTCCTGGTGGGCTCCACTGCCTCAAGTTCCACTACTTTCTCTAGGGATCAGGTTCCAGACTTGCACTTGAAGTATACATTATAGAGGGTGAGTTAAAAAAAAACTCCCAGACTATAAAAGGTTAAAAAAAAAGGCATGGTAAATGTATTCAAAATTTAATACAGAATCTAAAAGTGCAAGGAATACAATTTATTTTCAATTGGTTTTAAATAGGATATCATCTAGATCAGAGATTTTCAACCTTTTACAACTCGCGGCACACTGAACAAGATTTAAATATTGCAGAGGCACACTTAAATATAATGGTGATGCATGGTGCAGTTGCGTGTCCTAGGATGTTATGTCGCAGATTCTCCATAGGTAATGCCTGAGCCACATCTGAGAGAGCCAGAAGAGCCCAACACTGCCCGGGCCCAAAATTAGAACTGGCTATGTAACCACTAAACCCACCAGTATTGATCGTTCCAGGGCCTCAGTAGCGGCAAGACACTGATGAGCCTGGCTGTGCTTCTATGGCGGCACACCTGGAGACTGCTCAGGGCACACTAGTGTGCCACGGCACAGTGGTTGAAAAACACTGATCTAGATGGTGGCCTTTCGATTTCTGAAAGTAAGCTCCGTCACTTGTCAGTAGAACAGCATTTGCAGGAACATTTTGAAGGATATCCTCACAACATGCCATTCGGTTCCATCCCTACAAAAGGATGCTTGTTCAGGAACTTAATAAAGGTGACAGCGAGAACTGAATGGCATGGTGTGAGTATATCATCAACCAGCAAGAAAACTTGTAGTGTCTTTTGCTTGGAAGCAAAGAAAGAGCAAGTAATATTTTAACCAAGCCTTAATTAAATTCAAGTCATGGTATAAAAGAGCCCAGTATATATACTCACAATACGCATATCAAGAGGCTCATTGACCCAAAAGTATTAAGCCTTAACTAGGTATAAAGTATAAAGATGGATAAAGGGGTGTGGATAGTAGGGTCGATTACACTTTGGTCAACAGTCATTAGGTTGACCACTATTGGTTGACAGTGACTAGGTCGACATGGTCATTAGAGGAAGGGAAACAGAGACAAAGTTTCAAACTGTGACACCCGGCGCTGAATAAATTAGTTATATAGTATCAATCAATGTTCCTTTGAAGCAGCTGAGTAAGAACAGCTAGCTAGGCTGCAATGTTACAGAGATTCTTGAGACAAAATGGGAATTACTCTGCGCTATGGAACATTCTATAACTTCAAAATGTGTGGTCTGTCATGGAGAATGATTGACTCAGTATACTTAAAAATAAATTATTTTATCCGAAATATTTATATACCACAAACAACATATAACAAAAACTGACAATTAACATCAGATTAATAGCTCTTAATAGAGAATGACAGGCTTCTGAATAACAAGCAAATATGTATGAGCTTGATAATATAGTAGAAATTATTCAATTATTAAGAAGAATATATAAAATATGCAAAACATGCACTGAATTCAAATAAAAAATGCTCTCTCAAATAGTACTGAAATATATACACGTCCCAGTAATATTCAGAAGAAATTGTCCCGCAAACAGCTCCCAAAGATAATTGTGAAATGAGAATATTGAATGCTTAGAAAGTAGTTATCCACGTGTTGGTTCCTGATTTCCTACAGGGTCCTGTTGGCAAAAGTACACGGGGTATGTATACAAAGTGATCGCGGTTTGATGGCACTGAAAATGACAGCCCTGCTGGGAGACCTGATGCGTCTCTGCTGTCGGACAAGCGCTGCCCGCTGGTACGGTCTGCGGCTGTCAAGGATGATGCTGTGTGAACTGAACCTCACTAGGGGGGTCAGATGGATCTCAGCCGGCGCTCAGCTGATATTTCCTGCGGCAGTGTGAGCATGCACTGCCAGCTGTTTGGGCCGTACGGCTGCCGGTGATGAGATGGTAGGATGCGGGTCTCTCAGCAAGGATCCCACACAGTTCAGCCGATGCGGGGCTGTCATTTTCAGTGCCATCAAACCGCGACCACTTTGTATACATACCCCGTGTACTTTTGCCAACAGGACCCTGTAGGAAATCAGGAACCAACACGTGGGTAACTACTTTCTGAGCATTCAATATTCTCATTTCACAATTATCTTTGGGAGCTGTTTGCGGGACAATTTCTTCTGAATATTACTGGGACGCCAGTGTATATATTTCAGTACCATTTGAGAGAGCATTTTTTATTTGAATTCAGTGCATGTTTTGCATATTTTATATATTCTTAATAATTGAATAATTTCTACTATATTATCAAGCTTATACATATTTGTTTGTTATTCAGAAGCCTGTCATTCTCTATTAAGAGCTATTAATCTGATGTTAATTTGTCAGTTTTTGTTATATGTTGTTTGTGGTATACAAATATTTCAGATAAAATAATTTATTTTTAAGTATACGGAGTCCTACTGAGTCAATCATTCTCCATGAAAGACCACACATTTTAAAGTTATAGAATGTTCCATAGCGCAGAGTAATTCCCATTTTGTCTCAAGATTCTCTGCGACATGGTCATTAGGTCATCATGAACAAAGTCGACATGGAAAAACGTTGACATGAGTTGTTGTTTTTTTTAATTGGTGTTGTTGTCTTTGTAATGTGACCGGGAAATCCAATTAGTGCACCGTGTCCCCTCGCATGGCTTGCGAGCTTCGGGCAAGGTTACTGTTCCCATTCGCAATCCATGTGGATCATAAAGTATGTAAAAGTAAAAAAAAAAAAAAAAATGGAAAAACTGACGTCGAACTTTTCCCATGTTGGCATAGTGACCACGTCGACATATGGACCACGTTGACCTAATGCATGTCGACCAACAGTGGTCGACCAAATGACTGTTGACCTAAGTGTGGTCGACCTAGAGACCGGTTAAAGAATGATAAAGTACCAGCCAATCAGCTTCCTAACAGCCATGTCACAGGCTGTGTTTGAAAAATGACAGTTTGGAGATGACTGACTGGTCATTTATCACTCTTTATCCATCTCCACTTTAGCTCTTGTTAAGGCTTAATACATTTAGGCCATTGACTCCAAGGGGTATATTTACTAAAGGTCAATTTTCCTTGTTTTTTTATTGATTCCAAATTAATGATTAGCAATCTAAATTGGTGTTTGTTTTTTTTAGAGCTAAAACATACATATACTAACACTAAAAAAATTATATACAGTTATCTGTTAGTAAATGTGTGTTTTAGCCCCTGAAACACAATATCAATTAAGACTGATTTCAATTGGTTTTAAATCGATAATAATCTACCTTATTCTGAGGTAATGACATAATTTTGTGTTTCTCTGTATTTGCTCATACATACAATGGGGTAAATTTACTAAAGAGGGAATTTTTTAGAACTGGTGATGTTGCCCATTGCAACCAATCAGATTCTATCTATTATCTTCTAGAAGCAGCTAGATAAATGTTAAGTAGAATCTGATTGGTTGCTAAGGGCAACATCACCAGTTCTAAAAAACTCCCACCTTAGTAAAATGTAACTTAATGATTCAGACGAACTGTTTGCCATAGAATTGTAGCCCAGAAAGCTCCATATCTTCTTTGTACTGCTCTTAAGCATCCATTTCACACTGTGGCTCAATACCTTGTGTACGCTGTATTGTATCTTTGATTTATGCAAGAAAGTCGCAGATGGAGGGAAGAGATTTTGAAAAATAACTAAGAAAACTTAACTGTTCCTTTCAAAAATATATGTTAATATTGGATTGAAGATAAAGGTTGAGTTGTGTGTTAATGTTTTCTGTTACTGAATGAACCACTTTAACATCAAGATATCTATCAAACTACACACAATGTGGAGGATAGATGAGCTGTTTATAATGAAAAATGTGTGATTTTGTAACTTTACGGGCACTTAAACTCTCTATATATTAATAAGTTCCTAACAGGATACTGTATGTCCTTCTCTATGTAGACCACCAAAGTGGAAGCACACGTTAGCCTCACAGTGCCAAAAAAGAAAGATGAAGGTATGTCGCCTGCTCGAATGTTGCCTAGTGATGTCAGCCGTCAACTTTCAGAGATGCAAATTGTGTCATGGCACTTGCTCAGCGACATTCAGAATAAAATTAGCACAATACAAGAGGAAGCTGTGTTACACAAGTCGAAACTCGGCCAAGCTTACAGGAGCTCTCATCGCTTACTGGAAATAGAAGAGGAGAGGAGACTGATTGAGAATAAACATACAGAGGATAAAGTAGTAAATGAGTTAGAGGACAAGGCTTTGAAATTGGTGGGACTGATGCAGGAACTGGAAAAAACAATAGAGACAAAGCAACAAATAAGTATCATTGACGCTCAGTTAAAGACATTGAAGACATTGGCAAGGTTTGAGGTGGAACTGGATGGATATGACTCTCCGGTTCAGAGCCGCACCACAAAAGAAATGCAGCATATGGTGAAACCAATGCTAGAATCAATACTATTTGACCCAGAAAGTGCGCATCCGAATCTCATTCTGTCCGTGGACCGCAGACAAGTCAGATTTCAGGCTTGTCCTCAGATGAGGGAGCCAAGCAAACAGTGTTTCCAGCCAGGGCTTTATGTCCTGGGAATGCCTGGATTTCAGTCTGGACGGCACTATTGGGAAGTGGATGTGGGCAAGAAGAGTAATTGGATTATCGGTGTTGTGAGAGAGTCAGTGGAACGCAAGGGAGCATGGGAGCTGCATTCATCAAACGGCTACTGGGTTCTACGCAAGAAAGATGATAACGTGTTTTATGGCATTGGGGACACCCATTCAAACCTACAATTGAAAACCTTGCCTCTAAGGATTGGTGTTTGTTTAGATTTATTTAGAAGTCAACTGAGCTTTTACGATGCTGACACCGCAAATCTAATATTCCAACTGTCTATTTGTCTTGTGCAGGAGAAATTGTTTCCCTTTTTTTGTCCTGGAATCCCTGTAAGAGAAGAGGACTGGTGCCCGCTAACTCTGTGCATGTAAAGATCTACTTTGGTTATTTTTTAATGATGCTCCTACTTTCAAGTATGGTGTTTTCTGTGGAGAGTTCATAGACTGCAGATGGGCTGATCTGGATCCTTGGCATGAACCCAGTGATAGGTCCTTCTCAATACTTGATGAGATCTTGGTCAGCTGGATCACTTCTGGCCTACACTGGAGCCTGGTTGTCTGGTAGCAATATGGCTGCACACAGAGCAAATAACAGTCAACTTCCAAGTGAACTTTCCAACACCTCTGACTCCAATGTTCTGCTGAGATATTTCTTCCCAAATGCCCGATATCACAGTCATAGTTGCCGCTTGGTCTAATTCCAGGGAGGATGAGAGGTTTTATAGATCTGCCCCTGGAAATATCCCTATTTTCGGTGCTGACCAACTACACAATAAAATGTATTTATTTTTCTTTATTTTAAGATGCAACTTCTCTCATGTACTTCTATTCTATAAGGGGGAATTCAATATTTTATGGGCACCCGGTAAAGCTATCGAGTTGTTTTGCAGATCAGGCATGAGTGCTGTGGGCGCCCATTATTTCTGCTCACGCCCTCCTAAGGTGGTGAGCAGAAATTAGTGAAAAGTTGGGCTTGTGTGCTCCCAAACTGCAGTTTTGGCAGCATGCCCAAAAGCTTAAACATGCATTTGGGCGCGACAAGTGCAAAAAAGTAATGGGGGCCAGCAGCTCTTGCACCCATCTGCAAAACAACGGAATAGCTCCGTCGGGCCCCATTACTTATGAGCATGCAAAAAACAATTTAATTCCCACCTATATACTTTATTAATGAACATTAGTTGAAAAGTAGAATTGAAATTGACAAAAAGTGGACTAAAAGCCAAGTTTATATACATGACATAATGAGGTAGTAATGGAATATAAACAAAGAAATGTAAACGAATGTATTAATTATACAAGGAAATATATTGCAGGTTGTTATTTTTAACGGTTCGCTATTTGTTAAAACTGTTGGTAACAATAGTTCTCTAATGAGTCACGATGTGGTTTATCAGGTATATAAATCACTTATTAACAGCCCTGAATAAGAATAACGTGCTCCTGTTCCTTATACACAGCAATCTTATAGTTGGTGAGACTATTCACAAGAGTGCCGCCTATGAATTCACTAGGATCAGTGACATAATTGAAACACTCTAATGGCCTTCATGAATTGGGTTGCAATGTACTCCCCTGCTGTTTGCGGTCACAGGGCCTAATTCACTATGGATCGCTATTGAGGATGAATTAGCAAATTTCACAAACCTGCTAATGCTAAAAATCGCATGTGAAGAAAGGGTAAGACACCCACCGATGCGTTTGCAAATCTGCATATGCATTAGCAGAATCACAATGCATACGCCAAAAATGAGCACAATCGACAGATGCGGCTGGCCCCAGCCATGACACGCCTGCATTTTCCCAACCACTCACTACAAACGCCATGTTATCACCCACGAACGGTCACTTCCTGTCAATGAAAATGCGTTGTCTTTACAATTAGGCTGCATACGCAGTGCGATCGCATTTTGCCATTCACGCATGCGCAGTGCGTTCACAGCACATGCACAGCCTGCTGATAATCGCTCACTGAGGGTAATCTCACATTTACAAATGGTAGTGAATCAGGCCCACATTGTGCTTAAGGGGTGTAGTATGTTATGCCGGCGGTCGGGCTCTCGGCGGCCAGCATACCGGCGCCGGAATCCCAACCGCCGGCATACCAACAGCTGGGTGAGCGCAAATGAGCCCCTTGTGGGCTCGCTGCGCTCACCACGCTACGGGCACGGTGGCGCGCTACGCTATATATTCTCCCTCCTGGGGGGTCGTGGACCCTCAAGAGGGAGAAAAGCCGGAAAACTGAAGACCACCCATGTTTAAGTTGCAGGCACTTTAATGCACAATTTTGAGGTTGGTATAAACACTTTCAAGTGCTTTGGTACAAAATACAGTAAAAACATCTCTATATTCTTCATTATGAGAATATTATAGCACTTCTAGAGCTTTGTAATACTGTTAGCATTTCTCTTTTAATAAAACATGTAATAATGTATGCATAGTAATATAAACAGACATGTTTTCTGTCTTACTTCACTACCGAGTTTGTCAAGATAACGGCCTAAGAATTTATAGCTGCTGTAGACTATACTTGTATTGTTTTGTTCTTTAATATGTCATAGTGAAGTTACTGTACAGTTATTAAAGTCACAGCTCAATAATAAGATTTTAAACCTACCGGTAAATCTATTTCTCCTAGTCCGTAGAGGATGCTGGGGACTCCGTAAGGACCATGGGGTATAGACGGGCTCCGCAGGAGATAGGGCACCTAAAAAGAACTTTGACTATGGGTGTGCACTGGCTCCTCCCTCTATGCCCCTCCTCCAGACCTCAGTTAGAGAACTGTGCCCAGAGGAGATGGACAATCCAATTGCAGGATTTAGCAATCCAAGGGCAAGATTCATACCAGTCCACACCAATCATACCATGTAACCTGGAACATACATAACCAGTTAACAGTATGAACAAAACAACAGTAATGGTCAAAGACCGATGTCAACTGTAACATAACCCTTATGTAAGCAACAACTATATACAAGTCTTGCAGAGTTTCCGCACTGGGACGGGCGCCCAGCATCCTCTACGGATTAGGAGAAATAGATTTACCGGTAGGTTTAAAATCTTATTTTCTCTTACGTCCTAGAGGATGCTGGGGACTCCGTAAGGACCATGGGGTTTATACCAAAGCATCCAATCGGGCGGGAGAGTGCGTATGGCTCTGCAGCACCGACTGAGCAAACGCTAGGTCCTCATCAGCCAGGGTATCAAACTTGTAGAATTTAGCAAAAGTGTTTGACCCCGACCAAGTCGCCGCTCGGCAAAGTTGTAAAGCCGAGACGCCTCGGGCAGCCGCCCAAGAAGAGCCCACCTTCCTAGTGGAATGGGCCTTAACCGAATTTGGTACCGGCAATCCAGCCGTAGAGTGAGTCTGCTGAATCGTATTACAGATCCAGCGAGCAATAGTCTGCTTCGAAGTAGGAGCGCCAATCTTATTGGCCGCATACAGGACAAACAGAGCCTCTGTTTTCCTAATTCTAGCCGTCCTGGCTACATAAATTTTTAAGGCCCTGACTACGTCCAGGGATCTGGAATCCTCCAGGTCACTTGTAGCCACAGGCACCACAATAGGTTGATTCATATGGAACGAAGAAACCACTTTAGGCAAAAATTGCGGACGTGTCCTCAATTCAGCTCAATCCACATGAAAAATCAAGTGGGGGCTCTTGTGTGACAAAGCCGCCAATTCTGACACTCGCCTTGCTGATGGTAAGGCCAACAACATGACCACCTTCCAGGTAAGAAATTTCAACTCAACCTTGTTAAGTGGTTCAAACCAGTGTGATTTTAGGAACTGCAACACCACGTTCAGGTCCCATGGTGCCACTGGAGGCACAAAAGGGGGCTGGATGTGCAGCACTCCCTTTACAAACGTCTGGACTTCTGGAAGAGAAGCCAATTCCTTCTGAAAGAAAATCGAGAGGGCCAAAATCTGTACCTTAACAGAGCCTAATTTCAGGCCCATATCCACTCTTGTCTGTAGAAAGTGGAGAAGACGACCCAGATGAAAATCTTCCGTAGGTGCATTCTTGGTCTCACACCAAGACACATACTTTCGCCAGATACGGTGATAATGTTTTATCGTCACCTCCTTCCTAGCCTTTATTAAAGTAGGGATGACCTCTTCCGGAATCCCCTTTTCGCTAGGATTCGGCGGTCAACCGCCATGCCGTCAAACGTAACCGCGGTAAGTCTTGAAATACACAGGGCCCCTGCTGCAACAGGTCTTCCCTCAGAGGAAGAGGCCAGGGATCTCCTGTGAGCATCTCTTGTCGATCCGAGTACCAGGCCCTTCGAGGCCAGTCTGAGACAACGAGTATCGTCCGTACTCTTCTTCGTCTTATGATCCTCAACACCTTTGTGATGAGAGGAAGAGGAGGAAACACGTAGACCGATTTGAACACCCACGGCGTTACCAGAGCGTCTACTGCTACTGCCTGAGGGTCCCGAGACCTGGCGCAATACCTCCGAAGTTTTTTGTTGAGGCGTGACGCCATCATGTCTATTTGAGGAGTTCCCCAAAGACGTGTTACGTCTGCAAAGACGTCTTGATGAAGTCCCCACTCTCCTGGATGGAGATCGTGTCTGCTGAGGAAGTTTGCTTCCCAGTTGTCCACTCCCGGAATGAAGACAGCCGACAGAGCGCTTACATGATTTTCGGCCCAGCGAAGGATCCTTGTGGCTTCCGCCATCGCGACTCTGCTTCTTGTCCCGCCTTGGCGGTTCACATGAGCCACTGCTGTGACATTGTCTGATTGAATCAGAACCGGTAGGTTTCGAAGAAAACTCTCCGCTTGTCGAAGGCCGTTGTAAATGGCCCTCAGTTCCAACACATTGATGTGTAGACAAGACTCCTGGTCTGACCAAAGACCCTGAAATTTTTTTTCCTGTGTGACCGCTCCCCAACCTCGGAGGATCACGTCCGTGGTAACCAGGATCCAATCCTGAATTCCGAACCTGCGACCCTCCAGGAGGTGAGCACTTTGCAACCACCACAGGAGGGACACTCTGGTCCCTGGAGACAGAGTTATTTTCCGATGTAAGTGCAGATGGGACCCGGACCACTTGTCCAGAAGGTCCCATTGAAAAGTCCTTGCATGGAACCTTCCGAAGGGAATGGCCTCGTAGGCCGCCACCATTTTCCCCAGAACTCGAGTGCATTGGTGAACTGACACCCTTTTCGGTTTTAGCAGGTCTCTGACCATGTTCTGGATGTCTTGGGCTTTCTCTATTGGGAGGAAGACCTTAATTTGTTCCGTATCCAGTATCAGACCTAGGAACGGTAGTCGAGTTGTCGGAATCATCTGTGACTTCGGTAGATTTAGAATCCAACCGTGTTGCTGGAGCACTCTCAGAGAGAGCGCCACACTGCTCAGCAATTTCTCCCTTGATTTCGCTTTTATCAGGAGATCGTCCAAGTATGGGATAATTGTGACACCCTGCTTGCGCAGGACCACCATAATTTCCGCCATTATCTTGGTGAAAATCCTCGGGGCCGTGGAGAGTCCAAACGGCAACGTCTGAAATTGGTAATGACAATCCTGTACAGCGAATCTCAGGTATTCCTGATGGGGGGAATATATGGGGACATGAAGGTACGCATCCTTTATGTCCAGAGACACCATAAACTCCCCCTCCTCCATGTTGGCTATTATGGCTCTGAGAGATTCCATTTTGAATTTGAATCTCTTTATGTACAGGTTTAGGGATTTCAGATTTAAAATAGGTCTGACCGAACCATCCGGTTTCGGGACCACAAATAGGGTTGAGTAGTAACCTCTTCCCTGCTGGTGCAGGGGAACCTTGATTATCACTTGCTGTATACACAGCGTTTGAATTGCAGCTAACACTATATCCCTTTCCGATGTGGAAGCTGGTAGGGCAGATTTGAAAAATCGGCGCGGGGGCACCTCCTCGAATTCCAATTTGTAACCCTGGGAAACTATTTCCAACACCCAGGGGTTCAGGTCCAAACTGACCCAGGCCTGACTGAAAAGTCGAAGACATGCCCCCACCGGTGCGGACTCCCTCAGGGGAGCCCCAGCGTCATGCTGTGGGTTTTGGAGCAGCCGCGGAGGACTTTTGTTCCTGGGCACCTGCCGAAGCAGGTGCTCTCTTGCCTCTGCCCTTACCTCTGGCAAGGAAAGAGGATCCCCGACCTCTTTTGGACTTGTGCGACCGAAAGGACTGCATCTGATAGGGTGTTACTTTCTTTTGCTGTTGGGGAATATATGGTAAAAAATTTGATTTACCTGCTGTAGCTGTGGAAACCAGGTCCGTCAGCCCATCCCCAAACAATACATCACCCTTATAGGGTAGTACTTCCATATGTTTTTTGGAATCCGCATCACCCGTCCATTGGCGAGTCCATAAGGATCTTCTCGCTGAGACAGACATGGCATTGGCCCTAGAAGCCTAGAAGCTAGCAATCCAATGTCCCTTTGAGCATCCCTCATAAATAAGACTGCGTCTTTAATATGGGCTAGAGTTAGGAATATAGTATCCTTATCCATATTATCAAATTGATCTGTCAGCTCATCTGTCCAAGCTGCAATTGCGCTACACACCCATGCCGACGCAATTGTCGGTCTTAGCACAGCCCCCGTATGAGAATAAATACACTTTAAGGTAGTTTCTTGCCTGCGAGGAGACGGTAGCGACACTTTCTTGGACAAGCGCGTCAGGGCCTTGTCCACAGTGGGGGGTGATTCCCAAATCTCCCTGTCCTGCTTAGGGAAGGGGTATGCCATATAAATTCTTTTGGGGATCTGCGGTCTCTTATCCGGAGTCTCCCAAGCTTTTCCAAAGAATTCATTTAATTCATGAGATGTGGGAAAGTTAATAATCTGTTTCTTTTCCTTAAACATGTGTACCCTTGTGTCGGGGACCGAGGGTTCATCCACAATATGCAACACATCCCTTATTGCCACAATCATACACTGAATGGTTTTAGTCACACTAGGGTGCAATTTTACTTCGTCATAGTCGACACTGGAATCAGAATCCGTGTCGGTAGTAGTGTCTTGTGTTAAGGGATGCTTTTGAGAACCCGACGGGCCCTGTGAGTCGGTCCAATCCGAGGATTGACCCCCTGATGTCCCCCCTAATTCAGCCTTATCAAGCCTTTTATGTAAAGATGCCACACTTGCATTCAACATATGCCACAAGTCCATCCAATCTGGAATCGGCACAACCGACGAGGACACAACACTCATTTGCTCCACCTCCTCCTTGGAGAAGCCTTCCGCCTCAGACATGTCGACACACACACTACCGACACCCCACACACACAGGGATTAACCTATAAGGGGACAAAACCCCAACCAGGCCCTAAGGAGAGACAGAGAGAGAGAGTATGCCAGCACACACCAGCGCTTAAAAACACTGGAAAAATATGTCCAGATAGCGCTTTTCTATATATAATATGCCAATTCCCAGTCACTGCGTCGCTAATGTGCCCCCCTCCTCTTTTTTCCAGCCTGTGAAGTTCAGCAGGGGAGAGACCAGGGAGTCAGCGTTTTCCTCATGCAGCTTCTGTGGAGAAAATGGCACTGGTTAGTGCTGAGGATCAAGCCTCGCCCACCCGACGGCGGGCTTCGGTCCCAGTGATTTTTCAATAAAAATGGCGGGGGAACATAGATTTACTGCCTCCGCAGCCTAATCAAACTGTATTTGCCCAAATGTGAGGTTAATTGCTGCCCAGGGCGCCCCCCCCTGCTCCCTGCACCCTTCAGTGCTGCTCTGTGTGTGTGTGTGTCTGGGAGCAATCATGAAGATCTGATGTCTTCTGCCGCCTAAGATGTCTTCTGCCTTCTCTATCCGGCTTCTATCTTCGGCATCTGTGAGGAGGACAGCGGCGCGGCTCCGGGACAAACCCCAGGTGAGTCCTGTGTTCCGACTCCCTCTGGAGGTAATGGTGTCCAGTAGCCTTAGAAGCAGTGCCCAACTTCACAAGCCAGCTCTGCTTCTCTCTCCTCGGTCCCACGATGCAGGGAGCCTGTTGCCAACAGGTCTCCCTGAAAATAAAAAACCTAACAAAATTCTTCTTTAACAGAAAACTCTGGAGAGCTCTCTGCAGTGCACCCATTCTCCTCTGGGCACAAGATCTAACTGAGGTCTGGAGGAGGGGCATAGAGGGAGGAGCCAGTGCACACCCATAGTCAAAGTTCTTTTTAGGTGCCCTATCTCCTGCGGAGCCCGTCTATACCCCATGGTCCTTACGGAGTCCCCAGCATCCTCTAGGACGTAAGAGAAAACTTATTTTAATTTGGATGGAAAATTGTGAAGTTACCCTGTACTCAGGGGCATATAAAGAGAGGAGGGGTCCCACGTGCAGTTTCTGCCTGGGTCCCCTCTTCTCTAGGTGGCAGCACAGAGACTCTAGGCACTAGGGTCACTAGTGCTGTCCCAGAGTCTAGTGCACATGCGCAAAACACCAGAGAAATGGCAAAAAAAATCCACATAACTTTGTCTAGAACAAACCATGTTACCATGCAAGGGTAGTAAATACATTTAGATTTTTTTCTGTGCATGGTAAATACCGACTGCTTTTGCATGTACCTGTTCCTGGCTCAATTGCCAGCAGTTCTGCTTCCTATGTATTGCTGTCTGGTGTACACTTCATTGTGCATAGCAGTGTTTCTGAGTTCTTTGGCTCATACCTTTGTGCTCCAGTTTCCAGTTGCTTAACGCTATTCCATCCGACACCAGCAATGCATTGCCACTCAGATTGCAGAGTACATTTCCTATATAACTGAGCATTATCATTCACAGCCTGCAGAGTGCACATCCAATACCAGTGTGCAGTACCATTCACAGCGTACAGAGTGCACATCCACTACCGGCGTGCAGTACCATTCACAGCCTGCAGAGTGCACATCCACTACCAGCGTGCAGTACCATTCACAGCCTGCAGAGTGCACATCCAATACCAGTGTGCAGTACCATTCACAGCGTACAGAGTGCACTTCCATTACCAGCATGCAGTACCATTCACAGCCTGCAGAGTGCACATCCACTACCGGCATGCAGTACCATTTACAGCCTGCAGAGTGCACATCCACTACCAGCGTGCAGTACCATTCACAGCCTGCAGAGTGCACATCCAATACCAGTGTGCAGTACCATTCACAGCGTACAGAGTGCACTTCCACTACCAGCATGCAGTACCATTCACAGCCTGCAGAGTGCACATCCAATACCAGCGTGCAGTATTATTCACAGCCTGCAGAGTGCACATCCAATACCAGCGTGCAGTACCATTCACAGCCTGCAGAGTGCACATCCAATACCAGCGTGCAGTACCATCCACAGCCTGCAGAGTGCACATCTAATACCAGCGTGCAGTACCACTCACAGCCTGCAGAGTGCACATCCACTACCAGCGTGCAGTACCACTCTAGGGATCAGTACGTAATCCCGCTGGACGGGATCCCGGCGGTCGGAATCCCGACCACACAATCCCGACAGGGGTGGCGAGCGGAACGCAGCCCCTTGCGGGCTCGCTTCGCTCGCCACGCTGCGGGCACGGTGCCTCGCTACGCTCGGCACACTATTATATTCTCCCTCTATAGGTGTCGTGGACACCCACGGAGGGAGAATATGTCGGGATTGTGGCGGTCGGGATTTCGACCGCCGGGATCCCGTCCAGCGGGATGTTTACCGCATCCCCCACTCAAAGCCTGCAGAGTGCACATCCACTACCAGCGTGCAGTACCATTCACAGCCTGCAGAGTACACAGTTCATATCAGCCTCCATACCATCATACCCTGCAGTGTGCACATACATTCTAGTGTGCATTATTACTCTTTACCAGTTGTGTGTATCTGTCACACATTACCTACAGTGAGCAATCCTCTTACACCTGTGTTCAAAGGCTAGCGTATGCTACCATTGCAGGACAGCATACCAGTCCTTCAGCCTAGTATTTTATCTGTTCTTCTTCCTGCTCAGTAACTATCCAGAAGGTAGCATTGAACGAGAAGCGTCATTAGGCCACCTAACTTCATTCATGCCAGTTCTAACCATTTCTACCCTGATCCAGTCCAGAGACAGACAAGTCAAACTCAGACTCTGACAAGCGCATGTTTGCATGTGGAAGGGAAAGTACCAGTGAAGAAGAACATATTGTAGAGCTGAGCAAGGTACTGGGGAGTGGGGGTGGATTAGGAGACGTGAACAGGGTCAAGTTAAAGAAAACATCTGAAAATCTTCCGTAGATGGAGACAGCTTATGGGCCCAACACACTGGCCGATTATACTGAAAGATATGAACGATCTTGTTTTCAGTGTGTATGCACCAACAATGAACGATGCGCAGCCCCGCACTCGTTCATCGTTGGTGCTGTCTCGTTTATGCATGCAAGCCAATATGGACAATCTTGTCCATATTAGCATGCAGGGCTATGGGGCCGGGTGACTGGGGGAGTGAAGGAACTGCTGACGCGTCCTGAGCTCAGCTCTATCTTCATGGAAGATTAAGTAGAGGCTTTTACAGGATAAAGCCCCCAATTCTGACACACATCGAGCAGAAGCTAAGGCCAACAATGTGACAACCTTCCACATGAGAAACTTGACCTCAGCCTCCTGTAAAGGCTCAAACCAATATGATTGCAGGAAATGCAACACCACGTTAAGATCCCAGGGTGCCGTCGGCACCACAAAGGGAGGCTGGATGTGCAGAACCCCTTTCAAAAAAGTCTGAACCTTAGGGAGGGCAGCCAATTGTTTCTGTAAGTAAATGGATAAAGCCGAAATCTGGACCTTTATGGATCCCAAACGCAGGCTCATATCCACACCTCCTTGTAAGAAGAGTAGAAACAAGTTGAAACTCTACCGTAGGAAACTTCTTGGACTCACACCAAGACACATATTTTTTCCAAATGCGGTGATAATGTTTAGACGTTACTCCTTTCCTAGCCTGTATCAGGGTAGGAATAACCCTGCTCGGAATACCCTTCCGGGCTAAGATCTGGCTTTCAACCTCCATGCCGTCAAACGTAGCCATGGTAAGTATTGATAAGCGAACGACCCCTGTTGCAGAAGATCCTCGCGAAGAGGAAGAGGCCTTGGATCTTCCAGCAGTAAGTCCAGAAGATCCGCGTACCAAGCTCTCCTTGGCTAGTCCGGAACAATGAGAACTGCCTGAACCCTTGTTCTCTTTATGAGTTTTAGAATTCTTGGAATGAGAGGAAGTGGAGGGAACACATACACTGACTTGAACACCCACGGTGTTACCAGGGCATCCACCGCCACTGCTTGTGGGTCTCTCGACCTGGAACAGTACCTCCGAAGTTTCTTGTTGAGACGTGAGGCCATCATGTCTATTTGAGGCATGCCCCAAAGACTGGTCACCTCTGTGAACACCTCCGGATGAAGGCCCCATTCTCCTGCATGGAGATCATGCCTGCTGAGGAAGTCTGCTTCCCAGTTCACTCCTGGAAGGAAGATTGCTGACAGCACCACTATGTGCTTTTCTGCCCAGAGAAGGATTCTTGTTACCTCTCACATAGCAGCTCTGCTCTTCGTTCCTCCCTGTCGGTTTATGTAGGTCACCGTCGTCACATTGTCCGACTGTACTTGAATGGCCTGATTTTGCAGGAGATGTGCCACTTGGAGAAGACCGTTGTATATGGCTCTCAGTTCCAGAATGTTTATTGGAAGAATGGATTCCAGACTTGACCACCTTCCTTAGAAGGTTTACCCTTGAGTTACTGCGTCCCAACCCCTGAGACTTGCATCCGTGGTTAGAATGATCCAGTTCTCAACCCCGAACCTGCGGCCCTCCTGAAGGTGAGGCATTTGCAGCCACCAGAGGAGT
Source organism: Pseudophryne corroboree (assembly GCF_028390025.1). Lineage (NCBI taxonomy): Eukaryota > Metazoa > Chordata > Amphibia > Anura > Myobatrachidae > Pseudophryne > Pseudophryne corroboree. The sequence continues at coordinate 350,287,157 of NC_086446.1, read as the reverse complement.
GAAATCCTTGCTTTCGGCGACAGACGTATCCTCTGATGCATGTGTAGGTGAGATCCTAACCACTTGTCTAGGAGATCCAGTTGGAAGGACCGAGCATGAAATCTTCTGTACTGTAGAGCCTCGTAGGAGGCAACCATCTTCCCCAGAAGGCGAATGCACTGATGAACCGATACCCGGGTAGGCTTCAAGACATCCCGGACCATTGATTGTCTCAGCAATGCTTTCTCCACCGGTAGAAACACCCTCTGCACTTCCGTGTCGAGGATCATCCCCAGGAAAGACAATCTCTTTGTCGGCTCCAAATGTGACTTTGGAAAGTTCAGGAGCCAACCATGTTCTCTGAGCAGTTGAGTTGTGAGAGCAATGGATTGCAACAACTTCTCCCTGGACGATGCCTTTATCAGCAGATCGTCAAGATATGGAATTATGTACACTCTCTGTCTGCGGAGGAGAACCATCATCTCTGCCATCACCTTGGTGAACACCCTCGGTGCCGTGGAGAGACCGAATGGCAGTGCCTGGAACGGATAGTGACTAACAGTGCAAATCTGAGATAAGCCTGAAGCAGCGGCCAAATCGGAATGTGGAGGTACGCATCCTTGATATCTAGGGATACCAGAAACTCTCCCTCCTCCAGGCCTTAGATCACCGCTCTCAGAGACTCCATTTTGAATTTGAACTCCCTCAGGTAAGGGTTTATCGATTTCAAGTTCAAAATCGGTCTGACTGAACCCTCCGGTTTCGCCACCACAAAAAGGTTTGAATAGCAACCCATGTGTTGTATATGAGGTGGAACTGGAACAATGACCTCTGACTTTTCCAATTTTTGGATGGCTTCCTGCAGGATAGCCCTTTCTGTCAGTAAAGCTGGCAAGCCTGATTTGAAGAATCGGCGAGGCGGGAGTTCTTGAAACTCCAGTCTGTACCCCTGGGACACAAGATCCTGTATCCAGGAATCCAGGCCAGACGACACCCAGACGTGGCTGAAGCGTCTCAGTCTCGCACCCACCAGCCCGTTGTCCAGGCTGTGTGGTCCACCGTCATGCTGAGGATTTTGAGGAACCAGAAGCAGACTTCTGGTCCTGGGAACCTGCAGGTGCAGGCTTCTTGGATTTTGCCCGACCACCTCTAAAGAAGGTGGTAGGAGGCTTGGACTTTTTTGTCTTTGCAGTCCGAAAGGACTGCGATGTTGATGAAGAAAAGTGTTTCTTCATAGAAGGAGCAGCTGAGGGAAGAAAGGTCGACTTACCCGCGGTTGCCGTGGAAATCCATGCATCCAATGCTTCCCCAAATAGAGCCTGACCTGTAAAGGGTAGGTTCTCCACACTTCTCCTGGATTCCGCGTCTGCCGACCAGTGACTTAGCCAGAGTCCCCTGCATGCTGAGACTGCCATGGAAGATATCCTTGCATTCAGAGTACCCAGGTTCTATATGGACTCCACCATGAAACCCGCAGAATCCTGTATGTTACGTAAAAACAGTTCAATGTCACTTCTATCCATCGTCTCTAAGTCCTCTAGTAATGTGCCTGACCACTTTACTATGGCTTTAGAAATTCATGCACAGGCAATAGTGGGCCTTAACGCCACTCCTGAAGCAGTGTATATGGATTTGAACGTAGTGTCAATCTTACGATCAGCCGATTCTTTTAACGCGGTAGATCCAGGGACAGGTAAAACTACCTTTTTAGGCAGTCTGGAGACAGATGCGCCAACTATGGGTGGGTTTTCCAATTTTTTCCTATCCTCCTCAGGGAAGGGAAAAGCATCCAGAACCCTTTTTGGGATCTGGAATTTTTCCCCCGGGGTTTCCCAGGACTTTTCCAATAATGCTTTTAATTCTTTAGATGCAGGGAAGGTTAGCAAGGCTTTCTTATTGTCTGTGAAGTAAGCCTCCTCAACCTGCTCAGGTGGTGTGTCAGTAATGTGTAGCACATCCCTAATGGCCTCAATCATGAGCTGCACCCCCTTTGCAAGGTATGCCGCCCCCCTCAGCACATCCCCATCACCGTCTGTCGTGTCAGAGTTGGTATCTGTGTCGGCTTGCATAATCTGGGCACGTTTCTTTGGGTATATGCTAGGGGATTTTGAAGTAAAGGGAACAGAACCCAACCAAACTTCCATAGACTTCCTTAAAACCTGAGTTTCAGTCTCAGTATGGGCTTCCCTAGTAGAAATCTGAGATATCATTCCCTTAATGGAAGCCAGCCATTGTAGCTCAGATTCAGAAACCTGAGACCTGATATTACATTCCTGGGTACATGGAAAGGATTCCTCTGGAGAAGATACCTCCTCTGCAGCATAAGACACAGAGTCCCTGGACATGGCTATGTGAGAATCTGCACACACACACACACACACACACACACACACACACACACACACACACACACACACACACAAATGTCAGACACAGTTTCCCCCAAGTGCCTTCAGAGAGAGACATACTGTAGTTTGGAGCCAGCACACACAGCGCCCCAGAGCCAGTTATATTTATATAAGAACTGCCTGGCGCTGACTGTGTACCCTTAATAGACTACACAGCAAATTTACAGCCCCACCCCCTTCTACAACCCCCTGGTACCGCACAGGATAGCTGGAGTCGTGTGGTGGGACAGCACTCCCTGTCAGCATCGCTGGAAGTGGATCTGCAGGGAGAAAATGGTGCTGGTGAGCTGCTGGGTCCGCTCTGAGGAGAAGCTCCAACCCAAAACATGGCACGTCTTCCCACACTATTTGAAATTTTATACTGGCCTGAGGTATTATGCTAGCAGCATTTACCGGAGTCCCTGATAGCCTGAGTGGCCAGTGCAAGGGTATTTGCGCTGGCCCAGGGCGCCCCTCATAGCGCCGCACCTGCTGTACCGCTGACCCTTCCGGAGCCCCACCCTGTTGCTGCCATTCACACCGGCTCCCCGCCTGTCGGGTCGCGGTGACACACTCACCGGAATCTTCTGGCTCTGTTAGGGGGTGGCGGCATGCTGCGGGAGTGAGCGGTCGCCTCGGGCGGCTAATGATCATCTCCCTCAGGAGCTCAGTGTCCTGTCAGAGTAGATAGTGGCCATTAACCTCTCAGGGTTGGACACTACTCCCCCCCTAAGTCCCACGAAGCAGGGAGGCTGTGCCTAAATTACTCTTCGAAAAAAATAAAAATATAGAAGCTCTAGGAGCTCCCCTAGCTGTGACCGGCTCCTCCGGGCACATTTTCTAAACTGGGTCTGGTAGGAGGGGCATAGAGGGAGGAGCCAGCCCACACTATTAAACTCTTAAAGTGCCAGTGGCTCCTAGTGGACCCGTCTATACCCCATGGTACTAATGTGGACCCCAGCATCCTCTAGGACGTAAGAGAAATATATATACAAGCAGTACCACCTCGAAAGGGGGAAAGTGCACTCTCCAATAAAGATCCTCACTCTCAATTTCTAAAGAATCATCAGTGTAATCCAAGTGTCCTTGAATGTTTCTCGACGCTTCGATCCAAAAAACATGGATCTTCATCAGGAAAGGCTAACAAAGTTCATAAATGTTCACATGATACAACATATCAGATTCAAAGTATTCAATGTATAAAAAAGACAAAACATAAGAACAATAAAACCAAGCCTGCTAGGCCACCTCTAAGCGTATTACATCCATAGTCAAACAAATCACTTTCATCATTAAACGTGGTCATGATTAATTACCACCATTAGGTGCATTACAAAAAATTACTCACTATGGAAACAAGTCTAAGTATTCCCTCAGAGGGGTAGATGCTATTGTCAAGGGAAACCAGGACTGTCACCATGTGTCTAAAGTATTAAAAGAGCAACATCAAAAAACTCAAGTGTAATTAAATTATCCAACACTTTATATATAGTCAATGGCTCAATTTACAATCACTTACAGATAGCGAATAGTGTAAAACGTATCCAAATATTCAATGCACACAGAGGACTCCTCTAATCCTTAAATATTACACTGTGAATAAAAAACACATATAATGTAACTCAAGTTGTACTCCACTAAATCCAATAAAAGGCAGTTTTGAGCTGAAAAAAACATATCTCAGGACTCCCCATAAGTACAGCCCACATCCACCTCCATGCTGGCAGTATCAGTGTGATCACACCACCGGATATTTATAGTACTCAAAACAGGAAATTGCTATTGGACTGGAAGTGCCACCAGTAAGTCTCAGAAACTGCACTAACTGAGTCCACTCACAACCAAACATAGAATCCAATGCCCAGCACGCTAACCACACAGGCCACCAAACAATTAAATATTTCACCAGCTTCAGGAATAGGGACAAACGAAGGCTCCTGGCGCCGCGACCGGAAGTCGCATGCGTTCCACCGGGACTTCCGCCGGAAGTGACTCCCGGCATGTCATGCGCTCCATCTCTGTATTACCCAAACGTGTGGTGCGTTACACACAAACACATATAGACTTAAACATATTATATAAATGGACTACATTCCCCAAGGACAATTTAAAAGTGCAAATTACTTCATATACATATGATTATCAAGAAAAATCTTAATTTACCCATATTTCATATGGACTCCATTTATAGAAAGATGTTGAAACTATTATATTCGTTCATACCTCTAGGGGATACTGTATCCAAATTGTGGATCCAAAAAACTTTCCCTTTGTTTCAAAATAAGGGTGCAATCTCCTCCAAGTGATTGGGGCAGAACCCAATCAATCAATTTACATTTCAGGGAGGCCACCTGGTGTCTATTCTCCAAAAAATGTCGAGCCACTGGCTTGTCAGTTTTTCTAGTCGACAAAGCTGCATACGGTTTCTAAATGGACACGTTGTTAGGCCCACGTAGTACAGGCCCCACGGGCACATTAAAACATATATGACAAAGTCAAGGCGACAATGTAAATGATAGGATATTCTAATTTGTTTACCCGTGTGGGGATGTAAAAGGTGTGGACCAGTAATCATTGCACGCCACATGAGAAGCTCCCCGGTTTTAACTTAATTAGCTGAATTGGATCCTGTTGTTTATCAGGGTTCAAAGTTGGATGCATCTACATCTGTTTTAGATTGGGACCCCGATATGCCATCATTGGTGGACCCATTTTGGTGAAAGGCAGCCCAGGGTCAGTAGCTACAAACAGCCAATGTCCATTAATGGTTTTGCGAACCAGACTTGAACAATCATCAAATTTGGTTGAAAATAACATACGATTCGCAGCTTTATTGGTCTGAGTGTGCCGTTCACAAAAATCTTCTTGACCTTAACCAGACATCAGTCCAAAGTTCTAATCGGATAGCCACGCTCAAGGAATCTCTCACGGACCCCCAGTCATTGGATATCCCTATTTGTCTCATCAGAATTTATTCTCATGACTTGAAGAAATTGGGAAACTTGAAGATTTTTCTTTAGAGCAGCTGGATGGTGGCTATTACCTGCAGAATAACATTCCTATCGGTGGGCTTACGATATAAGGTAGTCATAAGTTTACCCTCCTTGATTAGAATCAAGACATCCAAAAAATGTATTTTGGTTGCTGAAACAGTATATGTAAATCGAATGTGGCTTACCAAATTATTAAGTTCAGTAACCATACGTACAAACTCATCCTCAGCACTGGTCCATAAAAGAAACACATCGTCAATAAACCTTTAAAGAAACCTATATTATGACCATATTTCGGAAGAATAAATGTGTAAGAATCAAAATACAGATTGAACTCGATGGGCAAATTGACATTTTTCATCCTCATGAACTATGTAATACCAGTGATTTATGAGAGTGCGAGACCCATGTGAATATTATATCATTTGGACTTTGTTTCATATTGATTTCCTGACACCCATATTTATGATGTCTAAGACTTGATGATGCACGAGTTAAGGATAACCATTTGGAACTAATACTTCACTCAACACTGTTTTGTATATTGGGGTTGCATTATCCCTGTATTTATGTCTATGTATGTGTATGATTTTGCATTCGCCTGAGGATATTTTTCTAATTGACTATTGATGGCACAATGAGGGTCTTATTTATTAGATGATGGTCTGCTATCACTAGCAGAACAAGGGATCTCTTTCACAGATGAGGAGGTTGAAAAATAACTTTTTGACAAACTCGACTTTGATACGTTACCAGCGGAAACAGCAGATGTGTATTTTAAGGTTCTGAAACAACGCCAACGTGAAGTACAGTTATTACTCCATGGTCAGTTCCTGGCAGAGTATCACAGGAGGAAGCAAATTCCTAGATGCTTCCGGGTGGCTAACATGCCCACATTGGGTAGGAACAACCTATTATTCTGCAGTCTTTTGTTTGGGATTCTGAATAAAGTGTTCCTTCGACCTTATGGCTTTGGTCATAGAGGAGGTCAGTAGTGAGCTTAAAAAAAATCAGAACAGAGATTGACCTAACTAACCAGACTGCAGTTCAGTTATTGATGGAGGATAGAACAGGCAACTCCCTGGACAGATTGTTGCAGCAGGTTGATAATGATCACAAATAGCTTATTTCTTTCAAACGTAGAAAATTGATGGCTGTCAATTGTGATTATCAGAACCACTAGGTCTATCGATGGTTGCTTTGTAATAGCGGCACTCGATTTTCCGAGAGGGGTGCTAAACAGTATAGACGACGAAGGACTACGTTTCGTACCAATAAATGTGGCTCATCTCTATCGACATCGAACACTGATCAAAACGAGGGGACACGTGAGAACCCCCATTTTTTAGAGCCGGGTTTTGAGTACTTTGCAAAGGCCACGGGAGAGTCTGTAAACATCATAGACCCCATCCGAGGAGTGGGGGGTATAAGGAGAAGGGGAAGAAGGAGACGAACGTAACTAAAGTCTTCAATTTATCCAACGTCACATTGGGTGAATCCGAAATGAGTTTACTTTCATGAGGTCTTTCTTTTGTACCAACATTCAGGCATAACTACTTTCAGTGCATGATAGATCAGTACAAATTTGTACGTAGTTTACATTTAAAATATTTTTTTTATGAGCAACACCAGGAATGAGGGAGTTACGTCAAAGTTTAAAACGCCTTCTTCTTTTGACCCTGTCTCCAGTAATGCCAGTCTTAAAACCTTCCTGCATCTAGTGAAAGATGATACTAATAAAATGACAGCTCCGAGGACATATTATAACTTACAACCTGCTGAAAGAGTGGCATTGAGGAATTTAAGGGATAATCCAAATCTCGTGATAAGACCGGCGGACAAAGGGGGTGCCGTGATTGTGCAAAATTGGAGAGATTACAACTGCAAAATAATGCGACAATTCTCTGATACCTCTACATGTGTACAACTAAACACTAACCCTGTTCCTAAATTAAAGATGAAAATTGATCAATGCCTCAAGTTGGGTTTTGATGGTGGATGGTAAAGTCAGGACCTCCTAGCATACTTAACTGTTGATTACCCACGTTGTCCGATAATATACACACTCCTGAAGGTCCATAAAACTTTGCCTAAGCGACCAGGTAGGCCGATTATAGCGGCAGAGGGATCTTTATTACAGCCCCTAGCAGCCTTGATAAGCCCTGAGGAAGAGATTGCACATCTCGAAACGTGTTGGCTACTGGACATCGGCATATTTGGACCAGGACTATTGCTGACTATTCTTCATTGTTAAGCTTAGGAGCCAGAGCAGGGTGAAGTCTGGACCACCCTGCCACGTTATACCACCTGCGGCTCCTTTGCTACCATTTTGGTACGCTTTTGTCTTAATTGTTTTCTGACTGATATTTTATGTGTCTTTTGCATTTGTTATTGTATTAAATCTTTCATTTGATTTTAAACATTTGCTATGATGACACCAGTTTATGATCTACTTGGTTAAAATACCTATATGTTACACTTACCATTGCTTTGGTATATGCATGTTAGCCACTGTAAAAAGGGCGCCCAGGTCACACCACTTTGCATTCTGACATACGTTTATTTTTGGGGGTAAGAAGGAGAACCCCCAGGTGCACCCAAGGCAGCCCATTTCCTTTCGAGCGCCCGAGTTCCTCCACCTTTTTCTATTTCTAAATTAGCTCCTGCCTATGCAAATCTATATATGACTCATTACGAGAACACATTTATTCTTCCGAAATATGGTCATAATATAGGTTTCTTTAGAAGGTTTATTGACGATGTGTTTCTTTTATAGACCGGTGCTGAGGATGAGCTTGTACGTATGGTTACTGAACTTAATAATTTGCTAAGCCCCATTCGATTTACATATACTGTTTAAGCAACCAAAGTTAATTTTTTTGGATGTCTTGATTCTAATAAAGGAGGGTAAACTTATGACTACCTTATATCGTAAGCCCGCCGATAGGAATGTTTTTCTGCAGGCCAATAGCCACCATCCATCTGCTCTAAAGGAAAATCTTCCAGTTTCCCAATTTCCTCAAGTCGTGAGAATAAATTCTGATGAGACAAATAGGGATATCCAATGACTGGAGGTCAGTGAGAGATTCCTTGAGTGTGGCTATGCGATTAGAACTTTGGACCGATGTCTGGTTAAGGCCAAGAAGATTTTTGTGAACGGCACACTCGGACCAATAAAGCTGCGAATCGTATGTTATTTACATACTGTACAACATAGAATCAGGTCCTTAATACTGCAGCCTGGGAGTGACTCAGCTATGTTGGAAAGGATTCGCTGAAGCCTGAAAGGCTTATGCTGGGTTCACATTGCCAGCAATGGGGACCATAACCACTAACTATACATGATGTTAGCGGTGTAGTCATAAACAGCGGTAAGCTTACCTGTTTGCTAAATACTGAATGTATGTGCTAAAGAGGCAAATATTAAACTCTTAACCATTTGCCTGGCATGGCTGCATCAGATGCGACACCGGCAAGTACCTTATCTAGTCACACAGGTTGTGAAGCGTTGGGTATGGGTGACCGGCAGCCTGGATTCAGGCGATCAGCGCCAGAATGCCGGTGGGGGGGGGGGGGGGACGCAAGAAAGCCCCTTGCAGGTTCGCTGTGCTCACCATGCTGCGGGCTTCGTGGCTCGCTGCGCTCTCCACAGGTTCTATTCCCACTCTATGGGTGTCGCGGACACCCACGAGTGGGAATAGTCCTCTGTCCCTTGCCGGCATTCTGGCGGCCGGGATCTTGACGTCGGTATGGTAACCCCCAGGATCCCAACCGCCGGGATGGTGACTACATCCTGTGACCAGTCAGATACACAGCATGTGCGGCGGCAGAGAAGAGAAACTTCCCGCTGCTTCCGCTCTCAGTGCCTCCCTGCACCCTCCCCCAGTGTTTGCCATGCTGCCGATCACTGCTGATCGGTAAGCGCAGCAGGACACCCCATACAGCGGCTGCAGACAATAGCAGCCGCTGGGGAAATGTAAATTAACCCCCCCAAGTCCCCTGAGTGCGTCCCAATTCTTCTGATTAATGTTTCGATGCTTAGAACACAATTTAAAAAATATATATATTTCTTTTTTTGCTAAAATTATTTTAGACAAATTTAAATACATGTTCTTCACTTAAGTCACTCATAAAAAAAATAATAATAAAAAAAAAAAAATAATAATAATAATAATAATACAATTTCTAAATTTATTTTTGGAAATAAATTGTTAAGTGGTTAAATGGAATCCAAACTAGAGGTCTGGTTCTGATGTAACTAATGGCAAGGAAATGATAAGGGTTCCAGAGAATAAGAGAAAAGGTGGGGCAAGGGCTGAGCCTCCAAAACAGGAAGGAAGTAGTGATAGCTGTTTTTATTACTGTACTAGCTAGGCTTCTGCTCACAAAATATCAAGGGAACATGATGGCTGCTAAAAGCTGCCCTTCCCCATTCCCCTCCTTGGCATTACTAAAAAAATAAAAATAAAATAAAAAATCACATATCCCGGATTGGAACCACTGCTATACAGATGGGTCTCTTACATCCTTGCTCCATGCGCTATTACACATAACGCGCGAGTGCCGTATGACTTGGTAGCGCCAAGCGTCTTTTTTTGCGTTTTGTCCTGCACAGTAATGTAATAGAACGCAAGAGCAGCTTCTGCTAATTAAAATGATATGTAGCATGTCTATTTTCTGTGTGTGACTGTGACTGTATTTGCATACAAAATGCTATGCTACAGTGTTTTCCTGAACGAGGCATTTTGGATGCAGATAGAGCCGCAATTACACATAGAATATAGGCATGCTGTATATAATTTTAATCAGAAGCTGCTTGTGCATCCTGTTACATTCATTTGCGTCTAAGACGCAAAAAAAGATGCTTTGCGCTTAGTCCCACCATGTCATGGCGCAACTTCAAGGGCTGTTTAGTGTGACTGCAGCAAGGATGTAAGAGGTCACATCTGTAGGAAAATGCATTGTGTGTCTCGGTGGATTCAGGGATAGGTGCAACTATACTGCCAAAGATCTACCTGAAAAAACTACCAAAGTTTGAGATCTCATTAGGACATTTTTTTTTTTGTTAAGTATTCTTTATTGAAAATATTTTAATTTTTGTAAACATTAATCAAATACAAAAAAGACACATAGCAAAGTGCATCAGTAAGTCATGGCATCACAAAAAACCATCTACAAATAAAGTATGCATGGCCGTAAATAAAATCTAGTACTAAGCACCAAATAGCAGAATGAGGAAATTATAATGTGACACATGAATCAAGCACCACAAATTACAAATTGAAGTTAAATAATCTTGACAAGAGGTGCTAATACTGGCAAAACAACAGTGAGGAAAATAAAACACACTGACCGAAGACAAGTATAAACATAACTATAGATAAGTATGGTCCATGTAATAGGGGTGCATAAAGAGCTAAAAGAAAACCCTTTATTTACTTTGCGGCGATTTGGCTTTGAAGGTAGGATACTTGATTCCATCTTGGCCTTGTATACTTTCCCATCATTTTGTTAATGGTTGCTTTTCCCCAGGGATTGACATTACTGATGGCACGCAACAGGGGTGCCCTCTCACACCTCTACTTTTGTACTGCAATGAAGCCTTTGGCTGAGAGCACTAAGTCTCTAGATTCTATTTATGGCCCTATTATTGGAGGTATTTTACATAAGATCCCCAAAAAAGATTCGGGAGCAATTCTGTCACCAAGTGTAAACGTATGTGTAACCTAATTATCAGTGTTGGTTACTTTAAAAAGCTGCTCCCACGAGGTATCTGGTATACCTCAAACAGACATTTAATCAACACACCAGAATAAACTGGGATAAGAGAGCGCTCATAATTTAAATATTAAAAATAGATTTTAGGTATCATATAATAAAATATAACATACATATATAACAATTTGTTAAAAAACACATTGCCAGGAGGCGTGGCCTGGTGGACATGAGGAGATGCTGTGTATCCACTGGGCTCCTGAAGTTTTGGATATTTGGGGGCTTTTGGAGAGGGATATTCCACCCCTAACTGGTCTACAGAGCTCCCCTACACCCTTGACCACCCAGGTACACCTGGCGGTGGCCTGTCTGGAGCCTTGAACAATCCCTGGCGCTGCTGCGAGTGTGGGCCTACCTGCGGAGAGAAGCTGCGGCCTCAATTTCCGCTCCCTCCCAGGATCCGTTTCGGAAATCGCTGCTGGGGACGGATCCTGCTCCCTCTAGCGCCGGATTAGTTGCCGCTGGTGTTTCCGTCTGTGGCTGCCTGTGGCTCGGCCAGCCGCAGCAGGTATTCCCCTGCTGCATCACACCCAAGGCCCTAAGTGCAGCGTGGAGCCCACCCACGATCTCCGCGAAGAGGGTCTGGTGGCTTCCTGTGCTGTCGGCCCCGCACGTTCCCTGTCCCTCTGTGCATCTGCTGGGCGCCCTCCTCTGGTTGCTCTGGACTGAACCCTGGAATTGGTGGGTGCACTCACTTCCTTTCTCCCTACTGACAAGCTACTCTTCCCTGGCAACAGTGTATAGTGGAGCTGGATTGAGGTGAAAGTTGCAGCCAGTCCCACACTCATAGCAGATATCTCAAGTGTTCTCCCCACCTGGTAATTACAGCCTCAGCATCCTGGTGATATTACCTGCCCTCAAACAGGCTGCCCTTCTCCAGTGCTGCTGCTGCTAGGATATCATTTCAAGGACTTCCACCCAACTCATAAACCCCATGCAGCAGCATATCTGGGTGAGTGCCTGCACTATCACACTATATTTTGCCTGTCCTCTACTCCTAACCTTAACACATCTAGGTGTTATTTGGGGAAAGCTATTGTGGAAGGTCATATCCTATATAAAATAAATTGCGGCTGGGGGTGCTCTGCTCACCGCTGCTGGACAGGGAAGCTGGGCACTGCGGTTCTGTCATCTGCTATAATCCTTCTTACACTCTCTTGAAGAAACAAGTGGGACTTTATATTTTCTATTTTGTATTCTCTGTACAATTTTCCTATAATTATTGATGTCATGAATAAATTCGTGGCCAGACCACAGAGAAGCCTAAAGGGAGGCCAGCAGAATAAAGGACGTGGGAAAAGCAATACTTCTAATTCTTCTCCATCCTCTGCTATGAAACCTGGAGACGCCTTCGAAGATGGAGATATTAATTTGTTGCCCTCTCCAGTTGCCGGTTCTATACCCACACAAGAACTGCTATCCTTGCAGTGTTACTTGACCAGAAGTTAGCACCATTAAAAATATTCAATTGATTCTGCTTTAACCAAGGTTACGCAACATGACCAGCGTTTATCGGAAGTGGAGCAACAGATTTCAGATTTAGAGGATGAACTCTCTACGCCTAAAGCTACATTCGTTGCACAGGAGAAGTTGGTTACCTCCATCCATGATAAATTGGAAGATTTGGAGAATCGTATCAAACGAAATAATGTACGCATCATCATCCTACTGGAATCAGTCAACAATGCCAACCTTATGTCACTAGTCACGGAGTGGCTGCCACGGAAATTGGATTATATGCCTTCGACTAGTCCGTTTCTGGTGGAGCGAGTGCATCGAGTTGGCCCGGAAAGGCAAACATCACGAGACAGACCCAGGCCAGTTATCTTCAAAATACTCAATTATGCGGATAAAGTACGTCTCATGGACGCGTACAAGAAATGCTTTCATCTTCAATATCAAGGTACTAAGTTGTTATTATTTCAAGACTTTTCATTCCTTGTGGCTATGTAAAAAAGGGAATTTGCCTCTGCATGCAAGAAGCTTTTTGAACTGGGTCGTAAATTTGCATTACTCTATCCAGCCAAATTGCGGGTCTATCATGAGGGGTGGCCATATTTTCTGGACACACCACAGGTTGCGAAGAACTTCATAGACTCTCTTCGCGCTCCAGCAGCTTCCAATATGTCAGATACTGACTGATAACAAATTGTTTCTATTGTTGTCGTATCCTTTAACAAATTTACATTCTGGCTCTTTATATATATAATATTTCTTCTTATTTTACTATATAGTTGATTATGTAATCCTTGGGTCAGTGCTGTGGTCCGTAGACAAGGATGGTTGGTCTATGTTGCATACTGTATGATTCTTGATAATTTTTCGATTTATAGGGTTTCTATGACCAGACTTACAGATCAATGACTTGTCCGTAAGTCCATCATTATTGCATATTCACATTGTTTATGTATTCCCACTTTCGAATCTCGACCTTTCCCCATATGGCACCGTATATCTTTTCTTCTTTTAATGCAGTTCGTGAAACTGCTTTATTGGGTTCTAAAATGTTTAAAGTATTTTTCTCTGTTATTCAATTTTTTTAATTTAGGAAAACTGGTTTATATGCAGGTATGATACAATCTCTTAGGTCTATACTACTGTTTCATAACCCGCTCACTGGGAGGGGTGGAAACTATCACAGTTGGTTTTATTCATAATGTCATGGCCTAGGAGAGGTATTGGGTAGACATGACTCACATCATTAATAGCTCTACTAGGGTACAGTCCTCACTGAAATTTTAGTCATGTATGTTCTTTTCTTCCATCAACTTCTATGATATGTGTTTCTGTCCTGTAAATGGCTAAATTCTCATGATAATTGGTTCATCCTATGAAGTGGCTGCTCCAGTTGCCCTATTTCCTTGTGCATTAAAACACTGACACCGCAATACTGATATAATTATATAATATACTCCCGCTGAGGGAAACATAAGATATAACGGTGGAGAAACGCATCAGTGACTTTGATTGTGGCTCCAGTTGCTACCTGAAACAGATTATTTTCTATTTCCCCTGCGAGTCTAATAGCAAAGGGAGAAGACAGTTCCAGGGTAGGCGTCTGATGGAAACTGGACCCTATTTTCACCAGCAAAAGGAGTAGGCAGTTCACCGGTGTTACGAACTCCCCTGGAGTGAAGCAGAACCAACTCACAAAATCAGTAATAAATACAGGATGCGCATTATTCAGAGTTATAGCAGTTAACAGGGTAGTGTAGAGAGGCTTGAGGTTTCCAAAGGAGTAGACATGGCAAACTTGTTAATGCAGGCAGGTAGACAATGCCAGGTATTTAGAATATCCAATTATCTTGATAATGCAGACACAGGGTAATATGCAGACAGGTAGTCAATAATATACTAGATATAGCAAAGGTAAGAAATTCCAGGCACAGTTTAAAATAAGTCCAAAAAGGATAACAAAAAATGATGGTAACCTGATGAGTAGCAGGGTATTTTTCTGCTTAAGCAGGCACAGGAGTTCATAGGCATAGTGCAAAGGGGGCAATTCAGAGTTGATCGCAGCAGCAAATGTGTTAGCAGTTGGGCAAAACCATTTGCACTGCAGGTATAGCAGATATAACATTTGCAGAGATATAGTTAGATTTGGGTGGGGTGTGTTCAAACTGAAATCTAAATTGCAGTGTAAAAATAAAGCAGCCAGTATTTACCCTGCACAGAAACAAAACAACCCACCCAAATCTAACTCTCCCTCCAAATGTTACATCTGCCCCCCCCCCCCCCCCCTGCAGTGCACATGGTTTTGCCCAACTGCTAACAAATTTGCTGCTGCGATCAACTCTGAATTACCCCTAAAGTCCATAACATAGCAGGTTACAGCAAACAAGGAAATATCCATCCAGACTGTTGTGAAAAACAAGACTGTGCGATGCTTGGCAAATCCAGAGAAGCTGAAGTCCAGAGCAGGCATAACAGGACAAAAACCATTAATGACCCAGCACTGAATGCTGAACCCAGGGAGATAAAATAGGTCAGGAAGCAGGTGTTTTCCATGCTGGTAATTGGATCCCAATACCAGACCCCTGACCACAATTCCAAGACAGACATGCAGTGTATAGGCAGAACCCAGAACTGCAGCAAACAAATAAGGTCCCTGGTGATCCCTAATAGTAGGGAAAAATACTGTTAGGAAACATAACAAGATATAACAGACAGAAATACAGTACTGTAACATAATGCCCCCCTTAACAAGGCAGATTCCAGATGCCTTAAGGGTCATCTTTTCTTCTTTTTTTTCACATAAGAGGAGGAACATAGTGAGGCATTTAAACACTCTTCTGAGAACAAAAAGACTAACCCTGGAGAAAAAATAAGATTTTACTTACCGATAAATCTATTTCTCGTAGTCCGTAGTGGATGCTGGGACTCCGTCAGGACCATGGGGATTAGCGGCTCCGCAGGAGACAGGGCACAAAAATAAAAGCTTTAGGACTAGGTGGTGTGCACTGGCTCCTCCCCCTATGACCCTCCTCCAAGCCTCAGTTAGGATACTGTGCCCGGACGAGCGTACACAATAAGGAAGGATTTTGAATCCCGGGTAAGACTCATACCAGCCACACCAATCACACCGTACAACTTGTGATCTGAACCCAGTTAACAGTATGACAAACGTAGGAGCCTCTGAACAGACGGCTCACAACAATAACAACCCGATTTTTTTGTAACAATAACTATGTACAAGTATTGCAGACAATCCGCACTTGGGATGGGCGCCCAGCATCCACTACGGACTACGAGAAATAGATTTATCGGTAAGTAAAATCTTATTTTCTCTGACGTCCTAGTGGATGCTGGGACTCCGTCAGGACCATGGGGATTATACCAAAGCTCCCAAACGGGCGGGAGAGTGCGGATGACTCTGCAGCACCGAATGAGAGAACTCCAGGTCCTCTTTAGCCAGGGTATCAAATTTGTAGAATTTTACAAACGTGTTCTCCCCCGACCACGTAGCTGCTCGGCAGAGTTGTAATGCCGAGACCCCTCGGGCAGCCGCCCAAGATGAGCCCACCTTCCTTGTGGAATGGGCCTTGATAGATTTAGGCTGTGGCAGGCCTGCCACAGAATGTGCAAGTTGAATTGTGCTACAAATCCAACGAGCAATCGTCTGCTTAGAAGCAGGAGCACCCAGCTTGTTGGGTGCATACAGTATAAACAGCGAGTCAGATTTTCTGACTCCAGCCGTCCTTGAAATATATATTTTCAATGCCCTGACAACGTTCAGCAACTTGGAATCCTCCAAATCGCTAGTAGCCGCAGGCACCACAATAGGCTGGTTCAGGTGAAACGCTGAAACCACCTTAGGCAGAAACTGAGGACGCGTCCGCAGTTCTGCCCTGTCCGAATGGAAAATCAGATATGGGCTTTTATACGATAAAGCCGCCAATTCTGACACTCTCCTGGCTGAAGCCAGGGCCAGTAGCATGGTTACTTTCCATGTAAGATATTTCAAATCCACCGATTTGAGTGGCTCAAACCAATGGGATTTGAGAAAATCCAAAACTACATTAAGATCCCACGGAGCCACTGGGGGCACAACCGGGGGCTGTATATGTAGTACTCCTTTTACAAAAGTCTGGACTTCAGGAACTGAAGCCAATTCTTTCTGGAAGAAAATCGACAGGGCCGAAATTTGAACCTTAATGGACCCTAATTTGAGGCCCATAGACAATCCTGTTTGCAGGAAATGTAGGAATCGACCCAGTTGAAATTCCTCCGTCGGGGCCTTCCTGGCCTCACACCACGCAACATATTTTCTCCAAATGCGGTGATAATGTTGTGCAGTCACCTCCTTCCTGGCTTTTACCAGGGTAGGGATGACCTCTTCCGGAATGCCTTTTTCCCTTAGAATTCGGCGTTCAACCGCCATGCCGTCAAACGCAGCCGCGGTAAGTCTTGGAATAGACACGGTCCCTGCTGAAGCAGGTCCCGTCTTAGAGGTAGAGGCCACGGATCTTCCGTGAGCATCTCCTGAAGTTCCGGGTACCAAGTTCTTCTTGGCCAATCCGGAGCCACGAGTATCGTTCTTACTCCCCTTTGCCGTATAATTCTCAGTACTTTTGGTATAAGAGGCAGAGGAGGAAACACATACACTGACTGGAACACCCACGGTGTTACCAGAGCGTCCACAGCTATTGCCTGAGGGTCTCTTGACCTGGCGCAATACCTGTCCAGTTTTTTGTTGAGGCGGGACGCCATCATATCCACCTTTGGTTTTTCCCAACGGTTCACAATCATGTGGAAGACTTCTGGATGAAGTCCCCACTCTCCCGGGTGTAGATCGTGTCTGCTGAGGAAGTCCGCTTCCCAGTTGTCCACTCCCGGAATGAACACTGCTGACAGTGCTATCACATGATCTTCCGCCCAGCGAAGAATCCTTGCAGCTTCTGCCATTGCCCTCCTGCTTCTTGTGCCGCCCTGTCTGTTTACGTGGGCGACTGCCGTGATGTTGTCCGACTGGATCAACACCGGCTGACCCTGAAGCAGGGGTTTTGCCAGGCTCAGAGCATTGTAAATCGCTCTTAGCTCCAGTATATTTATGTGAAGAGACATCTCCAGGCTTGACCACACTCCTGGAAGTTTCTTCCCTGTGTGACCGCTCCCCAGCCTCTCAGACTGGCATCCGTGGTCACCAGGACCCAGTCCTGTATGCCGAATCTGCGGCCCTCTAACAGATGAGCACTCTGCAACCACCACAGAAGAGACACCCTTGTCTGTGGAGACAAAGTTATCCGCTGATGCATCTGCAGATGCGATCCGGACCATTTGTCCAGCAGATCCCACTGAAAAGTTCGTGCGTGGAATCTGCCGAATGGAATCGCTTCGTAAGAAGCCACCATTTTTCCCAGGACTCTTGTGCATTGATGCACAGACACTTTTCCTGGTTTTAGGAGGTTCCTGACAAGTTCGGATAACTCCCTGGCTTTCTCCTCCGGAAGAAACACCTTTTTCTGAACCGTGTCCAGAATCATTCCCAGGAACAGCAGACGTGTCGTCGGGGTCAATTGAGATTTTGGAAAATTCAGAATCCACCCGTGCTGTTGCAGCACTACTTGGGTTAGTGCTACTACGTCCCCCAGCTGTTCTCTGGACCTTGCCCTTATCAGGAGATCGTCCAAGTAAGGGATAATTAATACGCCTTTTCTTCGCAGAAGAAACATCATTTCGGCCATTACCTTGGTAAAGACCCGAGGTGCCGTGGACAATCCAAACGGCAGCGTCTGAAACTGATAATGACAGTTTTGCACCACGAACCTGAGGTACCCTTGATGTGAAGAGCAAATTGGGACATGCAGGTAAGCATCCTTGATGTCCAGGGACACCATAAAGTCCCCTTCTTCCAGATTCGCTATCACTGCTCTGAGTGACTCCATCTTGAACTTGAATTTTTGTATGTACAGGTTCAAAGATTTCAGATTTAGAATAGGTCTTACCGAGCCGTCCGGCTTCGGTACCACAAATAGTGTGGAATAATACCCCTTTCCCTGTTGTAGGAGGGGTACCTTGACTATCACCTGCTGAGAATACAGCTTGTGAATGGCTTCCAATACCGTCGCCCTGTCTGAGGGAGACGTTGGCAGAGCAGACTTTAGGAACCGGCGAGGGGGAGACTTCTCGAATTCCAACCTGTAACCCTGAGATACTACCTGCAGGATCCAGGGGTCCACCTGTGAGTGAGCCCACTGTGCGCTGAAATTCTTGAGTCGACCCCCCACCGCCCCTGAGTCCGCTTGTAAAGCCCCAACGTCATGCTGAGGGCTTTGCAGAAGCCGGGGAGGGCTTCTGCTCCTGGGAGGGAGCTGCTTGGTGCACTCTCTTACCCTTTCCTTTGCCTCGGGGCAGATATGACTGTCCTTTTGCCCGCTTGTTCTTATAGGAACGAAAGGACTGCGGCTGAAAAGACGGTGTCTTTTTCTGTTGGGAGGGGACCTGAGGTAAAAAGGTGGATTTCCCGGCTGTTGCCGTGGCCACCAAATCCGATAGACCGACCCCAAATAATTCCTCCCCTTTATACGGCAATACTTCCATATGCCGTTTGGAATCCGCATCACCTGACCACTGTCGCGTCCATAAACTTCTTCTGGCAGATATGGACATCGCACTTACTCTCGATGCCAGAGTGCAAATATCCCTCTGAGCATCTCGCATATAAAGAAAAGCATCCTTTAATTGCTCTATAGTCAATAAAATACTGTCCCTATCCAGGGTATCAATATTTTCAGTCAGGGAATCCGACCAAACCACCCCAGCACTGCACATCCATGCAAAGGCGATGGCTGGTCGCAGTATAACACCAGTATGAGTGTATATACTTTTCAGGGTAGTTTCCAGCCTCCTATCAGCTGGATCCTTGAGGGCGGCCGTTTCAGGAGACGGTAACGCCACTTGTTTTGATAAGCGTGTGAGTGCCTTATCCACCCTAGGGGGTGTTTCCCAGCGCGCCCTAACCTCTGGCGGGAAAGGATATAATGCCAATAACTTCTTTGAAATTAGCAGTTTTCTATCGGGGTTAACCCACGCTTCATCACACACTTCATTCAATTCCTCTGATTCAGGAAAAACTACAGGTAGTTTTTTCAGACCCCACATAATACCCCTTTTTGTGGTACTTGCAGTATCAGAGATATGCAAAGCCTCCTTCATTGCCGTGATCATATAACGTGTGGCCCTACTGGAAAATACGTTTGTTTCTTCACCGTCGACACTAGATTCGGTGTCCGTGTCTGGGTCTGTGTCGACCGACTGAGGTAAAGGGCGTTTTACAGCCCCTGACGGTGTCTGAGACGCCTGGACAGGTACTAACTGGTTTGCCGGCCGTCTCATGTCGTCAACTGATTTTTGTAACGTGCTGACATTATCACGTAATTCCATAAACAAAGCCATCCATTCCGGTGTCTACTCCCTAGGGGGTGACATCACCATTACCGGCAATTGCTCCGCCTCCACACCAACATCGTCCTCATACATACCGACACACAGCAGACACACAGGGAATGCTCTTATCGAAGACAGGACCCCACTAGCCCTTTGGGGAGACAGAGGGAGAGTTTGCCAGCACACACCCAAGCGCTATAAATATATAGGAACAACCCTACAGAAGTGTTGTTTCCTTTATAGCAGCTTAATATATCAATATCGCCAAAAAAGTGCCCCCCCTCTCTGTTTTTTTACCCTGTTTCTGTAGTGCAGTGCAGGGGAGAGTCCTGGGAGCCTTCCTCGCAGCGGAGCTGTGCAGGAAAATGGCGCTGTGTGCTGAGGAGATAGGCCCCGCCCCCTATTTTGGCGGGCTCTTCTCCCGGTGTTTGTGAGACCTGGCAGGGGTTAAATACATCCATATAGCCCCAGGGGCTATATGTGATGTATTTTTAGCCAGAACAAGGTATTATCATTGCTGCCCAGGGCGCCCCCCCCCCAGCGCCCTGCACCCTCAGTGACCGCTGGTGTGAAGTGTGCTGACAACAATGGCGCACAGCTGCAGTGCTGTGCGCTACCTCATGAAGACTGAAAAGTCTTCTGCCGCCGGTTTCTGGACCTCTTCACTTTTCGGCATCTGCAAGGGGGTCGGCGGCGCGGCTCCGGGACCGGACTCCATGGCTGGGCCTGTGTTCGATCCCTCTGGAGCTAATGGTGTCCAGTAGCCTAAGAAGCCAATCCATCCTGCACGCAGGTGAGTTCACTTCTTCTCCCCTAAGTCCCTCGTTGCAGTGAGCCTGTTGCCAGCAGGACTCACTGAAAATAAAAAACCTAATAACTTTTTCTAAGCAGCTCTTTAGGAGAGCCACCTAGATTGCACCCTGCTCGGACGGGCACAAAAACCTAACTGAGGCTTGGAGGAGGGTCATAGGGGGAGGAGCCAGTGCACACCACCTAGTCCTAAAGCTTTTATTTTTGTGCCCTGTCTCCTGCGGAGCCGCTAATCCCCATGGTCCTGACGGAGTCCCAGCATCCACTAGGACGTCAGAGAAAGAATGGCTGGTGGACTGAACCTCCTCATAACTGCCTTGGCAAAAGTGGACAAATTCTGCAATTCTGCAGAACACACTAATGAAGATACCCACCCTAAAGCCTCTCCTCTGAACCTCATCAACAAATTGGCTACGATGTCCATATCAGTATTGTCCGTGTGGATAATATCAACTGACTCCAGATACTGAAGGACAAACAGCTCAAACTGGAAATATCCCCATCATAAAATAAAGACTGGTTCTTACAAGGGTGATCAATAGCTGGTGGCACCTCAGGCAGAGCAGGTACCTGTGGTATTTCAGACAAGGTGAGCTCCACTAAGACACCTTCCGAGTCTCTGGCAAGGCAGACACCTCTCTGACCTCTGGCAAGGCAGACACCTCTCTGACCTCTGGCAAGGCAGACACCTCTCTGACATGCGAACCACTTGAACACTTGTTTATCACAGAAAATGGCTGAACAGCATTAGGACCTGCAGTAACACATACTGTAGAGTGGAGGCACTCAGTGTATCAGAGTGGTTAGAAAGCCTTGTTTGAGGTGAAGGTGTGTAGTTTCCTACTTGCTGCTGTGAAGCTGCAGTAGTACTGGAATAAAAATCATAAGGAGTTCAGGCAAAATGATTAGCACCTGGGCAATCTGAGCACGCAGCAGGATAATGTATGTTTGCAGGGAGCATAGGGAAACATTTCCACTGGGAGAAGTAACATGACTGAGTAATCCAGGTAGTCCTGCAATTATTAATTTAGTTAGAGAACCCAAAGTGACAGACTATCGAGCATTCCCTGGTTTGTATGGCTGGGTCATTCTTTAACGAACTCCTGAAGCAGAACCAACTCACAAAATCTGAAATAAAATAAGAATTTACTCACTGGTAATTCTATTTCTCGTAGTCCGTAGTGGATGCTGGGAACTCCGTAAGGACCATGGGGAATAGCGGCTCCGCAGGAGACTGGGCACAACTAAGAAAGATTTAGGACTACCTGGTGTGCACTGGCTCCTCCCTCTATGCCCCTCCTCCAGACCTCAGTTAGGATACTGTGCCCGGAAGAGCTGACACAATAAGGAAAGGATTTTGGAATCCCGGGTAAGACTCATACCAGCCACACCAATCACACCGTATAAGTCGTGATACTATACCCAGTTAACAGTATGAAAAATAACTGAGCCTCTCAACAGATGGCTCTAAACAATAACCCTTTAGTTAGGCAATAACTATATACAAGTATTGCAGACAATCCGCACTTGGGATGGGCGCCCAGCATCCACTACGGACTACGAGAAATAGAATTACCGGTGAGTAAATTCTTATTTTCTCTGACGTCCTAGTGGATGCTGGGAACTCCGTAAGGACCATGGGGATTATACCAAAGCTCCCAAATGGGCGGGAGAGTGCGGATGACTCTGCAGCACCGAATGGACAAACTCTAGGTCCTCCTCAGCCAGGGTGTCAAACTTGTAGAATATTGCAAATGTGTTTGACCCCGACCAAGTAGCTGCTCGGCAAAGTTGTAGAGCCGAGACCCCTCGGGCAGCCGCCCAAGAAGAGCCCACCTTCCTTGTGGAATGGGCTTTCACTGATTTAGGATGCGGCAGTCCAGCCGCCGAATGTGCAAGCTGAATCGTACTACAGATCCAGCGAGCAATAGTCTGCTTGAAGCAGGTGCACCCAACTTGTTGGGCGCATACAGGATAAATAGCGAGTCAGTCTTTCTGACTCCAGCTGTCCTGGAAACATAGACTTTCAGGGCCCCGACTACGTCCAACAACTTGGAAGCCTCCAAGTCTTTAGTAGCCGCAGGCACCACGATAGGTTGGTTCAGATGAAAAGCTGATACCACTTTAGGGAGAAACTGGGGACGAGTCCTCAATTCTGCCCTATCCATATGGAAAATCAGATAAGGGCTTTTACATAACAAAGCCGCCAATTCTGATACACGTCTGGCCGAAGCCAAGGCCAACAGCATGACCACTTTCCACGTGAGATATTTCAAATCCACGGTTTTTAGTGGCTCAAACCAATGTGACTTTAGGAAATCCAACACCACGTTGAGATCCCAAGGTGCCACTGGAGGCACAAAAGGGGGCTGAATATGCAGCACTCCCTTAACAAAAGTCTGAACTTCAGGTAGTGAAGCCAGTTCTCTCTGGAAGAAAATCGATAGGGCCGAAATCTGGACCTTAATGGAACCCAATTTTAGGCCCATAGTCACCCCTGACTGCAGGAAGTGCAGAAATCGACCCAGCTGAAATTCCTCCGTTGGGGCCTTCCTGGCCTCACACCACGCAACATATTTTCGCCAAATGCGGTGATAATGGTTTGCGGTAACTTCTTTCCTAGCTTTAATCAGCGTAGGAATGACTTCCTCCGGAATGCCCTTTTCCTTCAGGATCCGGTGTTCAACCGCCATGCCGTCAAACGCAGCCGCGGTAAGTCTTGGAACAGACAGGGCCCCTGTTGTAGCAGGTCCTGTCTGAGCGGCAGAGGCCATGGGTCCTCTGAGATCATTTCTTGAAGTTCCGGGTACCAAGCTCTTCTTGGCCAATCCGGAACAATGAGTATAGTTCTTACTCCTCTTCTCCTTATTATCCTCAGTACCTTTGGTATGAGAGGAAGAGGAGGGAACACATAAACCGACCGGTACACCCACGGTGTCACTAGAGCGTCCACAGCTATCGCCTGAGGGTCTCTCGACCTGGCGCAATATCTTTCTAGCTTTTTGTTTAGGCGGGACGCCATCATGTCCACCTGTGGCCTTTCCCAACGGTTTACAATCATTTGGAAGACTTCTGGATGAAGTCCCCACTCTCCCGAGTGGAGGTCGTGCCTGCTGAGGAAGTCTGCTTCCCAGTTGTCCACTCCCGGAATGAACACTGCTGACAGTGCTAACACGTGATTTTCCGCCCATCGGAGAATCCTTGTGGCTTCTGCCATCGCCGTCCTGCTTCTCGTGCCACCCTGTCGGTTTACATGGGCGACCGCCGTGATGTTGTCTGACTGGATCAGTACCGGCTGGTTTTGAAGCAGGGGTTTTGCCTGACTTAGGGCATTGTAAATGGCCCTCAGTTCCAGAATATTTATGTGCAGGGAAGTCTCCTGACTTGACCATAGTCCTTGGAAGTTTCTTCCCTGTGTGACTGCCCCCCAGCCTCGAAGGCTGGCATCCGTGGTCACCAGGACCCAGTCCTGTATGCCGAATCTGCGGCCCTCTTGAAGATGAGCACTCTGCAGCCACCACAGCAGAGACACCCTGGTCCTTGGAGACAGGGTTATCAGCCGATGCATCTGAAGATGCGATCCGGACCACTTGTCCAATAGGTCCCACTGAAAAGTTCTTGCATGGAACCTGCCGAATGTAATTGCTTCGTAGGAAGCTACCATCTTTCCCAGGATCCGCGTGCAGTGATGCACCGACACCTGTTTTGGTTTTAGGAGGCCTCTGACTAGAGATGACAGCTCCTTGGCCTTCTCCTCCGGGAGAAACACTTTTTTCTGTTCTGTGTCCAGAACCATCCCCAGGAACAGTAGACGTGTCGTAGGGATCAGCTGTGACTTTGGAATATTTAGAACCCAGCCGCGCTGTTGTAGCACCTCCCGAGATAGTGCTACCCCGACCAACAACTGCTCCCTGGACCTCGCCTTTATCAGGAGATCGTCCAAGTACGGGATAATTAAAACTCCCTTCTTTCGAAGGAGTATCATCATTTCGGCCATTACCTTGGTAAAGACCCTCGGAGCCGTGGATAGACCGAACGGCAACGTCTGGAATTGGTAATGACAATCCTTTACCACAAATCGGAGGTACTCCTGGTGAGGATGGTAAATGGGGACATGCAGGTAAGCATCCTTGATGTCCAGTGATACCATGTAATCCCCCTCGTCCAGGCTTGCAATAATCGCCCTGAGCGATTCCATCTTGAACTTGAATTTTTTATATATGTGTTCAAGGATTTCAAAGTTAAAATGGGTCTCACCGAACCGTCCGGTTTCGGTACCACAAACATTGTGGAATAGTAACCCCGTCCTTGTTGAAGTAGGGGCACCTTTACTATCACCTGTTGTGAATACAGCTTGTGAATTGCCCGTAACACTGCCTCCCTGCCTGAGGGAGTGGTTGGCAAGGCAGATTTGAGGAAACGGCGGGGGGGGGGGGGAAGACGTCTCGAATTCCAGCTTGTACCCCTGAGATACTATTTGAAAGATCCAGGGATCCACCCGTGAGCGAGCCCACTGATTGCTGAAATATTTGAGACGGGCCCCCACCGTACCTGGCTCCGCCTGTGGAGCCCCAGCGTCATGCTGTGGACTTAGAGGAAGCGGGGGAGGACTTTTGCTCCTGGGAACTGGCTGTATGCTGCAGCTTTTTCCCCCTACCTCTGCCTCTGGGCAGAAAGGACGCGCCCTTAACCCGCTTGCCCCTATTGGGCCGAAAGGACTGTACCTGATAATACGGTGCTTTCTTTGGCTGTGAGGGAACATGGGGTAAAAATGTAGACTTCCCAGCTGTTGCTGTGGAAACGAGGTCCGAGAGACCATCCCCGACCAAAACTCCTCACCCTTATAAGGCAGAACTTCCATGTGCCTTTTGGAATCTGCATCTCCTGTCCACTGCCGAGTCCATAACCCTCTCCTGGCAGAAATGGACATTGCACTAATTTTGGATGCCAGCCGGCAAATATCCCTCTGTGCATCCCTCATGTATAAAAGTGCGTCTTTAATATGCTCTACGGTTAGCAATATAGTGTCCCTGTCTAGGGTATCAATATTTTCCGACAGGGAATCTGACCACGCAGCTGCAGCACTGCACATCCATGCTGACGCAATAGCTGGTCTCAGTATAACACCTGTGTGTGTATAGACTTCAGGATAGCCTCCTGCTTTCTATCAGCAGATTCCTTCAGGGCGGCCGTATCCGGAGACGGTAGTGCCACCTTCTTTGACAAGCGTGTGAGCGCTTTATCCACCCTAGGGGATGTTTCCCAGCGTGACCTATCCTCTGGCGGGAAAGGGTACGCCATTAGTAACCTCTTAGAAATTACCAGTTTCTTATCAGGAGAAGCCCACGCTTCTTCACACACGTCATTTAACTCCTCAGATGGAGGAAAAGCTACTGGTAGTTTTTTCTCTCCAAACATAATACCCTTTTTTGTGGTACCGGGGGTAACATCAGAAATGTGCAACACATTTTTCATTGCCTCAATCATGTAACGTGTGGCCCTATTGGAAGTTACATTAGTCTCATCGTCGTCGACACTGGAGTCAGTATCCGTGTCGACATCTGTGTCTGCCATCTGAGGTAGCGGGTGTTATAGAGCCCCTGATGGCTTTTGAGACGCCTGGGCAGGCACAGGCTGAGAAGCCGGCTGTCCCATAGTAGGTATGTCGTCAAACCTTTTATGCAAGGAGTCGACACTGTCGCGTAATTCCTTCCACAGAACCATCCACTCAGGTGTCGACCCCGCAGGGGGTGACATCACATTTACAGGCATTTGCTCCGCCTCCACATAAGCCTCCTCATCAAACATGTCGACACAGCCGTACCGACACACCGCATACACACAGGGAATGCTCTGACAGAGGACAGGACCCCACAAAGCCCTTTGGGGAGACAGAGAGAGAGTATGCCAGCACACACCAGAGCGCTATATAATACAGGGACTAACTGAATTATATCCCCTTATAGCTGCTATATATATATATATATATATATATATATATATATATATATATATATATACACTGCGCCTAAATTTAGTGCCCCCCCTCTCTTTTTTTACCATTCTGTAGTTGTAGACTGCAGGGGAGAGCCAGGGAGCTTCCTTCCAGCGGAGCGGTGAGGGAAAAATGTCGCCAGTGTGCTGAGGGAGTTAGCCCCGCCCCTTTTTCGTCGGACTTCTCCCGCGTTTTTGAAACTCTGGCAGGGGTATTAATTTACACCTATATAGCCTCTGGGACTATATATGGTGTATATTTGCCAGCCAAGGTGTGTAATATTGCCCTCAGGGCGCCCCCCCCCAGCGCCCTGCACCCATCAGTGACCGGAGTGTGAGGTGTACATGAGGAGCAATGGCGCACAGCTGCAGTGCTGTGCGCTACCTTGGTGAAGACCGAAGTCTTCTGCCGCCGATTTTCCGGACCTCTTCATGCTTCTGGCTCTGTAAGGGGGACGGCGGCGCGGCTCCGGGAACGAACATCAAGGTCAGGTCCTGCGGTCGATCCCTCTGGAGCTAATGGTGTCCAGTAGCCTAAGAAGCCCAAACTACCACCTGTTAGGTAGGTTCGCTTCTTCTCCCCTTAGCCCCTCGCTGAAGTGAGTCTGTTGCCAGCAGATCTCACTGTAAAATAAAAAACCTAAAATATACTTTCTTTCTAGGAGCTCAGGAGAGCCCCTCGTGTGCATCCAGCTCAGCCGTGCACAAGATACTAACTGAAGTCTGGAGGAGGGTCATAGTGGGAGGAGCCAGTGCACACCAGTAGTCTAAAGCTTTCTTTATAGTTGTGCCCAGTCTCCTGCGGAGCCGCTATTCCCCATGGTCCTTACAGAGTCCCAGCATCCACTTAGGACGTCAGAGAAAATATGTTAACCTGATGAGTAGCAGGGTATTCTTTGGCTTAACCAGGCGCAATAGTTCATAGGCATAGTACAAAGCCCAGAACATAGCAGGTTAGTGCAAACAAGGCGATATCCATCCAGACTGTGGCGAGAATCAAGACTGTGAGATGCTTGCGAATCCAAAGAATCTGATGTCCAGAGCAGCCATAACAGGACGAGAACCATTAATGACCCAGCAGTAAATGATGAGACCAGGAAGATTAAATAGACCAGGAATCAGGTGTTTTCCATGCTGGTAATTGGACCCCAATACCAGACACCTGACCACAATTGTCTAGGCAGAACCCAGAACTGCAGCACACAAATAAGCTCCCTGGTGACCTCTAATGGTAGGGAAACATACTGCTAGGAAACATAACAAAATATAACAGACAGAAATACAGAACTGTAAGCAATTGGATCTGATGGCTCATGTTTTCACCAGCAAAAGGAGAAAGCAGATCCCAGGGTACACATCTGATGGAAGAAACTGGCCCCTTTTTTCAAGCAGCATTGTATAATAATTATTATCATCATCTGATGACAACTACCAAAGCTGCCCTTTTTTATTGCTATGATTCCTCCATGATTAGTGCTAACTCTTGAATAAAAGAACTGAGGATCAGATTGTGGTTAATTAAAATTTAACCGGTAATAAGGAGCTTCAACTTTACCAATCGGTGAATATTAACCCTTAGTTTTTCCACCAACTGTAGTGGTGGGGACAGTAAATATGCAATATTATCAGATTTTCTGGAATCCACATTAAATGCATTTTTCATGTTCTTAATTTTTGTGTATTTATTATTATAGTGGCTGTATTAATTTTTTATTGTATTAAAAACATGTTTTCTTTTTTAATAAATATGAATGTTTCATATTTTATACTTCATAAGTTTAAAATGTTTGTGCTACTTTAGCTAACTCTGAGTTTGCTTGGACTAAAGAAACCACTGAATGACAGGTGAATTTCTTCCCAATGCCCTAACGTAATCTCATAAATCAGAAAGATGAAAATGCAATCATCTGAGTTACTGTGATTCTGGCAACGAAGTCTGCATAGTAAGGCTTTCAGTCTGTTAACTGCGCTCTGCCTGTTGGGTTAGAGAAACACCTTCCTCCAGATAGAGCAATCTGCTGCAGAATAAGAAAAGAGATTGGTGGACATATTTCTTTAAGTGTAAAACCTTCAGTTCTGTATTCCACATATTTCATGTATAATCATTTTATTGGTCTTCAGAAATCAGACACTCTTCTTATAAGACAAACCTTTCACTCTTTGTAAGTAGTACTGAGTTTGTCATATTATCATCATCTCTACATACCACTCACATTGCAACCTCTCTTTCGCTGTAAAACAGTCCATTGTGACCATAGAGCCTTGTCTAGGGGCTCCTTCATTCTACACATGTATTAAGCAAAATAGATTTTTAACAGCTTTTATTCTCTCCACACAGAGTCCCTCATGGCTTGCCCTGCAAGAAGATGACAAGATGCAAGTGACTGAAGATCTGCTATGTCTGCAGGAAGCAGTGTGGGAGCTATTTGAAGACTGTGAGAAGAAATTACGCACAACGCGCTTAACTGCTGATCTGCACAGAGAGAGAATTAGAGAGTCCTTTTATCACCTTCACCAGCATCTTTTAAAAGAAGAGGAAACACGTCTAGCCAAACATCAGAGTAGAGTAGAAAAGTCCATTGTGGTCTTGGAAACCAGAGTTTTGTCACTGGCAGCCTTGTCTACTTCCATTACAGAATTGCAAGTGAAATTGATAAATAAAGAACAAATAACTGTGGCATCAGAGCAATTGAAAGTGCTGAGGGCTCAGTTACATGATATATCCAAATTCTTTGTTCCACTAGAAAGAAACATCTCACCTTTCCAGATACAGGAGTGGCGAGGAATAAGACATGTTGTAAAACCCATGCAAAAGTCATTACATTTTGGCCCAGGCAGTGCTCATCCCAATCTCTTTATATCTAAAAATCTCAAGCAGGTAAGATATACATCTTTTCCCAAGGTTCAAAAAGGCAAAAACTGTTTTGAACCTGGGCTTTACGTACTAGGATTGCCCGGATTTCAATGTGGTCAGCACTACTGGGAGGTGGATGTTGGTCATAAAAGCAATTGGATTCTTGGTGTTGTGAAAATGTCAGTGAAACGAAAAGAACATCAAGATCTATGTCCAGCAAATGGGTTCTGGGTGCTATGTAAAAAAGACACTGCCTACTACGGCTGTGGGCATCTGGCTCCACAGCCTACAACTTTGCCTATGAGAATCGGGGTGTTTGTGGATATTTTAAGCGGTAACCTGGCTTTCTATAATGTAGATACCACAAGCCTTATTTTTGAGATGTCTAAATGTACATTTGTAGAGAAACTCTTTGCGTTCTTTGGTCCAGGGGTCCCTGTAAGGGAGGAAGATCTTCGACCTATGACTCTCTTGCCACCAATCAGATCATAAGAAGCTCGCAAAGGAGTTTGAACACATTGATGACACGTCTACGCTCTTGCATTATATGGTCATGCCATTCTTACACAGTTTTACAAAATGTTTTCTTTCATCTTTACTTATTTACTATGTTAAAAATGGTCACCTCAAATTGAAAATCTTCTACTTGTGGCTAATTAGCTTCAATTATGTCTTAAAACTGATCCCCCAATACCTGTATATCTGTCCACCGCAGTGCACAAAGATAAGTAACATATAAATGATATATGGCAGTGGTTCTCAAACTGTGTGCCGTGGCACCCTGGGGTGCCTCCAGACACTTGCAGGGGTGCCCTGGGTTGTGGTCCAGGTCCACTTAAACAAATTTATAGTCAATGTAATAGGCAAAACCAGTGCTGGTGGCTGTCAATCATAAAATATGTGTACAGACAAAAGCACATCTTGTCCCTCACCACTCAATTGAACCTAAGGATGACATCTAAGCACAATTTACATAATTTAATATTTCTTTCTAAATTTCTCTATAGAAACTTTTGTCCTAGGGGTGCCGTGAAAAGAATTCTGATACTCTAGGGCGCCGTGATTCAAAAAAGTTTGGAAACCACTGATATAGGGCATTATTCCCTATATTTCTGGATGATTGTATGCTACTTGTTATTAAACCTCATACTAGATTGTTTTATTGCTTATTTTTCTTGAGAACAGTCATTCATTTATTAACTCAATTGGTCCTGTAATGTGTAGTAAAGCTCTAGAAACTATATTTATAATTTTGTTCAGGGGAATTTATCAATATTGATTTTTATCGTTGTTTTATTTATTTGTTGTATGTCTGTATAAAAAAGATATGGATCTCTTATTTTAATAAAATTTGATTTTTACTCAATTTATACTATATATTTCTTTTAATATTCTAGATCTTAGCACTGTGTCCAGTTTTCCTTGTTGTTTTTAAATGTTTATTAATGTGGAGTAAGCAACTACACTACGGTGACACTTGGGGGCCGATCCAAATGTTTTGGGCGTCTAAAAATCCCATCTAAGCGGGACTTTTTATATGCCCAAATAAATGTCATAACGCAACGTGTTTGGGTTCCCATGCACGTTGTGCAATTTGCAGCCAGACAGGGTTAAGCTGCCTAAAACGGCTAAACCCGTCTAAACTCCCTGCTTTGGGTGTCCAAACTCCCATTTGGATGCCCAAAGTGCTCAGGTTACACACATTTTTTCGTTGCACCGCTGTGAGAAAAAAATAACAATTGAATTGCTGCCACTGAGCTCCATCTAGTGGTATCCGTGGAAAAAACATTTGATTCGGCCCTTTGACATATTTGAGCACATTTAAATAGAAATTGCACAGTCAGTTAATGAGCGCTTGAGATATATTTATCTGTTTATGTCACCACACAAAAGTGGACTGAAAATATAGATGTGATTTATGTCAACACCCACATTCAGATCTACTTTACACAATAAATCAGGCATTCCCAACGCGGTCCTCAAGGCACACCAACAGTGCAGGTTTTAGTGATATCCAGGCTTCAGCACAGATGGTTAAATCAAAATAACTGTGGTACTAATTAAGTCACCTGTGTTCAAGCCTGGATATCACTAAAACCAGGACTGTTAGTGTGCCTTGAGGACCGTGGTTGGGAAACACTGGCAGGCACCCAGTAACAACAAGCCTTACAGGTGAAAGCTCCCCGGTGCGCTGAATAAAATTATCCCTACAATAAGAAGAAATGTGAACACAGAAAAAATAAGATTTTACTCACCGGTAAATCTATTTCTCGTAGTCCGTAGTGGATGCTGGGACTCCGTAAGGACCATGGGGATTAGCGGCTCCGCAGGAGACTGGGCACAACTAAAGAAAGCTTTAGGATTACCTGGTGTGCACTGGCTCCTCCCACTAAGACCCTCCTCCAGACCTCAGTTAGGATACTGTGCCCGGAAGAGCTGTCACAATAAGGAAGGATTTTGAATCCCGGGTAAGACTCATACCAGCCACACCAATCACACCGTATAACTCGTGATACTATACCCAGTTAACAGTATGATAACAACTGAGCCTCTCAACAGATGGCTCAACAATAACCCTTTAGTTAAACAATAACTATATACAAGTATTGCAGACAATCCGCACTTGGGATGGGCGCCCAGCATCCACTACGGACTACGAGAAATAGATTTACCGGTGAGTAAAATCTTATTTTCTCTAACGTCCTAAGTGGATGCTGGGACTCCGTAAGGACCATGGGGATTATACCAAAGCTCCCAAACGGGCGGGAGAGTGCGGATGACTCTGCAGCACCGAATGAGCAAACTCTAGGTCCTCCTCAGCCAGGGTATCAAACTTGTAGACTCTTGCAAGAGTGTTTTAACCAGACCAAGTAACAGCTCGGCAAATTTGTAAAGCAGAGACCCCTCGGGCAGCCGCCCAAGAAGAGCCCACTTTCCTCGTGGAATGGGCTTTCACAGATTTAGGGTGCGGCATTCCAGCCGCAGAATGTGCAAGTTGAATCGTGCTACAGATTCAGCGAGCAATAGTCTGCTTAGAAGCAGGAGCACCCAGCTTGTTGGGTGCATACAGGATAAATAGCGAGTCAGTTTTCCTGACTCCAGCCGTCCTGGAAACATATACTTTTCAGGGCCCTGACTACGTCCAGAAAACTTGGAATCCTCCAAGTCCCAAGTAGCCGCAGGCACCACAATAGGTTGGTTCACATGAAAAACTGATACCACCTTAGGAAGGAATTGGGAACGAGTCCTCAATTCCGCCTTATCCATATAGAATACAGATAAGGGCATTTGTATGACAAAGCCGCCAATTTTGATACACGCCTGGCCGACGCCACGGCCCACAGCATGACCACTTTCCACGTGAGGTATTGTAGCTCCACGGATTTAAGTGGCTCAACTCAATGCGACTTCAGGAAATCCAACACTACGTTGAGATCCCACGGTGCCACTGGAGGCACAAACGGGGGTTGACTATGCAGCACTCCCTTAACAAAAGTCTGAACTTCAAGCAGTGAAGCCAGTTCTATTTTGGAAGAAAATTGATAGAGCCGAAATCTGGACCTTAATGGAACCCAATTTTAGGCCCATAGTCACCTCTGACTTGTAGGAAGTGCAGAAAACGACCTAGCTGAAATTCCTCCTTTGGGGCCTTACTGGCCTCACAGCACGCAACATATTTCCGCCATATGCGGTGATAATGGATTGCGTTCACTTCTTTCCTAGCTTTAAATAGCGTAGGGATAACTTCCTCCGGAATGCCCTTTTCCTTCAGGATCCGGTGTTCAACCGCCATGCCGTCAAACGCAGCCGCGGTACGTCTTGGAACAGACAGGCCCCCTGCTGCAGCAGGTCCTGTCTGAGCGGCAGAGGCCATGGGTCCTCTGAGATCATTTCTTGGAGTTCTGGGTACCAAGCTCTTCTTGGCCACCCGGAACAATGAGTATAGTTCTTACTCCTCTCCTTCTTATTATTCTCATTACCCTGGGTATGAGAGGCAGAGAAGGGAACACATACACCGACTGGTACACCCACGGTGTTACCAGAGCGTCCACAGCTATCGCCTGAGGGTCCCTTGACCTGGCGCAATATCTTTGTAGCTTTTTGTTGAGGCGGGACGCCATCCTGTCCACCTGTGGCCTTTCCCCACGGTGTACAATCATTTGGAAGACTTCTGGATGAAGTCCCCACTCTCTCTGGTGGAGGTCGTGTCTGCTGAGAAAGTCTGCTTCTCAGTTGTCCACTCCAGGAATGAACACTGCTGACAGTGCTAACACATGATTTTCCGCCCATCATAGAATCCTTGTGGCTTCTGCCATCGCCATCCTGCTTCTTGTGCCGCCCTGTCGGTTTACATGAGCGACCGCCGTGATGTTGTCTGACTGGATCAGCACCGGCCGGTGTTGAAGCAGGGGCCTAGCCTGACTTAGGGCATTGTAAATGGCCCAAAGTTCCAGAACATTTATGTGTAGGGAAGTCTCCTGACTTTTCCATAGGCCTTGGAAGTTTCTTCCCTGTGTGACTGCCCCCCAGCCTTGAAGGCTGGCATCCGTGGTCACCAGGACCCAGTCCTGTATGCCGAATCTGCGGCCCCCTAGAAGATGTGCAGTCACCACCACAGCGACACCCTGGCCTTGTAGACAGGGTTATCCGCCGATGCATCTGAGAATGCGACCCGGACCACTTGTCCAACAGATCCCACTGGAAGATCCTTGCATGGGACTTGGCGAATGGAAATTCTTCGTAAGAAACTACCATCTTTCCCAAGGCTCGCGTGCATAGATGCACCGATACCTGTATTTGTATTAGGAGGTCTCCGTCTAGAGACGCCAACTCCTTGGACTTCTCCTCCGGGAGAAACCCTTTTTATCCTGTTCTGTGTCCAGAACCATACCCAGGAACAGTAGACGCGTCGTAGGAACCAGCTGTGACTTTGGAATATTCAGAATCCAGCCGTGCTGTTGTAGCACTTCCCGAGATAGTGCTACTCCGACGAACAACTGCTCCCTGGACCTCGTCTTTATAAGGAGATCGTCCAAGTACGGGATAAGTACTTCGGCCATTACCTTGGTAAATACCCTCGGTGCCGGGGACAGACCAACGGCAACGTCTGGAATTGGTAATGACAATCCTGTACCACAATTTTGAGGTACACCTGGTGACGAGGGTAAATAGGGACATGCAGGTAAGTATCCTTGATGTCCAGTGATACCCTGAAATTTTCCAGGCTTGCAATAATCGCCCTGAGCGATTCCATTTTGAACTTGAACCTTCGTATATAAGTGTTCAAGGATTTCAATTTTAGAATGGGTCTCACCGAACCGTCTGGTTTTGGTACCACAACATTTTGGAATAGTAACCCCGGCCTTGTTGAAAGAGGGGTACCTTGATTTCACCTGCTGGAAGTACAGCTTGTGAATTGCCGCCAGTACTACCTTTCTCCGAGGGCAGCAGGCAAGGCTGATGTGAGGCAACGGCGAGGGGGAGTCGTCTCGAACTCCAGCCTGTATCCCTGTGATACTACTTGCAGAACCTAGGGATCCACCTGTGGGCAAGCCCACTGATCCCTGCAGTTCCCGAGACGCGCCCCCACCGCACCTGTCTCCACCTGTGGAGCCCCAGCGTCATGCGGTGGACTCAGAGGAAGCGAGGGAAGATATTTGATCCTGGAACTGGCTGACTGGTGCAGCTTTTTCCTTCTTCCCTTGTCTCTGTGCAGAAAGGAAGCGCCTTTGACCCGCTTGCTTTTCTGAAGCCGAAAGGACTGTACCTGAAAATACGGTGCTTTCTTTAGGCTTTTGTGAGGAAACCTCAGGTAAAATGTTTTTCTTCCCAGCTGTTGCTGTGGATACGAGGTCCCAGAGACCATCCCCAAACAATTCCTCACCCTTATAAGGCAGAATCTCCATGTGCCTTTTAAATGCAGCATCACCTGTCCACTGCCGGGTTTCTACTACCCTCCTGGCAGAATGGACATTGCATTAATTCTGGATGCCAGCCGGCAAATATCCCTCTGTGCATCCTTTATATATAAGACAACGTCTTAAATATGCTCAATGTTAGCAAATATTATTATCCCTGTCTTAGCGTATTAATATTATCTGACAGGGTGTCAGACCACGCTGCAGCAGCACTATTTATGCTGAGGCAAGTGCAGGTTTCAGTATATAACCTGAGTGTGTAAATACAGACTTCAGGATCGCCTCCTGCTTTTTATCAGCAGGTTCCTTCAAGGTGGCCGTATCCTAAGACGGCAGTGCCACCTTTTGACAAACGTGTGAGCGCCTTATCCACCCTAAGGGATATCTCCCAACGTGACCTATCCTCTGGCGGGAAAGGGTACGCCATCAGTAACTTTTTAGAAATAACCAGTTTCTTATCGGGGCAAACCACGCTTCTTTACACACTTCTTTCATTCATCTGATGGGGGAACAAAACAGTGGCTGTTTTTTCTCTCCCCAAAAATAAAACCCCTTTTATGTGGTACTTGGGTTTATGTCAGAAAATGCGTAACACATTTTTCATTGCCGAGATCATGTAACGGATGTTCCTAGTAGATTGTGTATATGTCTCAACCTCGTCGACACTGGAGTCAGACTCCGTGTCGACATCTGTGTCTGCCATCTGAGGTAACGGGCGTTGTTTTGAGCCCCTGATGGCCTTTAAGACGCCTGGGCAGACGCGGGCTGAGAAGCCGGCTGTCCCACAGCTGTTACGTCATCCAGCCTTTTATGTAAGGAGTTGACACTGTCGGTTAATACCTTCCACCTATCCATCCACTCTGGTGTCGGCCCCACAGGGGGCGACATCCCATTTATCGGCCTCTGCTTCGCCTCCACGTAACCTTCCTCATCCAACATGTAGACACAGCCGTACCGACACACCGCACACACACAGGGAATGCTCTGACTGAGGACAGGACCCCACAAAGTCCTTTGGGGAGACCGAGAGAGAGTATGCCAGCACACACCAGAGCGCTATATAATGCAGGGATTAACACTATAACTGAGTGATTTTTCCCCAAATAGCTGCTTGTATACATATATTGCGCCTAAATTTAGTGCCCCCCCTCTCTGTTTAACCCTTTGAGCCTGAAAACTACAGGGGAGAGCCTGGGGAGCTGTCTTCCAGCTGCACTGTGAAGAGAAAATGGCGCCAGTGTGCTGAGGGAGAAGCCCCGCCCCCTTTTTGGCGGACTTTCTCCCGCTTTTTCTGTGATACTGGCAGGGGTAATTTTACATCTATATAGCCTCTGGACTATATATGATGTATATTTTGCCAGCCAAGGTGTTATTTATTGCCCTCAGGGCGCCCCCCCCCAGCGCCCTGCACCCATCAGTGACCGAAGTGTGAGGTGTACATGAGGAGCAATGGCGCACAGTTGCAGTGCTGTGCGCTACCTTGGTGAAGACCGAAGTCTTCTGCCGCCGATTTTCCGGACCTTCTTCATGCTTCTGGCTCTGTAAGGGGGACGGCGGGGCGGCTCCGGGAACGAACACCAAGGTCGGGTCCTGCGGTCTATCCCTCTGGAGCTAATGGTGTCCAGTAGCCTAAGAAGCCCAAACTACCACCTGTTAGGTAGGTTCGCTTCTTCTCCCCTTAGTCCCTCGCTGCAGTGAGTCTGTTGCCAGCAGATCTCACTGAAAATAAAAAATCTAAATATACTTTCTTTCTAGGTGCTCAGGAGAGCCCCTAGTGTGCATCCAGCTCAGCCGAGCACAGAAATCTAACTGAGGTCTGGAGGAGGGTCTTAGTGGGAGGAGCCAGTGCACACCAGGTAGTCCTAAAGCTTTCTTTAGTTGTGCCCAGTCTCCTGCGGAGCCGCTAATCCCCATGGTCCTTACGGAGTCCCAGCATCCACTTAGGACGTTAGAGAAATATTTGGTAAGCGTCTCCAGCGCACACAAAGAAAATAGGATTTTGGTTACCTACCGGTAAAACCTTTTCTCGCAGTCCGTAGAGGATGCTGGGGTCCATATTAGTACCATGGGGTATAGACGGGTCCACCAGGAGCCATTGGCACTTTAAGAGTTTGAGAGTGTGGGCTGGCTCCTCCCTCTATGCCCCTCCTACCAGACTCAGTCTAGAAACTGTGCCCGAGGAGACGGACATCTTCGAGAGAAGGATTTAACACAGATAGTGGCGAGATTCATACCAGCTCACACATACAAGGCAAACCAAGCTAACTTAGTTTGAAAACTCAGCAACCGCTGAAACAATACTTACCAAGTAACAATGCAGTACGTAACTAAAACAAAGTTGTACTGAACCAGATAATTTTTGCAGGAAAACGAAGCGCTGGCCGGGCGCCCAGCATCTTCTACGGACTACGAGAAAAGGATTTACCGGTAGGTAACCAAAATCCTATTTTCTCTTACATCCTAGAAGATGCTGGGGTCCACATTAGTACCAAGGGGATGTACCAAAGCTCCCAGAACGGGAGGGAGAGCGCGGAGGCTCCTGCAGAACTGAGTGACTGAACTTCAGATCATCGGAGGCCAAAGTATCGAACTTGTAGAACTTTGCAAATGTGTTCAACCCAGACCAAGCTGCAGCTCTACAAAGTTGTAACGCCAAGAAAGACCCCACCTTACGAGTAGAGTGGGCCTTGACAGACGTAGAAAACGTCAAGCCTGCCGTAGAATATGCATGCTGGATAGTGAACCTGATCCAGCGAGAGATCGTCTGCTTAGAAGCAGGACACCCAATTTTCTTGGGATCATACAGGACAAACAGAGAGTCCGATTTGCTGTGACAAGCAGTCCTCTTCACATAAATTTTCAGAGCCCTTACGACATCAAAGGACTTTGATGAAATTGAGGAGTCAGTAGCCGCTGGCACCATAATAGGTTGGTTGATATGAAATGCCGACACAACCTTCGGAAGAAACTTCTGACGTGTCCAGAGCTCAGCTCTATCTTCGTGGAAGATCAAGTATGGGCTTTTACAGGACAAAGCCCCCAACTCACACACGTCTAGCAGAAGCTAAAGCCAACAACGTGACAGCCTTCCACGTAAGAAATTTGACCTCAACCTCCTATAGAGGCTCGAACCAGTCCGATTGGAGGAACTGCAACACCACGTTAAGGTCCCAAGGCACCGTAGGCGGTACAAAGGGAGGTTGGATGTGCAGATCTCCCTTCAAAAAAGTCTGAACCTAGGGGAGGGCAGCCAATTGTTTCTTGAAGAAAATGGATAGGGCCTAAATCTGGACCTTCACAGATCCCAACTTCAGGCCCATATCCACACCAGCTTGTAGGAAGAGGAGAAACCGTCCCAGTTGAAACTCCACCGTAGGAAATTTCTTGGACTCACACCAAGATACATATTTCTTCCAAATTCTGTTACTCCTTTCCTAGCCTGAATCAGGGTAGGAATAACTTTGTTCGGATTGCCCTTCCGAGCGATTATCAGGCGTTTAACCTCCATGCCGTCAAACGTAGCCGTGGTAAGTCTTGATAAGCGAACGGGCCCTGCTGCAGCAGGTCCTCCCAAAGAGGAAGAGGCCTCGGCTCTTCTTGCAGTAGATCCAGAAAATCCGCGTACCAAGCCCTTCTTGGCCAGTCTGGAGCAATGAGAATCGCTTGAACCCTTGTTCTCCTTATGAGCTTTAGAACTCTTGGGATCAGTGGAAGTGGAGGAAACACGTACACCGACTGGAACACCCACGGAGTCACTAGGGCGTCTACCGCCACTGCTTCTGGGTCCCTCGATCTGGAACAATGCCGCCGAAGCTTCTTGTTGGGACGAGAGGCCATCATGTCGATCTGGGGTACGCCCCAAAGATCTGTTACCTCCTTGAACACCTCTGGATGGAGACCCCACTCCCCTGGATGGAGATTGTGTCTGCTGAGGAAGTCCACTTCCCAGTTGTCTACTCCCGGAATGAAGATTGCTGACAGCGCCAACGCGTGCTTTTCTGTCCAGAGGATGATTCTTGTTACCATTGCAGCTCTGCTCTTCGTTCCGCCCTGTCGGTTAATGTAAGCCACTGTTGTCACATTGTCCGACTGCACTTGAATGGCCCGATTTCTCAGAAGATGGGCCGCTTGGAGAATACCATTGTAGATGGCTCCTTAGTTCCAGAATGTTTATCGGCAGGCCGGCTTCCAGACTTGACCACCTTCCCTGGAAGGTTTCCCCTTGAGTTACTGCGCCCCAGCCCCGGAGACTTGCATCCGTGGTTAGAAGGATCCAGTCCTGAATCCTGAACCTGAGACCCTCCAGAAGGTGAGGTAATTGTAGCCACTAGAGGAGTGAAATCCTGGCCTTTAGCGACAGATGTATTCTCTGGTGCATGTGTAGATGGGATCCCGACTACTTGTCCAGTCGATCCAGTTGGAAGGACCGAGCGTGAAACCTCGCATACTGCAGAGCCTCGTAAGAGGGCCACCATCTTCCCCAGAAGGCGAATGCACTGATGAACTGACACCCGGGCTGGCTTCAGGACATCCCGTACCATCGTTTGAATCACCAACGCCTTTTCCTCTGGGAGAAACACCCTCTGCACCTCCGTGTCGAGGATCATTCCCAGAAAGGACAACCTCCTGGTTGGTTCCAAATGTGATTTTGGAAGATTCAGGATCCAACCATGTTCCCTGAGAAGCTGGGTCATGAGTGCTATGGACCGTAACAGCTTCTACTTGGACGATGCCTTTATCAGTAGATCTTCCAGATATGGAATTATGTTCACCTCCCCATCTATGGAGGAGAATCCTCATCTCCGCCATCACCTTGATAAATACCCTCGGTGCCGTGGAGAGGCCGAATGGGAGGGCCTGGAACTGAAAGTGACAGTCCAACAGTGCGAATCGAAGATAAGCTTGACGCGGCAGCCAAATTGGAATGTGGAGGTATGCATCCTTGATATCCAGGGATACTAGGAATTCCCCCTCCTCCAGACCTGATATCACTGCCCTTAGAGACCCCATTTTGAACTTGAACTCCCTCAAAAATGGGTTTAGTCCCAACAGGTGGATTTGATGCATTCACCAATAGCATTGACCTGTACAAGTTTAGTCGCCATTTGCGTCTTAGAGATCATTTCGGTGACACAAGCACCTACATTTTATAAAAAAATCTACATATGACCCCCCTTTCTCTAATACCGCTATCAATGTATTTGTACAACGCTTGGAAAGCGAGGTTACCAAAGTTAGTAATTCTGAGGTTAGACACCGAAATCTCTTGCTAGTAGGAGGGGCATAGAGGGAGGAGCCAGCCCACACTATTAAACTCTTAAAGTGCCAATGGCTCCTGGTGGACCCGTCTATACCCCATGGTACTAATATGGACCCTAGCATCCTCTGGGACGTAAGAGAAAAAATAGGATTTTAATACCTACCGGTAAATCCTTTTCTCTTAGTCCGTAGAGGATGCTGGGGAAGCTTCAAGAACCATGGGGTATAGACGGGATTCGCAGGAGACATGGGCACTTTAAGACTTTGAATGGGTGTGAACTGACTCCTCGCTCTATGCCCCTCCTCTGGACTCCAGTTTAAGTAACTGTGCCCAGGGAGACGGACATTTCGAGGAAAGAATTTATTGTTAAACCACGGTGAACATCTTACCAGCTCACACCTCCAGTATGCCGCAGAACGTGGCATTCAATAGAACACCAGCCGACGGCATGAAGAATATGCAGCAATACGCTGACATAAAGCGTAACACAACCTGTGTGTAAACACAACCAATAACAGCATAACGCATGCCACGGCATGAATAACGTCAGCAACAGGCTGACTTAAACGCAACACACCATGTGTGTAAACATACCCAATAACTGCAGATACAGTACGCACTGGGACGGGCGCCTAGCATCCTCTACGGACTAAGGGAAAAGGATTTACCGGTAGGTATTAAAATCCTATTTTCTCATACGTCCTAGAGGATGCTGGGGATGCTTCAAGAACCATGGGGTTTATACCAAAGCTCTAGAACAGGCGGGAGAGTGCGGATGACTCTGCAGCACCCCAACAAGAGGTCCTCACCAGCCAGGGTATCAAACTTGTAAAACTTCTCAAAGGTGTTTGAACCCGACCAAGTAACTGCTCGGCAAAGCCGTATTGCCGAGACCCCTCGTGCAGCTGCCCAGGATGAGCCCACCTTTCTGGTAGAATGGGCCTTCACCGATTTCGGTAACGGCAATCCAGCCATAGAATGAGCTTGCCGAATCGTATTACAGATCCAGCGTGCAATAATCTGCTTGGAAGCAGGAGCCCCAATCTTGTTGGGACCATACAGGACAACAGAGCCTCCATTGTCCTAATCTGAACCGTTCTGGCGACATTGAGACAAAGCCGCTGATTCAGACACCCGCCTTGCGGATGCCAAGGCCAACAGCATGAGGAATTTGTGCTCAACCTTATGTAAAGGTCAAACCAATGAGATTGCAGGAACTGACACACTGCGTTAAGATCCCATGGTGCCACTGGGGGCACAAAGGGAGTTTGGATGTGCAGCATTCCTTTCACGAAGGTCTGAACTTCTCGAAGGGAGGCCAATTCTTTCTGAAAGAAAATTGACAAGGCCGAAATGTGTACTTTAATGGAACCTAACATTAGGCCCGCATCTACACCTGCTTGCAAAAAATGGAGAAAACGCCACAGCTGAAATACTTCCGTAGGAGCCTTCGTGGATTCACACCAAGACACATATTTTCTCCAAACACGGTGATAATGCCTCGCCGTTACTTCTTTTCTAGCCTGAAGTAGTGTGGGAATAACTTCACTGGGAATACCCTTTCGGGCTAGGATTTGGCGTTCAACCGCCATGCCGTCAAACGCAGCCGCGGTAAGCCTTGATACACGCACGGTCCTTGCTGTAACAGGTCCTCTCGTAAAGGAAGAGGCCAGGGATCTCCCATGAGTAATTCCTGAAGATCCGGATACCAGGCCCTCCTTGGCCAGTATGGAACAATGAGTATTGCCTGAACCCTTGTTCTTCTTATGATCTTTATCACCTTTGGAATGAGTGGAAGTGGAGGGAACACATAGACCGACTGAAACACCCACGGTGTCACTAGGGCGTCCACTGCTATTGCTTGAGGGTCCCTCGACCTGCAACAATATCTCTGAAGTTTCATGTCTATTTGAGGAATTCCCCAACGACCTGTCACTTCTGTGAAGACCTCTTGATGAAGACCCCACTCTCCTGGATGGAGATCGTGTCTGCTGAGGAAGTCTGCTTCCCAGTTGTCCACGCCCGGAACGAAGACTGCTGACAGATCGCTTGTGTCTTTCCGCCCAGCGAAGAACTTTTGT
Source organism: Pseudophryne corroboree (assembly GCF_028390025.1). NCBI lineage: Eukaryota > Metazoa > Chordata > Amphibia > Anura > Myobatrachidae > Pseudophryne > Pseudophryne corroboree. The sequence goes on along the minus strand of NC_086446.1, from coordinate 350,244,220 downwards.
GGCCTCCGCCATTGCCGCTCTGCTCTTTGTTCCGCCCTGGCAGTTTATGTACGCCACTGCTGTTATGTTGTCCGACTGAATCAAGACGGGCAGACCGCGAAGAAGATGTTCCGCTTGCAGAAGGCCGTTGTAAATAGCCCTTAATTCCAGAATGTTTATGTGCAGACAAGCTTCCTAGCTTGACCATTTTCCTTGGAAAATTTTCCCCCTGTATGACTGCTCCCCAGCCTCGGAGACTTGCATCCGTGGACACTAGGATCCAATCCTGGATCCCGAACCTTCGTCCCTCTAGGTGAGAACTGTGCAGCCACCACAGGTGAGAAATTCTGGTCCTGGAAGATAGGATTATTTTCCGGTGCATGTGCAGGTGAGACCCGGACCACATGTCCAGCTGGTCCCGCGAAAACCACTCTGGCATTTAACCTGCTCAATGAATGGCCTCGTAGGCCGCAACCATCTTTTTCATCAACGGAACGTATTGTCGGATTGACACTGTTGCAGATCTGACCCGACTCTGGATCCTCAGAGCTTTTTCCACTGGAAGAAACAAACTCTCAACAGTTCTGTATCTAACATTATTCCCAACACAGACAACCGCGTCGTTGGGATCAACAGTGATTCTGGCAAGTTCAGGAGCCAACCACTTTGCTGAAGAACTGTCAGGGAGAAAGCAACGTTTTGCACCACTTGTTTCTTGACCTCGCCGTAATCAGGAGAGCGTCCCAGTACAGAATAATAATGACTCTTTTACTATCGAAGGAAAACCATCATACCGCCATCACTCCGGTGAATTGGTAATAACAATCCTGAATAGCAAACCCAGGTAAGCCTAATGCGGAAGAAACCGTACTTAGACCCCCTTTCTCCTTTTACAGATTGGAGATCCCTGCCCTCAGAGATTCCATCCTGTAGTTTAACTTCTTAAGTAGACATTTTTGGGATTTTAGATATAGGATTGTTCTGACCGAGACGTCCGGCCTCGGAAGCACGAAAAAGCTTGAATAACAGCTTTTTTTTTTTTTTGTGTGACCGGGACAGCAGGACAATGACCTGATCCTGACACAACTCTTGTATGGCGTTGCATACTACCTCCCAGTCCAGAGGAGAATTGCTAAGGTCTATTTGAAAAAAACAGTGAGGGGAATCGTCTGGAAACCCCAGTATGTCCCCCTTGGGACTCTATTCTTAAACTCACTGGTCCATGTCCGTTCCAGGACTGACTGAAGAGTATTTAACGTGGTCCCACCGGTGTGGGCTCCCGCAAGATAGACCCAGCGTCATGCGGTGGATGTAGCAGAAACAGAGGATGATTTCTGCTTCTGTGAACTTGAAAGGATGCTGACCTCTTACCTTTTCACCTTCCTCTACCTGCAAAGAAAGGGAAATCTGTATCCATTCGGTCTAAATGACTGCATCCTACAATAATGCGTCACCAACCGTTGTGAGGGAACATAGGTCAAGAAGGTAGACTTACCAGTGGTATCTGCCGAGATCAACTTAACAAGGCCATCCCCCAAACCAGGTTTCACCTTCATAGGGAAGAGACTCCAGTTCTTCTCGGAGTCAGCCTCAGAATTCCATTGGTGAATCCACAACTCCCTCCAAGTCGAGACCGCCATGGAATTGGCCAGCGAACCAAAGAGTCCTATATCCCTTGTAGTCGCACGGCAGTATGCTGCAATGATATAGACATGACCCAACTTAAGGAGTACCCTGCATACAACTACTCCCCCATGCGCATGTAATGCAAGTATAATAAATGTACATGCGGACACATAATTAGAGTATCACATATCCTCCTGCATACGATCCTTTGTGATAGGGCCCCGTGCAGAACAGGGGGTGACTCTCACTTTATTCTATCCACGGTGGGAAAAAAATAAAAACTCGGAATCCTTGACCCAGAGTTTTTTCAACAGAGCGCTCAGCACATGAGAAGGAATAACTTTACCTCAGCATTCATTATAAATTTTATATATATATATATATATATATATATATATATACACACCTTTAAATGCACCTATACACACATATATCTATATATATATATATAACACGTATACATATATCCTTTTGTCAGGAACAGCAGGGTCCCTAGTGACGTTAATACGTTCTAATGTGTATGAACATGTACTGAATGCCGATTTTGTGGATCTAATAAGGAAACATTATGGTCGACATAAGAAACATTATTCGAGTCGATCTCAGGGAGTAGTAACTGGGCAAAATAACATTTTTGCGACCCCGAGGGGTCTGAGAGAAATCTATTCTATGAATATGACTCCCTCCATAAATATTACCACGTCAGTGTTCGTGCCACAGACCTATGTAACCTTACGATACATACATATACATATAGGTATAGCTCTTTCTGATATGCATCACATTATCATGCCAATTTCCACCCAGTCAGATATTGTTGGTGCCGACAGAGTCACCCCCCACGTCTGTGTCTCCCATATAGTTTTCTCTTGGGAAAAATATACCTCTACTGACATGTTGACATTTATTTACATGTACCAAGTACCATTAGGAGTCGACAGTGCCGACAGAGTCATTCCCTTTGTGGCAGAGCACTCAGCCTCAGATATGCCGTCACACGTGTACCAAAACACCCACCGACATTACACTGGCTATAAGGGATAGACCCCAGTACATTCTGTCAGGGAAACACAGAAGGAGTTTACCAGCTCATTTCCACAGCGCTCATGATATAGTGTGCTTTTATTTTTAACTTATATTGCACCAAACAACTGTGCCCCCCCCCTCCCCCTCGTTTTTCACTCTGATCTGTACAGCAGTGCTTTGGAAGGACCAACATCTCTGTGAGGAGAAAAAGGCACTGAAATGAGCTGTAAGGGGGAAGCCCCGCCCCCTTAATGGTGCGCTTCAGCCCCGCTATTACTTACATATATTTATACTGGTGGGGGTTAAATATAGTGCCCAGGCACTTACATATTTGATTGCCAGTCTCTGTTGTGGATTTATATGCTGCCCAGGGCGGCGCCCCCCTCCCGCGCGCCCTGCACCCTACAGTGCCTGTGTGTGTGGGAGCATGGCGCACAGCGAGGCCGCTGTGCGTTACCTCAAAGCCGTCACTGCAGTCTTCTGATCTTCTTCTACTCACCTGTCTTCTGACTTCTGGCTCTGCAAGGGGGGTGACGGCGGGCTCTGGGAACGAGCATCTAGGCGTACCTAGCGATCAGACCCTCTGGAGCTAATGGTGTCCAGTAGCCAAAGAAGCAGAGCCTTGAAACTCACTGAAGTAGGTCTGCTTCTCTACCCTAAGTCCCACGATGCAGGGAGAGTGTTGCCAGCAGTGCTCCCTGAAAATAATAAACCTAACATAAAGTCTTTTCAGAGAAACTCAGTAGAGCTCCCCTGTGTGTCACCAGTCTCACTGGGCACAGAATCTAAACTGGAGTCTGGAGGAGGGGCATAGAGGGAGGAGCCAGTTCACACCCATTCAAAGTCTTAAAGTGCCCATGTCTCCTGCGGATCCCGTCTATACCCAATGGTTCTTGAAGCATCCCCAGCATCCTCTAGGACGTATGAGAAACTACTGATTTCCTGAGTGCCGTTTCTTCCATTCGCTGTATTTGTTACCTTGATTCGGGCATCGGGACCAGCTGTTCTACTGTTGGAGTGCCAGACACCAGTGTTTCTTATGTTATTGCCTACAGCACCTTGCACGGTGTGTAGAGCTACAGTCAAGGCACTTGTGGATATATTTTAATATACTGGACGTACACATTCAGGAGTTATCCTGCTGATTTTACGTAGTCTAAAAGGTGACAAACAATTTGGAAGTTGCTCAATCATACCTGGAGATAATTATATATCAGGTGCTGGAAGGGGGAGGGGTCACAGACAAACAAACAAAGAGGAAGGGGGGTGCAAATCCCCACCCCCAAATTCCCTTCCGCACACTGAAAATTACCTGTAACCATCCCTGAATCTATCTGGTAATAAAATTCAGAGAATTCATCACAAATGTTTGCAAACACATGTTTAGCTGCTGGCCACTTCACGGCTTCTCTGATACAGCAGTCCTAACCTACATAATAGCAGTGCCCACATAGGGCCATGTAATTTGTCACAGTACGCCTCATAATAAAGGCCATTACTAAAACAGTTCCAGACTGAGAGCTAACTTACCAGGGAGCCACCCCCAGGATCTCCCATTGGCACTACAAGGAACAGCATGCCTTCCAAATGCTGCTCCCATTCAATGCCTCATGCACACAAGCAGACAAACAATTTGGAAGTTGCTCAATCATACCTGGAGATAATTATATATCAGGTGCTGGAAGGGGGAGGGGTCACAGACAAACAAACAAAGAGGAAGGGGGGTGCAAATCCCCACCCCCAAATTCCCTTCCGCACACTGAAAATTACCTGTAACCATCCCTGAATCTATCTGGTAATAAAATTCAGAGAATTCGTCACAAATGTTTGCAAACACATGTTTAGCTGCTGGCCACTTCACGGCTTCTCTGATACAGCAATCCTAACCTTCATAATAGCAGTGCCCACATAGGGCCATGTAATTTGTCACAGTACGCCTCATAATAAAGGCCATTACTAAAACAGTTCCAGACTGAGAGCTAACTTACCAGGGAGCCACCCCCAGGATCTCCCATTGGCACTACAAGGAACAGCATGCCTTCCAAATGCTGCTCCCATTCAATGCCTCATGCACACAAGCAGACAAACAATTTGGAAGTTGCTCAATCATACCTGGAGATAATTATATATCAGGTGCTGGAAGGGGGAGGGGTCACAGACAAACAAACTAAGAGGAAGGGGGGTGCAAATCCCCACCCCCAAATTCCCTTCCGCACACTGAAAATTACCTGTAACCATCCCTGAATCTATCTGGTAATAAAATTCAGAGAATTCGTCACAAATGTTTGCAAACACATGTTTAGCTGCTGGCCACTTCACGGCTTCTCTGATACAGCAGTCCTAACCTACATAATAGCAGTGCCCACATAGGGCCATGTAATTTGTCACAGTACGCCTCATAATAAAGGCCATTACTAAAACAGTTCCAGACTGAGAGCTAACTTACCAGGGAGCCACCCCCAGGATCTCCCATTGGCACTACAAGGAACAGCATGCCTTCCAAATGCTGCTCCCATTCAATGCCTCATGCACACAAGCAGACAAACAATTTGGAAGTTGCTCAATCATACCTGGAGATGATTATATATCAGGTGCTGGAAGGGGGAGGGGTCACAGACAAACAAACAAAGAGGAAGGGGGGTGCAAATCCCCACCCCCAAATTCCCTTCCGCACACTGAAAATTACCTGTAACCATCCCTGAATCTATCTGGTAATAAAATTCAGAGAATTCGTCACAAATGTTTGCAAACACATGTTTAGCTGCTGGCAACTTCACGGCTTCTCTGATACAGCAGTCCTAACCTACATAATAGCAGTGCCCACATAGGGCCATGTAATTTGTCACAGTACGCCTCATAATAAAGGCCATTACTAAAACAGTTCCAGACTGAGAGCTAACTTACCAGGGAGCCACCCCCAGGATCTCCCATTGGCACTACAAGGAACAGCATGCCTTCCAAATGCTGCTCCCATTCAATGCCTCATGCACACAAGCAGACAAACAATTTGGAAGTTGCTCAATCATACCTGGAGATAATTATATATCAGGTGCTGGAAGGGGGAGGGGTCACAGACAAACAAACAAAGAGGAAGGGGGGTGCAAATCCCCACCCCCAAATTCCCTTCCGCACACTGAAAATTACCTGTAACCATCCCTGAATCTATCTAGTAATAAAATTCAGAGAATTCGTCACAAATGTTTGCAAACACATGTTTAGCTGCTGGCAACTTCACGGCTTCTCTGATACAGCAGTCCTAACCTACATAATAGCAGTGCCCACATAGGGCCATGTAATTTGTCACAGTACGCCTCATAATAAAGGCCATTACTAAAACAGTTCCAGACTGAGAGCTAACTTACCAGGGAGCCACCCCCAGGATCTCCCATTGGCACTACAAGGAACAGCATGCCTTCCAAATGCTGCTCCCATTCAATGCCTCATGCACACAAGCAGACAAACAATTTGGAAGTTGCTCAATCATACCTGGAGATAATTATATATCAGGTGCTGGAAGGGGGAGGGGTCACAGACAAACAAACAAAGAGGAAGGGGGGTGCAAATCCCCACCCCCAAATTCCCTTCCACACACTGAAAATTACCTGTAACCATCCCTGAATCTATCTAGTAATAAAATTCAGAGAATTCGTCACAAATGTTTGCAAACACATGTTTAGCTGCTGGCCACTTCACGGCTTCTCTGATACAGCAGTCCTAACCTACATAATAGCAGTGCCCACATAGGGCCATGTAATTTGTCACAGTACGCCTCATAATAAAGGCCATTACTAAAACAGTTCCAGACTGAGAGCTAACTTACCAGGGAGCCACCCCCAGGATCTCCCATTGGCACTACAAGGAACAGCATGCCTTCCAAATGCTGCTCCCATTCAATGCCTCATGCACACAAGCAGACAAACAATTTGGAAGTTGCTCAATCATACCTGGAGATAATTATATATCAGGTGCTGGAAGGGGGAGGGGTCACAGACAAACAAACAAAGAGGAAGGGGGGTGCAAATCCCCACCCCCAAATTCCCTTCCGCACACTGAAAATTACCTGTAACCATCCCTGAATCTATCTGGTAATAAAATTCAGAGAATTCGTCACAAATGTTTGCAAACACATGTTTAGCTGCTGGCCACTTCACGGCTTCGCTGATACAGCAGTCCTAACCTACATAATAGCAGTGCCCACATAGGGCCATGTAATTTGTCACAGTACGCCTCATAATAAAGGCCATTACTAAAACAGTTCCAGACTGAGAGCTAACTTACCAGGGAGCCACCCCCAGGATCTCCCATTGGCACTACAAGGAACAGCATGCCTTCCAAATGCTGCTCCCATTCAATGCCTCAAGCACACAAGCAGACAAACAATTTGGAAGTTGCTCAATCATACCTGGAGATAATTATATATCAGGTGCTGGAAGGGGGAGGGGTCACAGACAAACAAACAAAGAGGAAGGGGGGTGCAAATCCCCACCCCCAAATTCCCTTCCGCACACTGAAAATTACCTGTAACCATCCCTGAATCTATCTGGTAATAAAATTCAGAGAATTCGTCACAAATGTTTGCAAACACATGTTTAGCTGCTGGCCACTTCACGGCTTCTCTGATACAGCAGTCCTAACCTACATAATAGCAGTGCCCACATAGGGCCATGTAATTTGTCACAGTACGCCTCATAATAAAGGCCATTACTAAAACAGTTCCAGACTGAGAGCTAACTTACCAGGGAGCCACCCCCAGGATCTCCCATTGGCACTACAAGGAACAGCATGCCTTCCAAATGCTGCTCCCATTCAATGCCTCATGCACACAAGCAGACAAACAATTTGGAAGTTGCTCAATCATACCTGGAGATAATTATATATCAGGTGCTGGAAGGGGGAGGGGTCACAGACAAACAAACAAAGAGGAAGGGGGGTGCAACAGTCTGGAACTGTTTTAGTAATGGCCTTTATTATGAGGCGTACTGTGACAAATTACATGGCCCTATGTGGGCACTGCTATTATGTAGGTTAGGACTGCTGTATCAGAGAAGCCGTGAAGTGGCCAGCAGCTAAACATGTGTTTGCAAACATTTGTGACGAATTCTCTGAATTTTATTACCAGATAGATTCAGGGATGGTTACAGGTAATTTTCAGTGTGCGGAAGGGAATTTGGGGGTGGGGATTTGCACCCCCCTTCCTCTTTGTTTGTTTGTCTGTGACCCCTCCCCCTTCCAGCACCTGATATATAATTATCTCCAGGTATGATTGAGCAACTTCCAAATTGTTTGTCTGCTTGTGTGCATGAGGCATTGAATGGGAGCAGCATTTGGAAGGCATGCTGTTCCTTGTAGTGCCAATGGGAGATCCTGGGGGTGGCTCCCTGGTAAGTTAGCTCTCAGTCTGGAACTGTTTTAGTAATGGCCTTTATTATGAGGCGTACTGTGACAAATTACATGGCCCTATGTGGGCACTGCTATTATGTAGGTTAGGACTGCTGTATCAGAGAAGCCGTGAAGTGGCCAGCAGCTAAACATGTGTTTGCAAACATTTGTGACGAATTCTCTGAATTTTATTACCAGATAGATTCAGGGATGGTTACAGGTAATTTTCAGTGTGCGGAAGGGAATTTGGGGGTGGGGATTTGCACCCCCCTTCCTCTTTGTTTGTAGTCTAAAAGGTGACTACAATTTGTCTTTGTGAACTGCAGTATCTTTGGATGGAGGTACGACAGGAGCAAGATGTTCCTCAAGTCTCTGGTTTCAGCCATCTAACCCTACAAAAGGGTGATTTTTTTTCTTTCTCAGACAGCGATGCAGATGCAATCTTAATTAAGGATAATCTGTCAATTGCAGCAGGAGTTGAATCTCCTGAACAGATTTATGCACAACTGAGTAAATTTAAAAAGCGTGAGGTCGATTTTTACCTACATGGGGTGACATTGTTCGACTATTATAGAGAACGCCTAATTCCAAGGGGTTTCCGTGTAAAAAACATCCCCACCATTGGGAGATATAACCCGGAATTTTGCCGCAAGTGGGCGGCAATCCTAAATAAGTGCTCATTCGACCTTATCCTGCTGGTGATTGATGAATCCTCTAAAGAACTGTCCAAAACAAGTCCCAGATAAGCTTATTAGAAGACCAACATTTGGACAAATTGCAAGCGGATACCACTACCCCATGGTTACAAAAGCTGAGCGAACAAATTGATAAATACCATGTGGAATTAATAAGGTCCAAGAAAGCGAAATTAGTGACTGTCCAGACTACTCTGAACATAAGGTCTATAGTTGGGTCAATAATAGAACTTCGGGAGTCGACAACTACAGACGACGTAGATTACAGAGAAGACCCCTTAGAGACTCAGACTCATCTAGTGGAGGTACATCAGCCAACAGTGACCAAGAATGTGCTGGGCGCAGTGGACTAGTTTCTTCGCAAAAGACCCCTTTAGGGGTCACTACCCGGGCGCAAGTCGACAGGCCCAAAGCTAAGGGAAACCCGGCAGTCCACACCACCTGCCAAGGGGGAACTTTGGAATAAACCAAAATGTGGCGAGCGCACATTTTTTTGTGCATTTTTGTTTTATTTTTCATCTTTATACTTAGAAATGTATAATGAAGTGCAGCATGGCAATGGTATGTCTTTCAACTTTGGGCCCCAGTGACTAGTGGATCAGTATCAGTTTCTCATTGCAATTTTAAACAGTGATCAATTTTATTACATCACAACATCCAGGAAACATAACTTACACATTCAGAATACAATATAGAGAATAACATACCTCCAAATATTCATACTGTGAGTATATGGGAGATGGGGAATAACAATGGCCACCAAGACCACCCAAATGCCACCTGATCCCCTCCAAATGGCAACTACTGACTCATGACGAAACCCCGCCCGCTTTCCAGTAAGCCCCGCCCCCGCAATCAGCGCTATTCTGGACATTAAACAGGCAAAAAAGTAAATTAGTTAACTTCTACTACAGAATTCACCTTTGCAGCAGTCACCCCCATACAATGCATTGCCACATGGCACTGCGCCGGCTTGCATAACAACAACACTACGTCTACTATAGGAGCACAGGCAGGCAGCTGGGAGCAGGTTATGGGCGTGCCCCTGCCGCCATAGTGATTATAGGCGACCTAGACGCTATTTGCAGCACCAGCCAGCAGGGGGAGCCGCGTTGTCTCCTCTGTGCAGTGAGGGCGGAAGTGAGATGCAGGGAGGAGAGGAACTGATGCACTGAGGAAGCTGCTGCTGGGACTCACTCCCTGGTAACATGGCTGTGAATATTATAGTGGAATATTGGTAAGGCGAGATAGAGACTGACCTTTAGCTGGCTGTTACATTATGTATATAGTATATTAAAATATTTATAATTCTACTATATTAATAACGAAGTCTGCATGCGTGGTGTGTGCCAATGTCTGCCCTGCTAGGGCTGTTACCGTATGCTGTTTTATGAAGCGTAAATGATTTGTTGTCAGATTAAAATTTAACGTAGCTTTTGTAGCCATACAGAGGGAAATGTAATTGTTTGAAAAGCCGGTTGGGTGTATTGTTTTCCCCCTGTCTATCAGATAGGAAAAAACATTATTTGTGTATCTGTCACTACATGGGGGGGAAGCATTACTTGTAGTTGTGAGGCCACACCAACTTTCGCAGGAACGCACGCGCATTTGGGGGAGGGGGTAGCTCCTTCAGAGGTTTTATTTTCTGAAAGTAGCTAACACCCCAATTAAGGTTGGAGACCACTGTGCTACACCATCACTCAATACAGTGACTCCAGCACCTGTCCTAGAACCACCATGGGTGGCTTCTTTGTCTTGGGTTATGACTCTGTTAGTAGAACGCTTGCCCATGCCTACTTTGACTCTACAATAGGGGTTGCCTACAACAGTATCGGGCTTCGTTGTTGCCCCCCACTCCTGTGCAACCTCCTTGGATGGACATGTTTCTGCTGCGGGGTACACTGGGCTCCACAGGGAATGACATTGGGGTGTAGAGTAGGATCTTGATTCGAGGCACCAACAGGCTCAAAGCTTTGACCTTCTTCCCAGAATGCATAGCGCCGCCTCCTCTACTATCCCGCCTCCGTGCACAGGAGCTCAGTTTTGTAGTTGACTGTGTTAGCTGTCAGTCAGACATCTCCTGCTGCAGCTCCATCACCTCCCCCAGCGGCTCTGTATACTCCCGCGCCCTGGTTGGCGGGTACCTACAGTGGAGGCTCTGGTTTTCTTCCAGTTAGTCACACACACACACAACCGCTGTTCTCCTGGATCACGTGGACCCACTCAGGGAGGAGGTAAGTGGGTCCCCCCAGCGGGACCCGCTGTAAAGTGCGATCCCGCGCGGCAGGTGGGAGGCGGGCTGCGCGCTGGTGTTGACACTATGGCAGTACAGGGAGACCACCAGAGCATGGGCACAGGTCGGTTTTCTCTCATATAACCTTTTATTTAAGCCCCCAGTACCCGGTGGTGAAGTCCAGCAGAGGGATAAGGCTTTGACCTGTAGCCCCTCCCCCAGCCCCAGGGCGCCATTTAGAGTAAATGTTCCCATCCTGGACCTGCAGATCTCTCTCTCCCTCACTCCCTGTCAGCGTTTGGGCGCCATTAGGACAAGCTTAGTTGATCCTGGGACTGTTTGGGCAAATCCTCCTCTGTAAAGCCGCCTGCCAGTCAGCGCTGTGCATTTTACAGGACACTTAAGTATTCTACATGTCTGCTGACAGTGTTGGTTAAGAAAAAGTGCATTTAGTCAGGGTTATTTAGTACAAGCACCCTGTGATATACATCCAGTCTTTACTGTGCATTGTTATATCTATTAAGTGTATAGCTGTACTTAGTACTACTATGTGTTGCTAGTCCAGTGCAGTTTTATTGCATGTCATAATTTCTGCATTGTACAAACTGTGACTGTGTGTGTGTGTATATAGGTGCTGTGTGACCTCCATTTTGTGTATCTCACTCAGATTGCTATCCCTATATTCTATAACCTGAGGGGGCTAGGTGCGTCAGGTTTATCATTTAATATAGGTAGTTCACAGGATATACTCGGTGTGTATTTTTCTGTGATTTTTAGTCACCATATAACTCTAGAATTTCCTGTTTGTGCTGAAATACACTGCGCAGGGGGTTCTTGGCAGGTACTGTGCTGCTGATATTGTGTTGCCTTTCATTGAGCTTTTGATTATGTCAGCTACAAAGGGCAACGGTGCTGGGGCTGATGCCACATTGCGTGGTGTTGACGCTGCAGACACATTTGAGGTTAACATAGCAGCTGAGGGTTCAGGTTCTGGGGGTTCCTTACCCCCAGTGGGACTGTAGCAATGGGGGTTCAAAATGACCCACCTTGGCTACCTTCTCCACGCTATTGAATACGCTGGTAACTAGACTAATGCCCCCTATAGGACCTCCTGTGCCAGTACAACCGCTTATGGTCCCTGCGGTTAACCCGCCGTGGGCAGATCAACTGTCCAATCAGTTACAGCAATTGAACCAATCACTGACTACTCAGAAGTCTAACCCTCGCCCGCCTAAGACCAAGGGGTCCTCTAAGCGGGCAATTACTTCCTCACAATCCACCAACGTCCCAGACACCTCGTCTGATGAGGATGGCGTTTATACTGAACCCACAGATTCTGATCCCGATTCACAGGTGGATGTTCCTGACTTGTTGGAAGCTATCAGGCTCATTCTTCAAGTTGATGATGAACCGGAGCCTGATGCTGCCCCTAAGAAACCGGACAGGTTTAAACGCCAGAAAGTGGTTAAACAAGTTTTATCTCACTCTGACCATTTAGTTGACATACGTCAGGAGTCCTGGGGAAATCCAGGAAAGAAATTCACGCCTCACAAGAAGATGCTGGCTCGCTACCCCCTTGCTGCAGAGCTAAGTAAAAATTGGGAAACACCCCCGCCAGTGGATTCGCAGGTGGCGTGGCTGGTGGTATCCTCGGCTCTGCCGGTAACTACCGTCGTGTCCCTGAGAGAGCCGACGAATAAGCCTGTGGAGGGTTGTTTAAAGGCAATTTTCACCCTCACAGGTGCTGCGCATAGGCCCACCATTGCAGCGACGTGGGCTGCAGAAGCTGTGGAAGCGTGGGCTCAGGAGCTTGAGACGGAGTTGCCTTCCAACGCTTTTAATCATGCTAGACACTGCTTGTCATATATTGTCACAGCGTCTCATTACATTAAGGAGGTGGCTTCTGATGCCGGTATTCTGGCGGCCAAGGCTTCTACTACGTCCATTTTTGGCTCGCCGGATTCTCTGGTTACGGTCCTGGTCTGTGGATCTGGACTCTAAGAAAACCCTGTACTCCCTTTTAAGGGAGATATTCTTTTCGGAGAAGACCTCAACAAGATAGTGGCTGACTTGGCTTCTGCGAAAACAGCATGTCTACCTAGTACTACTCCTTCGGTGCCGAAGGCCAAGAGTACTCTTTTTCGCTCCTTTCGTCCTTCAGGGAAAGCAAAAGGTCACACGTACCCAAAACCGGTTCACAGTTCCAAACCCAATAAACACAAACGGGCTTGGGCCGCCCGTCAACCTGCTTCCAAAACTGACATGCTCTATTGTTCTGGCTTTGGAACCTGGGAATTGTATGTTCTCCAAACCTTTTGGTTTGACCACTGCTCCGTGAGTTTTCACCGAGGTCATGGCGGTAATGACGTCTGTACTCCGCCGTCAAGGGGTCAGGATCCTCCAGTATCTGAACGACTTGTTTGATCCTGGCGAATTCCCCAGAAATTTTCCTACGCCATCTGGATCTGACTATCCAGTTTCTGCAAGCCCACGGGTGGCTCCTCAACTGTAAGAAATCTTCCCTGGTCCCTGCTCCGAGCATGGTGCACCTAGGGGCGTTGTTGGACATTCACAACCAGCGGTTGTTCTTGTCTCAGGAGAAGGTCCTGAAACTTCAGGACAGGATTCAGTGCTTCCTATCTCATCTGCAAGTGTCGATACATTCGAATATGCAAGTGCTCGGTCTCATGGTGGAGTACGCGCCATTCCATTCCTGCCCTCTGCAGAAATTGATTCTTGCCAAGTGGGACATGTGCCTCACTGGATCAGGTCTCGCATGATCTCCTTGTCTCCGGAGGTCTGTCTGTCACTCAGCTAGTGGCTTCAGGACCAACGATTGAGCAGGGGTCGTACCTTCTGGATCTCCAACTGGGTCCTTCTGAGGACAGATGCCAGTCTGAGAGGTTGGGGCGCGGTGTTGGAGCAACACTCCCTTCAGGGTCGGTGGACCAAGGAGGAGTCTCTCCTCCCAATAAACATTCTGGAACTGCGGGTGGTGTTCAACGCACTGTACTTGGCCCAGCATTTAATACAGAACAGACCTGTTCCAAGTACAGTCGGACAACGCCACCACAGTGGTGTACATAAATCATCAAGGTGGCACTCGAAGCCGCATGGCAATGAGGGAAGTATCAAGAATTCTTCGGTGGGCAGAACGCCATCTGCCAGCCCTATCGGCAGTGTTCATTCCGGGGGTACAAAACTGGGATGCGGACTCCCTCAGTCGTCAGGACGTACATGCTGGAGAGTGGAGCCTCCATCCAGAAGGTTTTCAACTCCTAGTGGACAAGTGGGGCCTCCCAGATGTGGACCTGATGGCGTCTCGACACAATCGCATGGTTATGGTCTTCGGAGCAAGGACAAGGGATCCTCAAGCAGCGTTCGTGGACGCACTGGCAATCCCATGGACCTTTCGGCTACCATACGTGTTCCCTCCGGTGTCACTCCTGCCGAGAGTAATAAGGAAGTTCCAGCAAGAAGGAGGCATCCTACTTCTGATCGCTCCGGTGTGGCCCAGACGGCACTGGTTCTCAGACCTTCAGGGTCTCTCGTTAGAGCGTCCTTCTGCTTCCACAATGACCAGACCACCTCGTTCAGGGCCCTTGTGTTTACCAGGATCTGGCCTAGCTGGCTTTGATGGCGTGGCTCTTGAAGCTTCCGTACTGATGGCCAAGGGTTTTTCTGAGGCAGTCATTCAGACTATGTTGAAGGCCCGTAAGCCGGCGTCTGCTCAGATTTACTATAGGGTCTGGAATTCTTACTTTGCTTGGTGCGCATCTAACAATCATGTCGCTTACAAGTTTAGTATGGCCAAACTTAGCCTTTCTACAACAGGGCCTGGACTTGGGCCTTCGTCTGGCCTCCATCAAGGTTCATATTTCTGCCTTGTCGGTTTTGTTTCAGAGAAAAATTGCCACTATGCCTGATGTTCATACATTCACTCACTCAGGGTGTGTTACGGATTCGACCTCCTTACGTCCCGCCTGTTGCTCCTTGGGATTTGTTGGTGGTTCTGGAGGCATTACAAGAGTCTCCGTTTGAGCCTCTTGAATCTGCAGACCTTAAGTGGCTTTCCCTCAAGGTCTTGTTTCTGCTGGCTATTGCCTCTGATAGACGGATGTCTGATTTGGGTGCCTTGTCTTGTAGGTCACCATATCTGATTTTTCACCGTGACCGGGCGATTCTTAGTACTAAGGTGATGTCTTCTTTCCACCTTAATCAGGAGATTGTGGTTCCGGCCTTTGTCTCTCCTGAATTGTCTTCCAAAGAGCGGTCTTTGGATGTGGTACGGGCTCTCTGTATCTATGTGAAGAGGACAGCTCCTATTAGGAAGTCTGATTCTCTCTTAGCACAGTTTTGGTTTTCACAAACGTGGCTGGCTTGCTCACAAGCAGATCCTGGCCAGATGGATTAGAATGGTGATTGCACATGCTTATGTACAGGCTGGCCTACCGGCTCCTGCTACCATAAAGGCCCATTCTACTCGGACGGTTGGACCTTCTTGGGCGGCCTGCAGTGGTGCGACCCTTGAACAATTGTGCAAGGCGGCTACGTGGTCCTCGGTGAACACATTCATAAGGTTCTATGCCTTCGATACTTCCGCCTCTCCGGATGCTTCCTTTGGACGCCGGGTTCTTGTGCCCGCTAAGGTGCGTCCCCTCCAATGAGGAACTGCTTTAGGACATCCCCAATGTTATTCCCTGTGGAACCCAGTGTACCCCGCTGCAGAAAATGAGATTTATGGTAAGAACTTACCGTTGTTAAATCTTTCTGCAAGGTACACTGGGTTCCACAGGGCTCCCACCATGACGCACTTAGCTTCTTTGGGTTGGTATGGCATTAGCCGCTGGTTCATTCTCCTGTCGTGAGAATGTGGTGTATGTGGCTACTAACGGTTGTCCTCTCTTACCTGCTACTCCATCGGGCTGGCTGACAAAACTGAGCTCCTGTGCACGGAGGCGGGGTTATAGAGGAGGTGGCGCTATGCATTCTGGGAACAGTCAAAGCTTTTAGCCTGTTGGTGCCTCGGATCAAGATCCTACTCTACACCCCGATGTTATTCCCTGTGGATCCCAGTGTACCTCGCAGAGATTTAACAAAGGTAAGTTCTTACCATAAATCTCGTTTTAGGACACCCCCATGCTATACCTGTGGAGCCCATGGACCCTGAAGAAGAAAACAAAAGTTATTGTAGACTTACCATGGTTAACTCTTCTTCCTTCCCGTGTTTTTTTTTTTTTTTTTTTCCCTTAAATCCGTGGTCCATAAGCTCCACAGAGCTCCCACCCTGACATACAGTACCTGGCTTGTGGGTATTACTATTGTTATATGGTCACTAGTTCTCCTCTTCTAATAGGAGAGTGTTTCTTGAGTGTTCCATTATTCCTTCTCATCTATCCTGCTTCTGCCTAGAGCTTGTTTACTAAACTGAATGGCCTGGGGCTGGGGCGGGGTTATAGGTGAGGAGGACCCAGTGCATTCTGGGATCGAAAAGCTTTAACTGTTTGGTGCTCGGTTCATTCCAAACCACCCAAATCCCCATGGTATTCCTATGGACCTTGAAGAAATAGTTAACCATGGTAAGTCTACCATAACTCTTTATTTTTGTTAAATAGATAACAACATTTCTCTGACGTCCTAGTGGATGCTGGGAACTCCGAAAGGACCATGGGGAATAGCGGCTCCGCAGGAGACTGGGCACAACTAAAGAAAGCTTTTAGGTCACCTGGTGTGCACTGGCTCCTCCCACTATGACACTCCTCCAAGCCTCAGTTAGATTTTGTGCCCGGCCGAGGTTGGATGCACAATAGGGGCTCTCCTGAGCTTCTAGAAAGAAAGTATATAATTAGGTTTTTTATTTTACAGTGAGACCTGCTGGCAACAGGCTCACTGCAGCGAGGGACTAAGGGGAGAAGAAGCGAACCTACCTGCTTGCAGCTAGCTTGGGCTTCTTAGGCTACTGGACACCATTAGCTCCAGAGGGATCGACCGCATGGAACTGGCCTTGGTGTTCGGTCCCGGAGCCGCGCCGCCGTCCCCCTTACAGAGCCAGAAGCAAAAAGAGGTCCGGAAAATCGGCGGCAGAAGACATCAGTCTTCACCAAGGTAGCGCACAGCACTGCAGCTGTGCGCCATTGCTCCTCATACACACTTCACACTCCGGTCACTGAGGGTGCAGGGCGCTAGGGGGGGGGCGCCCTGAGCAGCAATAAAAACACCTTGGCTGGCAAAAATACCACAATATATAGCCCTAGAGGCTATATATGTGGTAATTACCCCTGCCAGAATCCATAAAAAAGCGGGAGAATAGTCAGCGAAAAAGGGGCGGAGCTATCTCATTCAGCACACTGGTGCCATTTTCTCTTCACAGTGCAACTGGAAGACAGCTCCCCAGGCTCTCCCCTGTAGTTTTCAGGCTCAAAGGGTTAAAAAGAGAGGGGGGGCACTAAATTTAGGCGCAATATTGTATATACAAGCAGCTATTGGGAAAAATTCACTCAATATAGTGTTAATCCCTAAATTATATAGCGCTCTGGTGTGTGCTGGCATACTCTCTCTCTGTCTCCCCAAAGGGCTGTGTGGGGTCCTGTCCTCAGTCAGAGCATTCCCTGTGTGTGTGCGGTGTGTCGGTACGGCTGTGTCGACACGTTTGATGAGGAGGCTTATGTGATGGCAGAGCAGATGCCGATAAATGTGATGTCGCCCCCTGTGGGGCCGACACCAGAGTGGATGGATAGGTGGAAGGTATAAACCGACAGTGTCAACTCCTTACATAAAAGGCTGGATGACGGGACAGCCGGCTTCTCAGCCCGCGTCTCAAAGGCCATCAGGGGCTCAAAAACGCCCGCTCCCTCAGATGGCAGACACAGATGTCGACACGGAGTCTGACTCCAGTGTCGACGAGGTTGAGACATATACACAATCCACTAGGAACATCCGTTACATGATCCCGGCAATAAAAAATGTGTTACACATTTCTGACATTAACCCAAGTACCACTAAAAAAGGGTTTTATGTTTGGGGAGAAAAAGCAGGCAGTGTTTTGTTCCCCCATCAAATGAGTGAATGAAGTGTGAAAAAGCGTGGGTTCCCCCGATAAGAAACTGGTAATTTCTAAAAAGTTACTGATGGCGTACCCTTTCCCGCCAGAGGATAAGTTACGCTGGGAGATATCCCCTAGGGTGGATAAGGCGCTCACACGTTTGTCAAAAAAGGTGGCACTGCCGTCTTAGGATACGGCCACTTGAAGGTACCTGCTGATAAAAAGCAGGAGGCTATCCTGAAGTCTGTATTTACACACTCAGGTACTAGACTGAGACTGCTGCAGCGTGGTCTGTAACCCTGTCAAACAGGGATACTATTTTGCGAACATAAGACGTCGTCTTATATATGAGGGATGCACAGAGGGATATTTTGCCGGCTGGCATCCAGAATTAATGCAATGTCCATTCTGTCAGGAGGTTATTAGAGACCCGACACTGGACAGGTGATGCTGACTTTAAAAGGCACATAGAGCCTTATAAGGGTGAGGAATTGTTTGGGGATGGTCTCTGGGACCTCGTATCCACAGCAACAGCTGGGAATGAAAAAATTTTACCTCAGGTTTCCTCACAGCCTCAGAAAGCACTGTATTATCAGGTACAGTCCTTTCGGCTTCAGAAATGCAAGCGGGTAAAAGGCGCTTCCTTTCTGCACAGAG
Source organism: Pseudophryne corroboree (assembly GCF_028390025.1). Classification (NCBI taxonomy): domain Eukaryota; kingdom Metazoa; phylum Chordata; class Amphibia; order Anura; family Myobatrachidae; genus Pseudophryne; species Pseudophryne corroboree. Next base: position 350,225,583 of record NC_086446.1, on the reverse strand, counting down.
ACGAGGGAAGAGGGAAAAAGCTGGACCAGTCAGCCAGTTCCCAGAATCAAAATTCTTCCCCCGCTTCCTCTAAGTCCACCGCATGACGGGGGGGCTCCACAGGCGTAGCCAGGTACGGTGGGGGGCCGCCTCAAAAATTTCAGCGATCAGTGGGCTCGCTCACAGGTGGATCCCTAGATCCTTCAAGTAGTATCTCAGGGGTACAAGCTGGAATTCGAGGCGTCTCCCCCCCGCCGTTTCCTCAAATCTGCCTTGCCGACAACTCCCTCAGGCAGGGAGACTGTGCTAGAGGCAATTCACAAGCTGTATTCCCAGCAGGTGATAGTCAAGGTGCCCCTACTTCAACAAGGACGGGGTTACTATTCCACACTGTTTGTGGTACCGAAACCGGACGGTTCGGTGAGACCCATTTTATATTTGAAATCCTTGAACACATACATAAAAAAATTCAAGTTCAAGATGGAATCGCTCAGGGCGATTATTGCAAGCCTGGAGGAGGGGGATTACATGGTATCCCTGGACATCAAGGAGGCTTACCTACATGTCCCCATTTACCATCCTCACCAGGAGTACCTCAGATTTGTGGTACAGGATTGCCATTACCACGAGGGTCTTTACCAAGGTAATGGCAGAAATGATTATACTCCTTCGAGAAAGGAAGTTTTAATTATCCCGTACTTGGACGATCTCCTTATAAAGGCGAGGTCCAAGGAGCAGTTGTTGGTCGGAGTAGCTCTATCTCGGGAAGTGCTACAACAGCACGGATGGATTCTATACATTCCAAAGTCACAGCTGGTTCCTACCACACGCCTACTGTTCCTGGAGATGGTTCTGGACACAGAACAGAAAAAAGTGTTTCTCCCGCAGGAGAAAGCCAAGGAGCTGTCATCTCTAGTCAGAGACCTCCTGAAACCAAAACAGGTATCGGTGCATCACTGCACACGAGTCCTGGGAAAAATGGTAGCTTCTTACAAAGCTAAATTCCATTCGGCAGGTTCCATGCAAGAACCTTTCAGTGGGACCTCTTGGACAAGTGGTCGGGATCGCATCTTCAGATGCATCGGCTGATACCCTGGTCCTTGGAGACAGGGTTATCTCTACTGTGGTGGCTGCAGAGTGCTCATCTTCAAGAGGGCCGCAGATTCGGCATACAGGACTGGGTCCTGGTAACCACGGATGCCAGCCTTCGAGGCTGGGGGCAGTCACACAGGGAAGAAATTTCCAAGGACTTTGGTCAAGTCAGGAGTCGTCCCTACACATAAATATTCTGGAACTGAGGGCCATTTACAATGCCCTAAGTCTGGCAAGGCCTCTGCTTCAAAACCAGCCGGTACTGATCCAATCAGACAACATCACGGCAGTCGCCCATGTAAACCGACAGGGCGGCACAAGAAGCAGGATGGCGATGGCAGAAGCCACAAGGATTCTCCGATGGGCGGAAAATCACGTCTTAGCACGGTCAGCAGTGTTCATTCCGGGAGTGGACAACTGGGAAGCAGACTTCCTCAGCGGACACGACCTACACCCGGGAGAGTGGGGACTTCATCCAGAAGTCTTCCAACTGTTGGTAAACCGTTGGGAAAGGCCACAGGTGGACATGATGGCGTCCCGCCTAAACAAAAAACTAGAGAGATATTGCGCCAGGTCAAGGGACCCTCAGGCGATAGCTGTGGACGCTCTAGTGACACCGTGGGTGTACCAGTCAGTTTGTGTTCCCTCCTCTGCCTCTCATACCAAGGGTACTGAGAATAATAAGAAAACGAGGAGTAAGAACAATACTCGTGGTTCTGGATTGGCCAAGACGAGCGTGGTACCCGGAACTTCAAGAGATGATCTCAGAGGACCCATGGCCTCTGCCGCTCAGACAGGACCTGCTGCAGCAGGGGCCCTGTCTGTTCCAAGACTTACCGCGGCTGCGTTTGACGGCATGGCGGTTGAACGCCGGATCCTGAAGGAAAAGGGCATTCCGGAGGAAGTCATTCCTACGCTGATTACAGCCAGGAAAGATGTAACTGTAAAGCATTATCACCGCATATGGCGGAAATATGTTGCTTGGTGTGAGGCCAAAAAGGCCCCAACAGAGGAATTTCAACTGGGTCGATTTCTGCATTTCCTACAAGCAGGAGTGACTATGGGCCTGAAATTAGGCTCCATTAAGGTACAGATCTCGGCTCTGTCGATTTTCTTCCAGAAAGAACTAGCTTCACTACCTGAAGTTCAGACGTTTGTGAAAGGAGTGCTGCATATTCAGCCCCCGTTTGTGCCTCCAGTGGCACCTTGAGATCTCAACGTGGTGTTGAGTTTCTTAAAATCACATTGGTTTGAGCCACTTAAAACCGTGGATCTAAAATATCTCACGTGGAAAGTGGTCATGTTATTGGCCTTGGCTTCAGCCAGGCGTGTGTCAGAATTGGCGGCTTTGTCATGTAAAAGCCCTTATCTGATTTTCCATATGGATAGGGCAGAATTGAGGACTCGTCCCCAGTTTCTCCCTAAGGTGGTATCAGCTTTTCACTTGAACCAACCTATTGTGGTGCCTGCGGCTACTAGGGACTTGGAGGATTCCAAGTTGCTGGACGTAGTCAGGGCCTTGAAAATTTATGTTTCCAGGACGGCTAGAGTCAGGAAAACTGACTCGCTATTTATCCTGTATGCACCCAACAAGCTGGGTGCTCCTGCTTCTAAGCAGACTATTGCTCGCTGGATTTGTAGCACAATTCAGCTGGCGCATTCTGCGGCTGGACTGCCGCATCCTAAATCAGTAAAAGCCCATTCCACAAGGAAGGTGGGCTCATCTTGGGCGGCTGCCCGAGGGGTCTCGGCTTTACAACTTTGCCGAGCTGCTACTTGGTCAGGGGCAAACACGTTTGCAAAATTCTACAAATTTGATACCCTGGCTGAGGAGGACCTGGAGTTCTCTCATTCGGTGCTGCAGAGTCATCCGCACTCTCCCGCCCGTTTGGGAGCTTTGGTATAATCCCCATGGTCCTTTCGGAGTTCCCAGCATCCACTAGGACGTCAGAGAAAATAAGATTTTACTCACCGGTAAATCTATTTCTCGTAGTCCGTAGTGGATGCTGGGCGCCCGTCCCAAGTGCGGATTGTCTGCCATACTTGTACATAGTTATTGTTAACTAAAGGGTTATTGTTGAGCCATCTGTTGAGAGGCTCCGTTGTTTTCATACTGTTAAACTGGGTATGGTATCACGAGTTATACGGTGTGGCTGGTAAGAGTCTTACCCAGGATTCAAAATCCTTCCTTATTATGTCAGCTCGTCCGGGCACAGTGTCCTAACTGAGGCTTGGAGGAGGGTCATAGTGGGAGGAGCCAGTGCAACACCAGGTGACCTAAAAGCTTTCTTTAGTTGTACCCAGTCTCCTGCGGAGCCGCTATTCCCCATGGTCCTTTCGGAGTTCCCAGCATCCACTACGGACTACGAGAAATAGATTTACCGGTGAGTAAAATCTTATTTTAAAATATTGAATTTTGATTATTATTTTTTCAAGTAACAAAGTACTTTTTTAAATGATTTATTCCTTTTCATCATTTCTTAGATATGCCTTACCTTTGCGAACCCTTGATAGCATTTATCATTGCTAGTGATAACCCTATCACCAGCTGTAACCTTTACAATAAATGAGCTCTATTGAAAACACCTGTTATTCCCACCCAGCATAGCAGCAATGTATTCTGAGGCTATACAGCCGTGGCCAAAAGTTTTGAGAATGACACAAGTATTGGTTTTCACAAAGTTTGCTGCTTCAGTGTTTTTAGAACTCTTTCTTTTTTTCTCAGATGTTTCTATGGTATACTAAAGTAAAATTATGAGATGCTTGTAAGTGTCAAAGGCTTTTGTTGACGATTACATTAAGTTTATGCAGTGTCAATATTTGCAGTGTTGACCCTTCTTTCTCAAGACCTCTGCAATTTGCCCTAGCATGCTGTCAATCAACTTCTGGGCCACATACTGACTGATGGCTGCCCATTCTTGCCTAATCAATGCTTGGAGTTTGTCAGAATTTGAAGGTTTTTGTTTGTCCACCCGCCTCTTGAGGATTGATCACAAGTTCTCAATGGGATTAAGGTCTGGGGAGTTTCCTGGTCATGAACCCAAAATTTAGATGTTTTGTTCTCCGAGCCACTTGGAGCACCTTGCCATAAGGCAAAAGTGATAACTAAGTGTCTCAGGGAACATCAAAATTTTGGGTCCATGGCCAGGAAACTCCCCAGACCTTAATCCCAAAACCTACAAATTTTGACAAACTCCAAGCCTTGATTAGGCAAGAATGGGTGGCCATCAGTCAGTATGTGGCCCAGAAGTTGATTGACCGCATGCTAGGGCGAATTGTAGAGGTCTTGAGAGAGGGTCAACACTGCACATATTGGGGGGTATTCAGTTGTTTGAAAAGTCAGTTGGGTGTCTGTTTTTTCCCTTCCTATTAGATAGGAAAAAAACCAGACACCCAACTGACTTTTCAAACAATTGAATTCCACCCATTGACTCTTTGCATAAACTTAATGTAATTGTCAATAAAAGCCTTTGACACTTATGAAATGCTTGTAATTTTACTTCAGCATACCATAGTAACATCTGACAAAAAGGTCTTAAAAAAACAATGAAGCAGCAAATTTTGTGAAAAACAATACTTGTGTCATTCTAAAAACATTTGGCCACGGCTGTAGATCCCTATTCCTCTATGGAGTTTTGCTGGTTGGTAATAATCTTATAAACTATGAATTGGTGTGCAAGGGAGTAACTTCAGTAAGTGTAAAACAATATTTTCTAAAACCATGGACAACTATAAAGGTGTCTTCGCTGCCCATGGTATTTGAGTAACGGCCAGTGGTTCTCAAACTCTGTCTTCAGGATCCCAACCAGGACACATTTTCCGGTTCGCAGGTGCACTGTGTACCACCAACTGTCACATTTTAAAAATCTGTAGGTGACCTGGAAAACATAAACTGTGTGGGGTCATGAGGACAGAGTTTGAGAACTTGTGGAATAACCTATAAATAGCTTGCGTCTATATTAGTAGTAGTAGTGTATCCAACCCACATATTACCATAGCTGATACAGTCTATCATTAGAGCACTGGGGTAGTAGAAAATTGTCTGTGAATCTTAAGTGTTATCATCATTACATGTAGTGAACCCTGCGGGTTTAAATCACATTATGAGGAGCTGGCAAGTGCAGTTCTGGAGGAGTTCCCTGAGGTCTCTATAGACTCCCGTCCTGGAGGAACAGGTGAGTATCCCGATTACAAATCTTACCTTGCTTCCCTTTTATTTTTTAAAAATCTGTTCTCTTGGCAGGACAACTCATTTAATTTGGTTTTGTTTTCAGGAGCATTTGAGATTGAGATAAATGGAAAACTGGTTTTCTCCAAACTGGAACTTGGTGGATTTCCCTATGAAAAAGATGTAAGTCTTAACGATTTTAAACTTTGTCACAAAAAAATAACAAAGCTGTTTGTGCATTTGCAGGTAAGCAATTGAAAAACAAGCCTGGTAATAATTACCAGGTATGACTGTCAATGTGGTTGGGAGATGATCACTATTGCACACCTTCCAACTTTTCCAATTTTGAATTGTAGACCTATAAAGGGATTGGATAAGGGGGGGGGGGGGGGGGGGGGAACGACGACGACTGTGTCTGACATTTTCTTGTGGGTGTTTGGTTCTCGCATAGCCATGTCTAGGGACTCTGTGTCTTATGCTGCAGAGGAATCCATTCCATGTTCACAGGAATGTAATGTTTTGTCTCAGATCCCTATTACTGAGCCTGAGTGGTGGGCCTCTAATAAGGGAATGATCTCTCAGTTCTCTACTAGGGTAGCTCATACTGAGACTGAAACTCTGGTATTCAGGAAGTCTATGGCAGTTTGGTCAGGTTCTGTGCCTATTCCTTCAAAATCCCCTAGCATATTCCCACAAAAAACATGCACCAGATTATGCAAGATGACACGGATACCGACTCTGACACGGCTGACGGTGATGGGGATGTGCTGCGGGGGGCGGCATCCTTGGCTAAGGGTGTGCAGCTCATGATTGAGGCTATTAGAGATGTTAAACATTTCTGACACAACACCTGAGCAGGTTGAGGAGGCTTACTTTACAGATTATAAGAAAGCCTCGCTAACCTTCCCTGCATCTAAAGAATTAAATGCTTTATTTGAAAAATCCTGGGAAAACCCAGAGAAAAAATTCCAGATTCCCAAAAGGGTTTTGGTTGCCTTTCCTTTCCCTGAGGAGGATAGAAAACAAATGGGAAATCCCACCCATAGTTGACGCATCTGTTTCCAGACTGTCAAAGAAGGTGGTTTTACCTGTCCCTGGATCTACCGCGTTAAAAGAACCGGCTAGTCGTATGATTGACACTACGCTCAAATCCATATACACTGCTTCAGGGGTGGCATTCAGGCCTACTATTGCCTGTGCATGGATTTCTAAAGCTATAGTAAAGTGGTCAGGCATATTACTAGAGGACTTTGATACAATGGACATAAGTGACATTGAACTGTTTTTACGTAACATACAGGATTCTGCAGGGTTCATGGTGGAATCCATGAAGGACCTGGGTACGCTAACTGCAAGGATATCTTCCATGTCTGTCTCAGCTCGCAGGGGACTCTGGCTACGCCAATGGTCTGCAGACGCGGAATCCAGGAGAAGTGTGGAGGACCTACCCTACACGGGTAAGGCTCTATTTTGGGAAGCATTGGATGCGTGGATTTTCACGGCAACTGCGGGTAAGTCACCTTTTCTTCCCTCAGCTACACCTTTTACGAAGAAACCCTTTCGGACCGCTAAAACGAAAAAATCCAAACCTCCTACCACCTTTAGAGGTGGTCGTGCAAAATCCAAAAAGCCTGCTCCCGGGACCAGAAACCTGCCTCTGGTTCCTTAAAATCCTCATCATGATGGTGGACCGTGAAGCCTGGAGGACGAGCTGGTGGGTGCGAGGTTCAGACGTTTCAGCCACGTCTGGGTGTCGTACGGCCTTGATACAGGATGTTGTGTTCCAGGGGTACAGACTGGAGTTTCAAGAACTCCCGCCTCACCGGTTCTTCAAATCAGGCTTGCCGGCTTTGATAACAGACAGGGCTATCCTTCAGGAAGCCATCCAAAAATTGGAAAAGTCAGAGGTCATTGTTCCAGTTCCACCTCATATGCAACATATGGGTTTCTATTCAAACCTTTTCGTGGTACTGAAACCGGAGCGTTCGGTCAGACCAATTTTGAACTTGAAATCGCTAAACCCTTATCTGAGGGTATTCAAATTCAAAATGGAGTCTCTGAGAGCGGTGATCTCAGGTCTGGAGGAGAGGGAATTTCTGGTATCCCTGGATATCCAGGATGCGTACCTCCACATTCCTATTTGGCCGCTGCACCAGGCCTATCTCAGATTTGCACTGTTAAACAGTCACTATCAATTTCAGGCACTGCCATTCGGCCTCTCCACAGCACCGAGGGTGTTCACCAAGGTGATGGCAGAGATGATGGTGCTTCTCCGCAGACTGGGTGAACATTTTTCCATATCTGGACGATCTGCTGATAAAGGCATCGACCAGGGAGAAGTTGATGCAGTCTATTGCTTTCACGACTTGTTTGCTCAGGGTATATGGTTGGATCCTGAACCTTCCAAAGTCACATTTGGAGCCGACGAGGAGATTGTCTTTCCTAGGGATGATCCTCGACATGGAAGAGCAGAGGGTGTTTATGCTGGAGGAGAAAGCGTTGGTGATTCAAACAATGGTCCGGGATGTCCTGAAGGTTATCCGTTCATCAGTGCATTCGCCTTCTGGGGAAGATGTTTTCCTCCTATGAGGCTCTACAGTATGGAAGATTTCATGCTCGATTCTTCCAACTGGATCTCCTGGACAAGTGGTCGGGGTCTCATCTACATTTGCACCAGAGGATTCGTCTGTCACTGAAGGCAAGGATTTCACTACTCTGGTGGCTGCAGATGTCTCATCTTCTGGAGGGCCGCAGGTTCTGGATTCAGTACTGGATCCTTCTAACCACGGATGCAAGTCTCTGAGGATGGGGCACAGTCACTCAAGGGAAAACCTTCCAAGGAAGGTGGTCCGACCTGGAATCCGGTCTTCCGATAAACATTCTGGAACTAAGAGCCGTGTACAACGGTCTTCTTCAAGCGGCAGATCTTCTGCGAGATCGAGCCATTCAAGTGCAGTCAGACAATGTAACGACGATGGTCTACATAAACCAACAGGGCGGAACAAAGAGCAGTGCTGCAATGTAAGAGGTGACCAGAATCATCCTCTGGGCAGAAAAACACACATTGGTGCTGTCAGCAATCTTCATTCCGGGCATAGACAACTGGGAAGCGGATTTCCTCAGCAGACACGATCCCCATCCAGGGGAATGGGGCCTCCATCCAGAGGTGTTCACGGAGGTGGCAATAATTTGGGGGGTTCCTCAAATCGACATGATTGCCTCTTGCCTCACAAGAAGCTTCAGAGGTATTGTTCCAGGTCAAGGGACCCACAAGCAGTGGCGGTGGACGCCCTGGTGACTCCGTGGGTGTTCCAGTCAGTGTACGTGTTTCCTCCTCTTCCACTCATTCCAATGATTCTAAAAATTTATAAGGAGAACAAGGGTTCAGGCAATCCTCATTGCTCCGGACTGGCCAAGAAGGGCTAGGTACGCGGATCTACTGCTGGAAGATCCGAGCCCTCTCTCTCCCTCTTTGGGAGGACCTTCTGCAACAGGGTCCGTTCGCTTATCAAGACTTACCATGGCTACGTTTGACGGCATGGAGGTTGAGCGCCAGCTCGGAAGGGCATTCCGAATAAGGTTTTTCCTACCCTGCTACAGGCTAGGAAAGGTGTAACATCTAAACATTACCATCGCATTTCGAAAAAGTATGCGTCTTTGTGTGAATCCAAGAAGTTTCTACGCTGGAGTTTCAACTGGGATGTTTTCTCCTCTTCCTGCAAGCAGGTGTGGATATGGGCCTGCGTTTGGGATCCATAAACGTTCAGATTTCGACCTTATCCATTTTCTTCCAGAAACAACTGGGTTCCCTCCCTGAGGTTCAGACTTTTTTGAAAGGGGTTCTGCACATCCAGCCTCCCTTTGTGCCACCTATGGTGCTCTGGGATCTTAACGTGGTGTTACAGTTCCTCCAATCGGATTGGTTCGGGTCTCTACAAGAGGTTGAGGTCAAGTTTCTCACGTGGAAGGCTGTCACTTTGTTGGCCTTAGCTTCTGCTAGACTTGTGTCGGAGTTGGAGGCTTTATCTTGTAAAAGTCCCTACTTGATCTTCCATGAAGATAGAGCTGAGCTCCGGACACATCAGCAATTCCTTCCAAAGGTTGTCTGCTTTTCATATCAACCAACCTATTGTGGTGCCAGTTGCTACTGACTCCTCAATTACATCAAAGTCCTTGGATGTTATAAGGGCTCTGAAAATTTATGTGAAGAGGACTGCTCGTCACAGAAAATCGGACTCTCTGTTTATCCTGTATGATTCCAAGAAAATTGGGTATCCTGCTTCTAAGCAGACAATCTCTCGCTGGATCAGGTTCACTATCCAGCATGCATTTTCTACAGCAGGATTGCTGTGTCCAAAATCTGTTAAGGCCCACTCTACTCGAAAGGTGGGTTCTTCCTGGGCAGCTGCCCGGGGTGTCTCGGCTTTTACAGCTTTGCCGAGCAGCTACTTGGTCTGGGTTGAACACGTTTGCCAAGTTCTACAAGTTCAATACTTTTGGCCTCCGAGGACCTAAGGTTTGGTCAATCGGTTCTGCAGGAGCCTCCGCACTCTCCCTCCCGTTGTGGGAGCTTTGGTACATCCCCATGGTACTAATGTGGACCCCAGCATCCTCTAGGACGTAAGAGAAAATGATTTTAATTGCCTACCGGTAAATCCTTTTCTCGCAGTCTGTAGAGGATGCTGGGCGCCCGCCCAGTGCTTCGTTATCCTGCAGTGGTTACTTGGTCAGTACTGCTTTGTTCTTAGTTGAGTACTGCGTTATTACTTGTTTCAGTAATGTTTTTAAGCTAGTTAGCTTGGTTTGCCTTGTATGTGTGAGCTGGTGTGAATCTCACCACTATCTGTGCATTTCCTTTTCTCGAAGTATGTCAGTCTCCTCGGACACAGTTTCTAGACTGAGTCTGGTAGGAGGGGCATAGAGGGAGGAGCCAGCCCACACTGTTAAACTTTTAAAATGTCAGGGGCTCCTAGTGGACCTGTCTGTACCCCATGGTACTAATGTGGACTCCAGCATCCTCTACGAAAGGATTTACCGGTAGGTAATTTTAAAATCCTATTTTAATTTTTTTAATTTCTATCCAGAATATCTTTTTTTTTTTTTTTTGGGGGGGGGGGGGGGGGTTGGGGGATGATGGGAAGTCTTAGTTGATTCCCCGGTGTCACTGGGAAAGCTTGAGTGAGTGTCAATCGGCAATATAACTTCACTCTACTGCTGCCCACCCCAAGTTCCTTAGCAGATCTAGGTGGGTGGCAATAAACATGTCTAAAATATAGAGAGGGTTTGATTGAGGGGAGCATGAGTATCAATTAGAAATATTGCCGTTATATTCCCTTTTTCTTGCCCAAGATGCTCAAAAAAACTTGTATCTACTCTCTCATAGATAAATGTGCCCACCTGAGAAACGCGCATTCCAATTAGAAATGCCAATTTGCTTTAGCGTGTGTGTGCACATTTTCTATATAAGGCAACCTGGGAGAAGCGCATGAAAAAGTGCGGCAACCTTCCTGGATACCCCAAAAGTGAAAAATGCTAAACAAAAAGTAGAAAAATGGTGCTTTTGGGGTAATCTGAGGCGATTTCAAAGTTTTAAAAGTAATGTAATAAAATGATAAGCAATTATTAGTCATTGAAATAATAAGATTTTAAACCTACCGGTAAATCTTTTTCTCGTAGTCCGTAGAGGATACTGAGACTCCGTAAGGACCATGGGGAATAGACGGGCTCCGCAGGAGACATGGGCACTTTAAGAAAGACTTTGACTCTGGGTGTGCACTGGCTCCTCCCTCTATGCCCCTCCTCCAGACCCCAGTTAGAGAAACTGTGCCCAGAGGAGATGGACAGTACGAGGAAAGGATTTTTGTTAATCCAAGGGCAAGATTCATACCAGCCACACCAATAACACTGTATAACTTGTGATATACTACCCAGTTAACAGTATGAAAAACAACATAGCATCAGTCCAAGACCGATGAAACTATAACATAACCCTTATGTAAGCAATAACTATATACAAGTCTTGCAGAAGTAGTCCGCACATGGGACGGGCGCCCAGCATCCTCTACGGACTACGAGAAAAAGATTTACCGGTGAGTAAAATCTTATTTTCTCTAACGTCCTAGAGGATGCTGGGACTCCGTAAAGACCATGGTGATTATACCAAAGCTCCCAAAAGGGCGGGAGAGTGCGGATGACTCTACAGCACTGATTGAGCAAACAGGAGGTCCTCCTCAGCCAGGGTATCAAACTTATAGAACTTTGCAAAGGTGTTTGACCCCGACCAAGTAGCAGCTCGGCACAGCTGTAGTGCCGAGACCCCTCGGGCAGCCGCCCAAGAAGAGCCCACCTTCCTAGTGGAATGGGCCTTAACCGATTTTGGTAACGGCAATCCTGCCGTAGAATGTGCCTGCTGAATCGTGTTACAGATCCAGCGAGCAATAGACTGCTTTGAAGCAGGACCGCCAACTTTGTTGGCTGCATACAGGACAAACAGTGCTTCTGTTTTTCTGATCCTAGCCGTTCTGGCCACGTAAATTTTCAAAGCCCTGACCACATCAAGGGACTCGGAATCCTCCAAGTCACGTGTAGCCACAGGCACGACAATAGGTTGGTTCATATGAAAGGATGAGACCACCTTAGGCAGGAATTAAGGACGGGTCCGCAATTCCGCTCTATCCATAAGAAAAACCAGATAGGGGCTTTTAAGTGATAAAGCCGCTAATTCCGAAACTCGCCTAGCCGAAGCCAAGGCTAACAACATGACCACCTTCCAGGTGAGATATTTCAACTCCACTGTCTTAAGTGGTTCAAACCAATGTGACTTAAGGAAACTTAACACCACGTTAAGGTCCCAAGGCGCCACCGGAGGTACAAAAGGAGGCTGAATATGCAGTACTCCCTTCACAAAAGTCTGTACTTCAGGTAATGAGTCCAATTCCTTTTGAAAGAAAATGGATAAGGCCGAAATCTGAACTTTTAATGGAGCCTAATTTTAGGCCCAAATTCACTCCAGTTTGTAGGAAGTGAAGAAAACGGCCCAGGTGGAATTCTTCCGTAGGAGCATTCCTGGCCTCACACCAAGAAACCTATTTTCGCCATATTCGGTGATAATGTTTAGACGTTGCGTCCTCATCCGGAATACCCTTTTCTGCTAGGATCCGGCGTTCAACCGCCATGCCGTCAAACGCAGCCACGGTAAGTCTTGGAACAGACAGGGACCTTGTTGTAACAGGTCCTGCCTTAGAGGAAGAGGCCACGGATCTTCTGTGAGCATTTCTTGCATATCCGGATACCAGGTCCTTCGTGGCCAATCTGGAACAATGAGAATTGTTCTCACTCCTCTTTTTCTTATTATCCTCAACACCTTGGGTATGAGAGGAAGAGGAGGAAACACATATACCAACTGGAACACCCACGGTGTCACTAGGGCGTCCACAGCTACCGCCTGAGGGTCTCTTGACCTGGCGCAATACCTTTTTGTAGCTTTTTGTTGAGACGGGATGCCATCATGTCTATTTGGGGTAGTCCCCACCGACTTGCAATCTGCGCGAAGACTTCCTGATGAAGTCCCCACTCTCCCGGATGCAGATCGTGTCTGCTGAGGAAGTCTGCTTCCCAGTTGTCCACTCCCGGAATGAACACTGCTGACAGAGAGCTTACATGATTCTCCGCCCAGCGAAGAACTCTGGTGGCTTCCGCCATTGCCACTCTGCTCCTTGTGCCGCCTTGGCGGTTTACATGAGCTAGTGCTGTGATGTTGTCTGACTGGATCAGAACTGGTCACTTGCGAAGTAAGATCTCCGCTTGACGTAGGGCGTTGTATATGGCTCTTAGTTCCAGGATGTTGATGTGAAGACAAGTCTCTTGACTTGACCAAAGTCCTTGGAAATTTCTTCCCTGTGTAACCGCTCCCCAACCTCGGAGGCTCGCGTCCGTGGTCACCAGGATCCAGTCCTGAATGCCGAACCTGCGGCCCTCTAGAAGGTGAGCACTGTTTAGCCACCACAGGAGAGATACTCTGGCCCTGGGGGACAGGGTGATCCGCTGATGCAATTGCAGATAGGACCCGGACCATTTGTCCAATAGGTCCCATTGGAAGGCCCTTGCATGGAATCTGCCGTATGGAATGGCTTCGTATGTTGCCACCATCTTTCCCAGAACTTGAGTGCAATGATGTACTGACACTTGTTTTGGTTTCAACAAGTTCATGACTAGAGTCATGAGTTCCTGCGCTTTTTCCTTCGGAAGAAAAACCCTTTTCTGGTCTGTGTCCAGAATCATGCCCAAGAAGGGCAGACGAGTTGTAGGATTCAGCTGCGACTTTGGAATATTGAGAATCCAGCCGTGTCGCTGTAACACATTCAGTGAAAGTGATACGCTGCTCAGCAACTTCTCCCGTGATCTCGCTTTTATGAGGAGATCGTCCAAGTACTGGATAATTGTGACACCCTGCTTGCGCAGGAGCACCATCATTTCCGCCATTACCTTGATGAAAATTCTCGGGGCCGTGGAAAGCCCAAATGGCAACGTCTGAAATTGGTAATGACAATCCTGTACCGCAAATCTCAGGTGTGCCTGATGAGGAGGATATATGGGGACATGCAGGTATGCATCCTTTATGTCCAGAGATACCAAAAAATCTCCCCCTTCTAGGCTGGCAATGACCGCCCTGAGTGATTCCATCTTGAACTTGAACCGTTTAAAGTAAAGGTTCATGGATTTTAAATTTAAAATGGATCTGACCGAACCGTCCGGTTTCGGAACCACAAACAGAGTTGAGTAGTACCCCTGCCCTCTTTGAAGCAGGGGAAACTCTACCACCACTTGTTGCAGACACAATTTGTGAATCGCATGTAACACTATCTCCCTTTCCAGGGGTTGTTTCGGTAGGGCCGATTAGAAAAACCGGCGAGGAGGCACTTCTTCGAATTCCAGCTTGTAACCCTGGGAAACCATTTCTATTGCCCATGGATACACCTGTGAGTGGACCCAGACGTGGCTGAACATTTGAAGACGTGCCCCCACAGGAGCTGACTCCCTCAGGGGGGCCCCAGCGTCATGCGGTGGATTTAGCAGAGGCCGGGGAGGACTTCTGTTCCTGGGAACTAGCTGTGTTGTGCAGCTTTTTTTCCCTCTGCCCTTACCTCTGGCAAGAAAGGACGATCCACGTGCTCTCTTGCTTTTATTGGAACAAAAGGACTGCATTTGATAATGAGGCGCTTTCTTAGATTGTGAGGGAATATATGGCAAAAAATTTGATTTACCTGCCGTAGCCGTGGAGAGGAGATCCGAGAGGCCCCCTCCGAACAATTCCTCACCCTTGTAAGGCAACAACTCCATATGCCTCTTTTAGTCGGCATCACCTGTCCATTGCATGTTACACAGGACACGTCTAGCAGAAATCGACATAGCGTTGACTCTAGAACCCAGTAGACTAACGCCTCTTTGGGCATGTCTTATATATATATATATATATATATTATAATATACTAGGGACAATAACATGGTATCCTTATCTAGGGTTTCAATCTCCGCTGATAAGGTATCTGTCTACGCTGCTACAGCGCTATAAAGCCATGCCGACACAATCGCCGGTCCGAGTAGTGTACCAGAATGTGTGTAAATGGACTTCAAAGTACTTTTACTGCATGCTATCTGCAGGATCCCTGAGGATAGCTGTAAAGTCAGCGCTACCTTTTTGGGTAAACGTGTCAATGCCTTGTACAAAAACAGGTCCCGCGCAAGACAATACACAGAGCTTGCGCGGGACCTGCTTTTGGTTAGATCAACACAGAGGACTCGTGGACACTCGCTCAGGTTAGAGGAGAGGAGATTCCGCACAATACGGCGTAAAGGCTTTTTCACGGTAAGGACAATACGTGTTTGGAATTCCCTGCCCGAGGGAGTTGTAATGGCGGAATCTGTCAACACCTTTAAGAATGGGTTAGATAAATTCCTAATGGATAAGGATATCCAGGGGTATGGTGCATAGTCATGCATTATAGTTACTATAAATAGGGATAAAATGCAACGGCTGACAGCAGCATCAGTCAGAAATTTTAGTCAAATCATCATGCATAGGAGACCACAAATAAGTTGAACTCGATGGACAATTGTCTTTTTTCAACCTCAGATACTATGTTACTATGTTACACCCTAGGGGAAGATTCCCATCGTATCCTGGCCCCATTAGGGAAAGGATACTCCCTGAGAATTCTTTTTGGGAAGCTGCAGCTTCATGTCTGGAGATTCCCGCTCTTTTTCTTCTTCCCCTTAAACATGTGTACCCTCGTGTCAGGGACAGATGAGTCATCAGTGATATGCAAAACAGCTTTTATTACAATAATCATATATTGAATACTTTTCTGCCAGTTTTGGCTCTACTTTGCATTATCGTATTCGACACTGGAGTCAGACTCCGTGTCGATATCAGTGTCTATTATTTTGGATAGTGAGCGTTGTGAGACTCTGAAGGTCTCTGTGACATAGGGACAGACATGGGTAGATTCCCTGTCTGTTCTCTAATCTTGTGTAAAAAATTAATCTTAGCACTTAATTTCACATATCCAATCAGGCGTCTGCGTTGTCGACGGAGACACCACACACACATTTGCTCCATCTCCTCCTTAGGAGAGCCTTTTACCTCAGACATGTCGACACACACGTACCGACACACCACACACTCAGGGAATGCTCTTCTGAAGACAGTTCCCCCACAAGGCCCTTTGGAGAGACAGAGAGACAGTATGCCAGCACACACCCCAGCGCAATATGACCCAGGAAAAACACAGCAATTTAATGTTTACCCCGTAGCGCTGTTATTATCTGCGCCGAATTGTGCCCCCCCTCTTCTTTAAAACCCTCTCTTCTACCGTGGTATAAGCAGGGGAGAGTCCGGGGAGCTTCCTCTCAGCGGTGCTGTGGAGAAAAACATGGCGCTGGTGAGTGCTGAGGGAGAAGCCCCGCCCCCTCGGCTGCGGGCTTCTGTCCCGCTAAAAGTGTAAAATTGGCGGGGGCTCATGCATATATACAGTGTCCAGCTGTATATATGCTCTCTTTTGCCAAATAAGAGGTTTATATTGCTGCCCAGGGCGCCCCCCCCCCCTGCGCCCTGCACCCTTACAGTGACTGCCGTTTGTGAGGTGTATGGGAGCAATGGCGCACAGCTGCAGTGCTGTGCGTTACCTCAGTGAAGATCAATGAAGTCTTCTGCCGCCTTTTTGAAGCCTCTTTCTTCTCATACTCACCCAGCTTCTTTCTTCTGGCTCTGTGAGGAGGACGGCGGCGCGGTTCTGGGACGAACGTCCAGGGCGAACCTGTGTTCCGACTCCCTCTGGAGCTAATGGTGTCCAGTAGCCTAAGAAACAAGACCTTGAAACTCAGAGAAGTAGGGTTGTTTCTCTCTCTCCTCAGTCCCTTGATGCAGGGAGTCTGTTGCCAGCAGTGCTCCCTGAAAATAAAAAACCTAACAAATATACTTTCTTAGCAGGAAACTCAGGAGAGCTCCCTGCAGTGCACCAATCTCCTCTGGGCACAGTCTCAAACTGGGGTCTGGAGGAGGGGCATAGAGGGAGGAGCCAGTGCACACCAGAATCTAAATTCTTTCTTAAAGTGCCCATGTCTCCTGCGGAGCCCGTCTATTCCCCATGGTCCTTACGGAGTCCCAACATCCTCTAGGACGTTAGAGAAAAATACTTTGTTGCTTTAAAAAATGAAAAAGTTAATTTCTCTTACGTCCTAGAGGATGCTGGGGACTCCAAAAGGACCATGGGGTATAGACGGGATCCGCAGGAGACATGGGCACTTTAAGACTTTGAATGGGTGTGAACTGGCTCCTCCCTCTATGCCCCTCCTTCAGACCTCAGTTAGATTATGTGCCCAGAGAGACTGGACACACACTAGGGGTGCTCTCCTGAGTTTCTCTGAAAAGACTTTGTTAGGTTTTTTATTTTCAGGGAGACCTGCTGGCTACAGGCTCCCTGCTTCGTGGGTGTGAGGGGAGAGAAGTCAGACCTACTTCTTCTGAGTTAAAGGCTCTGCTTCTTAGGCTACTGGACACCATTAGCTCCAGAGTGTTCGATCACTTGGTCTGCCTAGCTGCTTGTTCCCAGAGCCGCGCCGTCAACCCCCTCACAGCAGCCAGAAGAAAGAAGCCGGGTGAGTATATAGAAGAACAGAAGATTCAGTAATGAGGTACAGCGCAGCGTTCGCGCTGCGCGCCATGCTCCCACACATACTTCCAACTTGGGATCAAGGGCCAATGCCATGGCAGTCTCGGCCAGGAGAGCGCTGTGGATTCATCAATAGAATGCTGATGCCGACTCCAAGAAAGCTATGGAAGCTCTCCCATATAAAGGTAGTGTCTTGTATGGTGATGGCCTCGCTGACCTGGTGTCTACCGCTACAGCGGGTAAGTCATATTTTCTTCCTTATGTTCCAGCACAACCGAAAAAGGCACCCCATTATCAGATGCAGTCCTTTCAGCCTAATAGATACAAAAAAGGAAAAGGCTCGTCCTTCCTTGCCTCAAAAGGTAGAGGAAGGGGAAAAAGATCGTTTGCTGTGTCAGGCTCCCAGGACCAAAAGTCCTCCCCGGCCTCTGCCAAGTCCACCGCATGACGCTGGGGCGCCCCTACGGGAGTCCGTGCCGGTGGGGGCACGTCTCCGCCTCTTCAGTCAGGTCTGGTTTCACTCGGGCCTGGATCCTTGGGTGTTAACATAGTGTCCCAAGGGTACAAACTGGAGTTTCAGGAGGTTCCCCCCCCCCACCACCACCACCGATTTTTCAAATCGGCTTTCCCAGTTTCTATCCCAGAAAGGGAAGTAGTGAGTGCTGCGCTACAAAAGCTGTGTCAAGAGTGTCATTGTCCCGGTACCCCCCGTCCCAACGGGGAGAAGGGTTTTATTCGAGCCTCTTTGTCGTGTCAAAGCCGGACGGCTCTGTCAGACCGATCCTGAACCTAAAATCCCTCAATCTATATTTGAAAACTTTCAAGTTCAAGATGGAGTCTCTTCGAGCAGTGGTCTCCAGTCTAGAAGGGGGGAATTTTATGGCGTCAGTCGACATAAAAGATGCCTACTTACACGTCCCAATATATCCTCCACATCAAGCTTTCCTGAGATTTGCGGTGCAGGATTATCATTACCAATTTCAGACGTTGCCGTTTGGTGAAGACCCTCGGGGCCATGGAAAGCCCAAAGTGATGGCGGAAATGATAGTACTCCTACGCAAGCAGGGTGTCACAATTATCCCGTACTTGGACGATCTCCTGATAAAGGCGAGATCAAAGGAGCAGTTGCTAAGAACTGTGGAACTCTCCCTGACTGTTCTGCAACATCATGGTTGGATCCTAAATTTGCCAAAGTCTCAGTTGATTCCGACAACTCGGCTGCCTTTCTTGGGCATGATCCTGGACACGGAACTGCAGTGAGTGTTTCTTCCAGCAGAAAAAGCTCTGGAAATCCAATGCATGGTCAAGGAGATTCTGAAACCGGCAAGAGTGTCTATTCATCAATGCACTCGAGTGCTAGGGAAGATGGTTGCGGCTTACGAAGCCATCCCGTTTGGCAGGTTTCATGCCCGGGTGTTTCAGTGGGACCTGCTGGACAAATGGTCCGGGTCTCACCTGCACATGCACCGGAAAATAAGTCTATCTTCCAGGACCAGAATATCTCTCCTGTGGTGGCTCCAAAGTTCTCACCTTCTAGAGGGACGCAGGTTCAGGATCCAGGATTGGGTCCTGCTGACCACTGATGCAAGTCTCCGAGGCTAGGGAGCAGTCACACAAGGAAGAAGTTTCCAGGGAAAATGGTCAAGCCAGGAAACTTGTCTCTACATAAACGTTCTGGAGTTAAGAGCCATTTACAACGGCCTTCTGCAAGCGGAACAACTTCTTCGAGGTCTACCTGTCCTGATTCAGTCGGACAACGTAACAGCGGTGGCGTACGTAAACCACCAGGGCGGAACAAAGAGCAGAGCGGCGATGGCGGAGGCCACAAGAGTTCTTCGCTGGGCGGAAAAGCACGTGAGCGCTCTGTCAGCAGTCTTCCTTCCGGGTGTGGACAACTGGGAAGCAGACTTCCTCAGCAGACACTATCTCCATCCAGGAGAGTGGGCTCTTCATCAAGAGGTATTTGCAGAAGTGACAAGGCGTTGGGGAATTCCTCAAATAGACATGATGGTGTCTCGCCTCAACAAGAAGCTTCCGAGGTATTGTTCCAGGTCAAGGGACCCCCAAGCCAGTGCAGTGGACGTCCTGGTAACTCCGTGGGTGTTTCAGTCGGTATATGTGTTCCCTCCACTTCCTCTCATTCCAAAAGTGTTGAGGATCATAAGACGAACAAGGGTTCCGGCAGTACTCGTCGTTCAAGATTGGCCACGGAGGGCCTGGTATCCGAATCTTCAGGAATTGCTCATAGAAGATCCTTGGCCGCTTCCTCTCAGAGAGGACCTGTTACTGCAGGGGCCATGTGTATTTCAAGACTTACCGCGGCTACGTTTGACGGCGTGGAGGTTGAACGCCAAATCCTAGCTCGAAAGGGTATTCCCGGGCTAGAAAGGAGGTCACGGCGAAGCATTATCACTGTATTTGGAGAAAATGTGTCGTGGTGTGAAGCCAAGAAAGCTCCTGCGGAGGAGTTTCAGCTGGGTAGTTTCCTCCATTTTTTGCAGGCAGGCGTGGACGCAGGCCTGAAATTGGGTTCCATCAAAGTGCAGATTTCGGCTTTATCTATTTTCTTTCAAAAATAATTGGCCGCCCCTTCCAGAAGTTCAGATTTTCATGAAGGGAGTGCTGCATATCCATCCTCCGTTTGTGGCACCGTGGGATCTTGACGTGGTGTTACAATTTCTTATGTCTCACTGGTTTGAACCTTTACGAAAGGTTGAGTTGAAATTTCTCACTTGGAAAGTGATCATGCTTTTGGCCTTGGCGTCCGCCAGATGGGTGTCGGAATTGGCGGCTTTGTCTCGCATGAGCCCATATTTGATTTTCCATGTGGATAGAGCGGAATTGAGGACTCGTCAACCATTTCTGCCGAAGGTGGTTTCTTCGTTTCACATAAATCAACCTATTGTGGTGCCTGTGGCTACGGATGCCGTGATGGTGCCAAAATCTCTCGATGTCGTAAGAGCTTTGAAAATTTATGTCGCCAGAACGGCTCTTGTTAGGAAAACGGAGGCTCTGATTGTCCTGTATGCTTCCAACAAGATTGGAAATCCTGCTTCCAAGCAGACTATTGCACGCTGGATTTGTAATACGATTCGGCACGCTCATTCTATGGCTGGATTGCCGTTGCCGAAGTCGGTGAAGGCCCATTCTACCAGGAAGGTGGGCTCATCTTGGGCGGCTGCCCGAGGGGTCTCGGCACTTCAACTTTGCCGAGCAGCTACGTGGCCGGGTTCAAAAACTTTTGCTAAGTTCTACAAGTTTGATACCCTGGCTGATGAGGACCTCATGTTTGCTCAATCGGTGCTGCAGAGTCGTCTGCACTCTCCCGCCTGGTCTGGAGCTTTGGTATAGACCCCATGGTCCTATTGGAGTCCCCAGCATCCTCTAGGACGTAAGAGAAAATAGGATTTTAATACCTACTGGTAAAATCCTTTTCTCCTAGTCCGTAGAGGATGCTGGGCGCCCATCCCAGTGCGGACTGTTACTTGCAGTTGTATTGTTAGTTGTTGTTTTCGGTTACACGAAGGTTGTGTATCTGTTAGATTCGGCTTGTTGCTGTATTTCGTTCATACTGTTATCTGGTAATATAGTTGTACGGTGTGTTGTGGTGTGAGCTGGTATGTATCTCACCCTTAGTTTAACAAAAATCCTTTTCCTCAATGTCTGTCTCCCTGGGCACAGTTCCTATAACTGAGGTCTGGAGGAGGGGCATAGAGGGAGGAGCCAGTTTCATACCCATTCTAAGTCTTATAGTGTGCCCATGTCTCCTGCAGATCCCGTCTATACCCCATGGTCCTTTTGTAGTCCCGAGCATCTGCTACAGACTAGGAGAAAAGGATTTACCGGTAGGTATTAAAATCCTATTTTTGAGGCCATTTGGGCCATGTCATTAATGGCCCAATTAAGCTAATTAAAACCTTCCAAATGCCTAATTAGTCATAAGGGGGGTTGCCCAAGGGGTTCTGAAACAAATTCTGACATTTTTACCTTTAAAGATTTCCCTACCTTTTCACACTACTTGGAGTTTGAAAAAAAAAAAAACCTCAAATTACCCTCTGAAAGAGCAGTGCGAGTTGGAATTGTATTGCAGATGCAATTTACAGTGCGAATTTGCTGTGAAAACGTAAGCTAGTTATGAGCAGTTCCCTCTATGCTATTGTTTTTATGACTTAATTTATATTGTCTACCTTTTATCTCCCTATTAATGTACAGTGTGTTCTATTCTTCCATACCGTCCAGTGCTGTGGACCCTTAGAAATCTTTAGTAATAATAACAACATCAATTTGTCACATTTTAACAGGAAAATCCTATTTTGAATTCACTGCAACCTCTGTTATTGCTAGGCATTCCAATACTTCTTGCTGCCCTTCCACAATTATGGTACTGTTAGTAAGTCATACTGCAACAACCGTACCTCTATAAAGTACTTACATAGTACTGTGCTGAGTGGCAAATGGGCTCATGTCAGATGAGCTCTTCAGTGACATCTGTTTAAAAGTGAATGTTTATTACAGCTACTTCTTCATTTACCGTTTCCAATAAGGTTCCCTACTAGAACAGTGCTGAATTATGTATGTGTCGACTGTAAAGTGTGTTTTTTTTTTTTGTTGTTGGTTTTTTTGAGACCACCATTAACAGTAGATGTGACAGGTTAACACTATTAACACTTTCTCCTCTGCAGTTGATAGAGGTTATACGAAAAGCTACCAAAGGCGAACCAGTGGAAAAGATCACCAACAGTAGAGCCCCTTGTGTCATCTTGTAACACCTCCAGGATGTGAGCTAATTCCTGGCTCACATTATCGCTGCAGTCTTCTGCTCATCCACTGGTACTTCCTACTGTGTCAGACATCTGCTGTTCTCCAGCCATGGTGCAGATTAACGCCTCTCTCCCTCAGATGAGACCTTCTGCAATATGCTGATTAACAACTGTTTCCAATAATCCATGGCTTCACCATCATTGCACTGCCATCAACCACCCAGGCAGACACGAGCATCAGATGCAGTTCAATTCACCGTTCTCTGCTCTCCATGCTATGGGATGCAAAATGATGCATCCTCAACTGTGTTCATCCTTGTGCAATAGCATATGGGTTTTATTTATTGCATTCTCAGCTGTGCTTAACAGCCTGTTTATATTTGGAGTAACTGTATTCTTTCTGTATATAAATGCAGTGTTCAGTATGTTTTGTACTATGTAATCTCCAAATATCATGTTTATCAACAAATCTGCCATGAAATATTAGAAGCATTAAAGAATATTACAGTTACAGATTTAGTAAATTTACTCAGCAATAGCTAACGGAGTTTGACATGTACACCAATAGTATGTATGTTCGCATTAACCAGTCACTGACTATGGGGCTGATTCAGAAGTAGATGTGTCTTTGTACACAGAGATTGTGCACAAGCTGCAGGAGATGTCTTAAGTAAAAAGATATCCATTGCTGGCTTGTGTGAACTGCTAATGTTTCCAAAGATGCAGCTGTGTGAACATCGGACATCGACGTAATCCTCGGGTTAAAGTGAAATCATTACAGTCTGAGGACCCAGCCACTAGTTTTGGCACACCCAGAAAATTGTCCGAAGCATCCCCGTTTTCTGAACGCTGCCCCCCAAATGCCAGCAACATGTCAATTATGATGCGGCTTTTAGGACAGTGCAGGCAACATGGCAGGGCCAGATCTGCAGTGTGGCTTCTACACACATGCAGATCTTAACACATGGCAGGAATGCATTAACATCGAATTAACATACATCTGTGAATCGGGCCCTATGTCACAACAATAATTATCAACTGTGCTACTGACCTAAAGAGATTTAGAAAAAATGTAACACATTGCATCAGAAGATGTTGAAATAAGGAGATGTATAGTAGACTTACCATGGTTAAATCTCTTTCTGCAAGGTACACTGGGATCCACAGGGAATACATCTGGGTGTAGAGTTGGACCTTGATCCAAGGCACCAACAGGCTAAAGCTTTGACTGTTTCCAGGATGCATTGCACTGCTTCCTCTATAACCCTGCCTTCGTGCACAGGAGCTCAGTTTCGTTAAGCAGTCCAATGCAGTAGCAGGTAAGAGAGACTGTAGATGTTAGTCACATACAACCACGTTCTCGCGACAGGAGAAGGAACCAGCGGCTAATGCCATACAAACCCAAAGAAGCTAAGTGCGTCAGGGTGGGCGTCCTGTGGAACCCAGTGTACCTTGCAGAAAGATTTAACCATGGTAAGTCTACCATAAATCTCCTTTTCTGCAGCAGGGTACACTGGGATTCCACAGGGAATACATCGGAGATGTCCTAAAGCAGTTCCTCAAGGAAGGGGACGCACCTTAGCAGGTAAGAGAACCCGGCATCCATAGGAAGCATCCTGGGAGGCAGAAGTATCAAAGGCATAGAAACGAATGAACGTGTTCACTGAAGACCACGTAGCGGCCTTGCACAATTGTTCTGCGGACACGCCACGGTGGGCTGCCCAAGAAGGTCCAACAGACTGAGTAGAATGGGCCTTAATAGCAGCAGGTTTGCTTATTCGCAGGCCAGCCACGTTTGTGAAAACCAAAACGTTCAAAAAGGGAATCTGACCTCCTGATAGAGGCAGTCCATTCCACGTATATACGGAGAGCCTGTACTACATCCAAAAACTGCTCTTTGGAGGACAAGTCAGAAGAGCTAAAGGCCGGAACCACAATCTCTTGGTTAAGTTGAAAAGATGACACCACCTTAGGCAAATAACTTGGGCTAGTCCTAAGAACCGCCCGGTCACAATGAAATATCAGAAAGGGTGGACGGCAGGACAATGTGCCTAAGTCCAAAACTCTTCTAGCAGAGGCAACAGCCAGCAAAAAGAGGACCTTGGCAGTGAGCCATTTAAGGTCCACCGTCTCAAGAGGTTCAAATGGAGACTCTTGCAGGGCATTCAGGACAACAGACAAATTCCATGGAGCCACAGGGGGGACATAGGGAGGTTGAATTCGCAATACGTCCTGAGTGAATCTATGAACATCAGGAATAGACGCTATTTTCCGCTGAAACCACACTGACAAGGCAGATATATGAACCTTGAGTGAGGCCAGACGAAGTCCTAAGTCCAGGTCTTGTTGTAAAAAGGCCAGAAGTCTGGAAGTACTAAACTTGTAAGCATCGTAATTCTTAGCAGCACACCAGGTGAAATAAGAATTCCAGACCCTATAATAAATCTGTGCATTAGCCGGTTTGTGGGCCTTTAGCATAGTTTGGATAACTCCTCTGAAGATCCTTTGGATCTCAGGAGTGAAGCTTCAAGAGCCATGCCGTCAAAGCTAGTTTGGCCAGGTCCGGGTAGACACAAGGGCCCTGAACGAGGAGGTCTGGGCGTTGAGGAAGTAGAAGAGGACGCTCTATCGATAGACCCTGCAGGTCTGAGGACCAATGCCGTCTGGGCCATGCTGGAGCGACTAGGTGTAGTATTCCTCCTCCTTGCTTGAACTTCCGCAGATCCCTGGGCAGGAGTGACAGTGGAGGGAACGCGTAGGGTAGCCAAAAGTTCCATGGAATTGCCAGTGCGTCCACGAACGCTGCTTGAGGATCCCTTGATCCGAAGACCGGAACTTTGTGATTGTGTGGAGACGCCATCAGGTCTGCATGTGGTAGGCCCCACTTGTCCACTAGGATTTGAAAGACTTACTGATGAAGACTCTACTCTCCGGCGTGCACGTCATGACGACTGAGGAAATCCGCTTCCCAGTTGAGGACTCCCGGAATGAACACTGATGATGTTGCTGGCAGATGGCGTTCCGCCCAATGAAGGATTTTTGACACTTGCAACATTGCCATGCGGCTTTTGAGTACCGCCTTGATGGTTTATGTATGCCACAGTGGTGGCGTTGTGTGATTGTACTTGAACAGGCCTGTTCCATAGCAAAGGCAGGGCAAGAGTCAAACCATTGAACACTGCCTGCAATTCCAGAATGTTTATCGGGAGAGATTCCTTCTTGGTACACCAACCCTGGAGAGACTGTTGCTCCAACACCGCGCCCCAACCCCTAAGACTGGCATCCGTTGTCAGTAGGACCTAATTGGGGATCTAGAAGGGACGGCCCCTGCTCAACTGTTAGTCCTGGAGCCACCAGCTCAGTGATCGATGAACCTCCGGAGTTAAGGAGAGTATTTGAGACCTGATCTGATGAGACAAGCCGACCCACTTGGAAAGGATCAACCTCTGCTGAGTGTGGGAATGAAATTGAGCGTACTCTTCCATGTCAAAAGCTGACACCATGAGGTCTAGTACTTGCATCGCTGAGTGTATCGACACTCTCGGGCGAGAGAGGAACCATCTGATCTTGTCCTGAAGTTTCAGGACCTTCTCCGGAGACCGAAACAGTCTTTGGCTGTGTGTGTCCAGCAGGGGATCCGGTCTTTAGGTTGACATAAAGTAGGTCGACATGTTTTAGGTCGACAGGGTCTTTTAGGTTGACATGTTCTAGGTCAACGGGTCAAAAGGTTGACATGAGTTTCACTTTTTTTTTTTTTTTTACTTTTTCATACTTAACGATCCACATAGACTACGATTGGGAATAGTAACCTTTGCTCGCCATGTGAGGGGACACTGCACTAATTGGGGTTCCCGGTCACTCTACGGAGAAAGCTACACCAAAAAAAAAATCAAGAACTCATGTTGAACTTTTGACCTGTTGACCTAGCATGTCTGTCAACCTACTTACTGTCGACCAATAGTGGTCAACCCTATCATTGTCGACCTACTTACTGTCGACCTTACATACCACACCCATCCAGCAGTGCCCCCAGGTGCACCATGCTCCGACCAGGGACCAGTGAGGACTTTTTCCAGTTGATGAGCCACCTGTGGGCTTGTAGGAATTGGACCGTCCATTCCAGATGACTGAGGAGAACATCTTGGGAGTTTGCCAGGATCAGCAAGTCGTCCAGATATGGCAGGATCCTGATTCCCTGACGACGGAGATCCAAAGGGCCGTGGTCAATCCAAATGGCAGGGCCTGGAATTGATAATGTAGGTTGTCAATAACAAACCGCAGATACTGCTGATGCGACATGGCAATAATAAGAATTTACTTACCGATAATTCTATTTCTTGGAGTCCGTAGTGGATGCTGGGGTTCCTGAA
This sequence comes from Pseudophryne corroboree, assembly GCF_028390025.1. NCBI lineage: Eukaryota > Metazoa > Chordata > Amphibia > Anura > Myobatrachidae > Pseudophryne > Pseudophryne corroboree. The sequence continues at coordinate 350,199,044 of NC_086446.1, read as the reverse complement.
AGGACCATGGGGAATAGCGGCTCTGCAGGAGACAGGGCACAAAAAGTAAAGCTTTAGGATCAGGTGGTGTGCACTGGCTCCTCCCCCTATGACCCTCCTCCAAGCCTCAGTTAGGATACTGTGCCCGGACGAGCGTACACAATAAGGAAGGATTTATGAATCCCGGGTAAGACTCATACCAGCCACACCAATCACACTGTACAACCTGTGATCTGAACCCAGTTAACAGTATGATAACAGCGGAGCCTCTGAAAAGATGGCTCACAACAAATAATAACCCGATTTTTGTAACTATGTACAAGTAATGCAGATAATCCGCACTTGGGATGGGCGCCCAGCATCCACTACGGACTCCGAGAAATAGAATTATCGGTAAGTAAATTCTTATTTTCTCTATCGTCCTAGTGGATGCTGGGGTTCCTGAAAGGACCATGGGGATTATACCAAAGCTCCCAAACGGGCGGGAGAGTGCGGATGACTCTGCAGCACCGAATGAGAGAACTCCAGGTCCTCCTTAGCCAGGGTATCAAATTTGTAGGATTTTACAAACGTGTTTGCCCCTGACTAAATAGCCGCTCGGCAAAGTTGTAAAGCCGAGACCCCTCGGGCAGCCGCCCAAGATGAGCCCACCTTCCTTGTGGAATGGGCATTTACATATTTTGGCTGTGGCAGGCCTGCCACAGAATGTGCAAGCTGAATTGTATTACACATCCAACTAGCAAAAGTCTGCTTAGAAGCAAGAGCACCCAGTTTGTTGGGTGCATACAGGATAACAGCAAGTCAGTTTTCCTGACTCCAGCCGTCCTGGAACCTATATTTTCAGGGCCCTGACCACATCTAGCAACTTGGAGTCCTCCAAGTCCCTAGTAGGCGCAAGACACCACAATAAGCTGGTTCAGGTGAAACACTGACACCACCTTAGGGAGAGAACTGGGGACGAGTCCGCAGCTCTGCCCTGTCCGAATGGACAAACAGATATGGGCTTTTTTGAGAAAAAAACCACCAATTTGACACTCGCCTGGTCCAGGCCAGGTCCAAGAGCATGTTCACTTTTCATGTGAGATGCTTCAAATCCACAGATTTGACTGGTTTTAAACCAATGTGTTTTGAGGAATCCCAGAACTACGTTGAGATCCCACAGTGCCACTGGAGGCACAAAAGGGGGTTGTATATGCAATACTCCCTTGACAAACTTCTGGACTTCAGGAACTGAAGCCAATTCTTTCTGGAAGAAAAATCGACAGGGCCGAAATTTGAACCTTAATGGACCCCAATTTGAGGCCCATAGACACTCCTGTTTGCAGGAAATGCAGGAATCGACCGAGTTGAAATTTCTTCGTGGGGCCTTCCTGGCCTCACACCACGCAACATATTTTCGCCACATGTGGTGATAATGTTGTGCGGTCACCTCCTTTCTGGCTTTGACCAGGGTAGGAATGACCTCTTCCTGAATGCCTTTTCCCTTAGGATCCGGCGTTCCACCGCCATGCCGTCAAACGCAGCCGCGGTAAGTCTTGGAACAGACATGGTACTTGCTGAAACAAGTCCCTTCTTAGCGGCAGAGGCCATAAGTCCTCTGTGAGCATCTCTTGAAGTTCCGGGTACCAAGTCCTTCTTGGCCAATCCGGAGCCACGAGTATAGTTCTTACTCCTCTACGTCTTATAATTCTCAGTACCTTAGGTATGAAAAGCAGAGGATGGAACACATACACCGACTGGTACACCCACGGTGTTACCAGAACGTCCACAGCTATTGCCTGAGGGTCTCTTAACCTGGCGCAATACCTGTCCCGTTTTTTGTTCAGACGGGACGCCATCATGTCCACCTTTGGTAATTCCCAACGGTTTACAATCATGTGGAAAACTTCCCCATGAAGTTCCCACTCTGCCGGGTGGAGGTCGTGCCTACTGAGGAAGTCTGCTTCCCAGTTTCCATTCCCGGAATGAAACACTGCTGACAGTGCTATCACATGATTTTCCGCCCAGCGAAAAGTCCTTGCAGTTTTTGCCACTGCCCTCCTGCTTCTTGTGCCGCCCTGTCTATTTACGTGGGCGACTGCCGTGATGTTTTATCCCACTGGATCAATACCGGCTGACCTTGAAGCAGAGGTCTTGCTAAGCTTAGAGCATTGTAAATTGCCCCTAGCTCCAGTATATTTATGTGGAGAAAAATCTCCAGACTTGATCACACTCCCTGGAAATTTTTTCCTTGTGTGACTGCTCCCCAGCCTCTCGGGCTGGCCTCCGTGGTCACCAACATCCAAAACTGAATGCCGAATCTGCGGCCCTCTAGAAGATGAGCACTCTGTAACCACCACAGGAGAGACACCCTTGTCCTTGGATATAGGGTTATCCGCTGATGCATCTGAAGATGCGATCCGGACCATTTGTCCAGCAGATCCCACTGAAAAGTTCTTGCATGAAATCTGCCGACTGGAATTGCTTCGAAGGAAGTCACCATTTTTTTACCATGGCCCTTGTGCAATGATGCACTGATTTTAGGAGGTTCCTGACTAGCTCGGATAACTCCCTGGCTTTCTCTTCCGGGAGAAACACCTTTTTCTGGACTGTGTCCAGAATCATCCCTAAGCACAGGAGACTTGTTGTCGGGATCAGCTGCGATTTTGGAATATTTAGAATCCACCCCTGCTGTTGTAACAGTATCCGAGATAGTGCTACTCCGACCTCCAACTGTTCCCTGGACTTTGCCCTTATCAGGAGATCGTCCAAGTAAGGGATAATTAAGACGCCTTTTCTTCGAAGAAGAACCATCATTTCGGCCATTACCTTGGTAAAGACCCGGGGTGCCGTGGACAATCCAAACGGCAGCGTCTGAAACTGATAGTGACAGTTCTGTACCACGAACCTGAGGTACCCTTAGTGATAAGGGCAAATTTGGGACATGGAGGTAAGCATCCCTGATGTCTCGGGACACCATATAGTCCCCTTCTTCCCGGTTCGTTATCACTGCTCTGAGTGACTCCATCTTGATTTGAACCTTTGTAAGTGTTCAAATTTTTTTAGATTTAGAATAGGTCTCACCTAGCCTTCTGGCTTCAGTACCACAATATAGTGTGGAATAATACCCCTTTTCTTGTTGTAGGAGGGGTAATTTAATTATCACCTGCTGGGAATACAGCTCGTGAATTGTTTCCCATACTGCCTCCTTGTCGGAGGGAGACCTTGGTAAAGCAGACTTCAGGAGCCTGCGCAGGGGAAACGTCTCGACATTCCAATCTGTACCCCTGGGATACTACTTGTAGGATCCAGGGGTCCTGTACGGTCTCAGCGTCATGCTGAGAGCTTGTCAGAAGCGGTGGAACGCTTCTGTTCCTGGGAATGGGCTGCCTGCTGCAGTCTTCTTCCCTTTCCTCTATCCCTGGGCAGATATGACTCTTATAGGGACGAAAGGACTGAAGCTGAAAAGACGGTGTCTTTTTCTGCAGAGATGTGACTTAGGGTAAAAACGGTGGATTTTCCAGCAGTTGCCGTGGCCACCAGGTCCGATGGACCGACCCCAAATAACTCCTCTTCCTTTATACGGCAATACACCTTTGTGCCGTTTGGAATCTGCATCACCTGACCACTGTCGTGTCCATAAACATCTTCTGGCAGATATGGACATCGCACTTACTCTTGATGCCAGAGTGCAAATATCCCTCTGTGCATCTCGCATATATAGAAATGCATCCTTAAATGCTCTATAGTCAATAAAATACTGTCCCTGTCAAGGGTATCAATATTTTTAGTCAGGGAATCCGACCAAGCCACCCCAGCTCTGCACATCCAGGCTGAGGCGATCGCTGGTCGCAGTATAACACCAGTATGTGTGTATATACTTTTTATGATATTTTCCAGCCTCCTGTCAGCTGGCTCCTTGAGGACGGCCCTATCTATAGACGGTACCGCCACTTGTTCTGATAGGGTGGATAAGGCGCTCACACGCTTAAGGGGTGTTTCCCAACGCGCCCTAACTTCTGGCGGGAAAGGGTATACCGCCCATATTTTCTATCGGGGGGAACCCACGCATCATCACACACTTCATTTAATTTATCTGATTCAGGAAAAACTACGGTAGTTTTTTCACATCCCACATAATACCCTCTTTTGTGGTACTTGTAGTATCAGAAATATGTAACACCTCCTTCATTGCCCTTAACGTGTGGCCCTAATAAGGAATACGTTTGTTTATTCACCGTCGACACTGGATTCAGTGTCCCTGTCTGTGTCGACCGACTAAAGTAAACGGGCGTTTTAAAACCCCTGACGGTGTTTTTGAGACGTCTGGACCGGTACTAATTGTTTGTCGGCCGTCTCATGTCGTCAACCGACCTTGGCGCGTGTTGACATTATCACGTAATTCCCTAAATAAGCCATCCATTCCGGTGTCGACTCCCTAGAGAGTGACATCACCATTACAGGCAATTGCTCCGCCTCCTCACCAACATCGTCCTCATACATGTCGACACACACGTACCGACACACAGCACACACACAGGGAATGCTCTGATAGAGGACAGGACCTACTAGCCCTTTGGAGAGACAGAGGGAGAGTTTGCCAGCACACACCAAAAACGCTATAATTATATAGGGACAACCTTATATAAGTGTTTTCCCTTATAGCATCTTTTTTATATATTTCTAACGCCAAATTAGTGCCCCCCCTCTCTGTTTTAACCCTGTTTCTGTAGTGCAGTGCAGGGGAGAGCCTGGGAGCCTTCCCTCCAGCCTTTCTGTGAGGGAAAATGGCGCTGTGTGCTGAGGAGATAGGCCCCGCCCCTTTTTCGGAGGCCTCGTCTCCCGCTCTTAACGGATTCTGGCAGGGGTTAAATATCTCCATATAGCCCCCGGAGGCTATATGTGAGGTATTTTTAGCCAAAAATAGGTTTTCATTGCCTCCCAGGGCGCCCCCCTCCCAGCGCCCTGCACCCTCAGTGACTGCCGTGTGAAGTGTGCTGAGAGGAAATGGCGCACAGCTGCAGTGCTGTGCGCTACCTTAAGAAGACTGAGGAGTCTTCATGCCGCCGATTCTGGACCTTCTTCTTGTTTCAGCATCTGCAAGGGGGCCGGCGGCGAGGCTCCGGTGACCATCCAGGCTGTACCTGTGATCGTCCCTCTGGAGCTAATGTCCAGTAGCCAAAGAAGCCAATCCATCCTGCACGCAGGTGAGTTCACTTCTTCTCCCCTAAGTCCCTCGTTGCAGTGATCCTGTTGCCAGCAGGACTCACTGTAAAATAAAAAACCTAAGCTAAACTTTTCTAAGCAGCTCTTTAGGAGAGCCACCTAGATTGCACCCTTCTCGGCCGGGCACAAAAATCTAACTGAGGCTTGGAGGAGGGTCATAGGGGGAGGAGCCAGTGCACACCACCTGATCCTAAAGCTTTACTTTTTGTGCCCTGTCTCCTGCGGAGCCGCTATTCCCCATGGTCCTTTCAGGAACCCCAGCATCCACTAGGACGATAGAGAAAGGAATATGCAAGTAAGCATCCTGTATGTCCAGGGATACCATATAGTCTTCGGGTTCCATGGCCAGCACAATAGAGCTCAGAGTTTCCATACGGAATTTGGATACTCTTAAAAATTTGTTCAATGATTTGAGGTTGAGTATAGGCCAGAAAAACCCATTTGGTTTTGGTACTAGAAACAGGGTTGAGTAGTATCCGCCGCCTCTCTGGGACAGAGGTACCGGCACTACCACTCCTGTATCCAGGAGGGAACGCACAACCAAGTGTAGAGCCTGTGGTTTTAACAGATCCGAAGGGATAACAGTTGAGCAGAACTGGTGAGGAGGACGCCTCTTGAAAGAGATTGCGTACTACCTGTGAGCGACATCTTCCCGCACCCAGGCGTCTGAAGTGGTCTTTAACCAGGCCTGGGTGAACTGCAGAAGTCTGCCTCCCACCCTGGGATCCCCCAGTGGGAGGCCCGCCCCATCATGCAGCAGGCTTATCTTGTTTGGAAGCAGGCTGACGGGCGGCCCAAGACTTTTGTTTTGGAAGTTCGAGCCTGTCTCGGGTACGCCTGACCCTTTGTTTTTCCTGGCGTTCGAAAAGAGCAAAAGTAGTACTATTTGCCTTCGGTGCAGAAGGATTAGTACTTGGGAGGAACGCAGTCTTAGCAGATGCCAAGTCAGTCACAATCTTATTCAGATCCTCTCCAAACAGGATGTCTAACTTAAAAGGGAGCACCTCCAGGGTCTTTTTGGAGTCTAGGTCCACCTTCCAGGACCTTAACCACAGAATTCGGCGAGCCAGTATAGACGTAGTAGACGCCTTGGCTGCCATCACACCTGCCTCAGAGGACACCTCCTGAATATAGTGGGAGGCTCTGGTAATGTGAGGCAGATATTGTCTGGCAGTGTCAGAAATATCCTGAGGCAGCTCATCCTCCAATGCCTGAACCCATGCTTCAATTCCTTTTGCTGCCCAGGAGACCGCCACAGTGGGTCTATGTACAGCACCGGTAAGGGAGTACATTGACTTCAGGCATCCCTCCACACGCTTATCAGTCGGTTCCTTCAGTGAGGTGACAGTGGTGACAGGCAGAGTAGATGACACCACAAGACAGGCGACATTAGAGTCCACCGGCGGTGGAGTTTCCCACTTGTTACTCAACTCTGCAGGGATAGGATAACGAGCTAGCATCTTTTTAGTCGGAGAATTTCTTTCCTGGAGATGACCAGGATTCCTGATGAATGTCAATTAAATGGTCAGAATGTGGTAAAACTACTTTTAGTAACCTTCTGATGTTTGAATTTATCAGGTTTCTTAGATGCAGAAGTAGGATCTACCTCATCATCAATTTGTAGAATCAGCTAAATAGCCTCCACTAGGTCAAGAACATCAACCTGAGTTGTAGTTTCCTCGTCAGAAGCGACTGTATCTGTCTGACAGATCAGTATATTCCCCTGCCTCATCAGAAGAATTCTCTGAAATATTAGTGGATTGTGAGGAGGAAGCGGCCCGCTTAGATGACCCCTTGACCCCATAGGGACGTGGGGTAGACTTTTGTCTAACCAAGGATTTAATTCTTGTATCTGGGTAGACAAAGTGTTCGCCCAGGGCGGATTAACTACAGGGACAATATGAGGCTGCAATGGCACGGGAGGTCCCACAGGGGGCGTAAGACGTGTCACAAGCGTATTCAGCATACTTGAAAACGTTGCCCAAGGTGGTTTCTGATTGACCACAGGTGCTGCGGGCTCACTGGGAGATGTATGGCACCCAGTACCTGAACCATCCGTTAAAACTTCCCCCTCAGGTAAATCCTTGGTGCAAGCACTGCATGATGCAGAAGTGTCCGCGGATTTCCCGCCCTGTGTGGCAGATATTATAGGGAATGTAGCCTTAGAGTGTAACAGTACAATATAGCCAGACAAACATAATACCTGCAAACAACCCCCTGATTTATGTGACCGTAAATACAGGACACACAGAGAATTAAAGCGGTATGAGGTGACTGAAATAAAATAAAAATAATAAAATATAGACCCTGATGCACCAGGCCTCCCAGGGTACAGAATATAGTGATAGCAATAAGTGTGATACACTAGAAGGAAATCCACACAGCAGCTACAGGCACACTGTCACAGGTACAATGCAGAAGTTATTTCAGATAAACAATAAAACTGCACTGGACTAGTAAAATTACACATATACACTATCTAAAATGACATGTAGAATACTTAAGTGACTATGAATGCACAGTGCTGATGAGGCAGGCGGATTTACAGAGGAGACAGTGCCCAGCAGTCCCGGAGATCAGCCCAGCTACTTGTGTAAAGATGGCGCCAAAATCTCTGTCAGGGAGTGAGGGAGAGTGAAATGCAGCTCCAGGGCGGGAACACTAGCACTAGATGGCGCCCGAAGCTGGGGGAGGGGTTACAGGTCTGCAACTTATCCCCAATGCTGGTCCTCACCACCAGGTACTGTGGAGCCTATGTGAAACGGATTTATTAAAATCCGACCTGTGCTCCCTGCCCTGGTGGATAAAGTGGGGTCCCTGTGCAGTACAGTGTCCACGCCAGCAGCGCGGTCCATCTCCTGGGACCGCGATTTACCGGCGGGTCCCACCTGGGGGACCCTCTTACCTCCTCCCTGCTGTGCAGCCACGCGATCCTGGAGAGCATCAGCAGCGGTGTGTCTGTGGACCGGTGCACCTCCACTGCAAGTACTTGGGAATCCGGCCGCGGGAGTATGCAGCGCTGCTAGGGAGGTGATGGAGCCGCAGCACAGCATGTCATAATGATATAGAAAGTGCTGCGACCCTTGAAGTCTTCTAAAAAAAGCTCTTTTCAGGGCTGCCTAGCGCAGCCCCCCTGTTAAGTGACTTGCTATACAGGCACCAACTTACAAACTGAGCTCCTGTGCACGGATGCAATGCATCCTGGGAACAGTCAAAGCTTTAGCCTGTTGGTGTGTCGGATCAAGATCCAACTCTACCCCCCCCCCCGATGTATTCCCTGTGGAATCCTAGTGTACCCCGCTGCAGAAATAAGCTTATGATAATAAACTAGTTCTCTTTAACCTGTTTCTATTGCTAACCATGGAGGTAGCCATTCTGTGAACCAATATTTGTGAGACTAGCCGAATGAAGCACAGGAACCAATGACACTATGCATGTGATTGGAAAAGGAAATCCAAATGGTTTAAAGAGAAGAGGTTATATTGAGTAGGGTTGACTGAAAGTGAACAATCCCTCTAACTAGTAATTATTGGGTTTCATAACTTGTGAAAGGAAAGATTAAACATAAGGTTCACAGTACGCTCTTTGTATATGCCAAATTGTGATCTGTTTTGTGTTTAGGATTACAGAGTTGTAATGAAACAATTTTTCTTGGTATATATTTTTTAAATATTAAGCATTCGCAATCTATAATGCTAAATACAAAAAATAGGATTTTAATATTTACCGGTAAATCCTTTTCTCTTAGTCCGTAGAGGATGCTGGGGATGCTTCAAGAACCATGGGGTATAGATGGAATCAGCAGGAGACATGGGCACTTTAAGACTTTAAAAGGGGTGTGAACTGGCTCCTCCCTCTATGCCCCTCCTCCAGACTCCAGTTATAGGAACTGTACCCAGGGAGACGGACATTTCGAGGAAAAGGATTTATTTTATTTTTTATTTTTTTTAAACTAAGGTGAGATACATACCAGCTCACACCTTCAACACGCCGTACAACATGGCATTCAACAACAACGCATGCAACAGCATGATTAACATCAGCCCCAGACTGACTGAACTCAACACAACATGTGTGTAACCATAACCAATAACTGCAGATACAGCCCGCACTGGGACGGGCGCCCAGCATCCTCTACGGACTAAGAGAAAAGGATTTACTGGTAGGTATTAAAATCCTATTTTCTCATACGTCCTAGAGGATGCTGGGGATGCTTCAAGAACCATGGGGTTTATACCAAAGCTCTAGAATGGGCGGGAGAGTGCGGATGACTCTGCAGCACCGATTGACCAAACAAGAGGTCCTCCTCAGCCAGGGTATCAAACTTGTAAAACTTCGCAAAGGTGTTTGATCCCGACCAAGTAGCAGCTCGGCAAAGCTGTAATGCCGAGACCCCTCGGCAAGCAGTCCAGGATGAGCCCACCTTTATGGTAGATTGGGCCTTCACCGATTTCGGGAACTGCAAACCTGCCGTAGAATGAGCCTGCTGAATCATATTACAGATCCAGCGTGCAATAGTCTGCTCGGAAGCAGGAGTCCCAATCTTGTTGGGAGCCCACAGGACAAACAGAGCCTCTGTTTTCCTAAACTGAGCCGTTCTGGCGACATAAATTTTCAAAGTTCTTACTACATCGAGAAGCTTCGATTCCAGCAAGGCGTCAGTAGCCACTGGTACCACAATAGGCTGGTTTAAGTGGAACGATGAAACCACTTTCGGCAGAAACTGCTGACGAGTTCTCAATTCTGCTCTATCTTCATGGAAGATCAAATAAGGGCTCTTGTGAGACAAGGCCGCCAATTCAGACACCCGCCTTGCGGATGCCAAGGCCAACAGCATGACTACTTTCCAAGTAAGGAATTTCAACTCAACCTTGCGCAAAGATTCAAACCAATGAGATCGCAGGAACTGCAACACCACATTAAGATCCCATGGTGCCACTGGGGGCACAAAGGGAGGTTGGATGTGCAGCACGCCCTTCACGAAGGTCTGAACTTCTGGAAGGGAGGCCAATTCTTTCTGAAAGAAAATAGATAAGGCCGAAATTTGTACTTTAATGGAGCCTAACTTTAGGCCCGCATCCACACCTGCTTGCAAAAAATGGAGCTAACGCCCCAGCTGAAATTCTTCCATAGGAGCCTTCTTGGATTCACACCAAGACACATATTTTCTCCAAATACGGTGGTAATGCTTCGCCGTTACTTCTTTTCTAGCCTGAAGTAGTGTGGGAATGACTTCACTGGGAATACCCTTTCGGGCTAGGATTTGGCGTTCAACTGCCATGCCGTCAAACACAGCCGCGGTAAGTCTTGATACACGCATGGTCCTTGCTGTAACAGGTCCTCTCGTAGAGGAAGAGGCCAGGGATCTTCTATGAGTAATTCTTGAAGATCTGGATACCAAACCCTCCTTGGCCAGTCCGGAACAATGAGGATCGCCTGAACCTTTGTTCTTCTTATGATCTTTATCACCTTCGTAATGAGTGGAAGTGGAGGGAACACATAGACCGACTGAAACACCCACGGTGTCACCAGGGCATCCACCGCTATTGCTTGAGGGTCCCTCAACCTGGAACAATATCTCTGAAGTTTCTTGTTGAGGCGAGACACCATCATGTCTATTTGAGGAATTCCCCAATGACTTGTCACTTCTGCAAAGACCTCTTGATGATGACCCCATGCTCCTGGATGGAGATCGTGTCTGCTGAGGAAGTCTGCTTCCCAGTTGTCCACTCCTGGAATGAAAACTGCTGACAGAGCGCTTGCATGTTTCTCCGCCCAGCGAAGAACTTTTGTGGCCTCCGCCATCGCCGCTCTGCTCTTTGTTCCTCCCTGGCAGTTTATGTACGCCACTGCTGTTACGTTGTCTGACTGAATCAAGACGGGCAGACCGTGAAGATGTTCCGCTTGCCGAAGGCCGTTGTAAATGGCCCTTAATTCCAGAATGTTTATGTGCAGACAAGCTTCCTGGCTTGACCATTTTCCCTGGAAATTTTTCCTGTGTGACTGCTCACCAGCCTCGGAGACTTGCATCTGTGGTCACCAGGATCTAATCCTGGATCCCGAACCTGCGTCCCTCTAGGAGGTGAGAACTGTGCAGCCACCACAGGAGAGAAATTCTGGTCCTGGAAGATAGAATTATTTTCCGGTGCATGTGGAGGTGAGACCCGGACCACTTGTCCAACAGGTCCCACTGAAACACCCTGGCATGGAGCCTGCCAAACTGAATGGCCTCGTAGGCCGCCACCATCTTCCCCAGCAACCGAGTGTATTGAAGAATCAACACTCTTACCGGTTTCAGAATCTGTTTTACCATGGTCTGTATTTCCAGAGCATTTTCCACTGGAAGAAAAACTCTCTGTAATTCTGTATCCAGAATCATACCCAAGAACGACAGCCGTGTTGTCGGAACCAGCTGTGATTTTGGCAAGTTTAGGAGCAAACCATGTTGTTGCAGAATTGTCAGGGAGAGCGTAACGTTGTTCAGTAATTGCTCCTTGGATCTCGCCTTTATCAGGAGATTGTCCAAGTACGGGATAATTGTGATTCCCTGCTTGCGCAGGAGAACCATCATTTCCGCCATAACCTTGGTGAAAATCCTCAGAGCCGTGGACAGACCAAACGGCAACGTCTGAAATTGGTAATGACAATCCTGGACAGCAAACCTCAGATAAGCCTGATGTGGAGTATATATGGGGACATGCAAGTAGGCATCCTTTATGTCGACAGACACCATAAAATCCCCCTCATCCAGACTGGAGATCACTGCTCGGAGAGATTTCATCTTGAATTTTTTTAGATAGAAGTTGAGGGATTTTAGGTTCAGAATCGGTCTGACTGAGCCATCCGGCTTCGGGACCACGAACAGGCTCGAATAAAAGCCTTCCCTACCGTGACAATGACTTGATTTTGACACAGCTTTAGTATTGCAGCGCATACTACCTCCCTTTCTGGAAGAGAAGCTGGCAAGGCCAATTTGAAAAATCGGTGAGGGGGCACGTCTTTGAAACTCCAATTTGTACGCTTGGGCTACTATTTCTAATACCCAAGGATCCAGGGCTGAGAGGAGCCCCAGCCTCATGCGGTGGATTTGGTAGAAGCCGGGAAGGACTTCTGCTCTTGGGAACTTGCCACAGCCTGTGATCTTTTTCCCCTTCCTCTTCCTCTCGTAGCAAGGAAGGAAGACCCTCGTCCTTTTTTTGTATTTATTGGGCCGAAAGGACTGCATCTGATAGTGGGGCGTTTTCTTTTGTTGTGCAGGAACATAAGGTAGGAACGATGACTTACCCGCGGTAGCCGTAGGTACCAGGTCAGTGAGGCTGTCACCAAACAAGACACTACCGTTAAAAGGCAGAGACTCCATAGTCTTCTTAAGAGTCAGCATCAGCATTCCATTGATTGAATCCACAATGCCCTCCTAGCCGAGACTGCCATGGCATTGGCCCTTGTTCTCAAAAGGCCAATAGCCCTCGCAGCTTCCTTTAGATAGGCTGCAGCATCCCTTATATGACCCAGTGTCAAAACCACGCTATCCCTGTCCAGGGAATCCATATCAGATGACAAGTTATCTGCCCACTTTTAAATGGCGCTACTCTCCTATGCCGATGCAACGGCAGGCCTGAGCAGCGTACCTGTAGTGACATAAATGGATTTTAGTGTATTTTCCTGCTTACGATCCGCAGGATCCTTTAGGGCTGCCGTGTCAGGAGACAGAAGTGCCACCTTTTTGGACAGACGCGATAGAGCTTTGTCCACCGTGGGGGTTGACTCCCACTTTTCCCTGTCCCCAGAGGGGAACGGATATGCCACCGGAATTCTCTTGGGAACCTGTGACTTCTTGTCAGGATTTTCCCAAGCTTTTTCAAAAAGAGCGTTCAGCTCATGAGAGGGAGGAAACGTCACCTCAGGTTTCTTTCCCTTAAACATGCAGACCCTAGTATCAGGAACAGCAGGGTCTTCCGTGATATGTAATACGTCTTTTATCACCACAATCATGTACTGAATGCTCTTAGCCAGTTTAGGATTCAATCTGGCATCACTATAGTCGACACTGGAATCAGAGTCCGTGTCGGTATCTGTATCCGCTATCTGGGTAAATGAACGCTTCTGTGACCCCAAGGGGGTCTGAACTTGCGACAATGCATCCTCCATGACTTTTCTCCATGTCTAGTTCTGAGACTCAGATTTATTTAATCTCTTATTTAATCGAGCCACATTTGCATTGAAAATACTCAACATATTTACCCAATCAGCCGTCGGCGGTGCCGACACGGTCACTCTCACAGTCTTTTCTGTCCCCACTCCAGCCTCCTCCTGGGAAGAGCACTCAGCCTCAGACATGTCGACACATGAGTACCGACACCCACAACCACACTGGGGCTATAGGGGACCGACCCACAGCAAAGCCTGTTAGAGAAACACAGAGGGAGTTTTGCCAGCTCACAACCCAGCGCCTATCCCGGTACTGAAACGATTAAATAATGCCTCATCCCTGTTAGCGCTTATTATACTAATAAAACAGCACCAAAATACTGTGCCCCCTGCCCCCGTTTTGCACCCTGTTACTTGTACAGCAGTGTAGGAGGTCAGGACCAGCGTCTCTGCAGCTCTGTGAAGAGAAAATGGCGCTGATTAGAGCTGTGAGGGCTAAGCCACGCCCCCTTAATGGCGCGCTTCAGTCCCGCTAATTTTCATATTCTTTATACTGGCGGTGCCCTGGATATAGTGCCAAAACACTGTATTCCTCTTTTGCCAGGTAATTATGAGGTATTATGCTGCCCAGGGCGCCCCCGCTGCGCCCTGCACCCTGTAGTGCCGCTGTGTGTGTGGGAGCATGGCGCGCAGCGTGCCCGCTGCGCGTTACCTCAAAGACACTGAAGTCTTCTGCCGTCACTGAAGTCTTCTGATCTTCTTTTACTCACCCGTCTTCTGACTTCTGGCTCTGCAAGGGGGGTGGCAGCGCGGCTCCGGGAACGAGCATCTAGGCGTACCTAGCGATCAGACTCTCTGGAGCTACTGGTGTCCAGTTGCCTAAGAAGCAGAGCCTTGAAACTCACAGAAGTAGGTCTGTTTCTCTCCCCTCAGTCCCACGATGCAGGGAGCCTGTTGCCATCAGGTCTCCCTGAAAATAATAAACCTAACAAAAAGTATTTTTCTGAGAAACTGTGGAGAGCTCCTCAGTGTGCATCCAGTCTCACTGGGCACAGAATCTGACTGGAGTCTGGAGGAGGGGCATAGAGGGAGGAGCCAGTTCACACCCCTTTTAAAGTCTTAAAGTGCCCATGTCTCCTTCGGATCCCGTCTATACCCCATGGTTCTTGAAGCATCCTCTAGGACATATGAGAAAGTTGTTTGGAGTCTGGATTTCACTTTTCTGTAGTTGTCTGTTTTGGCATATACAGAAGTTTTAAGTAGATTAGTTTATATATTGAGTGCAGGTTATAAGAGTCATTTTAATTAGCAAGTATTCCGATATGCACACGTGCAGTAGCTCCAAACTCCCCACTTAGGGCTATATACAAAACCACCTACAAGTTTGGGGCAAGATTGGGCGGTATGGGGATGAGTTGAGGTGCCGTTGGAATGGCAACTCGCCCTCCTTGCGGCTAATTGAACTGACCCCATAAACTAGTGGGATGAACTGAAGCAGCTGCTAACCATATAATATGCCGTGTAAATTGACCAGTACTACAATAGGGTTGGTATTGGGAGCGCAACGAAGCCCCTTCCGGCTCGCAACGCAGCGGGCTCGTTGCGCTCGCCACAGGTTCTATTCCAACTCTATGGGTGTCATGGACACCCACGAGTGGGAATAGTCCCTGTTCGTCGGCATACTGACTGTCTGGCTGTCCAACGCTCGGGATTCCAGCATCAGTATAGTGGCGGCAGTCACATGACTACATCCCTTGTACTATATTAAAATATATGAAAGCTTAGGTTCCTTTTTAAGATTCTTTAGTGTTAAAAATATCAACAATACAATAAAAACAGTATTAGATTTACTCTTAGTCACCCACCGTGAAATAAGAATTAAAAAAATGTGCTGTCTTGAGAAAACAAACTTTTCTTGGAACTCATTCTTATAAAAACATATTTTCTAAATACAAAACCTGAAATTTACAAACTTAATACAAAACCACAACACAGACTTCAAATACTTAAACTTTACAGAAAATACCAGGATGTTCTCTTGTGGAGCCAGTTACAGTGGTTGTAGGTAAATGTGGCTTAGTGCTATTTGTGCAGTGGGCACAGCCAATGAGATTGGCTTAGGTAAGGATAAAGATATTAGTGATAGTGCAAGACTATTAATGCTTTCTGTAAGGACAAAGTGACCACACTGAGTGGTAATGATTAGTCCTCTTTACCAAATTCAGTTCACCAAAATGATAGGCTTGTCATCTTATCCTTACAAAGAACTAAGGTTCAAAAAGGGTTGCAATTACCTAAAGGATAAAAAAAAATGGGCAGACTAGATAGGCCAAGTGGTTCTTATCTGCCGTCAAATTCTATGTTTCTATGTATCCCTTTAATCTGGAATACCTATGATTTACATGCCCCCTCCACCCGAGACTGCCCCTTTTCAGACGCGGATGCGCAAGGTTCCGCGGCTGATTAAAACCGGGAGAAATGCAGGCTTGATATACACCGATATACACAGAACCTGTGTATATCATAGGTATCCCGGATTAAAGGGAAACTATGGCAAGATTACCAAAAGTGTGTAATTTGTGCCCAGTTCTGTCATTTTTAAACCATACTACACAAACTAGCCCAAACCAGCTCTTTTAACGTTAAGAAAATCTATGACTTCTGTGATCAGAAATATTATTATTGTAAGGTTTACCCCTAATAGTACTGTAACCTCTGTATCCTCACAATACGTCCTGCAGGCGGTAGAGCCAGTCTTATTGTGGGATGACCCAGTATGTGGGAGTCTGCAGTCTATTCACTAGGAGAGGCATGCTATTCTCACAGTGGTGGCAGACGTTTCCTTCGTTCATTCAATATTTATAAGAATGCAGACTGTGAATTCACTAGAAACTAGTTCCCAGTGAATATATAGGTTCAGCCAACAAAGATCTGCTTAGAGTGTGTTTCATAGCTTACATTCTCCTATTAGGCTTCCTCCACACTGGTAGCGTATCTGGTAAAAGTGGTCATGTTGGAAGATATACATGGGATCAGCATGTGAATATGACCCCTCTAATCACTCGCAGATGAAAGGAGGACAATGAAATCACCTTTGCATTTCCTCAATTTAAAAAAGTACTGCTCGTTTTATAGTAGTACTATTAGAGAACTTTCATTTATAGCTGCTACAGTTGTGGAGCAGTTCAGTTTTGACCCACGATAAAATTTTATTGGACTCCCGAACTGCATAATTAAGACCCATATTTTACATTGTTTTTACACACTCCCCTGAAATGACAGATAACACTGAATTAATTTTTAACTTCATTAGGTACTGTAGTTGGAAACTGTTAAACTAAAAGGTGCAAGTGGTTTCTGAAGGAAAGCCATTCATGACACTATTGTACATAAACTTTTATATATAACTTACACCTGGAGTTTAAGCCTTCCTTGGTCTAACTATTTACAAGATAGAGAAGCCCTAAGTAAATAATGGAGATTTTTAAATCCTGTATCAATACTAGAGTGTGAAAAAACATAAGCTACATTGATTTACCAAAAGGAAATGTAGTAGGTATGCTTATTACATTTCATGTAGATCTTACAAAACCTATGCAATATTTTATTGTAATGGAGGGAGTCCTCTCATTTCATTTACTTTTAAAAGTCATGAAGTGTTTGGTTTAAAAGTAGCCTGGTCATATTTCTGGCATGCATTAGACTCAATGCAACCCAAGAGATAACACCTGCTCAAATTCCAGAGAAGTTTCTAGATGCGGTGGGTAATTTATAGGATGTAACCTAGATCCTGTGTTATACAGGTTATATCTATGAAGAATTCAGGACTAGGCTTCTTTATCTGTCCAAAGTTTACCAACCACAACCGTTTCTGATTGGTCAACTGAATGTGTCTGGCAGCAATGATTGCATCGAGCAAAAGAGGTTGTTTTGGAGACAATAATTCATATTTTTTTTCCCTTTTCATGGTGCCTTCTTCAAAAACAGCTGCCTATATCCGAGTGACTCAGTCCCGATTCCTTTACGCAGTCACATCCCGAGGCCTTATCATTGCCTCGTCTAGTCCTAAGTACTCTGGGTTTTCTGCAGTAGGAGTAGTAAATCCGTTCGGTCCAGGGTTAGGTTCGCCTTCGGCCCTTGCTGCATTGAGTTCATGATTAAAGTAATAAGGATTGTCAAAGGCTTGAGGGAAACAGTTTAAGTGTAGTCTCGGAGGAGGAAGATAGTCTGGATTTTCCACAGCAGCAACTGCTACTGGGCTCCTTGGCTCCCTCACCAAGCCATTCCAGCACAGCTGTCCCTTTTGCCTTTCCAGAGTGGACACTGATGTTCTTGGCGTCTTTACAGGTGAGCGGCTTCTGTTTGGTTCTCTTTGGTTCACGTATTCTGCTTGATAGGAAATAAAAAATGAGCACTTAGTAACAGGTGAACTTGGCTAGTTGCTTTAAGACTATGGGGGATAACCAATCGGCTCCCAGCTGACATTTTTTTCAAACAGAGGGGCAGATGTATTAACCTGTAGATGGCATAAGGAAGTGATAAACCAGTGATAAAGTAGTGTTAAGTGCAAGCTGATAATGCACCAGCCAATCAGCTCCTAACTGTTATGGGAGCTGATTGGCTGGTGTGTTTATCACCTTGCATTTATCACTGGTTTATCACTTCCTTATGACTTCTCCAGGTTAATACATCTGCCCCAGACTGTTAAATGACAGTTAGAAGCTGATTGGTAATTTATCTCAGCACTTTATCCAAAATTTGCTAAATTTCCCCCCACTGTATGGTCACTTAGTTTTCATTTATTTCTGTACTTTTTTTGTTGTAAATTGTAAACATTACTATACATGGCTTGTTGAAATAGGTTTACTAGAGTTTAGTTTTGTTCCGTTCCACCCATAGACAGTGTAGCAGTACAGTGAGTTTCTAACACTGAGCTAAAATGTGAATCACCTCATTCAGACTTGGCTAGCCACAAATGTGGTGATCTGCCATGCAGTCGCTAAATCAACTGTTGTCATTCTACAAAGGGTTCCACCTGTTTCGGACATTTTACTAGCTCATGATGGGCAATACAGTCAGGTCAACATCTCTGTGATTGGCAACATCTTTTCCTATTGTAGACACACAATCTATACCCCACTTAGGGCTATGGGGAAGAACAGAGTTGAGAAAAAAATATCTCCTGGTGAACAATTCCCAAAAGATTTTTATAAAGTCAACACTATAAAATACTTTAGCTTAACATAATAATTTTTTTACATTAATTAGAAGTTATTTGGAAATGTAGGGTCTGATTTAGAGTTTGCACTAGATAAAAACGTGACTTGTGGACAATGTTGGGAATTCAATGGTTTCTCCCCATGGCTGCCACTAGATGGCACCCAACGAAGCAATTCAATTGTTGCTCCATTTGGGCGTGCTGAGCCGCGAGGAGATACATTTCAGCTCGCAGCACCCTGTGCTGCCAAGCTGAAAAGTAATCCGTTTGGATATATTGCTCTAATGTTCATTATGGCAGTGCTAATAAGTTCCACAGCACCGCACTGAGGTCAGGAAGAAGGAAATAATTGTGACTCTCATACACACAGATGCAGTCATCCTGTAGTACCTGGTGGGTATGCCGGGGATCCTGGTGATGCACAGCCATCTGGCTCCAGCCCCCTTCCATCTATCGTGTCTTCTCCAAGTTGTGTGGGGTCCTCATAGTACCTACGCAGGTGACTGTTCTCTTTGGGGTGTGGAGGATCAAATACATAGTCACCCTCACTAAGATCATCAGAGCTACAGGCAGATGACTCATTGGACATAGTGCGAGCCAGCAGAGGTGCCACTGGGTCTAGTCTTTCCATCAGCACTTGGTCTATCTGTGTCTCTTGAGTACTCTGGTGAGAAAAGGGAGAGAGCCACTGATAATCCATAGTTCTGTTAGCTGAGGCTTATGTATCCCATAAGTACACAACAACATGTGTTTTTATACTTTTATTTATGATTATGTGCAGTAATAGATTATAAGGGTGGTGACCGATCCTCTTCTATATAGACTATGGGTAAGACATGTTTTTACTTATTCCTAAGCATAGCGTTACATGTTCAGCATATGCAAACTGTATATGTTTTCACTAAACATGTGTAATTACAGTTTTATTGCATCCACTTTTATATGAGCTAATATAAATGAGACTAAGAACTGTTCCCGTACCTGTGTGGATGATATTCTACTGCGGTGTTCCACTGTAGTATCCTCAGAGCCAAAGAATCCCTGGTGGGGAACCAGATACTCCTCAGCATCCACTAAACCATCAACGCCTGCGTCCTGCAACAGAGCGCTATAAAACTGGGTGGTCAATGGGCTGGCCTGGGCCATGAGCTCTTCATCCTGCAAGAAATGCGAGGTTAAAGGGTTGGTGGATTACATAACTTAGTCTGGCAGTGCTCAGAATATTTACTGCAATGTGATGCAGTCTAACAGGGAAGTACTGCAAGAGATGTGTTACACAGGATGCGGTTAATATACCGCCTGTCGGGATCCTGAAGTTCAGTATACCAACACTGGAATCCCAACAGCAGAGGAAATGCCAGCGGTCGGAATCCCGACTGCAGCCCAGTATTCCCACTTGGGTGGTGGATCCATGCCACCATCCGAGTGGGAATAAAATCTGTGGCGCACTGGTCCCGAAGCGTGGTGAGCGCAGCGAGCCCACAGGGGGGACTCGATGCCGGGATTCCGCCTGATAGGATGCCACTGACGGTATAGTAAAGCCAGCATCCCGTATGCCGGTCTCCCATATGTATTCCTGTTAAACACATGCTCTGAGTATTGAGCTTTCAGTGTTAGCAGTAGCTGTTATCTAAAGCAAAACAGCAGAGTGCATCAAGTGTTCCATGCTTTAACTGGTTGAAAATGAATAATTATGTGGCATAATATTGACTAGCGGGACTGATTTCTAGTGAAAGGCAACACAGTTATTCAAAGGTTAGAAATGTCAGGCCAATCATGTCCCTGGTTTTGTACCTCAATTACCACGAAACGCTTTGGATCACGAGCCATACGGGAAAACTCTGTGACTAGCTCGCGGAACTTGGGTCGGCACTCCGAGTCTATCATCCAGCCTGTTGAGGAAGAGGGCATTATATCAGACTTACCCGTAAGAGTTGTGTAAATCAACACATAAACGTCAAGAATAAATACTGATACAATTGTAAAAAGTTGATGGTTTATGACTGATGCAAGAGCAGCTAAGAAAAATAACTTGGTCATTGCCTGTTGGGAAGTTGAGGGTTAAAGCAACAAAATGTATAAAATAAGTCAATATTACAGTTTTAATGGTGTATTTGTATGAAATTAATTTCTTTTTTCACACTAAAAATGGAGCAGCTTGGTATGTGGAGGTATACTTTTATATCTGTGTTCACCGAAATCTCTATATGCTATATCCATTAAAGCGTAGACAGCAAAGATAAACAACTTCAATACAAATACTTTCTAGAACTAGTACCCTAAGACCAGGGGTGGGCAATGAGCAGTTCTCCAGCTGCTGTGGGACTACACATCCCAGCAAGCCCTGCCACAGTTTTGCCATAAATGCATGTTAAAACTGTGGCAGGGCATGCTGGGAGGTCCACTTATTACATACTCCTGCCCTATATTAACTGGTTGGTAACAAAAGAGTGTGTGTTTATAGATAGGGTTTGTGTTTGGGTGAGGCCATAATAAACTGTGCCAATGGGGATGTAGTTGGCATCCCACCGTTCAAGATGTCGGCGGTTAAAACACTGGCGCAGAAATCCAGACTCCAATGAGAATCCCAATGGGAGAATCCTGACCGTAAGTATGGTGGGGAGGGTTAGGCTTTATCTTATCTTCCAAAAAGTGGCACTAGTCTGACTGTCGGGATGCTGCTGACGGTATTCTGATCGTCTGCATCCTGTCGGGATCCCGTACCCAACCCGTGCCAATAACATGCAAAATATCAAGCTTTTGCACTTTGCCTTACTACTACTACAATAACACTGAACATGGGAAAGTATGTAGACACATGCTATACTACAATCATTGCAGGCTTCAAGTTGCCACTACTTACATTTTACCATGATCATATATACGTCTATGGTACACACAGGTGGCTGTGGGAGTCTCTCTCCTTTTTCCAAAAGGTCTGGAATCTCTCGAGCTGGGATCCCATCATATGGTTTTGCTCCAAAGGTCATAAGCTCCCACACAGTAACCCCTAGAGTGCAAAATAAACGTAAGGTCCTGGATACATTCACAGTAGTCTCTGACAAGGTCTTCTCAGCTGAAGCTGCTCACCATAACTCCATACATCACTCTGATGCGTGAACTTCCGATGCAGAATAGATTCCAAAGCCATCCATTTAATGGGAACCTAGAGAACAGGAGCTTTGAGCATACTCTGATTTTGAGCAGCAAGATATAAATCATTGCATTACTTGTGCTGTTATTGCTGCAGCTGTTTATGGACAATACTCGGCGGTGATGTCCAATCAAAAGTAGTCTTATTTTTATGCTAATGCAGACTTGTCAATTCATTAGATCATGGAGATACACAGTAGCTCATACTTTAATGATGTCTTAGTGAAGTTCTTAGGCAGGCATGTCAAACTCATGGTCATCCAGCTGTTGTGAAACCACATGTCCTAGCATGCTTTACCAGCTGATCAGTGGAAGGTATGCTGGCAAAGCATGCTGTGACTTGTAGTTTCACAACAGATGGAGGGCCACGAGTTTGACATGCCTGTTCTTAGGGAACTGACAGGTAGTGTGCTTGTATGCATTTGTCCCACATGCCTGTGTGCAGGCAACAAATACACTTAAAGGATATGATTTTATAGCTCAAGTCAAGAGGAAGAACCTAAACGAGTGACAGTTGTATAGATCATGTCTACTGAATATTGACCATGTGTCCCAGTATAAAAAAAGGTGCCATTAATTTGTCTATCTTTGGTTAAATTGTATTATGTACATGGAGAAAGACTTGAGGGTCTATTCATGAAGTAGTGAGAAAAGTGGAGAAGTGAGCCAGTGGAGAAGTTGCTCATGGCAACCAATCAGTGTTGACATAACATTTTTAAAGTGCATTATTTAAAATTATACGTAGTAGCTGATTGGTAGCTATGGGGAACTTCTTCACTGTCTCACTTCTCCACACTTTTCACTGCTTCCTAAATAGACCCCTAAATAATATGTCAAACACAAGAGGATTGTAGTGAAATGAGTTCCAGCAGCTATCAGAATGCTTCTCTTCCAGTACTGCCACAGACAGACATATACAATCCTAAAAGCAGTCTGATGATCAGAAACACAAAGGTGAACACGGGACAAATTGTCAAACTGAATTTGTGCAATGGCAACACTCACTGGATCTGCACAATAGATGTCACAAATCTTCAGTATGACTGATCTTATCTCCTTTCCCACAGGCCCCTTCATGATTATCCTATCACTGGAGGTCTGTGCACCAGACTACTGTTACAATTATATTTGCTGAGGATGGGGGGAATTACGGTAGGAGAAAAACAAACAATATAATGAATGCCTACACTGACACGGATGCTAAATGCCAAACTAAAACTTGTTTGTACACTAGCTCTGGTCCTATATACCCCATCACCATATCTGCTCACTTTTTTCTGTAGTGCCCATAGTTTAAGGCACTTTTCACTTTGGCTGCTCAGGCAGCATGTTTTATCTACATTTCTTATTTATAACCGTATTGTGTTCTCTGTAATAACATAATCTGAGGAAATGAGCATTAATCTTTCTGAGCTGGTATGCCATTCACCACTCCATCCAGGAATCTTCCAATGGAATACTGAACACTGCTATAGTGTGGGGCTTTGGTCAAAGATTATATCGGGTGGCACTCGGTCCTCCACCTATTCAAACATTTCTGTATAGCAGTGTGTGTGTACTCTCATACATTGCCATCTTTTGACTGTCCCAAAGTTATCAGTGTACCCCAAAGTGGATGAAAGAATTTGTGTGGTTACCTCAAACTTTATTTATGTGGATACATTTGGGTGACACTGTGTTCCCGTCTCCTTTTTCTCTAGCAACCATAAGGGATATTGGGGACACACCAGTACGATGCGTATAGATGGGGTACAAAGGAGTCAGTGCACTTTAAATTTCTTCAACTGGGTGTGCTGGCTCCTCCCCTCTAGCTCCAGAGTTTTTCTTCATTGTACTTGAAACTTTTTTGTTTATTTCGGTGGGGGGGGGGGGGGGGGGGTTTGGTCACTGGCCTTGCGAAGTGCAGAGCCGCTTCCCCGCTGCAGGACCACCGTCCTGAGCGGTTGTTTGTTCAGCGGGGCACTGCGACTTGGCTGGCGCAACCGCAGCACGCCGCACAACCCTAACAGATGCCTGAAGGTGAACGTCGGTGGTGAGTACAAACCGGGGACCCCGGTTCATGGTGCGGCTGTCACATGGGTGAGGCATATGGGTCCCTTCTGGGGGGGACCCGCTATAGCCCCTGTGTAAAACTGGCTAGCGGTGGGCTGAACTAAGTAAGCATTCATGTGAGGTTACAGCATGTTTTGGAGACATGGCCAGTATAAATATATTCAGTATCTCCGGCACCATTACGGGGGGGGGGGGGGGGGGGGTGGAGCTACATCTGAGCGGACTCAGTGGCATTTTGCCGCCTTCCTCTGCATAAACAGCAGCAGCCTCACACAGCTCCTCTGGACTCTGACAAACGCTGGATCACTGGTACCGGGTGTAGTTTAGGGGGAGAGACGCTATTTGTGCACATTACTTATTCCTAAAGGGGAAATCGTTGTAAACAAACAGTTTTCACTGATATAAAAACGCTGACAGCCTCACTGGGGTTCTCTAGCGTTGGGTGTGCTGGTGCCTTCTCTTCTTCTGTGTCTCCTCTCACATGCAATAGGGCAGGCTTGCGTGGAAAAATGGTCTGTGTTCTATGTGTATTGTGTGTTACTTTTCATCATGGAAAAACACAAGTTATGCAGTATGTGTAACACCAGATTCTCCCCACTTTCATCTGGTTCCATTTCATGTGAGCAGTGTAGTCAGTGCTCACAAAACATTGAGGAGAATGTGGGGGAGGGTCACGAGCCTTCCTGGCTGGGTGCAATCAAAACTATGATGTCTGATATGTCAGCTCACTGCAAATGCCCACAAAACACAAGAACTGCAACAAGCAGTAGCCGATCTAACTGCCAGGGCTGATGTTTCCCATCCCCCTCTCTACTGCAGGTCCACATAAACATGCTTTTCCTGCACTTCTATCAGATACTAGTGATGATATACAGGATGATGGGGACGATGTGGATCCCATAGGTGGGGATTCCAATCTTACACAGGGTATTGAACCCCTCATTTTAGCTATAAGGGATGTGCTAAAGTTCCCCCTAGAGGACGCTGCAAATCAGCAGTCGTTTTTCCGTCCTCAAGACAAACTGAATCATTTCCTGTTTCTAAAGAATTAGATGATTTATTTAAGTTAGCCTGGAAAAATCCAGATAAGAAATATCAGGTGTCAAACCGGTTTTTGCATACATTCCCCTTTGCCCCTGAGGGCAGAAAGTTCTGGGAAGAATCTCTGGCTGTAGACTCAGTCTCTCGCCTCTCTAAGAAGGCAGTACTCCTGACTCCAGGCTCCTTTACAGTCAAGGACCCAAGGGATAAAAAAACTGAGACCACACTGAAATCTATCTACATTGCTGCAGGTATATCTCAAAGACCTGTCATTGCAGGTTGCTGGATGACGCATGCAATTCATTCCTGGGCTACTCAAGTTCAGGAGGGTCTCTCAGGTGACATGACCCTGGTTACTACGGTAGCTTTCCTAAAACATATTCAGGACACGGCAAGAGTCCTCTGTGACTCCCTAAAAGAGATTGGCAATATTAATGCTAGGACCACTGCTATGGCTGTGTCAGCACACACAGCCATATGGTTGTGTCAGTGGATTGCAGACGCTGACTCCAAACGCAAAGTGGAATCTCTTCCCTTTACAGGTGAATGGCTCTTCGGAGGCAAATTGGACGCATGGATCTCCAAAGTTACTGCTGGGAAATCCATGTTTCTTCCCTCGGGGGCTCCGCTTGCTAGATGTACCTACCTGGGACCATCTACTCAGTCCTTTCGGTCCACCAGATTTCGATCTAGGGCCAGAGGTGCATCCAATGCAGCTAGAGGCACCAGGGGTAAACCTAAGAAACCAGCCGTTGCCGGCTCTCGGGAACAGAGCACCAGTTCAGCTTCCACAAAAACCTCAGCATGACGGTGCCCGCCCACCCTGGCAGGATCTCGAGGTGGGAGCTTGGTTAAGTCACTTCAGTCACATCTGAGGAAAGTTCCTGCCAGGACGCCTGGACCTTATTTATCAGGGTTACAAGTTGGAGTTTGACGGTGCTCCTCCCCAACAAATTTTTCAAATCATGCTTACCACCTTTGGAAAATATGCGTGTTACGCTATTACTGGCCATCACAAAGTTGGTCTAGTCCCAGGTCATTGTTCCAGTACCCCTGCAACAGCAAGGACAAGGTTAGTACTCCAGTCTGTTCGTAGTACCAAAACCAGATGGGTCTGTGAGGCCAATTTTGAATGTGAAGTCCTTAAATCCTTAACTAAAGGTTTTGCAGTGATCGCAGGCCTGGAACAACAGGAATTCCTAGTGTCCCTGGATATCAAGGACGCCTACCTCCATATCCCAATTTGGCCTCCTCATCAGGCCTATCTGTTTAAACCCTGCTGAACGATCAATACCAGTTCCAGGCATTGCCCTTCGGCCTGTCTACAGCTCCGAGGGTGTTCATGAAGGTGATGGCGGAAATGATGTTCCAGCTCAAAGTGCAGGGGGTCAACGTGGTCCCTTACCTGAATGATCTCCTGATAAAAGCGCACTATCCACCTTTTGTCACACCACTGGTGGTTCCTCAATCTACAGAAGTCCCAACTGGAGGCTCCTCAGTGGCTCCTGTTTCTGGGAATGCTACAGGATACTGAAGCACAGAAAGTGTTCCTCCAAGAGGACAAAGTGAGAACTCTCCAGGAAATGGTTTGCATGGTTCTCCGACCGACTCGAGTATCCATTCATATTTGCATAAGATTGTTGGGAAAGATGGTTGCCTCGTACGAGGCCATTCAGTATGGAAGGTTCCATGCCAGACCCTTTCATTTGGACATCCTGACCAAGTGGTCCGGTTCCCATCTTCAGATGCACCGGATGATCCAACTGTCACCCCAGGCCAGGATTTCACTCCCTTGGGTAGATTCCTTTGTTTCCTGCAGGCTGGAAAGGATAAAGGCTTATGTTTGGGATCCATTAAGGTCCAGATTTAAGCTCTTTCAATCTTCTTCCAAAAGAAGTTGGCTATGCTGCCTGAAGTTCAGACCTTCTTGCAAGGGGTGCTTCACATACAACCTCTGTTTGTGCCACCTACGGCACCTTTGGATTTGGATGTGGTGTTTTTACGATTTCTGCAGTCCTCCTGGTTTGAACCTCTGATGTCGGTGGAAGACAGGTACGTCACATGGAAGACGGTGATGTTACTGGCTCTTGCTTCAGCTAGGTGTGTTCCGGAATTGGGGGCCTTTATCATGTAAGAGTCCAAACTTGGTCTTTTATGAGAATAGAGCGGAGCTCAGGACTAGACAGCAGTTGCAGTGTCCCTCCGGAGGCATTGAATGCGGTGCGAACCTTGAAGATCTATATCAAGAGGACGGCTCGGATCAGAAAGACTGATTCCTTGTTCGTGCTGTATGATGCACAGAAAAAGGGTTGCCCTGCTTCGAAGCAATCCATTGCTCGTTGGCTTCGGCTTACTATCAATCAGGTCTATGTGTTGGCGGCCTTACCTGTTCCAGTCTCTGATGGCCCACTCAACAAAATTGGTGGGGTCTTCCTGTGCGGCTGCCCGTGGTGTCTCGGCCCTGCAACTGTGCTGAGCAGCTACCTGTTGGGGAAGAACACCTTTGTGAAGTTCTACAAGTTTGATACCCTGTCCAAAGAGGATACCCAGTTTGGGCAGGCGGTGCTGCAGATGTCTCCACACGTTCCCGCCCGTTCTGGAAGCTTTGGGACATCCCCATCGTACTAATGTGTCCCCAATATCCCTTCTGGATGCTAGAGAAAATAGGATTTTAAATACCTACCGGTAAATCCTTTTCTCGTAGTCCATAAGGGATATTGGGAGCCCGCCTCTATGTAGCGACTTTCTGCAGGTTCTCTGTTATATGTTACCTGTTCAGCTGTTGCTGTTTATGTTGCCAGCTGTTGCTGGGCCAGTTATGTTATGGTGTGCTGTTGTGTAAATCTCACAACACTTATTACTGTTATGTTCCTTCTCTCAAGTATGTAATTTCTCCTTCGGGCACTGTATTACCTATAACTGCCTGTGGGAGGGGGCATAGAGGGGAGCCAGCACACCCAGTTGATGAAATGTAAAGTGCACTGGTTCCTTTGGCCCCCGTCTATACCCATCGTACTAATGTGTCCCCAATATCCCTTATGGACTACGAGAAAAGGATTTACCAGTAGGTATTTAAAATCGTATTTTTGTTGTTAATTTATTATGGCTGACAGTTGTTTAGGTTGGTTACTTCTGTTGTATCCTATGGGCTTCTTTAATTTAGAAATGGAGCACCAATGGTCGTGGTGTATAGAGGGGAGGAGCTAGAGAACAAATACGTTTTCATTTGACACCTACAGGGGATCCGGTCGGGATCCTGGCAGTTAGAATACCAATGCCGGAATACTGACACTGCTCCGAACACCGACACTGGGAACCCAAACAAAGGTCTGAGAGGTAAGCTGCAGGCGGGGAAGAGGGAGGGTTAGGCTGCAGATGTGTATGTGTGTGTGGGGGGGAGGGCTAGGCACCCCCGGGGAGGGTCAGGCTGTGTGTAGAAGGGTTAGGGATTAGAATCCCGATGCTATCCCACTTAAAGGGTTGAGTCAATTAGATTTACCCCATGTCAGCAACTGCTGATACATGCTGCACTTACGGTAGCTCTGGACTTGCTGATTATTTACATAGGGCAGTGTACAAAAATCTGGAAGTCCGGGGTGAGATGAGGTGCCGTTGCCCCCACATGGCTAACCTTATTGATACCTCAGTGCCTACTCCAGCACCAGTGTCTTCTATACCCTAAGCTTAGCAGTGTCTCCAATATGGAATCAGAGAAGTGAATTAAATGGCTAATTCAGGTTGGATTGCAGTGTGCAGGGAGGAGTCGGAGCGTTGCGGGGCAACCCAAACGGTGGGCGGTGCGGCTAGAAAGGGGCGTATCGGGGTAGTGGTTGCAGCGGCTGCATGACATCACATGCAGCTGCGACTGCTGCATGACATCACACGCAGCCGCAACAGGTAAGATGGCGCCGGGACTCCTGCGGCCGCAGCTAAGCTGCGCCGGCAGGAGTCATCTTTAGTTTCTGCTGACAAGCAGAAATTGCGAAGTGATCGCAATTTCTGCTTGTTGAGGGGGGAGTGGTGCCGGTCAGCATGCTGGATGGCCTTGCCCAGGGATGGGCGGCACCCAGCATTGCACCAAAAGGATAGCAAATTCTACTAATTAGCAGAATTTGCAATCCTTATTGAATTAGCCCCCAAATTAGTAATTAAGAAAAATTGTAAATCTCTGTTGCTCTATCTGCAAACTACTATTGTGAAGGGGAATGTTTTGTGACTGCCATCTGACAAATTCGCATAAAGCAAGGAAACGTTTAAGGGATTTTCATATTATTTGTGACACCACAGAGTGTCAGAGAGAATATGAGCTGGAGTCTTGAGTGCAGCAATTCCCTTCACGATAGGAACTTGGAGCTAGAGCAGCAGAGGTTTGTATTATAGCCTCAGTCCGAAGGTGTGCACGTGCCAGGACCCAGCTGCCGGTGGATAAGGGTGCAGCTTACAAGTGATTGAATTGAGATATTTTGGCATCCACTTTCCATCACAGTCATAGACACACAGATACCCCAGCTGGAGGTCGGATCATACCAGCTGTCATTTATCACCTCAGTGACCCAGATTTCATAGGATCACTTTGCGGTGTGCTGAGATTATCCCTTTGACCCCTGATAAACAATATCATTGCCATTTGGGCTATTAACTATTTCAAGGTTGTCGCTATTTTTGCTGGCACATGATTATTCATGCTACTGTACCTTTAAAGAGACCACTAGGAATGCAGCTTAACCTTTCATACCTGTATATTAGTGCAGTGTGTGCATGCATATATTTCAAAACAGCATTTGTTTAGAGTATTGTGCTTATCATTCTGTCAATATTTGATTCTACTATAGAAGATGTATAAGGCACTAGTATATATTATCTGTTTAGAGATTATACAGTATGTCCTCTGTGATTTATACCCCTTTCAGACCGCCTGAGGTTGGTCGCACTCGGGAGCCTGACACAGGAGCTCCCAGTGTGCAACCCACCTCATGCTGCTGTCTGCAACCTGGCCTATTGATGCAATGCAGCGGGGGTGGCGCTTTGGAGATCACATGGTCTTCAAGCACCTCCCGTACACACACAGTGAACGGGAAATGTGTCGCAACGACCCGGCTCCCGTTTAAACCGCACAGTGAGCCAGATTGAACACAAGTTCAACCCTGCTCGAGACCAGGGTAGAAATACCAGGTCTCTCGACCTGGTAATTCAACCCTTATGCGCGCTCATGTGCCAATTACCCATGTTCATAGGTGGCGGTCTGAAAGGGGTATTAATCAGAAAATATGATAAAGCATTAGTTTTTTTTATAATCAAACATAATCATAGTGTGATAATTATTGTGTATGGCTTTCTGATTGCAGCTAAGGGAAAACATTTGCCTTTTGTACTTTAAGCTAGGTGACAATGTGACTCCTCCCAGTATCTTACCTTGCCACCATCTGCATGGTACTCCGTTTCATCCACATCCAGCAATCGTGCAAGGCCAAAGTCTGTGATTTTTACATGTGCTGGGTTTTTGACCAATACGTTCCTTGCAGCCAAATCTCTGTGCACCAGGCGGACATCCTCTAGATAGGTCATGCCCTGTGATTAACATACACATGCCAACACTGAATACAAAGTATGGAGAGATCTCTAACATAATTGTGCAGTCATAATATAAATATGTCAACAATTAACATATTGAAGATGACCATGCAGACAACCAGGGTAGCAAGTTTCTGGAACACCATCCAAAACAATATACCAAACATCTAACGGGTTCGGTATGTAATACCGATCATCGGAACGCTGGCAGTCACATGACCGACACTGGCTTTCTGACAATGTAAATCCCGACGCCAGAGGGGGTATGTATTTTTAAACACCCACCTCCCTTTACCCTAACCCTCCGGGGGTGGCGGCTAGGGCTAACTCCCATACTGCCTCACCCTGACCTTCCCAAAAAACCCACACCCGGGCGCTAAACCGAACAGTTACCCAATATTTTCCGTCAGGATGTTGGCTGTCGGTGTTCTGGCGTCAGTCTCCCGAGTGGTGTCGGAATTCGGTGTCTGTCACAAGACTGCTGGCATCTCATCCATCGGTATGCTAAGCACATCCCCATCTAACATTTTATTAGTTGTATGAGAAATGGCAAATATACATTTTTCCTATTTTTGTTTAATTGGACTCCATTCAGACATGAATATCCAGTTATCACAGAATTTTTAGGCATGCTTGGGGGAAAACGGATAGCTAAATATATGCTGGTACAAGTGTTACCAGTCAGAAAACAAAACAAAATTATAAGCAGCGCAGTAATCAGCCTTTACGGCTCCCTGTGCTGGCCACGTTCCCTGAGAGCATAATGTCATGTCGGGGGCGGAGCTTCCAGCTGCCAGGAAGAACAGCACTGCCCATCCTTAGAATGCTCCAGGAGGTGTACAAGCTGCAGTGATTCTAGCTGCAAGATGCCATTTCAGGAACCCTGCTGGCCAGATGCAGGGACTGTGGGCAGTGACGGTGCCAGCCCCAGGGCCTTGTGCTCTGTGCCACAGCCCTACTCGTACAGCCCTAGTTACAGTCCTGATAATAAGTGTTCTTCATTCAGTTGATCTCTGGATTAGACATTTTTGCCAGATAGGGAGTAGGATACTTGTGATGATGCCATATACTCACTGCTGCCACATACAGAATGTGTATAATATGCTCAGGATATTTACTATTCCCTAAACTGTTTGACTTCACTAGCACAAGGTTCCCCTGGCTAAAATACAAATCCTCTGATGCTTATAAAACTTATATGACCGTGACTTTATCCACTAAGTACTTTGAGTTCTTACTTTGTCATTTTCTCTACTAAGATTTGTCTTTTTCTTTTTGTCTCTATCTCTATCCTTTTCCTTCCTTTCCCATCCCGTTGCTTTCTCTTTTTATTGGCTCTCTCTGAACCTTATTCTCCTAAATTAAGCTATTTGCTAATTAAACAATTTGGTCATGTGTTCTACTTCATTGTCTTGACCTTCCCCTAGTAATTGAATGTCAGTGTTCATTTTTGTCGTAATTTGTATACTGGGTGATTTGTTTGTGATGACTGTACTGGTATCCTTGTTTATTGCTCCTCTAATAAAAACAAATTCTACAAAACAAGAAATTTACTGTTCCCAGCAGAGGACATATCTTCACAAATCAGTTGTGTTCATAAAAATCTAAGATCATTTTCTCCAATGTAAGATCATTTTCTCTGTTTTTGGAAAGTCTTCTGAATAGTAGAAAGAAAAGTGTGACATACCTTGGCAATTTGCACACACCAGTTGAGAAGGTCTCTGGATAGAATGCGATCCTTATTTTCTCGCACATATTCAAGTAGACAGCCATACGGCATAAGTTGGGTAACGAGCTGTACTGTGGATGTAAGGCAGATTCCCAGCAGACGGCACACATAAGGGCTCGCTACCCCTGCCATGACATAAGCTTCCTGTAACAAATGGGCAATGGTCATTTCTATGTAAGTATAATGACAGATTCTGTACACACTGGTATTTTTGGTGAGTGAATGTGCAAGATACTAGAGACCTTCAGATGGAAGCGTATGCAGAGGTTCTTTTATAAACACTGAAAAATACAGAAGCAAGTCACAAATGCTATTATGTTATTATTTTTGCACGCCAATTTTCATGGCCAGGTGCATAGGTTTCTGTGGCAAGATATTACTGTTGCAGGTGTGGCATCAATTTTATAGCTTTCATTGGAAGGTTAAAAAAAAAAACAATGTTTGAGCCAATAGAATGGGAATCTAATGCATTTTTGGAGATGAGCCAACAAACTAATCAACAATCTCATTTTTGCAGATTTTTTAAGCTTATTTTAACTGGATCCCAAACATCACATTTCAATCGAACACCCTGTATTCCTAAGTGCAGTTCAAACAGGGAAGCGCAGTTACAAAATCAATATTAAAATGTAAAAAGCAATGCCATTGGTAGTTAAGACAGCCATTACTCTCATGCTTTAATTCAGACATAATGTGGTGCCAAGGAAGGGTGAGTGCTCATATGTTTAATGTACCCCAGTGGTGATGCTGGTACACCTTTCTGAGACCCTGCTCTACTCTTCTGGGCAAGTCCAAATGAAGTAAAGCCCCAAAGCTCTACCCCTCCCCCCCACATCAGATTGGGGTATCAGCAGCACCCTGTGCGGTGGAAGTAGCTCAATCGTTGCAGATGATGCACATACAATGCTTTTTTGGTGGCTGTGGGCACCCATAAAGCATGGTTACCACGCTTAGTGTATTACACCTGCCTTGTACCAAATAGAAATGAGCACAAGCCTTTTAATGTGCTTGGAGCACAAATAGGTACATTCACAGAATTGAATTACAGGTGGGTAGAGTTTCCATTTTTGTATTTCTGTAATGAGCCTTGACATATGTTAGAATACTGCTTACTATCCTATGGAAGCAGCAAACAGACATACACACCAGCAGATAATTCATTCAGAACATCACTCATTCATATACTTTACGAGGACAGACGGCGGCTTTATCTACTAACACTTACATCCAAGATCTCTTTGTTGGCTTTAGGCGATGTGTTCTCTCGCAACACCTTGATGGCTACTTGAATTTTTACATTCTCACCATCTGGGATCCAGATGCCCTACAATTTGGAAATGTAATTAAAAAACAAACAAATGGACTATGGCCTGCCTTATTAAGATAACAAATCTATATGTATGCCTCATGGGGTGTGTTTAGTGACTGTAGATTAATATTGTTAAAGAAACATTAAATACATTATGCATTAACAGAAAATAAATTGTAACATCCATCATGGATTTTGCTCAACAAAATGTCATATTGGCATCTTCCTGGTGTCAAGCATCTCTGAGCCCTCGTATCTTAGTCTATTACCAGGTGAGACTGCCAAGGAGTACCATTCAATATTAAGTGTAATGTACATGATCAATAGGAGAATGGTGGCAATACCTTATACACTGTCCCAAATGCGCCAGATCCCAATATCTTCATCTTCTTCAGCTCTGTCTCCTTGAGGATTCTCATCTGTGCCTGGTTCGGCATGGCTCCACTTGGGGTTAAGGGTTCCACCAACTACAAAACCAGTACAAATGTTGTAAAGAGAGCATTCTAGAAGACTTTTCTGCTTTAAGCAGGACAGCAAACCCTGACCCCTTACCTCATTTTCCTGAAGGATGCGCCGTAAGGTGTGTTTCTTCTTCATATGCTTCCTGCGCTTGACAACCAACACAATGATGGTTACAACTGTTAACGTGAGAAATATGCTGCCCACCACTGCTACTATCATGTAGGTATGGCTGCAAAGGGACAAGATAGCAGACAGTAAGCCAGAGCAAAGCATGCACCAACAATTGAATAACTGCTTACTAACACACATGTACTTCCAAACACAGCACTGACCTGTTGTTTACAATGATAGGGCATCCTTTCTCATCTTGCTTATCACACCTGTGGCACAAAAGGAAGTGGAAGTGTGACTTATGCTCATTTACAGATAAGCTAAAATATACTATCCACTTTATGCAACTCAGAATACACAGTCTCCTGGACTTGCTCTGTGAAGATGCATGGCACATATCTATGAGCATCAATCACATAATTCACCAATGTGAGATGAGGTAGTCTCTTTTTTTAAATCAAGTATTTTTTTATTGAGTTTTACAGCAAATAAAATAAACATTACATAAAGCAAACACTAACAGCAATACTAACTGTAACAAATGCCATCAATAAACAGACAGATTAAGTTCAAATAAGTTTTGTGTGCATGTCGAATCATTACTCATAGAGTTCTAGGGTAGATGATGGAATACAAGAAGAGAAAATCTATGTGCTTAATAGAGGTCTGCTCAGCCGCGAGCCACACCATCGATCCCACTTCTCCGTAATTAGAGAGGTGGAACCTCGTACCTTATACATGTATATCTCATGCTTGACCACATCATTCACCAGTGCCCTCCATTGTTCCACTTTAGGTGGGTCAGCCGAGAACCAAACCCTCGCAATAACTACTTTTGCAAGCGTAGAGAGGCATAAAACATATTTGTATAACATGACAGAGTGTGTTTCCTTAAGATCTAACCCAAACAGACATACACCAGGATTCAATGCAGGGAGGGACGGAGCAGTCATAACTATATCATGCCACACCTTACTCCAAAAGAGGGAAATTACAGGACAGTCCCACAATAAGTGCCAGAATCCGTCATCAGCAGCCTGGCACCTGGGGCAGCAAGAATTATCTCTAAGACCAGCCCTTAGCATAGTTATAGGAGTGCAATATACTCTGTGCAGAATATAAAAAAAACTTGTTTATATTTTATACAAGGCGTAGTATATTTGAGGGAACCTATAATTTGGAGCCACTGTTCATGGGACAAAGGTCCCAAATCAGCCTCCCACTTAATACGAAGACTATTCAAATGATCAGGACTAAATCTATCATTTAGAGCAGCGTATAGGATACTTTTCCCCTTTGATTAAGAGAGGTGAGCAACGCTTTAACCGGCGAATCCAAAATCGCTGGTGGGCCATGAGGAAATTGGGCATGCACAGCATGCTTAAGCTGAAAATACCGAAATAGAGCAGTGTTAGGTACATCAAATTCGATTTTCAGTTGTTGAAAAGACTTGAGCACTCCGTCATGGTACAGCTGATGCAGAGATATTACATCCTTAGTAATCCATATATTATCTAAAGATATCTTCTACAGTTCAGAGTATGTAGCAGATGAGGTAGTCTCTTAGTTATGATACACAAATTATCACTTCACAGAATATAAAATACTGCCATGAAATACAAGGTTACCATGTAAGTGAAACAAAAAGATCTTTACAGCATATCCATCATTGCGATATAATGAAGTTATTGTGTGGTCTGAAACAATATTTTCAGGAAGAAGGGGGGTGGGCAGCGCTTTACTTACGAATGGGAGCAGTTAACAGGACACAGCTGGCAGGTCCCCTCTTTGTCTGCGTATTTCCAAATGGGCACAAAGGAGTCCACCTTTTTTCCGCTCAGGCATTGATTAACACAGGTGACTCCATCCTTGTAATGGGCACAAGCGACACACTGATCTGCGTTCTGCAAGGTACAGAGACGTAGGTAATAACCTCCAGAAGAATCCAGCACACAAGAACAAATAGATTTTTTGTATACAATAAAATGCACCCACCGGTCCAAAGCATGTCTTCGATGCATTCTGTGGCATGCACTCTGGGTGGCATGTTATACACTGGCTTCCATTAACCACTTCCCTGGGATCACTGCAAAAACACAAATAATTGTTATGTTTAATGGAAATACTAAGGCCTCTAATAATGAGACTTAAATCTTCTCCATAGCAAATGGATTCCAGTATCGCCTCTAATTACATGACTAAGCACTCACCCTTCCTCAACATTACAAGAGTCCACACAGTCATGGCCACGTAGCAGGCCATCGCATAAGACACACTGGGATGGGGCAGAGCCCCAGCACTCTGCATTGGCACACAGGCGAAAACACACTTGTCCCTCTTGCTCTAAAAGGTACAGAAAAAAGTTAGAACATTGTACAAACCCATTGAGATGTTTCAACATTAAATGGCTATGTAACCTACCTATCTTAAATGTTACTGCAAGTTACTGCCCCCTGTTTTCATTCAGGATAAGCTTAGAGACAGTCATTGGTGCCTCTATTGGGATGCGTACAGCATCTCGCCTGTCGGGATGCCGGCGGTCATGTGACCGACGCCAGAATCCCGACAGCATGCAGGAGACCGGCGTTGGATCGCAGAGAGACGGGATGTCGAAGGGTAGTACAGGATTTTGTATCAGGATTTTCCCTTAGGATTAGGAACAGAGGGGAGGGTTAGGCAGTGGGGAGGGGGGTTTGGGTGAGAAGTAGCCCTAGCTGACACCTGGGAAGGGTTAGCCCTAGCCGACACCCTAGGGTTAGGGGAGACAGGGGTTTTTTAAATACTTACGCCCTCCGATGTCCGCATATTTAGTGTCGGGATGCCGCAGTTGGTCATGTGACTGCTGCCATATCGTATGTATTCCAGGGAGCCTACCCCTTCTTAAATTGTCCTACAGTACCTGCCACCTATTACCTTTGCTATATATCACTTCAATCTACAGCCTTCACAATTTTCCCCACACAGCTGCCACAATTTCTGCTGATCAGCTATGCAAGATCTTGCCTACACATCAAATACTCTCCCTTAGTCTCCGTTCTAAAGCATTCACAGAGACTATGGTGAGCAAAGCAATCTCTGCAGCTCCACCTTACCCCACCAGTCTACAGATCACTAGGGCAATCTATGAGAGTCCAACCTGGACATACAGTAGGTGATTTAGAGGTGGACACTAATAGCATAACTGCTGCAGTGATGCTAAACTATGCTAATGCCGCAGGAGGTGTACGAGGGCTAAAGATGCCTACTGCTGGCATTGCAGAACTGAGTGCTGCGCCCGAAGATGCAGCATCGGATCAGCATCACAACCATTGGTCGCAATGTTTTCAGCATCGGCCATCTAAGTAAGCCTAAGGCAACTCAGATTGGCCCCCTGATCTGTACTGCCAAGGCCAGTAAGTACGCGTTGGAAACAACTGTTTATCTAAGAGTACTGAAGCCTTACATATCCATGGAAACATGAGCTGAGGGAACATTTTGGGAAGGGTTATTTAAATAAAAA
Source organism: Pseudophryne corroboree (assembly GCF_028390025.1). Lineage (NCBI taxonomy): Eukaryota > Metazoa > Chordata > Amphibia > Anura > Myobatrachidae > Pseudophryne > Pseudophryne corroboree. The sequence goes on along the minus strand of NC_086446.1, from coordinate 350,161,567 downwards.
TTATGTAAATGTAGACTTCCTGGTCCACAGAATAAATGTTGGAGTATGACAACTTACCACACTCTGCCTGCGGTTTGTTGCTTGTCTTTAGAATAGTCTGTCTGGAATTTTGGAATATTTTTGGCCAGGGTACAGTATCCAAGAAGCAGAGATTAGGGTTTCCCTCTACAAGCACCAATCCACTGCTGATCTCGTTCAAGGACCGCAAGCCGAGTGAAGAGATGGAAAGATTGCGAATGACCAATGAATATGCCCCACTACAAAGACAAACATGACATATTACATAATACAGCAAAAAATGAAGTATGAATATGAGTTAAAAAAAAGGCACACTGTGCATAACAAATGAAATTATTATCCTGAATTAAATCTATTGGTCAACCACAAAACATTAATTACCTCTACTTTCACCAAATGATATTTAAATGGTAATGCCACTTAAAATGTAGTTCTTATATTTTTAATGACTGCTGAAAATACCAGACTTAGTCATAATGATATTTTAGTACAAACTGATGCCAAATCACACTAAAATAATACCAGACAATAAAACGTGAGGCGCTACAATACATATTTATTTGTGCAAATGCATTAATTTCTCTTCCTCATCTATAACAACGGACCTGAACATAAAATGCCTTCACTCCCTATGTATGAAATGCCCCTATAAAAGCACTCTGCACAACCTTCTGGGGGTTACAAGATTCTGGATGGAAATGTGCATGGTGACAAGAGTGAAAATGTCACTTATAAAATCCAGACTACTATTACTTAAGGATCACTCCATTAATTTCAACATTTCCGTTTGTCCTCCAAAATACTGCTTGGCTTTCTCTCATATAGGTCTTTGATTCATCATGAGGGGACAACGGTATCTCAACATTGTAACATGTCGGCATGCCGTCATTATATACATGATGAAAGATAACATAGTCAACAGCAACATTATGACAACATTTTGTAGACCTTGCTATTATACCAGTGTTCTAGGATCTTATTTGAAAGTTGCTGCCTATTTTCTATCGCAAAAAGTGTCTTATAGGGGTGTATTCAATTAAGGTCGGATCCTTTCCGACCGAAAGGATCCAACATCTCAGTATTCTTTTTTTTAAAGTCGGATTGACATTGTCGGAAACGGGGCTAAAACCTGTCGGATTTGGCTGTGAATCCGACAAAACACGTGGATCGGTGGCTTAAGTGGATAGAGATCTATTCAATTGATGTTGGATCCTTTCAGTATTCAATTTGAGACTGTTTCCGACACGGTTTGGCTGTTTCCGACAATGTCAAACCGACTTTTTTTAAAGTCGGATTGACATTGTCGAAAACGGACCAAAAACCTGTCGGATTTAGCCGCAAATCCGACAAAACACGAGGATCCGCGGATAATCAGCTGCTCCACGTGTTTTCCGACAAGTCGGAATTGCTGACAAGTCGGAAAAACGGAAGCCCCATTGAATAGGTCAAATCATGATTCGACCTAAAAAGTCGGAAACTGCTGTCTTTCCGACTAGACGGCAGTTCCGACTAAAATTGAATAGACCCCATAGTCTGAAACAGAAAGCATACAATGACATACTTAAGGCTGGCAGGCTAAACTGGCTGATATTTAGATCTGAAATATCTAGCAGAATATATATATATATATATATATATATTTGTTTTTATAATATTCTGGCTACATTTATTTTTTAGTGCTGTATACAGTTTAAATAACAATACATGTGCTCACTTGTGAAGGAGTCGCCCGCGAATCACACGCAAGTTTTCAAACACACTGAGATTCGCAAGTTCTTCAGTCCAGGAGTCTATATATATATATCCTACAAAATAACACAAAGATTGCATAGATAAGGAATAGAGCATGATGTTACAGAAATATGGTTATGGTGGTATTATATGTGAACGTTATTTTTTGCAGTCTCTAACATCTACATTACTCTCAAGCTGACAATCTATATTCTGTTAAATATTACATTATACATTACAAAATACATTCCATACTGTAGTGTGACCTTATGTGGCATTTGTGTGCCCTCTTTGGGGAGCCGTCTGTAAGGACTCCTAGCATATTACAATGCCAACGTTACTGGATTTGAACAGAATAGTGCAACAAGACTTTGGTACTGATTTAAATGAACATGACACTACTGATCCACAGAGAACATACATTGAACATTTTAAAATATACACGTGTTACTGAGACAAGATGCTATCAATTGTGAGACGAGCCAAGATTACCTTCTATTGAAAGACACAGACATGAAGAATTGAGGCTTCTACTGTAGAAGGCAGGGTAACTGCTGCAATGTGTCCGTTTCTCATTTTGTAGAATACAAACTTAAAATGTTACTAAAATAGGCATACCTCCCAACATGACCCTCTCCAGGAGGGACACAATGCTCTGCTCCTGGACTTTTCTCTTAATTTAAGATTGCCATCACCTGTTTTGAAAATGTTAATGGATAGGAAAGGTGTTTCACCACAGGTGATGGCAATCAAAAGTTAAGAAGCAAGTCCAGTAGTAGGGCATTCTGTCCCTCCTGGAGAGGGTCGTGTTGGGAGGTATGAAATAGGTGACAGTGTGTTATGTGCTATTTGGAGGCATTCTTGATTTAGCTATACTCTATAGAACCTTTCTGTCACGTAAATGAACAGGTTTTTCAACACTACCTCAGAGGTTACATACCAGAATCTGTCATCAGCCACAATTTCCACTGGGATTCCTTTACAGCAGAGGTTCCCAAACTCTGTCCTCATTACCCCCACACAGTGCATGTTTTGCAGGTAACTCAGCAGGTACACAGGTGTATTAATTACTCACAGACACATTTTAAAAGGTCCGCAGGTGGAGTTAATTATTTCACTTGTGATTCTGTGAGGAGACCTGCAAAACATGCACTGAGGACCGAGTTTGCAGACCTATGCTTTATATTGTCAGTGTGGTAGGTCTTTGCCTTTAATGTGGCTTTCTGCCGCATGTTATGCTACTGTTAGCTAGGATGCTATTGGAAAAACCAATGCACAACATTTATTTGAAAAATGTTATTTTATTACCACAATGCTCCCACTTTACAAATAACCTACAAATATCTACACCAGGTACCTGTTATTTCCTGGAGGGTATTGAAGACTTCTAAGTCCTCCAAAGAAAGTGGTCTGATGCCCTCAGTCGAATTCCTGCAAAATCAGTTAAAGTCCATTATGGGAAATCCACACAGACACATGAGAATGACATTGTTATGTAGCTGCCTGATGAGTCAGTGTAAAGCCCCGTACACAGGGGGGGAAGGTGATGTGTGCTGTGCGATCCAGCACAGACCGCTCAGCACACATCTCTCTCTTTCCGCTCAGCACACAGCACGATGTGCTGAGCAAGGAAGGGGGTGGGGGGGGGGACGCTCACTTCACGCAGCAGTGAAGTGAGCGATTTACTAGATTTGGCAGTCAGCGATAGCGACGCGTGGGGCCGCACATCGCTATGGGCATACACACAGAGTGATCCGTGCTTCATTTCTAAGCAATCTAATCGAGATTGCTTAGAATTTAAGCACCGATCTCTCCGTGTGTACCCCCCTTAACACTGGGTCTAATTCAGATCTGATCGCTGCAGCAAATTTGTTAGCTAATGGGCAAAACCATGTGCACTGCAGGGGGGGGGGGGGGGGGGGGGGCAGATATAACATGTTCAGAGAGAGTTAGATTTAGGTGGGGTGTGTTCAAACTGAAATATAAATTGTAGTGTCAAAATAAAGCAGCCAGTATTTACCTTGCACAGAGACAATATAACCCACCCATATCTAACTCTCTCTGCACATGTTATATCTGCCCAACCTGCAGTGCACATAGGGGGTAATTCCAAGTTGATCGCAGCAGGAATTTAGTTAGCAGTTGGGCAAAACCATGTGCATGGCAGGGGAGGCAGATATAACATGTGCAGAGAGAGTAAAGGGCCCTACAGACATGCCGATCCGCCACCGAGGTGCCCGACGGCCGATACGGCCGACGGGTAACCTGGCGGCGGGGGGGCAGTGACGGGGGGAGTGAAGTTTCTTCACTCCCCCCGTCACACGGCTCCATTGAAGTGCAGGCAAATATGGACGAGATCGTCCATATTGGCCTGCATGCACAGCCGACGTGGGACCAGCGATGAACGAGCGCGGGGCCGCGCATCGTTCATCGCTGGAGCCTCCACACTGAAAGATATGAACGAGTTCTCGTTCATTTGTGAACGAGATCGTTCATATCTTTCAAACAAATCGGCATGTGTGTAGGGCCTATTAGATTTGGGTGTGATGTGTTCAATCTGCAATCTAAATTGCAGTGTAAAAATAAAGCAGCCAGTATTTACCCTGCACAGAAACAAAATAACCCACCCAAATCTAACTCTCTCTGCACATGTTATATCTGCCCCCCCTGCAGTGCACATGGTTTTGCCCAACTGCAAAAATAATTCCTGCTGCGATCAACTTGGAATTACCCCCATGGTTTTGTGCATTTGGTATCAAATTTGCTGCTGCGGTCAGATCTGAATTAGGCCCATTGTTATGTAGCTGGCTGCTGAGTCAGTGTAACATTATGTAGCTGGCTGCTGAGTCAGTGTAACATTGTTATGTAGCTGGCTGCTGAGTCAGTGTAACATTATGTAGATGGCTGCTGAGTCAGTGTAACATTGTTATGTAGCTGGCTGCTGAGTCAGTGTAACATTATGTAGCTGGCTGCTGAGTCAGTGTAACATTGTTATGTAGCTGGTTGCTGAGTCAGTGTAACACTGTTAGGTAGCTGGCTGCTGAGTCAGTGTAACACTGTCAATTAATATTCCATAGAAATATCCCATGCATGGACAATCATAACATACAGTTAGAATAACTTTATTTATTAGGTACATTTTATTTACAGATGTACAGTAATAGACTTTAATGTACTCTATTTTTGTGGTTAGCAGAATGTTACAACACATCAAGCATGGAAGCAGGGCCGGTGCTAGGGTGTTCGGCGCCCCCCTGCAAACTATAAATTTGCGCCCTCCCATATTCGTGCCGGGAAAAGGGGTGTGGGCTCACAAGTAAGGGGCATGGCCACACAATAGTACCCCCATTTAAAATTACGCCACAATGTAGCACAATCTTATTCCTCTTATACATAATGCCCCACCCGTAGTAGTAGCGTCATATGTAATGCACCCCAGTAGTAGTAGCATCCTTATACATAATGCCCCCCAGTAGTAGTAGTATCCTTATACATAATGCCCCACCAGTTGTAGTAGCATCCTTATATGTAGTGCGCCCCCAGTAGTAGACGCGTCCTTATACGTAATGCTCCCCCAGTAGTAGTAGCGTCCTTATACGTAGTGCACCCCCAGTAGTAGAAGCGTCCTTATACGTAATTCCCCCCTAGTAGTAGTATCGTCCTTATACGTAATGCCCCCCCAGTAGTAGTAGCGTCATTACGCGTAATCCCCCCCTGTAGTAGTAGCGTCCTTATACGTAGTGCACCCCCAGTAGTAGAAGCGTCCTTATACGTAATTCCCCCCTAGTAGTAGTATCGTCCTTATACGTAATGGCCTCCCCAGTAGTAGCGTTGTTTCACAAAATGCCCCCCCAGTAGTAGTAGCGTCCTTACATGTAATGCCCCCCCCCCAGTAATAGCGTCATTATACGTAATGCCCCCCCAATACTACCATCCATAAAGTGCGCGTACACAGACATACCTCACACACACAATTCACACATATATACACACACATACACACACACACACACACACCGTATACACACACACACACACACACATACACACCCACCATATATACAAACACACACTTCTCTCTCACCCTCTACTTACCTAAGCCAGTCTACTTCGGTACAGCAGCCTGGTCCGTGTAGCTCCGCCCCCTTCTGGACCGTTTAGCTCCGCCCCCTTCCATCCCGTTGAGCTCCGCCCCCTTCCATCCCGTACACAGCCGCTGTCACACAGGTGAGGGGAGGGAGGAGGCTTTTCACGCTGCAGGCGCCGCTGCCAGTGACTGTCACAGTCATACAGTGACAGACACAGCAGCAGCAGCAGGGGGGCCAGGACGGCGCAGCAGGGAAGGGATACAGAGCATGGGGAGCGCCTCTCCGTCCCAGCGCCTCCCTGCACTGCATCCCTTCGCTGAGCGGGTAGCGCCGGGCCTGCATGGAAGATTCCTTTTCAGTGGTGAACAGGGATTTCCTGTCAGTCTAGTTGGTGAGCCATAGGGCCTTATTCTAAATCAAACATTTACTGAAATTCAGTAAACGGCTGATGTTTTTAACCCCTTCAGTGGTTTGCCCAGAAATTTTCCGGGGTAGCCAGCACTGACAGCGCTGGCAATCCCTGGAAGATTTCCAGGCATACTACTGACTGATTTCCTGGGGACAGCCCTTGAGTGTGCACGGCGCCCGGGAATCAGCATACTCCATTATGGAGTTTAGCCCATCCCCCGGGCTCCTATTGGCCAGAGTGCAGGCTTAGTTGTAAAATGGCTTATGCTGATGGGAATCAGCGCTGTGGCTGGCGATCCCGTGGGCAATCGCCAGGTGATTACCTCGCCTTGTCCCATCATTCGCCCCCCCTGCAACTTCCCTACCACTCCCACTTCAATTTAAAAACACCCACCCAGGGTATGTTTTTAAATTGAAAACCCACCACTGAAGGGGTTAATCTGCACGTGTCTGAATTACACCACGCATACGTCATGATGGTGGTTGTACAGAGTCTCAGTACAGATACAGACATATGCATGTAGGAATGTATAGGCAGTACAAGGGGCATTCCTAGCCAGCTACTGGGAGGTAACAGGGCAATGGCTAAAAAAGATAGCGTCTTATATGTGTGTGTTGCAGGTGTGATGCTGAAACTACTCAACTCACAGTACTATCAATGTTACGAGGGGTGTGCAATTTGTTTCTGAATGTGCAGTGCATAGGCAGAGTAGACACAATCTGCCTGTCTGATTGTGAACTGTAATCTTTTACTAAAAATCTTGTGAAATGTCAAGGCACAGACTGTATATAAACAGCACTGGACATCAAAGAAGTCCGCATGTTCACTTCCTTCACAAGCTCGTTATGGAGCTTAACAGAGGCCACTGAAGAGCCATAATCTTCTACAACAAGAGTGGTCTGCGACAGCTGGACAGTTTTGACCAACTGCGAGCTGCTTTTGGGGAGGAAGCAACATCATAAACCACTATGTTTAAGTAGTTTGCAGAATTTCGGCACAGGAGACCGTCCCCTGAAAGACAAGAAGCACTGCAACCAACCTTTGTCCACAAATCACCAAGGACAATGTGGCTGCTGTGAGGGGCAATAGTTGAGGTGGATGCCAGGGTGACCATGGCCCGTTAAGAGAAGGAGATAGGCATCTCATTGAGATCCATCCACTTGATACTCCACGAAAAGCTTGGCTTGAGCAAGGTTTCTGCACGCTGGGTGCCCCATCAGCTGACTCAACAGCAAAAAGAGGCTCGGGTGACTTTGTGCCACGGGAGGCATTTGACATGCCGGCTATCAGGATCCCGGTGCTCACCATACCGGCGCCGGGATCCCGACAGCTGGCATATTGACAACTATTCTCCCTCTTGGGGTGTCCACGACACCCCTGGAGGGAGAATAAATAGTGTGGCGTGCCACCGTGCCCGTAAGGGGCTCTTTTGCGCTCACCCTGCTGCCTGCCGGCAGTTGGGATCCCGGCGCCAGTATGCTGGGCGCCGGGATCCCAAGCGCAGGCATAGCGTAGTAGACCCCGTGCCACATCATGCTGGCCATGTTTGATGGCAATCGCTCAGACTCTGCCTTTAGAGATCATCAGTGTCGATGAACCCTGGATCTACAGTTTTAAAACCAAGACCAAACAACAGACCAGTGAACCCCAGTTGGAGGTATGCCGCCACAAAAGTTCCAATGTGAGCGCAGCGTGGCCAAGCAGATGGTGGTAGAAGACTGATAATGTAGCTTCCATACTACTTGTGCAGCAGTGCACCGCCAACCAATGTCTGACGCAAGTGCTGGAAGCTATTTCCAGGAGCTGTCCAAGAACTCACATTCGTGGTGCTCTTCTCCATCATGACAATGCACCTGCCCACAAGTCCAGAAAAGTGGTGTTTTTTATGGCCCATGAACTCATCCAGGAGCTTGGTCACCTGCTGTACACTGCAGACCCGGTCCCCTGCGACTTCTTTGTGTTCCCACAAGTCAAGAGCAATACATGTGCGATTTGTTTTAAGTCATCAGAAGGTGCAGTGGAGACCTTCATCCAGCATGGAGTGGTTCAGCTACTTCACAAGTGGTTTGAGTATATGTAACTTAGCTTAGACTCCTCTGATGAATACTTTGAAAAATGTAATGTTCACTTTGTTTGTAAATGTAATACCATTTGTGCATCTGGAAAATTATTGCACACCCCTTGAACGCATATAGAAATCAAACAGGAAGCACAAAGTGACTTGGGCCCACAAAAAATCGTCTTTAGCAATGTTGTGTGCCTAGCACTCTGCCAAAGCACATAGGTTTAAGTAACACGATGAAGCCTGGTAAAACTAAGCAGTTTAATAAAAGAGGTGGTTCAAAAGTTGTAGGATGTTGAACTTTTGATATAACTTTTGTACTGTACAATGCATGCACTTTAATTTTTACACCTCTACATACAGTATACATAGGTACACTTCTAGATTGCTGAAGAGCCTTCAGAACGTGGAGGGTAGGCATGCATAGGTACATATAGCAGACCATTTAGATACATTAGTACAAAACCAAAGTTTTTTTCTTCATTGTGTTCCTTCACTGCACACTGAAATCGAAAATAAGTACCTCCTTTGTTGTGTCCCTCGCTTTCCTTTAAACAGAGATATCCCCCTTTCAGAACATTTATATGATTCTAAATAACTGTACCAGCATCAAGACTTTCACAGAAGGAAGGACTTACAGCTGGAAAGATTCAGAAAGGAATACCAGGTTCCCAAATATTTTGGTGCATCCTCGAAAAAACTGAATGTTGGTGGAATTAACAGCCGGGACCATCTTCAAGAAGTCCATTCCTAGCCCGTAACAAACTAAGAGAAAAGACAGTTAGCTAGAACTGTGGCCACTGATTATCCAAATTCTGTACATATTGACGACAAACATTTAACATAACATGCACCTCAGTGATGGCGCAAATTCCAAGGGAGTTCAAAGGGCCGGATTCAATTATAAAGCGTTAACCAGTATACACGGGTTAATTAAATGTTTCCCTATTTCTTAATAATAGGGTTTAATAACACATTATGCTCTAATTTTCTTTTAGAGAGGCTGGCAACTCCCTATCCTGTTGGATAAGCTGCTATCGAGAATATACATTTGTATATCTTGATTTAGTAGATACTATATATCTGAAGTTTTAACTGTGTTATAAATAAGTGCCTGATTTCTAAGAAATGAAATGGGTAAATAGCAGTAACTTGTACCTTATGGTGTAATTACCTTTACTGCACTGGTTGGTGCATTTTTCGCACTTCTGTACACCTCCCACAATTACCTCCTGATTGTTTTGTGGGCAAAGGAGGGTGCAGGAACCAACTTCGGTAGCCAAGTAGTTATCTAAATGAGAGAACAAACATATGATGTTTTTATATACTGTATATATACACTATATGGACAAAATTATTTGCCCATTGTGACTGGAATCACTAGACGGAGCATAATCTAACATACTTTATTTCCAAATCAGGCAGGATACAGCTTCCAGGATAGGTTTACATGCAGTTCTTAATACAGCACTATAACATTCCAAGGGGAGCCCGACAGCCGGTATAACGACAACTATTCTCCCTAGAGGGAGAATAAATAGCATGGCGCGACACCGTGCCCGCATCGCAGCGAGCCTGCAAGGGGCTGTTTTGCGCTCGCCCCGCTGCCTGGCGGGGGTCAGGATCCCGACGCTGGTATGCTTGGCGCTGGGATCCCAAGCGCCAGCAAAACGTAGTAGACCCATTCTAAGTTCTGGTAAACACAAATAATGCATATTCCAAATGGCTCCTAACGTAACCCCAGACTCCCATCTATCGCCTGGCCACTTGCTGGCATCAGGAGCAATGACCTACTGACCAAAACACATTTTTAAAGACAGCAACCAAGGTGAAGTGATTAGCCCAGCTGTGGCTTAACACAGACTCAGCTAAAACCCAGACTGGATTCCATCAGACCTGTTGCTGCTGTTCCAATCCTGCAAAAGCCTACCACATTAACCTCATGTGAGATTTGCTGTCATGCTGTCCCTGCCACACCACACCTGTTAATTATTGAATTCAGGTGTTTCAATCAGACCTGTTGCCACAGGTGTATAAAATTAAGCTAACCATGCAGTCTCCATTTGCAAACCTTTGTGATACATTTGTGATACAAAATGGGTCGTTCTGAAGAGCTTAGTGAAGAGTTCCAAACTTCCACTGGCATTAATGTAAGCACAAAAACTGTGTGGTGGGAGCTTAATGGAATGGGTTTCCATGGCCGATCAGCTGCATGCTCACACAAGTCTAATGGCAAGCGTCGGATGGAGAGGTGTAAAGCACACCAACACTGGACTGTGGAGTAGTGGAAATGTGTTCTGCGAAGTGACGAATCATCTTCTCTGTTTGGCAGTCAGATTGGCGAGTCTGGATTTGGCCGATGCCGGGAGAACGTTAGCTGCCTAACTGCATTATGCCAACTGTGAAGTTTGGTGGAAGAGAGATAATAGTATGTGGCTGATTTTCAGGGTTTGGTGTAGGCCCCTTATCTCCAGTGAAGACCCATCTTAATGCTTCAGTATACCAAGACATTTTGGACAATGCTATAATTCCAACTTTGTGGCAACAGTTTGGGGAAGGCCCTTTTCTATTCCAACATGACTGTGACCCAGTGCACAAAGCAAGGACTATAAAGACATGGTTTTATGAGTTTGGTGTGGAAGAACATGACCTCAACACCATCGAGCACCTTTAGGATGAACTGGAATGGAGACTGCAAGTCAGGTCTACTCATCCAACATCAGTGCCTGACCTTATAAATGCTCTACAGAATGAATGGACACAAAATCCCACAGAAGCACCCCTAAAATCTTGTAGAAAGCCTTCCAAGAAGAGTGGCAGCTGATATAGCTGCAAAATAGGGGACCAACTCCATATTAAAGTATTTGTATTATATTTTACATTGTCATTACAGTCCCTGTTATAATGGTAAGGCGTCCGAATACTTTTGTCCATATACAGTAGTGTGTGTATATATCTCCTAATGTTTCAAACAGATGGGGGGAGGATTTCTTAAAATAATAATACTAATACTAAGTAGTACTTGTATTGTCATTCTGAATTTATGTTGTTATATCCATCATGGGCAGTGCAGATGGTGTAATGGTTAGCACTACTGCCTCACAGCACTGAGGTCATGGTTTAGAGTCCCACTACGGACCTAAATGTGTATAGTTTGTATGTTCTCCATGTGTTTTTGTGATTCTCCTCCAGGTATTCCGGTTTCCTCCCACAATCCAAAAAATAGGATTTTGGTTACCTACCGGTAAATCCTTTTCTTGTAATCCGTAGAGGATGCTGGGGTCCACATTAGTACCATGGGGTATAGACGGGTCCACCAGGAGCCATTGGCACTTTAAGAGTTTGAGAGTCTGTGCTGGCTCCTCCCTCTATGCCCCTCCTACCAGACTCAGTCTAGAAACTGTGCCCGAGGAGATGGAAATCTTCGAGAGAAGGATTTAACATAGATAGTGGCGAGATACATACCAACTCACACATACAAGGCACCTCAAGCTAACTAGCTTGAAAAACTCAGCAACTGCTGACACATTACTTATCAAGTAATAGTGCAATACATAATTAAACAAAGTTGTACTAAACCAGATAACGGTTGCAGGAAAACGAAGCGCTGGGTGAGCGCCCAGCATCCTCTATGGACTACGAGAAAAAGATTTACCGGTAGGTAACCAAAATCCTATTTTCTCTTACGTCCTAGCGGATGCTGGGGTCCACATTAGTACCATGGGGATGTACCAAAGCTCCCAGAACGGGAGGGAGAGCACGGAGGCTCCTGCAAAACTGATTGGCCTCTGATGATCTGAAGTTCAGTCAAAGTATCGAACTTGTAAAACTATGCAAACGTGTTCGACCCAGACCAAGTTGCAGCTCGGCAAAGTTGCAATGCCGAGACACCCCAAGCAGCCGCCTAGGAAAACCCCACCTTACGAGTAGAGTGGGCCTTAACAGATTTTGGACACGGCAATCCTGCCGTAGAATAAACGTGCTGGATAGTGAACCTAATCCAGCGAGAGATCGTCTGCTTAGAAGCAGGACATCCAATATTCTTGGGATCATACAGGACAAACAGAGAGTCTGACTTTCTGTGACGAGAAGTTCTCTTCACATATCTCTTCAGAGCCCTCACAACATCCAAGGACTTTGAAGTAATTGAGGAGTCAGTAGATACTGGCACCACAATAGGTTGGTTGATATGAAATGCCAACACAACCTTCAGAAGAAACTGCTGACGTGTCCGGAGCTTAGCTCTATCTTTGTGGAAGAGCAAGTATGGGCTTTTACAGGACAACTCCCCCAACTCCGACACACGTCTTGCAGAAGCTAAGGCTAACAATGTGACAGCCTTCCATGTAAGAAATTTGACCTCAACCTCCTGTAGCGGCTCAAACCAAGCCGACTGGAGGAACTGCAACACCACGTTAAGGTCCCAAGTCGCCGTAGGCGGTACTAAGGGAGGTTGGATGTGCAGAACTCCCTTCAAAAAGGTCTGAACCTCAGGGAGGGCAGCCAATTGTTTCTGGAAGAAAATGGATAGGGACGAAATCTGGACCTTCGCAGATACCAACCTCAGGCCCATATCCAAACCTGCTTGCAGGAAGAGGAGAAAACGTCTGAGTTGAAACTCCGCCGTAGGAAACTTCTTGGATTCACACCAAGAGACATATTTCTTCCAAATACGATGGTAATGCTTAGACGTTACCCCTTTCCTAGCCTGTATCAGGGTAGGTATTGACCTTCTTCGGAATGCCATTCCGAGCAAGTATCAGGCACTCAACTTCCATGCCATCAAACGTAGCCGCGGTAAGTCTTAATAGGCGAACGTCCCTGCAGCAGCAGGTCCTCCCTAAGAGGAAGAGGCCTCGCTCTTCCTCTTCCTGCAAGAGATTCAGAAGGTCCGCATACCAAGCCCGCCTTGGCCAGTCTGGAGCAATGAGGATCGCTTGAACTCTTGTTCTCCTTACGAGCTTTACAACTCTTGGAATGAGTGGAAGTGGTGGAAACACGTACACCGACTGGAACACCCATGGAGACACCAGGGCATCCACTGCCACTGCTTGTGGGTCCCTCGACCTGGAACAATAGCGCCGGAGGTTCTTGTTGAGACGAGAGGCCATCATGTCTATTTGGGGTAACCCCCAAAGGTCTGTTATTTCCTTGAACATCTCCGGATGGAGACCCCACTCCCCTGGATGGAGATCGTGTCTGCTGAGGAAGTCTGCTTCCCAGTTGTCCAGTCCCGGAATGAAGATTGCAGAAAGCGCCAACGCATGTCTTTCTGCCCAGAAGATGATTCTTGTCACCTCCCACATTGCAGCTTGGCTCTTCGTTTCGTCTCGTCGGTTTATGTAGGCTACTGTCGTTACATTGTTCGACTGCACTTGAATGGCCCAATTTCTTAGGAGATGGGCCATCTGAAGAAGACTGTTGTAGACGGCTATTAGTTCCAGGATGTTGATGGGCAGGCCGGCTTCCAGACTTGACCACCTTCCTTGGAATGTTACTCCTTGAGTGACTGCTCCCCAGCCCGAAGGCTCACATCCGTGGTTAGAAGGACCCATTCCTGAATCCCGAACCTGCGGCCCTCCAGCAGGTGAGGTAATTGTAGCCACCAGAGGAGCGAAATCCTGGCCTTCGGTGACAGACGTATTCTCTGGTGCATGTAGAGATGAGATCCTGACCACTTGTCCAGGAGATCTAGTTGGAAGGCCCGAGCGTGGAACTTCCCGTACTGGAGAGCCTCGTAAGAGGCCACCATCTTTCCCAACAGGCGAATGCATTGATGAACCGACACCCGGGCTGGCTTCAGGACATCCCGGACCATAGCATGTATCACCAACGCCTTTTCCTGCGGAAGAAACACCCTCTACACTTCTGTGTCTAGAATCATTCCCAGAAAGGACAACCTCTGGGTTGGTTCCAAATGTGACTTTGGAAGGTTCAGAATCCAACCATGAATCTTGAGGAGGCGGGTTGTGAGAACAATGGACTGCAGCAGCTTCTCCTTGGACGACGCCTTTATCAGCAGATCGTCCAGATATGGAATGATGTTCACCCCTTGTTTGCGGAGGAGAACCATCATCTCTGCCATCACCTTGGTAAACGCCCTCGGTGCTGTGGAGAGGCCGAATGGCAGTGCCTGGAACTGGAAATGACAGTCCAGTAATGCGAAACGGAGATAAGCCTGATGCGGCAGCCAGATCGGAATGTGGAGGTACGCATCCTTGATATCCAGGGATACCAGGAATTCCCCCTCTTGATATCACCGCCCTGAGAGACTCCATCTTGAACTTGAACTCCTTTAGAAAGGGGTTCAATGATTTTAGGTTAGAATGGGCCTGACCGAACCATCCGGTTTCGGTACCACGAAAAGGTTCGAATAGTAACCTGTGGTTCGCGAATGAGGAGGAACGGGCACAACGACCTGTGCCTCCACCAACTTTTGGACAGCTTCTTGTAGGACAGTGCTGTCTGCCAGCAGAGCTGGTAAGCCTGGTAAACGATGAGGAGGGAGACCTTGAAATTCCAGCCTGTATCCCTGGGATACAATATCTATCACCCAGGGATCCAGCCCGGACGATATCCAGACGTGACTGAACTGTCTGGAGTCTTGCTCCCACTGGCCCCACCTCCAGGCTGCGCGGCCCACAGTCATACGGAGGACTTTGGCGTACCTGAAGCAGACTTTTGTTCTTGGGAACCTGCAGCGGCAGGTTTCTTAGACTTAACTTGACCTCCCCTAAAGAAGGTATTGGACGGTCTGATCTTTCTAGGCTTGTTAGGCCGAAAGGACTGTGTTGCTGATGAAGGGAAGTATTTATTCGGAGCAGGTGCAGCTGAGGGAAGAAACAGAGACTCACCCACTGTAGCCGTGGATATCCACGCGTCTAAAGCTTCCCCAAAGAGAGCCTGACCTGTATAGGGTAGGGACTCCACACTCTTTCTTGATTCCGCGTCAGCCGACCACTGGCGCAGCCACAGTCCCCGACGAGCTGAAACAGACATGGAAGAGATTCCCGCAGCCATGGAACCCAGGTCTTTCATGGATTCAACCGTAAAACCTGCTGAATCGTGAATGTGGCGTAAAAATAATTCAACATCATCCTTATCCATTGTATCCAAATCCTATAGTAAGGTAGCCGACCACTTTACTATAGCTTTTGCAATCCATGCACTAGCAATAGTGGGACGCAATATGGCCCCTGAAGCAGTGTACATTGACTTAAGTGTGTTATCAATTTTTCTATCAGCCGGCTCCTTTAAGGCAGTAGATCCTGGAACAGGTAAAACCACCTTCTTAGAGAGTCTGGACACAGATGCGTCAACAATCGGCGGGTTTTCCCATTTTTTTCTATCCTCCTCATGGAAAGGAAACGCCACCTGTACCCTTTTAGGGATCTGGAAGTTTTTCTCTAAAAAACATTTTTACCAGGAAAACTCACCTAGCCGTGACCGGCTCCTCCGGGCACATTTTCTAAACTGAGTCTGGTAGGGGGGCATAGAGGGAGGAGCCAGCTCACACTCTCAAATGCTTAAAGTGCCAATGGCTCCTGGAGGACCCGTCTATACCCCACGGTACTAATGTGGACCCCATCATCCTCTAGGACGTAAGAGAAATATACTTGGAGGTTTACTGGCTCCCAACAACAAGTTAACATTAAGAAGGCAAAGAAAGGCTGTCACAATTGGGCTGTCGGGCAGCTCTATGGGGGCGGACCTGGCATGGGAGGGGCTGGGTTAATTCTAGGCAATGTACTCTCTGGCTCTTGGTAAAAGGCAGTCAACAACTTACTCAGAAGTCTATTATGATTTGCATAAGATATGTCCCAAAATAGATACAATATTGATTCATTTTGTTATATAAGATGACTAGTGATGTCAGAGCGTGATAAATATAAGAGCACAGGACTATCCTTCATAATTGTATATACTCTTTTAAGTATTAATGCATTCTAACTCAATCCTGAATAAGAATATAGGAGAAAAAAGAGAATACACCCTTGTAGTGCACTGGTGATATATTTCCTGCCAATAACGCCAAGTACAGCCTATGGGTAAGCGAGGCCTACTTACAAGGACATCTGATGATGCAGCTTGCTCCAAAAGTGTACCGTCCATTCTCGTTGACTACAGATTGATATGTCTCTGTGTTATATATGTTAAGTGGTGGACAGTGCAGCTCACAAATACCGCTGTGGTTAAAATTACGACAAGCCTGCAAGGAAAGAAAAAAATAAGAATTTACTCACCGGTAATTCTATTTCTCGTAGTCCGTAGTGGATGCTGGGGACTCCGTAAGGACCATGGGGAATAGACGGGCTCCGCAGGAGACTGGGCACTCTAAAAGAAAGATTAGGTTCTATCTGGTGTGCACTGGCTCCTCCCTCTATGCCCCTCCTCCAGACCTCAGTTAGGGAAACTGTGCCCGGAAGAGCTGACACTACAAGGAAAGGATTTGGAATCCAGGGTAAGACTCATATCAGCCACACCAATCACACCGTACAACTTGTGATAACCATACCCAGTTAACAGTATGAACAACAACTGAGCCTCAATCAACGGATGGCTCATAACAATAACCCTTTAGTAAGCAATAACTATATACACGTATTGCAGAAGAAGTCCGCACTTGGGACGGGCGCCCAGCATCCACTACGGACTACGAGAAATAGAATTACCGGTGAGTAAATTCTTATTTTCTCTGACGTCCTAGTGGATGCTGGGGACTCCGTAAGGACCATGGGGATTATACCAAAGCTCCCAAACGGGCGGGAGAGTGCGGATGACTCTGCAGCACCGAATGAGCAAACTCAAGGTCCTCCTCAGCCAGGGTATCAAACTTGTAGAACTTAGCAAATGTGTTTGAACCCGACCAAGTAGCAGCTCGGCAATGTCACGATCCGGGTATCTGGACGCCATTACTTACCCTTCAGATGCCTCCTAAGGCGGGCTCAGCGTTCCAGGACCGGATTCCGCTGTTCCTGAGTTTCCACATGCAGAGTGGTCTTTTCATCAGCCGCGGCCTCCGCTGTGCCCGCGTGGTTAAATGTGCATCTATCAGCCTGGCGTCTCCTGTCTCCGGTGGCCGGCGCCGCCATTACTGTTTCCCAGACCACATGGATTACAAACCAAACTTCCCTCCAAGTGTCTGCATGGGCGCAGCCATCTTGGATTCTGTCATCTGATCATTTCCACCAATCTGCTGTCTGTGTTGTTGATTTGCATAATTGCCTAGCCAACCCCTTCCTTGCTGCAGGTATAAGTAAGCTGTACCTGAGCAAGGAAGACGTCAGTGCTTTGGTTGTCAAACCTAGTTCCTGTTTGTCTCTCTTCTATGATTGTCTTCCAGGTTCCAGCTCCTGTCTCAAGACTTCCACCATAGAGACCCGCACCAGCATTCCACCTGCGGTGTAGCCTGACTCTCCAATCCATTCTGGATTCATCTGTTTCCAGCTACAACACTACCTGCTTCCAGCCTCAGCTTCCAGCAGAGTACAGCTTCCCTTAAAGGGCCGGTGTCCTTTCTACACTTTACCACTCTCCACCGGAATTATTATTTCTCCGCTCTCAAGTTCTACATTTCAGTTCACATTTCATCGCTCCCAAAGTTCATTTATTATTTAACTGGTTCCAGCCAGTATCCACTCCGTGCTAACAACAGTCTGGTTCCAGCCAGTATCCACAGCAGCTGTTTTACCTTCAGCAACCCAGCTCTTCCTGGAACACCAGCTGGTACAATCCTGGGTTATCTCCATTGCTACAGCCGGGCCTGGTAAGGACTTTCCATCTAGAAGATCATAAGAACTATCTCACACTACCAGTGCCCTGTGGCTCCTGCCATGCTGTAGTACTCAGGAACTGTATTTATTCTTTGCTGACTTTTGCGTTTTCTTTTATTGCTGCTGTGATGCGGAGTTGTCATAATAAACATCATTGACTTTTATCTAAGTTGTCGTGGTCACGCCTTCGGGCAGTTATTGTTCATGTTACTTACATGTCCAGGGGTCTGATACAACCTCCCAGGTTCCGGTACATCTCAGCCCCTACAACTGAGGCTGCCTCCCGTCAGCTCAGGCCCTCAGTTGTGACAGTAAGCACTGACCTAATGAATCCAGCCGGAGACCAGGATCAAGCGGCCAGGCCGATGCAAGAACTGGCAGCCCGACTAGAACATCAGGAGGCTGCACAGGGCCACATCATCCGCTGTCTCCAGGATCTCTCTACTCGGCTGGATGGGATTCAGACAACTCTCCGTGGATCAGGCGCGTCTGGTGCGTCAACCACAGTGACTCCAGCTATAACCCCACCCACCTTACCCATTTCTGCTCCACGTCTTCATCTTCCAACGCCAGCAAAATTTGACGGATCTCCAAGATTCTGCAGGGGATTTCTCAACCAGTGTGAGATTCAGTTTGAGCTACAACCTGGCAATTTTCCCAGTGACCGTACAAAAATTGCCTACATTATTTCTCTTCTCAGTGGCTCAGCCCTTGATTGGGCATCACCGTTATGGGAGAGGTCCGACACCCTGCTATCTTCTTACACTGCATTTGTGTCAACATTCAGGCGCATCTTCGACGAGCCAGGCCGGGTAACTTCAGCTTCGTCTGAGATTCTCCGTTTACGCCAGGAATCACGTACTGTAGGACAATATCTTATACAGTTCCAGATCCTGGCATCCGAACTGGCATGGAACGACGAGGCCCTGTATGCTGCATTCTGGCATGGTTTATCCGAGCGTATTAAAGATGAGTTAGCTACCAGAGACTTACCCTCCAAGTTAGATGAGCTAATCTCACTTTGTACGAAAGTTGACTTACGTTTCAGAGAGAGAGCAACTGAGCGTGGAAGATCATCTGCTCCAAAATCTTCTACTCCTCCTCCTCGCCAACTGTCACCAACTACAGATGAACCCATGCAAATTGGCCGTTCCCGTTTAACTCCTGCTGAGCGCCGAAGACGTCTCTCCGAGTTTCTCTGTCTGTTTTGTGCAGCTCCGTCTCACACCATTAATGCCTGTCCCAAACGTCCGGGAAACTCCAAATCCTAGCTCGCCAAGGAGAGGGCCGGCTAGGAGTAATGATCTCCTCTCCATCTCCTCAAGATTGTAACCTCCCAGTCTCGCTTCAAGTTGCTCAACGTTATCAGAACGTCATTGCCCTCCTGGATTCCGGAGCAGCTGGGAACTTTATTACTGAAGCCTATGTTAAACGGTGGTCCCTACCCACCGAGAGACTTCCTTCGTCCTTTTCCTTAACTGCTGTGGATGGCAGTAAAATTTTTGATACAGTTATTTCTCTAAGGACTCTACCAGTTCGTCTGAGAGTGGGAGTTCTTCATTCCGAACTTATTTCATTTTTAGTGATTCCAAGAGCCACACATCCGGTGGTCCTGGGCCTTCCATGGCTCCGTCTTCACAATCCTACAATTGATTGGACGACTACGCAAATCCTGGCATGGGGTTCCTCCTGTACTAAGACATGTTTGTTTAAAGTGTTGCCTGTCTGTTCTTCCTCCCCCAGGTCGTCTGATGTTCCACCTCCTCCATATCAAGATTTCACGGATGTGTTCAGTAAAGCTTCTGCTGATATCCTTCCTCCTCATAGAGAATGGGACTGCCCGATTGATCTCGTTCCAGGGAAGGTTCCACCTCGAGGCCGAACTTATCCGTTGTCTCTCCCCGAGACACATTCTATGGAGGAATACATTAAAGAGAACCTAGCAAAGGGGTTCATTCGACCTTCTTCTTCTCCAGCCGGCGCAGGCTTCTTTTTTGTAAAGAAGAAAGATGGTGGTCTGCGGCCGTGCATCGACTACAGAGGTTTGAACGACATTACCATCAAGAACCGCTATCCTTTACCCCTGATTACTGAGCTCTTTGACAGAGTTAGCGGAGCTACCATCTTTACAAAGCTGGACCTGAGAGGTGCATACAATCTCATCCGGATCCGTGAGGGTGACGAGTGGAAGACCGCATTTAACACCCGTGACGGACATTATGAGTACCTCGTCATGCCCTTCGGATTGAGCAATGCACCAGCTGTCTTCCAGCATTTCGTCAATGAGATCTTCAGAGACATTCTATACCGTCATGTCGTGGTCTATCTAGATGATATCCTCATTTTTGCCAACGATTTAGAGGAACATCGTTTCTGGGTAAAGGAGGTTCTGTCCCGTCTCCGTGTCAATCATCTCTACTGCAAATTAGAGAAATGCGTCTTTGAAGTCAAGTCCATTCCGTTTCTAGGGTACATTGTGTCCGGTTCCGGACTAGAGATGGATCCTGAGAAACTACAAGCAATCCAGAATTGGCCGGTACCCTTAACCCTCAAAGGGGTCCAGAGGTTCTTAGGGTTCGCCAATTATTACCGAAAGTTTATACGAGACTTTTCCACCATTGTGGCGCCTATTACTGCTTTCACCAAGAAGGGTGCTAACCCGTCCAAGTGGTCTGAAGAAGCCATGCAAGCTTTTCATCTTTTAAAACAGAGGTTCATCTCTGCACCTGTCCTGAAACAGCCTGACATCGACTCTCCTTTCATCTTAGAGGTGGATGCCTCCTCCGTTGGAGTAGGAGCGGTGTTATCTCAGAGGGCTAAAGATGGTCATTTACATCCTTGCAGTTTCTTCTCACGGAAGTTCTCCCCAGCGGAGCGCAACTATGCCATTGGCGACCAGGAGTTGCTAGCCATCAAGCTCGCTCTAGAGGAGTGGAGATATCTGTTGGAGGGAGCTTCTCATTCAATCACCATCCTTACAGACCACAAGAACCTTCTATATCTAAAAGGCGCACAATGTCTCAACCCTCGTCAGGCCAGATGGGCACTTTTCTTTTCCAGGTTCGACTTTAAACTCCAGTTCTGTCCGGGCTCTCAGAATCGCAAGGCCGATGCCCTTTCCCGCTCATGGGAGCAAGAAAATGAGTCAGAGTCTTCAGACAAGCATCCTATTATAAATCCGTTGGCATTCTCCACGGTAGGGATGGACTCTACGCCCCCATCAGGGAAAAGTTTTGTGAAGCCGACACTAAGGAAGAAGCTCATGCATTGGGCCCATGCTTCCCGTTTTGCCGGACATACAGGTATCCAAAAAACCCTGGAGTTTATCTCTAGGTCCTATTGGTGGCCAACTCTGAAAAAGGACGTTTTGGAGTTTATTGCATCTTGCCCAAAGTGTGCTCAACATAAAGTATCCCGCCAGTCGCCTGCGGGGCAACTGGTTCCACTATCTGTTCCCCGTCGACCATGGACCCATTTGTCGATGGATTTTATTACAGATTTGCCCATGTGCAACAAGTTCAATACCATCTGGGTGGTAGTTGACCGGTTCACCAAGATGGCACACTTCATTCCTCTCACCGGTCTTCCGTCAGCTTCCAAGTTGGCTCAAGTATTCATACAAGAGATCTTCCGAGTCCACGGTCTTCCAGAAGAAATTATCTCAGATCGAGGAGTTCAATTCACAGCCAAATTCTGGCGAAGTTTATGTCAAGTCCTCCAAGTCAAGTTAAAGTTTTCCACGGCTTACCATCCTCAGACCAATGGTCAAACTGAGAGGGTGAATCAGGACTTGGAGGCCTTCCTCCGCATCTATGTGTCCTCCTCTCAAGATGACTGGGTTCAATTACTTCCCTGGGCCGAGTTCTGTCATAACAACCAGTATCATTCTTCATCTTCCTCAACACCATTCTTCACCAACTTTGGATTCCACCCTAAAGTCCCTGAGTTCCAACCGCTTCCAGCAACTTCTGTTCCCGCAGTGGATATCACCTTGCATCAGTTTGCCAATATCTGGAAGAGCGTACGATCAGCTCTGCTCAAGGCATCGTTCAGGTACAAGAAGTTTGCGGATAAGAAGCGTCGAGCAGTTCCTGCTCTCAAGGTGGGTGATCGGGTATGGTTATCCACGAAGAATTTGAGGTTAAGAGTTCCCAGTATGAAGTTTGCACCTCGCTACATCGGTCCTTTTAAAATTGATCAAGTCATCAATCCTGTTGCTTACAGACTCCAGTTACCTCCCTTCTTAAAAATACCCAGGACATTCCATGTTTCCCTGTTGAAACCGCTAATCTTGAATCGGTTTCATTCCTCACTTCCACCAACTCCGAAAGTCCAAACTCAACGAGGCGTTGAGTATGAAGTGGCCAAGATCCTGGACTCACGTCACCGTTACGGTCAACTTCAGTATCTCATTGACTGGAAGGGCTATGGTCCTGAAGAACGCTCTTGGACCAATGCCTCTGACGTCCATGCTCCTGCCTTGGTCCGAAATTTCCACGCAAAGTTTCCTTTAAAGCCTAAGAAGTGTCCTGGGGCCACTCCTAAAGGGGGGGGTGCTGTCACGATCCGGGTATCTGGACGCCATTACTTACCCTTCAGATGCCTCCTAAGGCGGGCTCAGCGTTCCAGGACCGGATTCCGCTGTTCCTGAGTTTCCACATGCAGAGTGGTCTTTTCATCAGCCGCGGCCTCCGCTGTGCCCGCGTGGTTAAATGTGCATCTATCAGCCTGGCGTCTCCTGTCTCCGGTGGCCGGCGCCGCCATTACTGTTTCCCAGACCACATGGATTACAAACCAAACTTCCCTCCAAGTGTCTGCATGGGCGCAGCCATCTTGGATTCTGTCATCTGATCATTTCCACCAATCTGCTGTCTGTGTTGTTGATTTGCATAATTGCCTAGCCAACCCCTTCCTTGCTGCAGGTATAAGTAAGCTGTACCTGAGCAAGGAAGACGTCAGTGCTTTGGTTGTCAAACCTAGTTCCTGTTTGTCTCTCTTCTATGATTGTCTTCCAGGTTCCAGCTCCTGTCTCAAGACTTCCACCATAGAGACCCGCACCAGCATTCCACCTGCGGTGTAGCCTGACTCTCCAATCCATTGTGGATTCATCTGTTTCCAGCTACAACACTACCTGCTTCCAGCCTCAGCTTCCAGCAGAGTACAGCTTCCCTTAAAGGGCCGGTGTCCTTTCTACACTTTACCACTCTCCACCGGAATTATTATTTCTCCGCTCTCAAGTTCTACATTTCAGTTCACATTTCATCGCTCCCAAAGTTCATTTATTATTTAACTGGTTCCAGCCAGTATCCACTCCGTGCTAACAACAGTCTGGTTCCAGCCAGTATCCACAGCAGCTGTTTTACCTTCAGCAACCCAGCTCTTCCTGGAACACCAGCTGGTACAATCCTGGGTTATCTCCATTGCTACAGCCGGGCCTGGTAAGGACTTTCCATCTAGAAGATCATAAGAACTATCTCACACTACCAGTGCCCTGTGGCTCCTGCCATGCTGTAGTACTCAGGAACTGTATTTATTCTTTGCTGACTTTTGCGTTTTCTTTTATTGCTGCTGTGATGCGGAGTTGTCATAATAAACATCATTGACTTTTATCTAAGTTGTCGTGGTCACGCCTTCGGGCAGTTATTGTTCATGTTACTTACATGTCCAGGGGTCTGATACAACCTCCCAGGTTCCGGTACATCTCAGCCCCTACAACTGAGGCTGCCTCCCGTCAGCTCAGGCCCTCAGTTGTGACAGGCAAAGCTGTAAAGCCGAGACCCCTCGGGCAGCCGCCCAAGAAGAGCCCACCTTCCTTGTGGAATGGGCTTTTACTGATTTTGGATGCGGCAATCCAGCCGCAGAGTGAGCCAGCTGAATCGTGCTACAGATCCAGCGAGCAATTGTCTGCTTCGAAGCAGGAGCGCCAACCTTGTTGGCTGCATACAGAATAAACAGCGAGTCAGACTTTCTGACTCCCGCCGTTCTGGAAACATAAATTTTCAAAGCCCGTACTACGTCCAGCAACTTGGAATCCTCCAAGTCCCTAGTAGCCGCAGGCACCACAATAGGTTGGTTCAAATGAAACGATGAAACCACTTTAGGGAGAAATTGGGGACGAGTCCTCAATTCTGCCCTGTCCATATGGAAAATCAGATAGGGGCTTTTACATGACAAAGCCGCCAATTCTGACACACGCCTAGCCGAAGCTAAGGCGAATAGCATGACCACTTTCCACGTGAGATATTTTAGCTCCACGGTCTTAAGTGGCTCAAACCAGTGGGATTTCAGGAAATCCAACACAACGTTAAGATCCCAAGGTGCCACTGGTGGCACAAAAGGAGGCTGAATATGCAGCACTCCCTTTACAAACGTCTGAACCTCAGGCAGTGAAGCCAGTTCTTTTTGAAAGAAAATGGATAGGGCTGAGATCTGAACCTTTATGGACCCCAATTTGAGGCCCATAGTCACACCTGACTGTAGGAAATGCAGAAAACGACCCAACTGGAATTCCTCTGTAGGGGCCTTCCTGGCCTCACACCAAGCAACATATTTCCGCCATATGCGGTGATAATGCTTTGCTGTCACATCCTTCCTAGCTCTTATCAGCGTAGGAATTACTTCATCCGGTATACCCTTTTCCGCTAGGATCCGGCGTTCAACCGCCATGCCGCCAAACGCTCCGCGGTAAGTCTTGGAACAGACAGGGCCCCTGCTGCAACAGGTCCTGTCTGAGAGGCAGAGGCCATGGGTCCTCTGTGATCATCTCTTGAAGTTCTGGGTACCAAGTCCTTCTTGGCCAATCCGGAACAATGAGTATCGTTCTCACTCCTCTTTTTCTTACTATTCTCAGTACCTTGTGTATGAGAGGAAGAGGAGGAAACACATATACCGACTGGAACACCCACGGAGTTACCAGTGCGTCCACAGCTATCGCCTGAGGGTCCCTTGACCTGGCGCAATATCTTTTTAGCTTTTTGTTTAGGCGGGACGCCATCATGTCCACCTGTGGCCGTTCCCACCGATTTGCAATCTGTTCGAAGACTTCTTGATGAAGTCCCCACTCTCCCGGGTGGAGGTCGTGCCTGCTGAGGAAGTCTGCTTCCCAGTTGTCCACTCCCGGAATGAACACTGCTGACAGTGCTTGTACGTGATTCTCCGCCCAACGAAGAATCCTTGTGGCTTCCGCCATCGCCGCCCTGCTTCTTGTGCCGCCCTGTCGGTTTACATGGGCGAGTGCCGTGATGTTGTCTGACTGAATCAGCACTGGTTGGTCTCGAAGCAGGGGCTCCGCTTGACTCAGGGCGTTGTATATGGCCCTTAATTCCAGTATGTTTATGTGCAGACGAGTCTCCTGACTTGACCACAGCCCCTGGAAGTTTCTTCCCTGCGTGACTGCCCCCCATCCGCGGAGGCTTGCATCCGTGGTCACCAGGACCCAGTCCTGTATGCCGAACCTGCGGCCCTCGAGAAGATGAGCACTCTGCAGCCACCACAGAAGAGACACCCTGGCCCTCGGGGACAGGGCGATCAGCCGATGCATCTGAAGATGCGATCCGGACCACTTGTCCAACAGATCCCACTGAAAGATCCTGGCATGGAACCTGCTGAAAGGAATGGCTTCATATGACGCTACCATCTTTCCCAGGACTCGCGTGCAGTGATGCACCGACACCTGCTTTGGTTTCAGGAGATCCCTGACCAGGGTCACTAACTCCTGAGCCTTCTCCTCCGGGAGAAATACCTTCTTCTGTTCTGTGTCCAGAATCATGCCCAGGAAGGGCAGACGCGTCGTAGGAATCAGCTGCGACTTTGGAATATTCAGAATCCAGCCGTGCCGTAGCAACACTTCCTGGGAGTGTGCTACGCTGATCAACAACTGCTCTCTGGACCTCGCCTTTATGAGGAGATCGTCCAAGTACGGGATAACTGTAACTCCTTGCTTCCGGAGAAGTACCATTATCTCCGCCATTACCTTGGTAAAGACTCTCGGTGCCGTGGATAGACCAAACGGCAACGTCTGGAATTGGTAATGACAGTCCTGTACCACAAACCTGAGGTACTCCTGGTGAGGCGGATAAATGGGGACATGCAAGTACGCATCCTTGATGTCCAGAGATACCATAAAATCCCCCTCTTCCAGGCTGGCAATGACCGCTCTGAGCGATTCCATTTTGAACTTGAACTTTTTCATGTAAATGTTCAAGGATTTTAAATTTAGAATGGGTCTTACCGAACCGTCCGGTTTCGGTACCACAAACAGTGTGGAATAGTAACCCCTTCCCTGCTGAAGGGGGGGTACCATTATTATCACTTGCTGTAAGAGCAGCTTGTGAATAGCCGTCAGGACTATCTCCCTCTCCGTGGGAGAAGTTGGCAAGGCGGATTTTAGGTAACGGTGAGGGGGCGTCACTTAGAATTCCAGCTTGTATCCCTGAGATACAATTTGTATAGCCCAAGGATCCACTTGTGAGCGAACCCACTGGTTGCAGAAATTTCGGAGACGCGCCCCCACCGCTCCTGGCTCCGCCTGTGGAGCTCCAGCGTCATGCGGTGGACTTAGTGGAAGCAGGGGAGGACTTTTGTTCCTGAGAACTGGCTGCATGGTGCAGCTTTTTTCCTCTACCTCTGCCTCTGACAAGAAAGGATGCACCTCTGACTCTCTTGCTTTTTTGAGAACGAAAGGACTGCATTTGGTAATACGGTGCTTTCTTAGGCTGTGAGGAAACCTGTGGCAAAAAGTCGACTTTCCAGCTGTCGCTGTGGATACAAGGTCCGAGAGACCGTCCCCAAACAATTCCTCACCCTTATAAGGCAAAACCTCCATGTGTTTTTTAGAGTCGGCATCCCCTGTCCACTGCCGAGTTCATAAGACCCTCCTGGCAGAAATGGACATTGCATTTATTCGAGAGCCCAGCAGGCAAATGTCCCTCTGGGCATCCCGCATATATAAGACGACGTCTTTAATATGGCTAAGTGTTAGCAATACGGAATCCCTGTCCAGGGTATCTACCCCCTCTGACAGAGTATCTGTCCATGCTGCAACAGCACTGCACATCCAAGCTGAAGCAATAGCCGGTCTCAGTAGAGTACCAGAATGTGTATACACTGACTTCAAGACACCTTCCTGCTTCCTATCCGCAGGTTCCTTTGGGGCGGCCGTATCCTGAGACGGCAGGGCCACTCTTTTAGATAAGCACGTCAGGGCCTTGTCAACCCTAGGGGAGGATTCCCAGCGTAACCTATCCTTTGGCGGGAAAGGGTACGCCATTAGTATTCTCTTGGGAATCACCACTTTCTTATCAGGGGAAGACCACGCTTCTTCACATAACTCATTTAATTCATGTGACGGGGGAAAAGTCACTGGCTGCTTTTTCTCCCCAAACATATTTACCCTCTTGTCAGGGACAGGGTCAGCCTCTGAAATGTGTAATACATTTTTCATTGCAATAATCATGTATCGGATGGCCTTAGTCATTTTGGGCTGTAATAGTGCCTCATCATCGTCGACGCTGGAGTCGGACTCCGTGTTGACATCCGTGTCAACCAACTGAGATAGTGGGCGTTTTTGAGACGCTGACGGCCTCTGAGGCGCCTGGGCAGGCCCGGGTTGAGAGCCCGGCTGTCCCCCGGCAGCAACATCATCAAATCTCTTGTGTAATGAGTTTACATTGTCATTTAAGACCTTCCACATATCGATCCAATCAGGTGTCGGCACCGACGGGGGCGACACCACATTTATCTGCACTTGCTCCGTCTCCACATAACCCTCCTAATCAAACATGTCGACACAGCCGTACGACACACAGCACACACACAGGGAATGCTCTGACTGAGGACAGGACCCCACAAGGTCTATGAGGAGACAGAGAAAGAGTATGCCAGCACACACCACAGCGCTATAACACAGGGATACACACTAACAGAAGTGAATTTTTCCCAATAGCTGCTGTATAAATACACCTTTTGCCTAAATTTATGTGCCCCCCCCCTCTCTTTTTACCCTCTTAGTGCCAGGAGACTGCAGGGGAGAGCCTGGGGAGCGTCCTTCCAGCGGAGCTGTGAAGAGAAATGGCGCTGGTGTGCTGAGGAAGAAGGCCCCGCCCCCTCAGCGGCGGGCTTCTGTCCCGCTGTTTCTGACTAAAAAATGGCGGGGGTTTTACACATATACAGTCACAGACTGTATTAAGGCCCTCATTCCGAGTCGTTCGCTCGGTAATTTTCTTCGCATCGCAGCGTTTTTCTGCTTAGTACGCATGCGCAATGTTCGCACTGCGACTGCGCCAAGTAATTTTGCTATGAAGATAGTTTTTTTACTCACGGCTTTTTCTTCGCTCCGGCGATCGTAGTGTGATTGACAGGAAATGGGTGTTACTGGGCGGAAACACGGCGTTTTATGGGCGTGTGGATAAAAACGCTACCGTTTCCGGAAAAAACGCGGGAGTGGCTGAAGAAACGGAGGAGTGTCTGGGCGAACGCTGGGTGTGTTTATGACGTCAAACCAGGAACGACAAGCAGTGAACTGATCGCAGATGCCGAGTAAGTCTGAAGCTACTCTGAAACTGCTAAGTAGTTTGTAATCGCAATATTGCGAATACATCGTTCGCAATTTTAAGAAGCTAAGATTCACTCCCAGTAGGCGGCGGCTTAGCGTGTGTAACTCTGCTAAAATCGCCTTGCGAGCGAACAACTCGGAATGAGGGCCTATGTGTCTTTTTATGCCAAAGGTATTCTTATTGCTGCCCAGGGCGCCCCCCCCCCAGCGCCCTGCACCCTACAGTGACCGGAGTGTGTGGTGTGCAGTGGGAGCAATGGCGCACAGCTGCGGTGCTGTGCGCTACCTTAATGAAGACAGGAGTCTTCAGCCGCCGATTTCATCACCAACTTCTGATCTTCTGACTCTGCGAGGGGGACGGCGGCGCGGCTCCGGGGACGGCGGCGCGGCTCCGGGAACGGACGACCGAGGACAGGTGCCTGTGTTCGAACCCTCTGGAGCTAATGGTGTCCAGTAGCCTAAGAAGCGCAACCTAGCTGTGAACAGGTACGTTTGCTTCTCTCCCCTCGGTCCCACGTAGCAGTGAGTCTGTTGCCAGCAGATCTCACTGAAAATAAAAAACCTAACAAATACTTTCTTTACTAGCAGGCTCAGGAGAGCCCACTAGGTGCATCCAGCTCTGGCCGGGCACAGACTCTAACTGAGGTCTGGAGGAGGGGCATAGAGGGAGGAGCCAGTGCACACCAGATAGTACCTAATCTTTCTTTTAGAGTGCCCAGTCTCCTGCGGAGCCCGTCTATTCCCCATGGTCCTTACGGAGTCCCCAGCATCCACTAGGACATCAGAGAAAATATGAAAATGATCCTTTACCTCTCTGTTAAGTAGAAAGGAGCAATGTAATACAGTGTGGGTCAAACTTAGGAGTCTAGTCATGAAGCAGTGTAAAGTGTAGTTAAGTGAGCCAGTGGAGAAGTTGCCCATGGCAACCAATCAGCTGCTACGTATCATTTTATAGAATGCACTTTATAAATGTTGCCTCAACACTGATTGGTTACCATGGACAACTTCTCCCCTGGCTCACTTCTCTCTTTTCACTGCTTCATGAATAAACCCCTTAGGGGTAAATGTATGAAGCAGTGATAAAAGTGGAGAAGTGAGCCAGTGGAGAAGTTGCCCATGGCAACCAATCAGCATTGAAGTAACATTTATACTGTGCATACTATAAAATTACACAGAGCTGCTGATTGGTTCCCATGGGCAACTTCTCCGCTAGCTCACTTCTCCACTCTTATCACTGCTTCATACATTTACCCCTTAGTCCCCCTGATGCTTCTTGCGCATAAAATACCTCTCATTTGGGCTTCATTTTAGAAGATACCGTAGGGACATCAGGATTATCTTTTTTAATAGATCATGTTACAAATAAAATGTGCTTACACTGGTACACAGGCACTCTATTGAAATTAATTGCAGAAACCCAATCACTGCCATGGCACCTCAGAGGGCATGAAAACATCATAACACCTTTCCAAGACATAAATAAGACTTGAAAGACCAACATTCTATGATTTTAATACCTACTGGTAAATCCTTTTCTCGTAGTCCATAAGGGATATTGGGGGAAATTAGTACGATGGGGTATAGACGAGGTCCACTGGATGTGCTGGCTCCTCCCCTCTATGCCCCCTCCCACAGGCAGTTATAGGTAAAAACGTACCCGAAAGAGAAAGGACATATATGAGAGAAGGAACATGATAACAGAAAGGGTGGTGAGATTTAGGGGTCTATTCATGAACCAGTGAAAAGAACCAGTTCATGAACCAGTGGAGAAGTTGCCTATGGCAACCAATCAGCTGCTCTGTATAATTTCAAAGTATGCAAATTTATAAATGTTACATCAAAGCTGATTGGTCGTCATGGGCAAATTCTCCACGGGCTCACTTCTCCACATTTTTCACTGCTTCATGAATAGACCCCTTACACACCAGCACACCACTAACATATAACAACCAGCAACTGCTGGTAACAACAACAGCAACAGCCGAACAGGTAACTATAGCACAAGAACCTGCAGAAAAGTCCACGCTCTGAGGCGGGTGCCCAATATCCCTACGAGAAAAGGATTTATCGGTAGGTATTAAAATCCTATTTTCTCAAGAGTCCATAAGGGATATTGGGGGAAACTAGTACAATGGGGACGTCTCAAAGCTTCCAGAACGGGCGGGAACGGGCAGAGACTGCTGCAGCATCACCTGCCAAAACTGGGTATCCTCTTTGGCCAGGGTATCAAATTTGTAGAACTTCACAAAAGTGTTCTTCCCCAACCAGGTAGCAGAGGGCATAGTTGCAAGGCCGAGACTCCATGGGCAGCCGCCCAGGAAGAGCCTACTGATCTAGTAGAGTGGGCCTTCAGAGACTGTGGAACAGGTAAGGCTGCCAAAACATAGGCCTGTTGGATAGTAAGCCTAATCCAACGAGCAATGGACTGCTTTAAGGCAGGGCAACCCTTCTTCTGCGCATCATAGAGCATGAATAAGGAATCCGTCTTTCTGACCCGAGCTGTACGCTTGACATATATCTTCAAGGCCCGCAGAGCATCCAATGCCTCCGGAGGAGCAGAAGCGTCAGAACTGGATGGAATCACAATAGGTTGATTAAGATGACACGCGGAGACAACTTTCGTTAGGTACTGCTGTCTAGTCCAGAGCTCCGCTCTGTCCTCGTAAAAGACCATTTCAGAATATTTCAACACTACAACTACATCCAAATCCCAGGGTGCCGTAGGCGGCACAAAGGGAGGTTGTATGTGTAGTACCCCTTGCAAAAAGGTCTGAACTTCTGGCAACACTGCCAATTTCTTCTGAAATAAAATGGAGAGAGAGCTGAATCTGGACCTTAATGGAACCCAGACGTAAGCCCTTATCCACACCAGCCTGCAGGAAATGTAGGAAACATCCCAAGTGAAACTCTGCAGGCGGAAACGTGAGTTCCTCGCACCAAGAGGCATATCTCCTCCAGATATGATGACAGTGTTTTGACGTCACAGGTTTCCTGGCCTGGACCACCTTTTTTGGAAAGGCACTTGTTAGCTAGGATGTTCCGCTCAACCTCCATGCCATCAAACGAAGTCGCCGTAAGTCTGGGTAGACAAACGGTCCTTGTTGAAGAAGATCGCTTCTTAGTGGTAGAGGCCAAGAGTCTTCGACGACATGTCCAGAAGATCCGTGTACCACGCCCTCCGAGGTCAATCCGAGGCAATCAGAATTGCCTGGACACCTTGATTCCTGATTCGCTTGAGCACTCTTGGGGGCAATGGGATCAGGGGAAACAGGTAGACCAGCCGGTACAGCCAAGGCAACGCCAGTGCATCCACCGCCGTCGCTTGAGGGTCCCTGGTCCGCAAACAAATCCAGGGAAGTTTCTTGTTGAGACGAGAAGCCATCATGTCTATTTGTGGGCAACCCCAACGGTGGATGATCTGCTGGAACACCAGATGGTGGAGACCCCACTCCCCCGGGTGGAGATCGTGACGAATCAGGAAGTCGGCCTCCCAGTTGTCCACACCCGGAATGAAGATTGCTGACATGGATCTTGTGTTTCTTTCCGCCCAGAGGAGTATCTTTGACACCTCTCGCATGCAGTCTCTGCTTTTTGTTCCTTCTTGTCGATTGATATACGCCACTGCCGTGGCGCTGTCCGACTGAACCTGGATCGCGTGATCCTTGAGCAGAGGAGAAATTGAAGTAGAGCATTGTAGATCGCCCGAAGTTCCAGAATGTTGACTGGAAGGAGGCATTCGTGGGAAGACCACCTGCCCTGGAACTACACCCCTTGGGTGACAGCTCCCCATCCTCGCAGACTCTGTCGTGAGGAGGGTCTAATCCTGGATTCCAAAACTCCAGCCCTCCAGGAGATTGGAGGACTGAAGCCACCACAGGAGGGAAATCCTGGCCTGAGGTGACACACAAATTATCCGGTGCATCTGGAGATGTGATCCGGACCACTTGCCCGGGAGATTCAATTGAAATGTTCTGGCATGGAACCTCCCATTTTGGATCGCCACGTATGAGGTGACCATCTTCCCCAACAATCTGATGCAAAGATCGGTGGAAACTTGAGCAGGTCGGAGCACCACGTGGACCATCTCCTGAAGTGTTCTCGCCTTGTCCTCTGGTAAAAACACCTTCTGTGACACAGTATCCAGCAACATCCCCAGGAACAGGAGCCTCTGAGTTGGCTCCAGGTGGGACTTCTGTAAGATGAGGATCCACCCATGGTCAGACAGAAGACGGATGGTGCGGTCAATATGGAGCAACAAAAGTTCCCTGGATCTTGCCTTTATCAGGAGATCGTCTAGATAAGGCACCACATTTATCCCTTGGATCCGGAGTTGAAGCATCATCTCTGCCATCACCTTCGTGGATACCCTCGGTGATGGCCCCTGTTGACATGCCGAAGGGTAGTGCCTGGAACTGGAAGTTATCGTTCAGCAGGGCAAACCGCAAGTATGCCTGATGAGGAGGCCAAATTGGAATGTGGAGATAGGTGTCCTTGATATCCAAGGAGATCATAAATTCATGGTCTTCCAGGCCCGCAATCACTGCACGCAGGGATTCCATCTTGAACTTGAACACCTTTAAATAAGGATTTAAGGCTTTCAGATTCAGAATGGGCCTGACCGAACCGTCTGGCTGCGGCACCACAAACAGGTTTGAGTAAACCCCTTGCCGCGTTGCGGTAGAGGTACTGGAACAATGACGTGGGATTGGACCAATTTTTGGATAGCCTGTTGTAACGTTAGTTGCATATCCTCCAACGCTGGTAAGCTTGATTGAAAAATCGTTGGGGGGGGAGTACAGTAGAACTCTATCTTGTAGCCCCGAGAAACGAGCTCCCTGATCCAGGCATCCTGGCAGGAGGATTCCCAGACGCGGCTGAAGTGACACAGTCGAGCTCCCACCTCAAGCTCCCCTTCAGGGTGGGTTGGCACCGTCATGCTGAGGCTTTAGTGGAAGCAGAACTGGTGGACTATTCCTGAGGACTGGTACTTGCAGGTCTTACCTCTGGTACCTCTAGTCGCATTGGAAACACCTCTGGCCTTTGATCGAAATGTGCGAAACCGAAAGGACTGGACAGACGGTCCGGATAGGAAAGTCTCACCAGCGGGCCCCAGAGGGGAGAAACGTGGATTTCCCGGCAGTAACCTTGGAAATCCAGGCATCCAGCAAAACCCCAAAAAGCCATTCCCTAGAAAAGGGGAGGGCTCCACATTACGTTTGGATTCTGCGTCTGCAATCCACTGACGCAACCACAAGTCGCTTTGCACCGACACCACCATGGCCGACGTCCAAGGATTGATGTTCCCCCATCTCCGTGAGGGAATCAAAGAGGACACGAGTAGTAGTGACACGAGAATGTGTTTCAGGAGGGTAACCATGGTAACTAAGGGCATATCCCCCGAGAGGCCGCCCTGAATTTGCATGGCCCAAGAATGAATGGCATGGGTCATCCAGCAGCCCGCAATGACCGGTCTTTGGGAAAGGTCGGCTGCAGTGTATTTAGATTTTAGGGTAGTTTCTATTTTTCTATCCCCAGGATTCTTCATGGTAAAGGAGCCTGGGGCAGGCAGCACCGCCTTTTTAGACAGGCGAGAGACAGAGACATCCACCCTGGGGGGTAACTCCCAAAACGTTCTACCTTAGGAGCAAATGGGAAAGTGCGCAAAAACTTTTTGGACACATGAAATTTTTTGTCTGGCTTCTTCCAGGCCTGTTTGAATAAGTCATCTAACTCTGGAGATTCAGGGAAAGTGACATAGGGCTTGTTTTGTACAAAGAATAACGATTGCTGTGAAGCAGCATCCTCTAGAGGGAGCTGCAACACATCCCTTATAGCCAAAATGAGGGGTTCAATACCCTGAGTAGAATCAGTATCCCCACTAACGGGATCCGGGTCATCCCCATCATCCTGGACATCATCTGTATTAGAAAACAAAGCAGGTAAACCACGCTTCTGGGGACCTGTATGAGAGAGGGGGGGGCTGTGCGTCAGCCCTAGTAGCTAAATCTGCAACAGCTTGTTGTGGTAGCTGAGTCTTCTGCACATTAGCAGTGAGCTGGGATGACATCTGACATCATAGTTTTAAGAGACCCTAACCAGTGGGGCTCTGTACCGTCTCTCACAGCTTGTTCACTAATTTGTGAAGAATGACTACATTGCTCACCGGAAACAGAGTCATTAGACAGTGGAGAGGATCTGGTGTGACAGATACTGCATAGCTTGTGCTTACCCATATTCACAGTAAGTACAAACACACACAGTTATAATGCAAGCCTACTTTTCCAACTGTATGTGAGAGGAGATACACAGAGAGGAAGAAATACCAGCACAACCAGAGCTGCACAGCCCCAGTGAGACTCTCAGCTCTGTGATCACAATAACACTAATAAATGTAGTCCTGAATAGGCTCAGAATAGTGTTCAACAGCGGCTCTCCCCCTTTAGCTACACCCTGTACCAGTTTCCAGTGTGTCTGTAAGGCAGGAAGCGCTGAGTGTGTGCTGCTGATGGCTTCTGTAAGCAGAGGAAGGCACCAAAAACGCCCTGGTCCCGCTCTGAGTAAGCTCCGCCCTCTCCAATGGCGCCGGAGCTATACACAATATTTATAATGGCAAAGTCTACCCTAAGCTTAAAACCTCACCCAAGTGCTTGGTTAAGCATGTTTGAGCCAGTGTAGTCATGGGGGATCCTAGCAGGACCCCCAGGAAGGGTCCCATACATCGCGCTCGTGATCAGCCGCACTTTGAACCGGGGACCCCTCTAGCGGGGGCCCTAGTGTGTACTTACCACCGATGTCACCTTCAGGCAGCTTTAGGTGTGTGCGGCGTGCTGCGACAGCCAAGGCGCAGTGCCCCGCTGAACAAACAGCCACTCAGGACGGTGGTCCTGCAGCGGGGAAGCGGCTCTGCACCTCGCAAGCCCAGTGACCGTATCCCCCCTAACTCCCACGGCGCAGTTATGCTGTTGCCCAGAAAAATAAAACATTGAAATGAAAACGCTCTGGAGCTGTGAGCATCCTCACTTTTTTCTAAACTGCCTGTGATAGGGGGCATAGAGGGGAGGAGCCAACACACCCAGTGAAGAAAATTTAAAGTGCACTGGCTCCTTTGGACCCCGCCTATAACCCATCATACTAGTTTCTCCCAATATCCCTTATGAATGCTAGAGAAAAAGGTATTAATTAATTAGTTATATTTTATTAAGGGACTGTTACCAAGGGGTCTCTTCATGAAGCAGTGAAGAGAGTGAAGAAGTGAACCTGTGGAGAAGTTGCCCATGGCAACCAATGTTTTGTAAAGCACCTACACAAATGATGGCACAATTGTGATATCTTAATATAACGGACATACAGCAGCAACTGTACTGTACATAAGATAAAAATAAGATTTTACTTACCGATAAATCTATTTCTCGTAGTCCGTAGTGGATGCTGGGACTCCGTCAGGACCATGGGGAATAGCGGCTCCGCAGTAGACAGGGCACAAAATTTAAAAGTTTGACCACTAGGTGGTGTGTACTGGCTCCTCCCCCTATGACCCTCCTCCAAGCCTCAGTTAGGATACTGTGCCCGGACGAGCGTACACAATAAGGAAGGATTTTGAATCCCGGGTAAGACTCATACCAGCCACACCAATCACACCGTACAACTTGTGATCTGAACCCAGTTAACAGTATGACAAACGTAGGAGCCTCTGAACAGACGGCTCACAACAATAACAACCCGATTTTTTTGTAACAATAACTATGTACAAGTAGTGCAGACAATCCGCACTTGGGATGGGCGCCCAGCATCCACTACGGACTACGAGAAATAGATTTATCGGTAAGTAAAATCTTATTTTCTCTGACGTCCTAGTGGATGCTGGGACTCCGTCAGGACCATGGGGATTATACCAAAGCTCCCAAACGGGCGGGAGAGTGCGGATGACTCTGCAGCACCGAATGAGAGTACTCCAGGTCCTCCTTAGCCAGGGTATCAAATTTGTAGAATTTTACAAACGTGTTCTCCCCTGACCACGTAGCTGCTCGGCAGAGTTGTAATGCCGAGACCCCTCGGGCAGCCGCCCAAGATGAGCCCACCTTCCTTGTGGAATGGGCCTTGACAGATTTAGGCTGTGGCAGGCCTGCCACAGAATGTGCAAGTTGAATTGTGCTACAAATCCAACGAGCAATCGTCTGCTTAGAAGCAGGAGCACCCAGCTTGTTGGGTGCATACAGTATAAACAGCGAGTCAGATTTTCTGACTCCAGCCGTCCTTGAAATATATATTTTCAATGCTCTGACAACGTCCAGCAACTTGGAATCCTCCAAATCGCTAGTAGCCGCAGGCACCACAATAGGCTGGTTCAGGTGAAACGCTGAAACCACCTTAGGCAGAAAGTGAGGACGCGTCCGCAGTTCTGCCCTGTCCGAATGGAAAATCAGATATGGGCTTTTATACGATAAAGCCGCCAATTCTGACACTCTCCTGGCTGAAGCCAGGGCCAGTAGCATGGTTACTTTCCATGTAAGATATTTCAAATCCACCGATTTGAGTGGCTCAAACCAATGGGATTTGAGAAAATCCAAAACTACATTAAGATCCCACGGTGCCACTGGGGGCACAACCGGGGGCTGTATATGTAGTACTCCTTTTACAAAAGTCTGGACTTCAGGAACTGAAGCCAATTCTTTCTGGAAGAAAATCGACAGGGCCGAAATTTGAACCTTAATGGACCCTAATTTGAGGCCCATAGACAATCCTGTTTGCAGGAAATGTAGGAATCGACCCAGTTGAAATTCCTCCGTCGGGGCCTTCCTGGCCTCACACCACGCAACATATTTTCTCCAAATGCGGTGATAATGTTGTGCAGTCACCTCCTTCCTGGCTTTTACCAGGGTAGGGATGACCTCTTCCGGAATGCCTTTTTCCCTTAGGATTCGGCGTTCAACCGCCATGCCGTCAAACGCAGCCGCTGTAAGTCTTGGAATAGACACGGTCCCTGCTGAAGCAGGTCCCGTCTTAGAGGTAGGGGCCACGGATCTTCCGTGAGCATCTCCTGAAGTTCCGGGTACCAAGTTCTTCTTGGCCTATCCGGAGCCACGAGTATCGTTCTTACTCCCCTTTGCCGTATAATTCTCAGTACTTTTGGTATGAGAGGCAGAGGAGGAAACACATACACTGACTGGTACACCCATGGTGTTACCAGAGCGTCTACAGCTATTGCCTGAGGGTCTCTTGACCTGGCGCAATACCTGTCCAGTTTTTTGTTGAGGCGGGACGCCATCATGTCCACCATTGGTCTTTCCCAATGGACCACAATCATGTGGAAGACTTCTGGATGAAGTCCCCACTCTCCCGGGTGCAGATCGTGTCTGCTGAGGAAGTCTGCTTCCCAGTTGTCCACTCCCGGGATGAACACAGCTGACAGTGCTAACACATGATTTTCTGCCCAGCGGAGAATCCTTGCAGCTTCTGCCATTGCCCTCCTGCTTCTTGTGCCGCCCTGTCTGTTTACGTGGGTGACTGCCGTGATGTTGTCCGACTGAATCAACACCGGCTGACCCTGAAGCAGAGGTTTTGCCAGGCTTAGAGCATTGTAGATTGCTCTTAGCTCCAGTATATTTATGTGAAGAGACGTCTCCAGGCTTGACCACACGCCCTGGAAGTTTCTTCCCTGTGTGACCGCTCCCCAGCCTCTCAGGCTGGCATCCGTGGTCACTAGGACCCAGTTCTGTATGCCGAATCTGCGGCCCTCTAACAGATGAGCACTCTGCAACCACCATAGCAGAGACACTCTTGTCCTTGTGGACAATTTTATCCGCTGATGCATCTGCAGATGCGATCCGGACCATTTGTCCAGCAGATCCCACTGAAAAGTTCGTGCATGGAATCTGCCGAATGGAATCGCTTCGTAAGAAGCTACCATTTTTCCCAGGACTCTTGTGCATTGATGCACAGATACTTTTCCTGGTTTTAGGAGGTTCCTGACTAGATCGGATAACTCCCTGGCTTTCTCCTCCGGAAGAAATACCTTTTTCTGAACAGTGTCCAGAATCATCCCTAGGAACAACAGACGTGTCGTCGGGATCAGTTGGGATTTTGGAAAATTCAGAATCCACCCGTGTTGTTGGAGCACTACTTGGGTTAGTGCTACTCCGACCTCCAGCTGTTCTCTGGATCTTGCCCTTATCAGGAGATCGTCCAAGTAAGGGATAATTAAGACGCCTTCTCTTCTAAGAAGGATCATCATTTCGGCCATTACCTTGGTAAAGACCCGGGGTGCCGTGGACAATCCAAACGGCAGCGTCTGAAACTGATAATGACAGTTTTGGACCACGAACCTGAGGTACCCTTGGTGTGAAGGACAAATTGGAACATGAAGGTAAGCATCCTTGATGTCCAAGGACACCATAAAATCCCCTTCTTCCAGATTCGCTATCACTGCTCTGAGTGACTCCATCTTGAACTTGAATTTTTGTATGTACAGGTTCAGAGATTTTAGATTTAGAATCGGTCTTACCGAGCCGTCCGGCTTCGGTACCACAAATAGCGTGGAGTAATACCCCTGTCCCTGTTGTAGGAGGGGTACCTTGACTATCACCTGCTGAGAATACAGCTTGTGAATGGCCTCCAATACCGTCGCCCTGTCGGAGGGAGACGTTGGCAAAGCAGACTTTAGGAAACGGCGAGGAGGGGACTTCTCGAATTCCAACCTGTAACCCTGAGATACTACCTGCAGGATCCAGGGGTCCACCTGCGAGTGAGCCCACTGTGCGCTGAAATGTTTGAGGCGACCCCCCACCGCCCCTGAGTCTGCTTGCAAGGTGGCAGATATGGACATCGCACTTACTCTTGATGCCAGAGTGCAAATATCTCTCTGTGCATCTCGCATATAAAGAAATGCATCCTTTAACTGCTCTATAGTCAGTAAAATACTGTCCCTATCCAGGGTATCAATATTTTCAGATAGTGACTCCGACCAAGCCACGTCAGCACTGCACATCCAGGCTGAGGCGATTGCTGGTCTCAGTATAACACCCGTATGTGTGTATATACTTTTTAATGTATTCTCCAGCCTCCTATCAGCTGGATCCTTGAGGGCGGCCGTATCAGGAGACGGTAACGCCACTTGCTTTGATAAGCGTGTGAGCGCCTTATCCACCCTAGGAGGTGTTTCCCAGCGCGCCCTAACCTCTGGCGGGAAAGGGTATAATGCCAATAACTTCTTTGAAATTAGCAGTTTTCTATCTGGGGTAACCCACGCTTCATCACACACTTCATTCAGTTCCTCTGATTCAGGAAAAACTATCGGTAGTTTTTTCACACCCCACATAATACCCCTTTTTGTGGTACTTGCAGTATCAGAGATATGCAAAGCCTCCTTCATTGCCGTGATCATATAACGTGTGGCCCTACTGGAAAATACGTTTGTTTCTTCACCGTCGACACTGGATTCAGTGTCAGTGTCTGGGTCTGTGTCGACCGACTGAGGTAAAGGGCGTTTTACAGCCCCTGACGGTGTCTGAGACGCCTGGACAGGTACTAACTGGTTTGCCGGCTGTCTCATGTCGTCAACCGACTTTTGTAGCGTGCTGACACTATCCCGTAATTCCATAAACAAAGCCATCCATTCTGGTGTCGACTCCCTAGGGGGTGACATCACCATTACAGGCAATTGCTCCGCCTCCACGCCAACATCGTCCTCATACATGTCGACACACACGTACCGACACACAGCAGACACACAGGGAATGCTCTGATAGAAGACAGGACCCCACTAGCCCTTTGGGGAGACAGAGGGAGAGTTTGCCAGCACACACCCAAGCGCTATAAATATATATAGGGACAACCTTAATAAGTGTGTTCCCTTTATAGCAGCTCAAATATTATAAATATCGCCAATAAGTGCCCCCCCTCTCTGTTTTTACCCTGTTTCTGTAGTGCAGGGGAGAGTCCTGGGAGCCTTCCTCGCAGCGGAGCTGGGCAGGAAAATGGCGCTGTGTGCTGAGGAGAATAGGCCCCGCCCCCTTTTCGGCGGGCTTCTTCTCCCGTTTTTTTTGGAACCTGGCAGGGGTTAAATACATCCATATAGCCCCAGGGGCTATATGTGATATATTTTAGCCAGAATAGGTATATTACATTGCTGCCCAGGGCGCCCCCCCCAGCGCCCTGCACCCTCAGTGACCGCTGGTGTGAAGTGTGCGGAGAGC
Source organism: Pseudophryne corroboree (assembly GCF_028390025.1). Classification (NCBI taxonomy): domain Eukaryota; kingdom Metazoa; phylum Chordata; class Amphibia; order Anura; family Myobatrachidae; genus Pseudophryne; species Pseudophryne corroboree. The sequence continues at coordinate 350,120,743 of NC_086446.1, read as the reverse complement.
AATGGCGCACAGCTGCAGTGCTGTGCGCTACCTCATGAAGACTGAGACGTCTTCTGCCGCCGCTTTCTGGACCTCTTCTCTATTCGGCATCTGCAAGGGGGTCGGCGGCGCGGCTCCGGTGACCCATCCAGGCTGTACCTGTGATCGTCCCTCTGGAGCTAGTGTCCAGTAGCCTAAGAAGCAAATCCATCCTGCACGCAGGTGAGTTCACTTCTTCTCCCCTAAGTCCCTCGTTGCAGTGAGCCTGTTGCCAGCAGGACTCACTGAAAATAAAAAACCTAACAAACTTTTTCTAAGCAGCTCTTTAGGAGAGCCACCTAGATTGCACCCTGCTCGGACGGGCACAAAAACCTAACTGAGGCTTGGAGGAGGGTCATAGGGGGAGGAGCCAGTACACACCACCTAGTGGTCAAACTTTTAAATTTTGTGCCCTGTCTCCTGCGGAGCCGCTATTCCCCATGGTCCTGACGGAGTCCCCAGCATCCACTAGGACGTCAGAGAAAGGTATTCGCTTCTTCAGGTTCTTATAGGACAGCTTGGGGATTAGGCAGAGCGGAACACAAGTTAGCTTTGTTGACATATCTTGCATGCATTTGTACTGTCACAAGGGGAGATTTATCAAAGATTGGAGAGAGGTAAAGGGGTCTATTTACTAAGCCTTGAATGGAGATAAAGTTGTTGGAGATAAAATACCAGCCAATCGGCTCCTAACTGCCATGCCACAGGCTGTGTTTGAAAAATGAAAATCAGGGGCTGGTTGGTTGGGATTTTAACTCTGGCCACTTTATCTCCATCCACAGCTCAGTAAGTAGACTTATCTCTATCCCTCTCCAAGCTTTGATAAATGTCCCCCTGTGGATGCTATCTAGGTGAGTGTGCCATACACAGCTCATTAGCATATCCACTTGCGGCTGAAATTACATAACAAAAAGGTTGTTCACATGTAGGCTAAATTAGGCTATGTAAAGTTGTGAGTATGTGTAATTACTCCTGTTTTCAACAGATCATTTACACTAGATATACTGTAGGCCTGTTGCAAGTATGTGCTGATAATGATGATGGCTATATAACAAGCATACAGATAGGGGCATCCGGCATAGAGGTGTACAGTGAAGAATAAGTATTTTATTCGGTGCATGCAATGGGGGAGCAATTCACACAGACTATGTTCAGCATTGCATCCGCATACGAATGTGTGTGTCTTGAAGAGTATAGCGCAGTGGTTTCCACATTTTCTTGAATCTCGGTGCCCTAGAGTATCAGCATTTTTTTCACGACACCCCAAGGATAAAAAATTTTTATTGATAAATCTGGAAAAACTTAACAAGTAAGTAAATTGTGCCTGTCATCCTTAGGGTCAGTTATGGGGTTGTATACAGTTGTGCTTCTGATTGTACACATGTTTTATTATTGCCAGCCCCCAGCACTGTTTTTTCCTATCACTTTGACCATAAATAATTTGATTTGATCCTGGACCACCAACCTGAGGCACCCCTCCTAGAGCCTCGCGGCACCCCAAGGTGCCTAGGCACACAGTTTGGGATCCACTGGTGTAACGTGTATAACAAATACAAAGAGCATGACATGGTGACCCTATGGTCATTACAGAGAGAGCAGTGAAGGATTTATGAGGTGTTACAGATACATGTTTATGTGTTCTCACCAGACAGTCCGAGTTCTTAGGCCCAGTACAGCCAGCTGCACACTGCTCGTGGCAGCAGTCAGCGGACTTAATCCCTTGACACCTCTGACAGCCGTTTTGGCAGATAATGCTGGTCACTGGCAGAGAGGAGAGAAGGGGGTCATGAGAAAATCCTGGTACAGTAATTTCTAGCACACTATTAAATTAACTTTCTTCTACAGCAAAAATCACAATAACATTCTTTTACAGAACACAACTCAGTATAAGATATCCAGAGCATGGGTGAGAAAAGACACTTAGAGGTCTATTTATTAAGCCTTGGGAAGAGATAAAGTGGACGGAGATAAAGTACCAGCCAATCAGCTCCTACCTGCCATGTGTTGGGCTGTTTTTGAAAAATGACAGGAGCTGGTTGGCTGGTACTTTATCTCCGTCCACTTTATCTCTCTCCAAGGCTTAGTAAATAGACCCCTTAGAACTTCCCGGTGTCTTTTGTCCCAAACAGTACAGGAACCATCACAGATTGATATTTTAAAAATGACATTGTTTACTGTCTATATATTAACTGTAGCCCACAAACTCAACATACATAATAAAGTTTGTTTACTTTATATTTGTGTGTGTTTCACCATTTTATTGAAGAAAAAAAAGGTATTGCTTAATATGGTGGAATGGTTAATATGGTGGAAGGTATTGCTTAATATGGTGGAATGGTTAATATGGTGGAAGGTATTGCTTAATATGGTGGAATGGTTAATATGGTGGAAGGTATTACTTAATATGGTGGAATGGTTAATATGGTGGAAGGTATTACTTAATATGGTGGAATGGTTAATATGGTGGAAGGTATTACTTAATATGGTGGAATGGTTAATATGGTGGAAGGTATTACTTAATATGGTGGAATGGTTAATATGGTGGAAGGTATTACTTAATATGGTGGAATGGTTAATATGGTGGAAGGTATTACTTAATATGGTGGAATGGTTAATATGGTGGAAGGTATTACTTAATATGGTGGAATGGTTAATATGGTGGAAGGTATTACTTAATATGGTGGAATGGTTTTGGACAATTTTTTCAATATATTCCTTGAGTTGAGTTAAAGCCCGACACTGACGGGTTGAGCTGCATGTCAGCTCAATATTGGTGAACGCTGAATAAGGCGGGAACGCTCATCGTTTATCGGTCACCAATATCATCCCCATACACACTGGATGATTTCAGGCTAAAAATAAACGATAACATTATTTTTTAGGCAGATATCGCCTAGTGTGTACCCCCCTTTATTTAGAGGTCATTCAGATACATTCTGCAGCCTGTTACTTCAACCAGTTTTACTTTGATAAGGATTCCAGATACTCACAAGTTTGACAGTACTCTGTGCCCTCTCCCCAGCATGACCCAGCTGCTCCTGAGGGGGCACTGCCACAGCTGGTGGAGCATGGAGGACCTTTTAGAAAAAAAAACAAGAACAAGGGATAGTCACCAATCCTCTTAGCTTTATGAATGGTTGTCATTTCTATAAACTAGTAGTACATGGGTGTGGATCTAAGTATATAAGCACCAGAAAAGATCTTATGTTTGCTGGCCTAAATCAAAATAATGAGATGACCGTTGGGCCATATTTCATATACTATCGTCTCATGCTTTTATAATTAGTAGCTATTTATTGCCAACCATAATGGGGCCCCTAATAATTACTTTGCATTGGTTGATTTTTTTCTTCTTTCAATCTGATTGGACCCCCAAACAAAAATAAACCAGCCAGCATGGAAGCTGAACCAATATTCATGAGCAGTGTATTAGTGATGTCATTTATTTCTAGTAATCTGGATATCTGATGGGCCCACAAAATATTTTCCTCCGCAATGCATCTCACACAGTGCCTTGGGAGCCCATTTATCAAAAAATATTTGTAGCTATTTCCCCGAAAATACACATTTTCTGGGGTTATCCTCAGCTATAAAGTATTCCCTGAATCTATCACAGATGGACCGCAGCAATCCTTCCATTCCCGTCTGCAGCCGCATCCCTCACAGGTTTCTTTGGAGGATGCAATGCTGCCAGATTTACCAATATCCAGAATGGGAAGCAGTCGTAATATTGGCCTCCACAGCTATTGCCATCTGAAGATGGCGGTAGCCCACTGTAGCCTATGGACTACTCATTGCATTTGCATCCGGCAGAGGGTTCCTCCGAAAACCCTCACTGGAAATACCTGCTGTGCATGTGTGGTCAGCGGAACCGCACATGCGCAGCAGCCCCGACACCACACTCAGCACATCACAGGAATGGACTCCTTTAGGACCCCCTGTCCCTGCAGCTAAAAAATTATACATCCTGCCTCTTTAATAGCATTATGCAATGAGATCTTGGGTGATAATATCGTGCCAAGATCGCATTGCAAATACGATTAATGATTAGTGTTGTCACTGGTTTATAGTGGGTATGTGGTTAAAATACCAGCCATCGGGATCCCGGCTGTCTCAATACCGACACCGGGATCACGACAGGGGTACTATACCACCACCGGAATACTGGCGAAGTACTGTAGGTGATTGCGCTCGCCCCCCTGACGGCGTGTCTCAGTGAAGTCTCTGGTTACACAATGCTAAATATTGGTTGAATATGCAAAATGGCTTTATTCGCTGTTACTATTCTGCACTCACCCCCATGCAGGTTTTGCTTAGTGGGTCAGTATCTACCTACTCTCCCCCTATAGTTTTTCAATCTGTTAAAGTTTGGCAGGCGCTCCGTAAATTAGCTGGGTTTGAGGATTTGGACCCAGACACCCCCATCTGGCATTCACGTGGGCTTCCTGAGCTGACCTCTTTAGATGGACAGTCGGGTTGGGCCCCTAGGGCTGTTGTGTCCCTATCCCAGGTGTATTGTAATGGTATATTAAAGTCATTCCAACAACTTAAGGAGGAGTTTAATCTTCCCAACTCCTTTTTCTATAGATACCTTCAACTCAGGCATGCTCTCCAATCACAGTTTGGGGTCTCCACGCCCTCCATTACTGCTTTTCCTGTTAAAACCTTTCTCCTTAGCCTTGGAAGCCGTAAAACTTTCTCTTTGGCGTACTCCTTTTTTCTTGCTCAGCTTCACACTGATACTCTCTCCCATCTCCGAGTGAGTTGGGAGGCTGATCTGGGTCCTATGGATGATGAGGAGTGGGATCTCACTAGAGAATACCCCCGTACAGTTACAAAATCCCTCAGATTTCAACAGTTTTTTATTCTTCATAGCACCTATATGACCCCTGTGAGACTGAGCAAGTTTGGGAATGGACACTCCACAGTATGCCCTAAATGTAATGCTTCATGGAGAACCTTCTGGCATTTGGTTTGGGAGTGTGGTATCTTACAAGTATTTTGGAGGGGTATCTGGTCGATTCTGGAGGATATCTCTGGTTAATGATACTGTGCTTAAAGAACGTTATATTTATATGAAAAATAATGCTAGCACTAGGTAACGGAAGATCTGGTCTTTTTGGCTTGATTGTCCACATTCTACACCTGAGTTCCCTGCATAATCTTACACTCCTGTTATATGGAGATATTTTTTATCGATCCTTGATGTATAGACGGTTTAGAATGTCACGGAGCACTTGAGGTTTGTTTGTTTTTTGAGGTTTTTCATACAGCAACTTGTTTTTTGTTTTGTTGCCGGTTTTAGTCGGGTTGTAAAAAATTTTAAACTGTATTTAGGAGATTGTTAGTATGCACTTACAATATTTTATTACTCTCCAACTATGGTTTTGTATATGCTACATGACATCATCTGTTATTCTCTCTTTTGTCTACTTTGCATTGTTATTTTGTGCATGTAATGCCTTTTCTTCAATAAAAAAATAAGAATTTACTTACCGATAATTCTATTTCTCATAGTCCGTAGTGGATGCTGGGGACTCCGAAAGGACCATGGGGGAATAGCGGCTCCGCAGGAGACTGGGCACAAAGTAAAAGCTTTAGGACTAGCTGGTGTGCACTGGCTCCTCCCCCTATGACCCTCCTCCAAGCCTCAGTTAGGATACTGTGCCCGGACGAGCGTACACAATAAGGAAGGATTTTGAATCCCGGGTAAGACTCATACCAGCCACACCAATCACACCGTACAACTTGTGATCTGAACCCAGTTAACAGCATGATAACAGAAGGAGCCTCTGAAAAGATGGCTCACAACAACAATAACCCGATTTTTGTAACAATAACTATGTACAAGTAATGCAGACAATCCGCACTTGGGATGGGCGCCCAGCATCCACTACGGACTATGAGAAATAGAATTATCGGTAAGTAAATTCTTATTTTCTCTAACGTCCTAGTGGATGCTGGGGACTCCGAAAGGACCATGGGGATTATACCAAAGCTCCCAAACGGGCGGGAGAGTGCGGATGACTCTGCAGCACCGAATGAGAGAACTCCAGGTCCTCCTCAGCCAGGGTATCAAATTTGTAGAATTTAGCAAACGTGTTTGCCCCTGACCAAGTAGCTGCTCGGCAAAGTTGTAAAGCCGAGACCCCTCGGGCAGCCGCCCAAGATGAGCCCACTTTCCGTGTGGAATGGGCTTTTACAGATTTTGGCTGTGGCAGGCCTGCCACAGAATGTGCAAGCTGAATTGTACTACAAATCCAACGAGCAATCGTCTGCTTAGAAGCAGGAGCACCCAGCTTGTTGGGTGCATACAGGATAAACAGCGAATCAGATTTTCTGACTCCAGCCGTCCTGGAAACATATATTTTCAGGGCCCTGACTACGTCCAGCAACTTGGAATCCTCCAAGTCCCTAGTAGCCGCAGGCACCACAATAGGCTGGTTTAAGTGAAATGCTGAAACCACCTTAGGGAGAAATTGAGGACGAGTCCTCAATTCTGCCCTGTCCGTATGAAAAATTAGGTAAGGGCTTTTATAGGATAAAGCCGCCAATTCTGAGACACGCCTGGCTGAAGCCAGGGCTAACAGCATTACCACTTTCCATGTGAGATATTTTAAGTCCACAGTGGTGAGTGGTTCAAACCAATGTGATTTTAGGAATCCCAAAACTACATTGAGATCCCAAGGTGCCACTGGAGGCACAAAAGGAGGCTGTATATGCAGTACTCCCTTGACAAACGTCTGAACTTCAGGAACAGAAGCCAGTTCTTTTTGGAAGAATATTGACAGGGCCGAAATTTGAACCTTAATGGACCCTAATTTGAGGCCCATAGACAGTCCTGTTTGCAGGAAATGCAGGAAACGACCCAGTTGAAATTCCTCTGTAGGGGCCTTCCTGGCCTCGCACCACGCAACATATTTACGCCAAATATGGTGATAATGTTGTATGGTTACATCCTTCCTGGCTTTGATCAGGGTAGGGATGACTTCATCCGGAATGCCTTTTTCCTTCAGGATCCGGCGTTCAACCGCCATGCCGTCAAACGCAGCCGCGGTAAGTCTTGGAACAGACATGGTCCCTGCTGGAGCAGGTCCTTTCTTAGAGGTAGAGGCCACGGGTCTTCCGTGAGCATCTCTTGAATTTCCGGGTACCAAGTCCTTCTTGGCCAATCCGGAGCCACGAGTATAGTCTTTACTCCTCTCCTTCTTATGATTCTCAGTACTTTTGGTATGAGAGGAAGAGGAGGGAACACATACACTGACTGGTACACCCACGGTGTTACCAGAGCGTCCACAGCTATTGCCTGAGGGTCCCTTGACCTGGCGCAATATCTGTCCAGTTTTTTGTTGAGGCGGGACGCCATCATGTCCACCTTTGGTTTTTCCCAACGGTTCACAATCATGTGGAAGACTTCTGGGTGAAGTCCCCACTCCCCCGGGTGAAGATCGTGTCTGCTGAGGAAGTCTGCTTCCCAGTTGTCCACTCCCGGAATGAACACTGCTGACAGTGCTATCACATGATTCTCCGCCCAGCGAAGAATCCTTGCCACTTCCATCATTGCCCTCCTGCTTCTTGTGCCGCCCTGTCTGTTTACGTGGGCGACTGCCGTGATGTTGTCCGACTGGATCAACACCGGCTGACCCTGAAGCAGAGGTCTTGCCTGACTTAGGGCATTGTAAATGGCCCTTAGTTCCAGGATATTTATGTGAAGTGACGTTTCCATGCTTGACCACAAGCCCTGGAAATTTCTTCCCTGTGTGACTGCTCCCAAGCCTCTCAGGCTGGCATCCGTGGTCACCAGGACCCAATCCTGAATGCCGAATCTGCGGCCCTCTAGGAGATGAGCACTCTGTAACCACCACAGGAGAGACACCCTTGTCCTTGGAGACAGGGTTATCCGCTGATGCATTTGAAGATGCGATCCGGACCATTTGTCCAGCAGATCCCACTGAAAAGTTCTTGCGTGGAATCTGCCGAATGGAATCGCTTCGTAAGAAGCCTCTTTCCCAGGACCCTTGTGCATTGATGTACTGACACTTGGCCTGGTCTTAGGAGGTTCCTGACTAGGTCGGATAACTCCTTGGCTTTCTCCTCCGGGAGAAACACCTTTTTCTGTACTGTGTCCAGAATCATCCCTAGGAACAGCAGACGTGTCGTCGGAATCAGCTGCGATTTTGGAATATTTAGAATCCATCCGTGCTGTCGTAGTACTACTTGAGATAGTGCTACTCCGACCTCTAACTGTTCTCTGGACCTTGCCCTTATCAGGAGATCGTCCAAGTAAGGGATAATTAAGACGCCTTTTCTTCGAAGAAGAATCATCATTTCGGCCATTACCTTGGTAAAGACCCGGGGTGCCGTGGACAATCCAAACGGCAGCGTCTGAAACTGATAGTGACAGTTCTGTACCACAAACCTGAGGTACCCTTGGTGAGAAGGGCAAATTGGGACATGGAGGTAAGCATCCTTGATGTCCAGAGACACCATATAGTCCCCTTCTTCCAGGTTCGCTATCACTGCTCTGAGTGACTCCATCTTGAACTTGAACCTTTTTATGTAAGTGTTCAAGGATTTCAGATTTAAAATGGGTCTCACCGAGCCGTCCGGCTTCGGTACCACAAACAGCGTGGAATAATACCCCTTTCCCTGTTGTAGGAGGGGTACCTTGATTATCACCTGCTGGGAATACAGCTTGTGAATGGCTTCCAATACCGCCTCCCTGTCGGGGGGAGACGTTGGTAAAGCAGACTTCAGGAACCGGCGAGGGGGAGACGTCTCGAATTCCAATTTGTACCCCTGAGATACTACCTGCAGGATCCAGGGGTCCACTTGCGAGTGAGCCCACTGCGCGCTGAAATTCTTGAGACGGGCCCCCACCGTGCCTGAGTCCGCTTGTAAGGCCCCAGCGTCATGCTGAGGACTTGGCAGAAGCGGGGGAGGGCTTCTGTTCGTGGGAAGAGGCTGTCTGCTGCAGTCTTTTTCCCCTTCCTCTGCCCCGGGGCAGATATGAGTGGCCTTTTGCCCGCTTGCCCTTATGGGGACGAAAGGACTGAGCCTGAAAAGACGGTATCTTTTTCTGCTGCGAGGTGACTTGAGGTAAAAAGGTGGATTTTCCAGCCGTTGCCGTGGCCACCAGGTGCGATAGACCGACCCCAAATAACTCCTCCCCTTTATACGGCAATACTTCCATATGCCGTTTGGAATCCGCATCCCCTGACCACTGTCGCGTCCATAATCCTCTTCTGGCAGAAATGGACATCGCACTTACTCTTGATGCCAGAGTGCAAATATCCCTCTGTGCATCTCGCATATATAGAAATGCATCCTTTAAATGCTCTATAGTCAATAATATATTGTCCCTGTCCAGGGTATCAATATTTTCAGTCAGGGAATCCGACCAAGCCACCCCAGCACTGCACATCCAGGCTGAGGCGATTGCTGGTCGCAGTATAATACCAGTATGTGTGTATATACTTTTAAGGATATTTTTCCAGCTTCCTATCAGCTGGTTCCTTGAGGGCGGCCGTATCAGGGGACGGTAACGCCACTTGTTTTGATAAGCGTGTGAGCGCCTTATCTACGCTAGGGGGTGTTTCCCAACGCGCCCTAACCTCTGGCGGGAAAGGGTATAATGCCAATAATTTTTTAGAAATTAGCAGTTTTTTATCGGGGGAAACCCACGCTTCATCACACACCTCATTTAATTCATCTGATTCAGGAAAAACTACGGGTAGTTTTTTCACACCCCACATAATACCCTTTTTTGTGGTACTTGTAGTATCAGAAATGTTCAAAACCTCCTTCATTGCCGTGATCATGTAACGTGTGGCCCTACTGGAAAATACGTTTGTTTCCTCACCGTCGACACTGGAGTCAGTGTCCGTGTCAGTGTCTGTATCGACCTGAGGTAACGGGCGTTTTATAGCCCCTGACGGTGTTTGAGACGCCTGTACAGGTATTAACTGATTTGCCGGCTGTCTCATGTCGTCAACAGTCTTTTGTAAAGTGCCGACACTATCACGTAATTCTTTCCATAAGACCATCCAGTCAGGTGTCGACTCCCTAGGGGGTGACATCACTAACACAGGCAATTGCTCCGCCTCCACACCATTTTCCTCCTCATACATGTCGACACAGCGTACCGACACACAGCACACACACAGGGAATGCTCTGATAGAGGACAGGACCCCACTAGCCCTTTGGGGAGACAGAGGGAGAGTTTGCCAGCACACACCAGAGCGCTATATATATATACAGGGATAACCTTATATAAGTGTTTTTCCCTAATATAGCTGCTGTATATATTAATATGCCAATTTAGTGCCCCCCCTCTCTTGTTTTACCCTGTTTCTGCAGGGGAGAGTCAGGGAGCCTTCCTCCAACGGAGCTGTGAGGAAAAAATGGCGCTTGTGTGCTGAGGAGATAGGCTCCGCCCCCTTCTCGGCGGCCTTTCTCCCGCTTTTTTGTGGAAAACTGGCAGGGGTTAAATACATCCATATAGCCCAGGAGCTATATGTGATGTATTTTTAGCCATTTAAGGTATTTTCATTGCGTCCCAGGGCGCCCCCCCCCCAGCGCCCTGCACCCTCAGTGACCGGAGTGTGAAGTGTGCTGAGAGCAATGGCGCACAGCTGCGTTGCTGTGCGCTACCTTATTGAAGACAGGACGTCTTCTGCCGCCGATTTTCCGGACCTCTTCACTCTTCTGGCTCTGTAAGGGGGCCGGCGGCGCGGCTCCGGGACCCATCCATGGCTGGGCCTGTGATCGTCCCTCTGGAGCTAATGTCCAGTAGCCTAAGAAGCCCAATCCACTCTGCACGCAGGTGAGTTCGCTTCTTCTCCCCTTAGTCCCTCGATGCAGTGAGCCTGTTGCCAGCGGTCTCACTGAAAATAAAAAAACCTATTTAAACTTTTACTCTAAGCAGCTCAGGAGAGCCACCTAGATTGCACCCTTCTCGTTCGGGCACAAAATCTTAACTGAGGCTTGGAGGAGGGTCATAGGGGGAGGAGCCAGTGCACACCAGCTAGTCCTAAAGCTTTTACTTTGTGCCCAGTCTCCTGCGGAGCCGCTATTCCCCCATGGTCCTTTCGGAGTCCCCAGCATCCACTAGGACGTTAGAGAAATTACTTTATAGAATATGCAAAATGGCTGCCTCCACCATCTACCTCAAAATGAGTCCTAGTGACTGAATTCTTATTCCAAACCACAAGAACATTTTGTGTTGTATACAATGATGAAGTGCCTCAGTGAAGTTACTGGTTATTACTCATGAACAGTGTTAGACCGCAATGACTGCCTTCATTTTGAGAAGACACCAAGTGCAATTTAACAGTGCTCTTTCTTCCCACTCCAGCTTGCTCACATTGACGGCTGTCATTTTGTAGAATCATGTTCTTATAAAAGATGTTGTTCTGGCTGATGATATCCTGCCATTTGATGGTATCATGAAAGCACAGTTCGGTGTTGTTCACCATGATCACCCCACCTTTCAGGATCTCTGTGGAAAAAAAACAAGTTATAAAAACCTTGAAAATGGTATTTCTGTTCAAATGCAACAATGTTAGAAAAAGTGACGGCTCCAGAAGTGGGGCTGCAGCACAGCCCAGATTTAAATAGGGGAGCCTCACCAACTACTGGTGAATCAGTTTGGGATGACAGTTGGTGGCAGCAGGAGTGGCTCCCCTATTTGAAATTTGGAATGTGCTGCAGCCCCTTCCCTGGAGACGCCACTGGTTAGAAGCATCTATTTTAAAACAAATAGATAACTGACCTAGAGTACTGCCATGAAATAAGTAATCTCAACAAGTGAATTAAAAACTACAAAATATGCCTGCCACTGTGCAAATTCTTTGCACCAGTTGCATGAATAGTAAATAATTTGCATAGATTTGTTTCTGGGATCTACACCTGGAGGAACACTGACCTTTTCCAGTTTGGCAGGTCCAGATGAAAATGTGCATGGTGGAAAAACCAACTCCACTTCCACTTTGGGATTAACCCTTCAGTTTATTTATTTTTTCCTTTTCCTCATTAAATGAAGCTACAACTCATTTATAGCTTAAATAAATCATAATAGTGAAAGTAAATGGTGACTCGTTGAGTAAAGAACTAATGTGCCAAAAACTGTACCCGGATAAACACACTCTGAAATTCTACTGCTGTAAAAGCAGGCCTCATGGACAGTATGTCTGAGCTGTGGAGCAATATTTCTATGTGGAGGTAACATTTCCAGCCTCTCTGAAAGATTCAGTAACTATAACAGCAAACCCGCTATCAGCTCTACACCGTAATACAAAGAAGCTTTGTAGAGGAGTTCGGGACTGTACCTTTTCTATAGAGGAAACATACTGACATACCATTAGAGGGATCTTACAGATGACTTCATACAGTGAATCAGTCACAGAGGGGTGTAGTATGGTATGCCGGCGGCCGGGCTCCCGGCGACCAGCATACCGGCGCCGGGATCCCCACCGCTGGCATACCGACAGCGTGGCGAGCGCAAATGAGCCCCTTGCGGGCTCGCTGCGCTCGCAATGCTGCGGGCTTGCTGGCGCGCTACGCACGCCACGCTATTTATTCTCCCTCCAGGGGGGTCGTGGACCCCCAAGAGGGAGAAAAAGTGTTGGTATGCCACCCGTCACAGAGAACCAGCTTTCATATCTACTGATGTCCCTTTTCTAAATTCCTACTTTTACTGTGTGTGTATAACTGGCACACTTACAGTGGGCATCCCCTTTATTTTTACCTGCCCTGATCCTCTTGCATCAAACAGATCCTAGATAATACAGGCAAGTTTTTCCCCCATTGGGAACAGTGCAGTGAGAACTATGCTACTCTTCATGAAAAGTATAAGGCAAGACCTGATCTGTCAGACGGTGCACAAAGCAAGTCTTTGGCATGCCATGCGGCCATTCCGTGCCTCATAAATGACACCCTATTTACTTATATGTAAACAATGTCCAAAACTCATGGGCACACACATTGAACTACATTTGTCCCTTGGTCATCCTTCAGGTTTCATTAGACTGGCCAGGATCTCTGAGAACACACAGGCTCTTTGTGTAGTTATCCATTCGGTAACTAAGTGTTATAAAGTTACAGAGTAAGTCTGTTTACAACACAGATCCATCACATTCAACCTTTAATAAATACTAATTGTGTTTATCCAGGGGAAGGCAGAACAAAAGCTTCCAGTGTGACAGCTGGATAAATTGCCTGGATCAATTACTCATACAATGTCTTCTATTAATTATAGCTACAGCTACTTTTTCTTGTAAGAAAGACATCCAGTGCATGCGTGCTGTACATTCTGTAAGTGAGCGTGTCATCGCTACAGTAGCTCATGCGGTAAGGAACTGGGCAGTAAGGAACCCTATGCTATGCCGATGGTGCAATGTTCTTTTCTCCAGTCATAACTAATGGGTCCCCTTTGCTTGTACATGAACATTGGTACAAACATGTAATTAAAAAAATAAGATTTTACTTACCGATAAATCTATTTCTCGTAGTCCGTAGTGGATGCTGGGACTCCGTCAGGACCATGGGGATTAGCGGCTCCGCAGGAGACAGGGCACAAAAATAAAAGCTTTAGGACTAGGTGGTGTGCACTGGCTCCTCCCCCTATGACCCTCCTCCAAGCCTCAGTTAGGATACTGTGCCCGGACGAGCGTACACAATAAGGAAGGATTTTGAATCCCGGGTAAGACTCATACCAGCCACACCAATCACACCGTACAACTTGTGATCTGAACCCAGTTAACAGTATGACAAACGTAGGAGCCTCTGAACAGACGGCTCACAACAATAACAACCCGATTTTTTTGTAACAATAACTATGTACAAGTATTGCAGACAATCCGCACTTGGGATGGGCGCCCAGCATCCACTACGGACTACGAGAAATAGATTTATCGGTAAGTAAAAGCTTATTTTCTCTGACGTCCTAGTGGATGCTGGGACTCCGTCAGGACCATGGGGATTATACCAAAGCTCCCAAACGGGCGGGAGAGTGCGGATGACTCTGCAGCACCGAATGAGAGAACTCCAGGTCCTCTTTAGCCAGGGTATCAAATTTGTAGAATTTTACAAACGTGTTCTCCCCCGACCACGTAGCTGCTCGGCAGAGTTGTAATGCCGAGACCCCTCGGGCAGCCGCCCAAGATGAGCCCACCTTCCTTGTGGAATGGGCCTTGATAGATTTAGGCTGTGGCAGGCCTGTCACAGAATGTGCAAGTTGAATTGTGCTACAAATCCAACGAGCAATCGTCTGCTTATAAGCAGGAGCACCCAGCTTGTTGGGTGCATACAGTATAAACAGCGAGTCAGATTTTCTGACTCCAGCCGTCCTTGAAATATATATTTTCAATGCCCTGACAACGTCCAGCAACTTGGAATCCTCCAAATCGCTAGTAGCCGCAGGCACCACAATAGGCTGGTTCAGGTGAAACGCTGAAACCACCTTAGGCAGAAACTGAGGACGCGTCCGCAGTTCTGCCCTGTCCGAATGGAAAATCAGATATGGGCTTTTATACGATAAAGCCGCCAATTCTGACACTCTCCTGGCTGAAGCCAGGGCCAGTAGCATGGTTACTTTCCATGTAAGATATTTCAAATCCACCGAAATGAGTGGCTCAAACCAATGGGATTTGAGAAAATCCAAAACTACATTAAGATCCCACGGAGCCACTGGGGGCACAACCGGGGGCTGTATATGTAGTACTCCTTTTACAAAAGTCTGGACTTCAGGAACTGAAGCCAATTCTTTCTGGAAGAAAATCGACAGGGCCGAAATTTGAACCTTAATGGACCCTAATTTGAGGCCCATAGACAATCCTGTTTGCAGGAAATGTAGGAATCGACCCAGTTGAAATTCCTCCGTCGGGGCCTTCCTGGCCTCACACCACGCAACATATTTTCTCCAAATGCGGTGATAATGTTGTGCAGTCACCTCCTTCCTGGCTTTTACCAGGGTAGGGATGACCTCTTCCGGAATGCCTTTTTCCCTTAGAATTCGGCGTTCAACCGCCATGCCGTCAAACGCAGCCGCGGTAAGTCTTGGAATAGACACGGTCCCTGCTGAAGCAGGTCCCGTCTTAGAGGTAGAGGCCACGGATCTTCCGTGAGCATCTCCTGAAGTTCCGGGTACCAAGTTCTTCTTGGCCAATCCGGAGCCACGAGTATCGTTCTTACTCCCCTTTGCCGTATAATTCTCAGTACTTTTGGTATGAGAGGCAGAGGAGGAAACACATACACTGACTGGAACACCCACGGTGTTACCAGAGCGTCCACAGCTATTGCTTGAGGGTCTCTTGACCTGGCACAATACCTGTCCAGTTTTTTGTTGAGGCGGGACGCCATCATATCCACCTTTGGTTTTTCCCAACGGTTCACAATCATGTGGAAGACTTCTGGATGAAGTCCCCACTCTCCCGGGTGTAGATCGTGTCTGCTGAGGAAGTCCGCTTCCCAGTTGTCCACTCCCGGAATGAACACTGCTGACAGTGCTATCACATGATCTTCCGCCCAGCGAAGAATCCTTGCAGCTTCTGCCATTGCCCTCCTGCTTCTTGTGCCGCCCTGTCTGTTTACGTGGGCGACTGCCGTGATGTTGTCCGACTGGATCAACACCGGCTGACCCTGAAGCAGGGGTTTTGCCAGGCTTAGAGCATTGTAAATCGCTCTTAGCTCCAGTATATTTATGTGAAGAGACATCTCCAGGCTTGACCACACTCCCTGGAAGTTTCTTCCCTGTGTGACCGCTCCCCAGCCTCTCAGACTGGCATCCGTGGTCACCAGGACCCAGTCCTGTATGCCGAATCTGCGGCCCTCTAACAGATGAGCACTCTGCAACCACCACAGAAGAGACACCCTTGTCCGTGGAGACAAAGTTATCCGCTGATGCATCTGCAGATGCGATCCGGACCATTTGTCCAGCAGATCCCACTGAAAAGTTTGTGCGTGGAATCTGCCGAATGGAATCGCTTCGTAAGAAGCCACCATTTTTCCCAGGACTCTTGTGCATTGATGCACAGACACTTTTCCTGGTTTTAGGAGGTTCCTGACAAGTTCGGATAACTCCCTGGCTTTCTCCTCCGGAAGAAACACCTTTTTCTGAACCGTGTCCAGAATCATTCCCAGGAACAGCAGACGTGTCGTCGGGGTCAATTGAGATTTTGGAAAATTCAGAATCCACCCGTGCTGTTGCAGCACTACTTGGGTTAGTGCTACTACGTCCTCCAGCTGTTCTCTGGACCTTGCCCTTATCAGGAGATCGTCCAAGTAAGGGATAATTAATACGCCTTTTCTTCGCAGAAGAAACATAATTTCGGCCATTACCTTGGTAAAGACCCGAGGTGCCGTGGACAATCCAAACGGCAGCGTCTGAAACTGATAATGACAGTTTTGCACCACGAACCTGAGGTACCCTTGATGTGAAGGGCAAATTGGGACATGCAGGTAAGCATCCTTGATGTCCAGGGACACCATAAAGTCCCCTTCTTCCAGATTCGCTATCACTGCTCTGAGTGACTCCATCTTGAACTTGAGTTTTTGTATGTACAGGTTCAAAGATTTCAGATTTAGAATAGGTCTTACCGAGCCGTCCGGCTTCGGTACCACAAATAGTGTGGAATAATACCCCTTTCCCTGTTGTAGGAGGGGTACCTTGACTATCACCTGCTGAGAATACAGCTTGTGAATGGCTTCCAATACCGTCGCCCTGTCTGAGGGAGACGTTGGCAGAGCAGACTTTAGGAACCGGCGAGGGGGAGACTTCTCGAATTCCAACCTGTAACCCTGAGATACTACCTGCAGGATCCAGGGGTCCACCTGTGAGTGAGCCCACTGTGCGCTGAAATTCTTGAGTCGACCCCCCACCGCCCCTGAGTCCGCTTGTAAAGCCCCAACGTCATGCTGAGGGCTTTGCAGAAGCCGGGGAGGGCTTCTGCTCCTGGGAGGGAGCTGCTTGGTGCACTCTCTTACCCTTTCCTTTGCCTCGGGGCAGATATGACTGTCCTTTTGCCCGCTTGTTCTTATAGGAACGAAAGGACTGCGGCTGAAAAGACGGTGTCTTTTTCTGTTGGGAGGGGACCTGAGGTAAAAAGGTGGATTTCCCGGCTGTTGCCGTGGCCACCAAATCCGATAGACCGACCCCAAATAATTCCTCCCCTTTATACGGCAATACTTCCATATGCCGTTTGGAATCCGCATCACCTGACCACTGTCGCGTCCATAAACTTCTTCTGGCAGATATGGACATCGCACTTACTCTCGATGCCAGAGTGCAAATATCCCTCTGAGCATCTCGCATATAAAGAAAAGCATCCTTTAATTGCTCTATAGTCAATAAAATACTGTCCCTATCCAGGGTATCAATATTTTCAGTCAGGGAATCCGACCAAACCACCCCAGCACTGCACATCCATGCTGAGGCGATGGCTGGTCGCAGTATAACACCAGTATGAGTGTATATACTTTTCAGGGTAGTTTCCAGCCTCCTATCAGCTGGATCCTTGAGGGCGGCCGTTTCAGGAGACGGTAACGCCACTTGTTTTGATAAGCGTGTGAGTGCCTTATCCACCCTAGGGGGTGTTTCCCAGCGCGCCCTAACCTCTGGCGGGAAAGGATATAATGCCAATAACTTCTTTGAAATTAGCAGTTTTCTATCGGGGTTAACCCACGCTTCATCACACACTTCATTCAATTCCTCTGATTCAGGAAAAACTACAGGTAGTTTTTTCAGACCCCACATAATACCCCTTTTTGTGGTACTTGCAGTATCAGAGATATGCAAAGCCTCCTTCATTGCCGTGATCATATAACGTGTGGCCCTACTGGAAAATACGTTTGTTTCTTCACCGTCGACACTAGATTCGGTGTCCGTGTCTGGGTCTGTGTCGACCGACTGAGGTAAAGGGCGTTTTACAGCCCCTGACGGTGTCTGAGACGCCTGGACAGGTACTAACTGGTTTGCCGGCCGTCTCATGTCGTCAACTGATTTTTGTAACGTGCTGACATTATCACGTAATTCCATAAACAAAGCCATCCATTCCGGTGTCGACTCCCTAGGGGGTGACATCACCATTACCGGCAATTGCTCCGCCTCCACACCAACATCGTCCTCATACATGTCGACACACACGTACCGACACACAGCAGACACACAGGGAATGCTCTTATCGAAGACAGGACCCCACTAGCCCTTTGGGGAGACAGAGGGAGAGTTTGCCAGCACACACCCAAGCGCTATAAATATATAGGAACAACCCTACAGAAGTGTTGTTTCCTTTATAGCAGCTTAATATATCAATATCGCCAAAAAAGTGCCCCCCCTCTCTGTTTTTTTACCCTGTTTCTGTAGTGCAGTGCAGGGGAGAGTCCTGGGAGCCTTCCTCGCAGCGGAGCTGTGCAGGAAAATGGCGCTGTGTGCTGAGGAGATAGGCCCCGCCCCCTATTTCGGCGGGCTCTTCTCCCGGTGTTTGTGAGACCTGGCAGGGGTTAAATACATCCATATAGCCCCAGGGGCTATATGTGATGTATTTTTAGCCAGAACAAGGTATTATCATTGCTGCCCAGGGCGCCCCCCCCCAGCGCCCTGCACCCTCAGTGACCGCTGGTGTGAAGTGTGCTGACAACAATGGCGCACAGCTGCAGTGCTGTGCGCTACCTCATGAAGACTGAAAAGTCTTCTGCCGCCGGTTTCTGGACCTCTTCACTTTTCGGCATCTGCAAGGGGGTCGGCGGCGCGGCTCCGGGACCGGACTCCATGGTTGGGCCTGTGTTCGATCCCTCTGGAGCTAATGGTGTCCAGTAGCCTAAGAAGCCAATCCATCCTGCACGCAGGTGAGTTCACTTCTTCTCCCCTAAGTCCCTCGTTGCAGTGAGCCTGTTGCCAGCAGGACTCACTGAAAATAAAAAACCTAATAACTTTTTCTAAGCAGCTCTTTAGGAGAGCCACCTAGATTGCACCCTGCTCGGACGGGCACAAAAACCTAACTGAGGCTTGGAGGAGGGTCATAGGGGGAGGAGCCAGTGCACACCACCTAGTCCTAAAGCTTTTATTTTTGTGCCCTGTCTCCTGCGGAGCCGCTAATCCCCATGGTCCTGACGGAGTCCCAGCATCCACTAGGACGTCAGAGAAAATCTTTGTATTGACCTTGAATATATTATTATGTATTAATGAATCCCCCTCTATGACACTTTTCATTTTCAATATAAACAAGTCTAGGTTTTTAAATCTCTCTTAGAATGTAACCCTTCCACTCCCTGTATTAATAAAGCTGTACACCTGTGAACCCTCTTGATTTCTTCAGTGTGTCTCATACAGTCACATGCCCAAAGCTGTACTCCAATTATGTAGCCTGTATAACCAGAGACTTATACATCAGCAATGGGCCTGATTTAGATGTGGACTGATTATCTATCACTGCTGCTTACATGGAAACAGCAGTGACAGCTCTAATATGGTAATGCAGCAGGATGTGTCATGCCTCCTACATGCTTTACTGATTCGAACTGTGACCTAGGACACGTCATCTACCGACGTCTGCGTCATCTTCGGCCGTCTGCATGACCCATGGAGTCGCTCAAGCTGGCAGCCACAGATGCAACAAAGAGACCTGGAAATTTCCATCCTCTGACAGAGATCCTAGCCTCGTCCCTCCCCCCCCAAAAAAATGGCGGCGACACACCTCCATTTTAAAAAACAGAGGCCATCACTGCCCCCTCCCAGCCCCCAAATGGCATCAGGCTGCCAATCACTGACAGTCTGCTGCCAATCTGAGCCCTGCACATGTGCAGTACGGTCCGGCGCAAAGTACCGAATGTCAGTGCTTTGGGACTGCAACACAGATTCACCCATATCTGAAAAAAGGCCCATGTGCAATTATACCTTTTTAAGCACCCTAGGATTTGTTGCATAATGTTACTAGATTTCTTGTCAACTTGTATTCCTTAATCCTGTTCCTTCTGTTTCCTGTACATTTCTGACATTTATTATCTAACATGTCATACTTACACCATGTCCAAATGCGATGTACTAAATATCCCAGCAGTCACCATCCCAACTGTTAGCATACCGCCAGCGGCATCCTGACGGTAAGTACTGGGGTTACGGTTAGGGTTAGGCTGCGGGTGGGGTCGGTTAGGGTGAAGATTAGGGTTAGGGTAAGGGTTAAAAGACACACCAGGATCCGTCAGATTTCTGAATGTCAGAATGCTACTGTCTGCTTTCTGACCATCGTGATGGTGATTGCCGGGATATCGGTACCATCCAAGGGCGGATTGGGATCAAAAACCAGCGGGGGGAATTTATGAAAGCAGCCCTAATTGGGGAAGGGGGGGGGGTCTGTTGTGGGGGTGGAGTCTGTGAAGTGCGCAGGATTACTGCTCAGAAGGCCTAATGACACACAGGAATAGGAAGTGCGCGCCGCTGGCGCGCCACAAAATTTGGGGGCGTGGCTTCGTGTGGAAGAGGCGTGGCCACATAATAGTGCCAATTCACTTTACACCACACAGTGGTGCCGCTTATACACATTGCACCAGGTAGAGCATGTTATACATATTCCGTCAGATAGAGCACGTTCTACACTTTGCGCCAAGTAGGGCATGGTATACACTTTGCGCCAGGCAGAGCACATTATACACATTGCACCAGGTAAATCACATTATACACATTGCACCAGGTAAAGCCCCTTTTAAACATTACTCCAGGTAGAGCCCTAGTAACGCATTATTCCAGGCAGAGCCCTCTTTTACACATTACTCCAGGTCTCTCGGAGTGACTGCGTGTGATGTCACAGCCACATCGAAAACGGTCTCGGTAGCGTCTGTAGCAGGCGTGGCGTGTGGGTGGTGCAGGACAACAGGGGGTGCCTATGCGCACCAGGCACCCCCCCGTGCGCACGCCAGTGCTGCCGCTTCACCCTATCGCTGCTTACACTTCCCAAACCTATCCCTGACCCAGTGGTGGAACTATAGAGTGGTATGCCTAGGCGCATATGTATTCCCCTCCCCCCACACACCCCACCCCTTTTACCCCCCAACATCTATACTCTGATGTTGAGCTGGCCACTCTGAAAAAATAAGATTTTACTCACCGGTAAATCTATTTCTCGTAGTCCGTAGTGGATGCTGGGACTCCGTAAGGACCATGGGGATTAGCGGCTCCGCAGGAGACTGGGCACAACTAAAGAAAGCTTTAGGACTACCTGGTGTGCACTGGCTCCTCCCACTAAGACCCTCCTCCAGACCTCAGTTAGGATACTGTGCCCGGAAGAGCTGACACAATAAGGAAGGATTTTGAATCCCGGGTAAGACTCATACCAGCCACACCAATCACACCGTATAACTCGTGATACTATACCCAGTTAACAGTATGATAACAACTGAGCCTCTCAACAGATGGCTCAACAATAACCCTTTAGTTAGGCAATAACTATGGCCCTCATTCCGAGTTGATCGGTCGGTATTTTTCATCGGATCGCAATGAAAATCTGCTTAGTACGCATGCGCAATATTCGCACTGCGACTGCGCCAAGTAATTTAACAATGAAGATAGTATTTTTACTCACGGCTTTTTCATCGCTCCGGCGATCGTAATGTGATTGACAGGAAATGGGTGTTACTGGGCGGAAACACTGCGTTTTAGGGGCGTGTGGATGAAAACGCTACAGTTTCCGGAAAAAACGCAGGAGTGGCTGGAGAAACGGAGGAGTGTCTGGGCGAACGCTGGGTGTGTTTGTGACGTCAAACCAGGAACGACAAGCACTGAACTGATCGCACAGGCAGAGTAAGTCTGAAGCTACTCTGAAACTGCTAAGTAGTTTGTAATCGCAATATTGCGAATACATCGGTCGTAATTTTAAGAAGCTAAGATACACTCCCAGTAGGCGTAGGCTTAACGTGTGTAACTCTGCTAAATTCGCCTTGCGACCGATCAACTCGGAATGAGGGCCTATATACAAGTGTTGCAGACAATCCGCACTTGGGATGGGCGCCCAGCATCCACTACGGACTACGAGAAATAGATTTACCGGTGAGTAAAATCTTATTTTCTCTAACGTCCTAAGTGGATGCTGGGACTCCGTAAGGACCATGGGGATTATACCAAAGCTCCCAAACGGGCGGGAGAGTGCGGATGACTCTGCAGCACTGAATGAGCAAACTCTAGGTCCTCCTCAGCCAGGGTATCAAACTTGTAGACTCTTGTAAGAGTGTTTTAACCCGACCAAGTAACAGCTCGGCAAATTTGTAAAGCCGAGACCCCTCGGGCAGCCGCCCAAGAAGAGCCCACTTTCCTCGTGGAATGGGCTTTCACAGATTTAGGGTGCGGCATTCCAGCCGCAGAATGTGCAAGTTGAATCGTGCTACATATCCAGCGAGCAATAGTCTGCTTAGAAGCAGGAGCACCCAGCTTGTTGGGTGCACACAGGATAAATAGCGAGTCAGTTTTCCTGACTCCAGCCGTCCTGGAAACATATACTTTTCAGGGCCCTGACTACGTCCAGAAAACTTGGAATCCTCCAAGTCCCAAGTAACCACAATAGGTTGGTTCACATGAAAAACTGATACCACCTTAGGAAGGAATTGGGAACGAGTCCTCAATTCCGCCTTATCCATATAGAATACAGATAAGGGCATTTGTATGACAAAGCCGCCAATTCTGATACACGCCTGGCCGACGCCACGGCCCACAGCATGACCACTTTCCACGTGAGGTATTGTAGCTCCACGGATTTAAGTGGCTCAACTCAATGCGACTTCAGGAAATCCAACACCACTTGAGATCCCACGGTGCCACTGGAGGCACAAACGGGGGTTGACTATGCAGCACTCCCTTAACAAAAGTCTGAACTTCAGGCAGTGAAGCCAGTTCTATTTTGGAAGAAAATCGATAGAGCCGAAATCTGGACCTTAATGGAACCCAATTTT
This sequence comes from Pseudophryne corroboree, assembly GCF_028390025.1. NCBI lineage: Eukaryota > Metazoa > Chordata > Amphibia > Anura > Myobatrachidae > Pseudophryne > Pseudophryne corroboree. The sequence goes on along the minus strand of NC_086446.1, from coordinate 350,097,792 downwards.
AGGCCCATAGTCACCCCTGACTTGTAGGAAGTGCAGAAAACGACCTAGCTGAAATTCCTCCTTTGGGGCCTTACTGGCCTCACAGCACGCAACATAATTCCGCCATATGCGGTGATAATGGTTTGCGTTCACTTCTTTCCTAGCTTTAAATAGCGTAGGGATAACTTCCTCCGGAATGCCCTTTTCCTTCAGGATCCGGCGTTCAACCGCCATGCCGTCAAACGCAGCCGCGGTACGTCTTGGAACAGACAGGTCCCCTGCTGCAGCAGGTCCTGTCTGAGCGGCAGAGGCCATGGGTCCTCTGAGATCATTTCTTGGAGTTCTGGGTACCAAGCTCTTCTTGGCCACCCGGAACAATGAGTATAGTTCTTACTCCTCTCCTTCTTATTATTCTCATTACCCTGGGTATGAGAGGCAGAGAAGGGAACACATACACCGACTGGTACACCCACGGTGTTACCAGAGCGTCTACAGCCATCGCCTGAGGGTCCCTTGACCTGGCGCAATATCTTTGTAGCTTTTTGTTGAGGCGGGACGCCATCCTGTCCACCTGTGGCCTTTCCCCACGGTGTACAATCATTTGGAAGACTTCTGGATGAAGTCCCCACTCTCTCGGGTGGAGGTCGTGTCTGCTGAGAAAGTTCTCAGTTGTCCACTCCGGGAATGAACACTGCTGACAGTGCTAACACATGATTTTCCGCCTATCGGAGAATCCTTGTGGCTTCTGCCATCGCCATCCTGCTTCTTGTGCCGCCCTGTCGTTTTACATGAGCGACCGCCGTGATGTTGTCTGACTGGATCAGCACCGGCCGGTGTTGAAGCAGGGGTCTAGCCTGACTTAGGGCATTGTAAATGGCCCAAAGTTCCAGAACATTTATGTGTAGGGAAGTCTCCTGACTTTTCCATAGGCCTTGGAAGTTTCTTCCCTGTGTGACTGCCCCCCAGCCTTGAAGGCTGGCATCCGTGGTCACCAGGACCCAGTCCTGTATGCCGAATCTGCGGCCCCCTAGAAGATGTGCAGTCACCACCACAGCGACACCCTGGCCCTTGGAGACAGGGTTATCCGCCGATGCATCTGAGAATGCGACCCGGACCACTTGTCCAACAGATCCCACTGGAAGATCCTTGCATGGGACTTGGATAATGGAAATTCATCGGAAGAAGCTACCATCTTTCCCAAGGCTCGCGTGCATAGATGCACCGATACCTGTATTTGTATTAGGAGGTCTCCGTCTAGAGACGCCAACTCCTTGGACTTCTCCTCCGGGAGAAACCCTTTTTATCCTGTTCTGTGTCCAGAACCATACCCAGGAACAGTAGACGCGTCGTAGGAACCAGCTGTGACTTTGGAATATTCAGAATCCAGCCGTGCTGTTGTAGCACTTCCCGAGATAGTGCTACTCCGACGAACAACTGCTCGGGGACAGACCAACGGCAACGTCTGGAATTGGTAATGACAATCCTGTACCACAATTTTGAGGTACACCTGGTGAGGAGGGTAAATAGGGACATGCAGGTAAGTATCCTTGATGTCCAGTGATACCCTGAAATTTTCCAGGCTTGCAATAATCGCCCTGAGCGATTCCATTTTGAACTTGAACCTTCGTATATAAGTGTTCAAGGATTTCAATTCTAGAATGGGTCTCACCGAACCGTCTGGTTTCGGTACCACAACATTTTGGAATAGTAACCCCGGCCTTGTTGAAAGAGGGGTACCTTGATTTCACCCTGCTGGAAGTACAGCTTGTGAATTGCCGCCAGTACTACCTTTCTCCGAGGGCAGCAGGCAAGGCTGATGTGAGGCAACGGCGAGGGGGAGTCGTCTCGAACTCCAGCCTGTATCCCTGTGATACTACTTGCAGAACCTAGGGATCCACCTGTGGGCAAGCCCACTGATCCCTGCAGTTCCCGAGACGCGCCCCCACCGCACCTGTCTCCACCTGTGGAGCCCCAGCGTCATGCGGTGGACTTAGAGGAAGCGAGGGAAGATATTTGATCCTGGAACTGGCTGACTGGTGCAGCTTTTTCCTTCTTCCCTTGTCTCTGTGCAGAAAGGAAGCGCCTTTGACCCGCTTGCTTTTCTGAAGCCGAAAGGACTGTACCTGAAAATAAGGTGCTTTCTTAAGGCTTTTGTGTGGAAACCTGAGGTAAAATTTTTTCTTCCCAGCTGTTGCTGTGGATACGAGGTCCCAGAGACCATCCCCAAACAATTCCTCACCCTTATAAGGCAGAATCTCCATGTGCCTTTTAAATGCAGCATCACCTGTCCACTGCCGGGTTTCTACTACCCTCCTGGCAGAATGGACATTGCATTAATTCTGGATGCCAGCCGGCAAATATCCCTCTGTGCATCCTTTATATATAAGACAACGTCTTAAATATGCTCAATGTTAGCAAATATTATTATCCCTGTCTTAGCGTATTAATATTATCTGACAGGGTGTCAGACCACGCTGCAGCAGCACTATTTATGCTGAGGCAATTGCAGGTTTCAGTATATAACCTGAGTGTGTAAATACAGACTTCAGGATCGCCTCCTGCTTTTTATCAGCAGGTTCCTTCAAGGTGGCCGTATCCTAAGACGGCAGTGCCACCTTTTGACAAACGTGTGAGCGCCTTATCCCCCCTAAGGGATATCTCCCAACGTGACCTATCCTCTGGCGGGAAAGGGTACGCCATCAGTAACTTTTTAGAAATAACCAGTTTCTTATCGGGGGAAACCACGCTTCTTTACACACTTCATTCATTCATCAGATGGGGGAACAAAACAGTGGCTGTTTTTTCTCCCCAAAAATAAAACCCCTTTTATGTGGTACTTGGGTTTATGTCAGAAAATGCGTAACACATTTTTCATTGCCGAGATCATGTAACGGATGTTCCTAGTGGATTGTGTATATGTCTCAACCTCGTCGACACTGGAGTCAGACTCCGTGTCGACATCTGTGTCTGCCATCTGAGGTAACGGGCGTTGTTTTGAGCCCCTGATGGCCTTTGAGACGCCTGGGCAGACGCGGGCTGAGAAGCCGGCTGTCCCACAGCTGTTACGTCATCCAGCCTTTTATGTAAGGAGTTGACACTGTCGGTTAATACCTTCCACCTATCCATCCACTCTGGTGTCAGCCCCACAGGGGGCGACATCCCATTTATCGGCCTCTGCTCCGCCTCCACGTAACCTTCCTCATCCAAGATGTCGACACAGCCGTACCGACACACCGCACACACACAGGGAATGCTCTGATTGAGGACAGGACCCCACAAAGTCCTTTGGGGAGACCGAGAGAGAGTATGCCAGCACACACCAGAGCGCTATATAATGCAGGGATTAACACTATAACTGAGTGATTTTTCCCCAAATAGCTGCTTGTATACATATATTGCGCCTAAATTTAGTGCCCCCCCACTCTTTTTAACCCTTTGAGCCTGAAAACTACAGGGGAGAGCCTGGGGAGCTGTCTTCCAGCTGCACTGTGAAGAGAAAATGGCGCCAGTGTGCTGAGGGAGAAGCCCCGCCCCCTTTTCGGCTGACTTTCTCCCGCTTTTTCTGTGATACTGGCAGGGGTAATTTTACATCTATATAGCCTCTGGGACTATATATGATGTATATTTTGCCAGCCAAGGTGTTATTTATTGCCCTCAGGGCGCCCCCCCCCCCCCCCCCCCCCAGCGCCCTGCACCCATCAGTGACCGAAGTGTGAGGTGTACATGAGGAGCAATGGCGCACAGCTGCAGTGCTGGCTACCTTGGTGAAGACCGAAGTCTTCTGCCGCCGATTTTCCGGACCTTCTTCGTGCTTCTGGCTCTGTAAGGGGGACGGCGGCGCGGCTCAGGGAACGAACACCAAGGTCGGGTCCTGCGGTCGATCCCTCTGGAGCTAATGGTGTCCAGTAGCCTAAGAAGCCCAAACTACCACCTGTTAGGTAGGTTCGCTTCTTCTCCCCTTAGTCCCTCGCTGCAGTGAGTCTGTTGCCAGCAGATCTCACTGAAAATAAAAAACCTAAATATACTTTCTTTCTAGGTGCTCAGGAGAGCCCCTAGTGTGCATCCAGCTCAGCCGGGCACAGAAATCTAACTGAGGTCTGGAGGAGGGTCTTAGTGGGAGGAGCCAGTGCACACCAGGTAGTCCTAAAGCTTTCTTTAGTTGTGCCCAGTCTCCTGCGGAGCCGCTAATCCCCATGGTCCTTACGGAGTCCCAGCATCCACTTAGGACGTTAGAGAAATACGGGAGATTTAATGGGGCCGAACATTTGAGTTTTAATATAACACAAGTAAAGTTTAAAATGTACACATGCCATCATAGCCATATCTGCCTCTTTCTATGGCATTAGACCCCTCCTCCGCAGGACACCAGTATTTGTCACACGTCCCCATGCTCACCAGCTACTGACAGTAGTGTCCCTTATTCACATTACAACATACAGTATGAGTCAAAATGCATATTAGGACACACAGTATGAGCCAAATTCATATTACGCCACTCGATATGAGCCGAACTTCACATTACACCACTCGATATGAGCCGAACTTCACAATATGCCTCACAGTATTGTACTTCATATTACGCAACACAGTATGAGCCGAAATTCACGTTACGCCGCACAGTATGAGCCAAAATTCACATTATGCTACACAGTTTGAGCCTTTGGAAATACACTGAGGATCGGGGACATTTGGCCCAATCCGCCCCTGCGCACCGCATTACAGCGATCAAACTGACAATAAATTACAGCTCCCGACAGTCCTTCTAGCACGAGGGCTGCTGGGAGATGTAGTTTATTTTCAATTTATCACTGTAGTGCCGGCTCCTATATTCAGTCATGCCCTTCCAACTCGCTGGTCCCTCCGCTTTGGCCGCAAAACGGGATAAGTCCGCTACTGGTGAGGGGGGCGCAGGACATTAGGGGGTGCCTGTGCACACCAGGCACCCCCTGTGCGCCCGCCAGTGATTTAGAGTACCCATCTGCATTATAAAAATAAACTCACTGTTATAATGCACGCCCCCCCCCCCCCAAAGAATTCCCCTAGCAGTTTTTTAACCCCACCCTCCCCAAACACACGGCCATTGTGTTCACCCAGAGGCTCTCTCCCCCTTCCCCAGTAAACTCACCACCAGTAAAACTCCTTCCTCAAAGCCGTGGCACTCTGCCGCAGCACGGACAAGCTGAGGAGAAGAACAACGCGGGAGCTGGGGTGTGGGAGGTGGAGCGAAGATGACCGCAGGAGACTGCACTGACTGAACGCTGCGGCCAGCAGCGGCTTCGGCGTTAGTGAGCTTCTGCTCATGTGCAGGAGCTCAGATTGCGGCGGCCATGCGTGGGGGGGAGAACGGCCAATGCGGGGAGCAAGGGACCCGGCTCCCAGGGATCTGCTCTGGGGTCCCGGCATCCCAATCCGTCGCTGATACCATCCCTGTCAAAAGATATTGCAGCAAACCAAGGTGTTTATCCGGGTGTGATACGGGATCCTGGCGGTCACATGACCGACACGGCATCCCAGCCATGAGAAAGGCGAAGGTGAACAGGTTAATTAATTTACCCCTACCCTAACCCGCCTGGGATGGTGGCTAGAGCTAAAATAGTGAGGGTGGAGGCTAGGGCTAAGACCAAGGGAGTGTCGGATAGGGATAAGACTCTGGGGGGGGTGGGGGGGGGGGGGGGGGGTGGCAGCTACGGCTAAATCCCAGCCTCTCCTACTGCCTAACCCTCTCATTCCCCAACCCTTTCCTCTGGTCCTAACCCTAAAATGGGATAATACCCTCTGGTTGTTAGCGTTCCGGCGCCAGGATTCCGAGTGGTGTTGGGATTCCGTTGTCGGTATGTTTATCCCTACATGTCGCTACAATGAACTTAATCTGTAATTTCAGGGCCTAGTTTTCACCTGGTCTAAGATTGTCTGTAGCAAATTATAAATCCTTTCAATGCTAACAACCTATAAGATTATTAACAAATAGCTGCAGAATATCCTGTGCTTTCTATCCTTCTACCAGTTCTACAACTGTAAAAAGTAAACCTTTTTAGACATAGCATTCTTATGTACTAGTGGAAAAGTATCAAACAAAGTACAAATAAATCGCATCAACTGTACTAACAAGATTAACATTTATCTTTTCATTAAAAAACTAATCTTGTGCGTTAGGCAAGATGTCACTGGTGTTATCAATTTGCGTTCCACAATATACAGTATACCAGAATCTTTTCAAGTATCTTCACATTATATATCCACAACAGAAGTTACATTCATAGATTTCTAAATTCGCTGTTCCGATTTGGTTTCCTTAATGCAAGCCTGGTTGTAGTGGTTATGAGGCAGGCCATAAATATAATAAATAGTGGTACATGAATAAGTTAACTTAGTTCCTGCAGCACACACAGGTGGATGACATCTGGGACCCATGCCTTATCTATTGATTTTGTTAAGCAATAACTGTTAGGCAAGTAACTTATAATGGTGTGCCTAGGTGCTTGCTCCGTGTCTATGCATATGGGGCGTCTACTTGAGCAACCCAATCATTTATAAATGATTGCTCCCACAATGGTGTGTATACACCACCTGGTATTATAAATCATAATAGCACTCTAAAGGTGTGTACACACGGAGCAATATAACTGAGCGATTTTGACTATATAGTCAAAATCGCTCAGAAAGTTAGTGCATATCGCTCCGTGTGTACACAGGCAGCGATAGCGATGCGCGTCCCCGCCAGATCGCTATCGCTGGGAAAAATAGACTGTGCAGGCAAGTCAATTTTGACTAGCTCGCTGCAAAAGTTAGTTAAAATCGCGATGTGTTTTCTCCCCAGCGATTTTACCCAGCGATAGCGATCTTTAGCCACTCCCCGCCACCCATTTTGGTACCTGTGCGCGGAGGCTGAAGTAGAAGGCAGTGGCGTCCGTGAACTGAAGTTAAAAAGTGAGTGCCTGCTGTTCTCCTCACACTGCAGTGTCTCGTGTTCAGTCCGGGGGGGAGAGACTGCAGTGTCGTGTCCGGTTCGGGCGCTCTGTACTATCCGTCCCCTGGCCGATCTGTAATGTCCGCGGTCCAGGGGGACGGAGGGGAGGAATAGCCGCTACATAGTGTCCGGCCCGGGGAGGATTGTGACTGGGCTGGGGGGCCGGAGGAATGGCCGACGGAGGGGGAGTAATGGGGCCGCTCTGAAGTGGAGGAGTGGCCACTCTGTAGTGTCCGGCCGGGGAAGGAGGGGGGGACGGGACGGCGCAGCGCACATAGTGTCACAGTGGACCAGAGCTCAGGGTAGCAGCTCCTCTGGCGGACGTCCTGTGAGGGGGGGAGGGTTGCTGCTTGCTGTTATGGGAGAGCATGATCAATGGGGAGGGGGGGGGGAGAAGGTGCTGTTCTGTCATTGGGGGGAGGGGGGAGAGAAGGTGCTGTTCTGTCATTGGGGGGGGGAGAGAAGGTGCTGTTCTGTCATTGGGGGGGGGGGAGAAGGTGCTGTTTTGTCATGGGGGGGAGAGAAGGTGCTGTTCTGTCAGTGGGGGGGAGAGAAGGTGCTGTTCTGTCAGTGGTGGGGGAGAGAAGGTGCTGTTCTGTCTGTGGGGGGGGGGGGGGAGAAGGTGCTGTTCTGTCAGTGGGGGGGGAGAAGGTGCTGTTCTGTCAGTGGGGGGGGGGAGAGAAGGTGCTGTTCTGTCATTGGGGGGGGAAGAAGGTGCTGTTTTGTCATGGGGGGGGGAGAAGGTGCTGTTCTGTCAGTGGGGGGGAGAGAAGGTGCTGTTCTGTCAGTGGTGGGGGAGAGAAGGTGCTGTTCTGTCTGTGGGGGGGGGGGGGAGAAGGTGCTGTTCTGTCAGTGGGGGGGGGAGAGAAGGTGCTGTTCTGTCAGTGGGGGGGGGGAGAAGGAGCAGCGGCGCACATACTGTCAGGTCACGGGGGGGAGCAGCGGCGGACATACTGTCAGGTCAGGGGGGGTCAGCGGCGGACATACTGTCAGGTCAGGGGGGGCGGTGGCTGGCAGCGCACATAGTGTCTCAGGTCAGGGGGGGGCCGCGGCGCACATACTGTCAGGGGGGGCTACCAGGGATGGCAAAATATGCGCCCTTCCCATCCCCAGTCCTCCTCTCCTCAACCTGCTCTCAGCCCGTGCTCCAACTGCCAGCAGTGTACATAGTGGGGGGGATATTTAGAAATCATGTGCTGCTGTGCAGAGCTGTTGTTCAAAATGGGGGGGGGGGGGGTATGAAGTGCTGTCTGCTGTAATGTGTAAAATGGGGGGCGCTGGCTGCCGTAATGTGTAAAAAGGGGGACGCTGGCTGCCGTAATGTGTAAAAAGGGGGACGCTGGCTGCCGTAATGTGTAAAAAGGGGACGCTGTCTGCCGTAATGTGTAAAAAGGGGGACGCTGGCTGCCGTAATGTGTAAAATGGGGATGCTGTCTACCGTAATGTGTAAAAAGTGGATGCTTTTTTTTTTGACATGTACTGGATTCTACTGGACAAGGGGACGTGATTGGCAGCGTGGGATGTAGGTAAGTATGTGTGAGTGTGTAAGTGTGTTTAAATAAAGTTTTACTTTCACGGTGTGTGAGTTGTGTTTTTATTTGGGTATTTCTTTTGTTGTGGAACTACAGGTACCAGCGGGCCCGTTATTTACCCGCATGCTGGTACTTGTGGTTCTCCAAGTACCAGCATGCGGGGGAAGCTTGCTGGGACTTGTAGTTCCACAGCAAAAGACAATATTCTTTTTATGTCATTTTGAAAGGATATCAGCCTCCCATCCACCGCCCACGGATGGGGGGGACAGCCTCGGGCTTCACCCCTGGCCCTTGGGTGGCTGGAGGGGGGGACCCCTTGATTTAAGGGGTCCTCACTCCTCCAGTGTACCCCGGCCAGGGGTGACTAGTTGGGGGGGTAATGGCACGGCCACAGGGACCAATATAAAAGTGTCCCCCGGCTGTGGCATTATCTCCCTGGCTAGTGGAGCCCGGTGCTGGTTTTAAAAATACGGGGGACCCCTATATCTTTTGTCCCCCGTATTTTTTAAACCAGGACCGGACGCAGAGCCTGGTGCTGGTTGTCTAAATATGGGGGAGCCCTACTCATTTTTTCCTCTGTATTTTAACAACCAGGACTGGCTCAAAGAGCCCGAGGCTGGTTATACATAGGAGGGGGGACCCCACGCAATTTTTTTTTTTACTTTTAGCTATTTAAATACCAGCCACCCTGTAAAATTGTCCTATATATGACACTCCCCCACTTATCCCCTTATTTAAATGAGATAGTCAAAATCTCCCATAGCCAAAATCTCCCATAGCCAAAATCTCTTGCATAGTTAGACAAAATCTCTGGTAAAGTTAGTCAAAATCTCCTACTGCCAGTTCAAGGGAAATCTCTCAGTCAAAATCTCTCCGTGTGTATGCACCTTAAGGCAATTTCCACTTTAAATGACTGTGATTTTAGTAATATATTAAACACTGTATATTGGGGACAGATCAGATTAGCAAAATGTTTAAAAATAGTAAAATGTAGTAAAACAGCTAAGATACTTTTCCAGTCTGTCCGTTAGACAAACATATGGAGGGAACAAGGGTTCTCGTGTTTTGTACTTACACTACTAGGCTTATTTTATAATAGCTATATGCAGAAATGGGCAATATGGATGGCGTAATGGTTTGTATATTCTCCCTGTGCTTGCATGGTTTTCCTCCAGGTACTCCGGATTCCTCCCACAATCCAAATATCCTGGCAGATTAATTGGCTTCTGACAGAAAATATTCTAACATTGGCCCTCATTCCGAGTTGATCGGTCGCAAGGCGAATTTAGCAGAGTTACACACGCTAAGCCGCCGCCTACTGGGAGTGAATCTTAGCTTCTTAAAATTGCGACCGATGTATTCGCAATATTGCGATTACTAACTACTTAGCAGTTTCAGAGTAGCTCCAGACTTACTCTGCCTGTGCGATCAGTTCAGTGCTTGTCGTTCCTGGTTGACGTCACAAACACACCCAGCGTTCGCCCAGGCACTCCCACCGTTTCTCCGGCCACTCCTGCGTTTTTTCCGGAAACGGTAGCGTTTTCAGCCACACGCCCCTGAAACGCCGTGTTTCCGCCCAGTAACACCCATTTCCTGTCAATCACATTACGATCGCCGGAGCGAAGAAAAAGCCGTGAGTAAAAATACTTTCTTCATAGTAAAGTTACTTGGCGCAGTCGCAGTGCGAACATTGCGCATGCGTACTATGCGGATTTTCACTGCGATGCGATGAAAAATACCGAGCGAACAACTCGGAATGAGGGCCATTGAACATAATAGTAAGTCCTTTTGACAGTTATAGAAAGCTGGAAACGCCAACAGTTCGGTGCAAGGTATTACAGATAGTGAGATGAGATGTCCTTGACTAAAAAGAACCTTGGAGATGAGGTGGAGACGAAAAATGTCTAATTTTGTATTTATGGGTATAGTATTGGTATAATAAAGGGGAGGCAGTCAATGTGCCGGCTGTCAGGATCCCAGCTGTCAGGATACTGACTGTTATGCACACCAGTGCCTGCAGGAAAGTACTGGTGTCAGAACTGTTATGCACTCCAGTGTCTGCAGGAATGTACTGGTGTTTGAACTGTTATGCAAAACAAATGGACTCACAGACAAACTGGGGAATATGACATAACGTACACAGAAGGTAATAGGGTAACAAAATACACACAAAGTGAACAGAGAAGCCCAGAGGCTAAGGAACTGGGTATCTCCCTTGTATTAGAACTGCACAGATGGAAAAAGCAAGATGTTGTGTTTTAATACATAGAGAACCCGAAATGCTGTTGCTAAGGGCAACAGCAAAACCCTAAAGGGTTACCAACGGGTGTGGCAGTAAACTCCTTGGTCAGAGATGGAATGATAGACACAAGGAGAGTCTCCACAATCCTATTTCTCACTTGCAGTGCACAGGTTTTAGCTTACTGCCACTAAACTGACCCCTGACACCTAGCACAGTGAGACAGGATTAGACAGGCAAGTCTTAGAATACAGCCGCAAACTTGCTAAGTTCACAGAGTAGTAACAGAACCCCAGCAAGCTAAACGACTGACTCCAGTCTTACTGCTAGGTCTGGATTGGCAGAGTGTAATACCAAATCCCCAGGCCTATTTGCAGTAAGCAACAAACAAATACAAAGCTACACAGTACTGGATAACTTTCATGAACTCACTAACCAACAAAGATTCAGCAGCATCTGCTTACCCTGAAAAGAGGCCTTATAAAGCAGGTGCTGTCCACGCCCCACTCAGACCTCACAGACTGTGAGCACAAAAACCAGCACCGGATCCCCTGCCGTGCACAGAGCCTATAACCACTGCACAGCAAAAGACCCGAACCGGAGTATCAGCTGCGCTCAGGTTACTCCACTAGCACTTGTCTCCCGGTTGCCATGACGACGTGGCAGCACAGGGCAGGAGACCCTAACAGTACCCCCCCTCTGACGAGGGGTCAAAGAACCCCTACCACCGGGTTTATCGGGGAACTGCGAGAAGAAAGAGCGTATCAGTCTGGGGGCATGAAGATCACAACTGCGCACCCACGACCGCTCCTCCGGGCCATACCCCTTCCAGTGCACCAAAAATGACAGCCGACCCCGAACCACCTTGGAGTCAAGAATCCTTTCAACAACAAACTCCCTCTGGCCACGTATCAGAAGAGGGGAAGGTCTTCCACTGGAAGAAGGATTACTAATCGCCCGTTTTAAAAGGGAACAATGAAATGTTTTATTGATACCCAAAGAACGGGGCAGATCTAACTGAAATGCCACCGGATTGATAACCCTGGTGATCTTATAAGGGCCGATGAACCGGGGCCCTAACTTATGAGATGGCTGTCTCAACTTCAAATTCTTGGTAGACAACCAGACGAAGTCTCCTAATTTGAAGCTGCAGGGTCTTTTCCGCTTATCAAAAACCCTTTTGGTCACTAATGACACAGACACAAGGGCTTTCTTCACTTTCCGCCAAATACCTCTAAGGACCGAAACCACAGAGGAACCACCAGGCGTGGAGTCCAGGGGGTCAAAAGAATTGGCCTTAGGATGATGCCCATACACACAAAGGAAGGGAGAGATCCCTGTAGCAGAGTGAGCCGCGTTGTTATAGGCAAACTCCGCCATGGACAGATGAGCAACCCAGTCAGTCTGACACTTGGAGACATAACACCTGAGGAACTGCTCCAAGGACTGGTTCACCCTTTCAGTCTGCCCATTAGACTGCGGATGGTAGCCTGACGACAAGCTGACAGAAATCTGGAGATCGGAACAAAATGCCCTCCAGAATTTGGCCACAAACTGGGATCCGCGGTCAGAGACCACATCAAGTGGCAACCCGTGGAGACGCACAACATGCAGCATAAATAATTCAGACAGGCGTCTGGCTGATGGCAGCCCAACCAGTGGAACGAAGTGCGCCATCTTCGAAAACCTGTCAACGACAACCCAGATGGCTGTCATCCCCGAGGATTTGGGCAAGTCCACCACAAAATCCATTGAAATGTGGGTCCATGGCTTAGATGGGATAGAGAGTGGATGTAATGGGCCAACAGGAACCCCTCTAGGAGTCTTATTTCGGGCACAGATGTCACATGCCCGAACCCACTGATCCACATCCTTAGCCACCGAGGGCCACCACACCGCCCTAGATAGCAACTCCCGAGTTCTGGCAATACCCGGGTGACCTGCCGACTTCTTGGCATGGAATTCCAGGAACACTCGCTGTCTTAACCTAGGAGGCACAAACAAAAGACCTACCGGAAGGTCTGGAGGAGCCTGCTCCTGTGCTCTAAGGACTAATGATAAGAGGTCCTGGGTAATGCCCACTTTAATACATGATGGGGAAACAATGGGCAACGACTCCTCGGTGGTCTCCTGGATTGGAGCAAAACTCCGCGAGAGCGCATCAGCCTTGATGTTTTTTGACCCAGGGCGATATGTTATCAAAAAATTAAAGCGAGCAAAAAACAAAGCCCATCGTGCCTGCCTGGCATTGAGACGCTTCGCTGACTCTAAATATGCCAGATTCTTATGGTCAGTGAGAATTGAGACCACAAACTTAGCCCCCTCAAGCCAGTGTCTCCACTCCTCGAGTGCATCCTTAATAGCCAACAATTCCCGGTTACCCACGTCATAATTCATCTCGGCAGGCGAAAATTTACGGGAAAAGTAAGCACAGGGATGAAGGCGATTATCAGACACTCCCATCTGAGAAAGCACTGCCCCAATACCCATCTCAGAGGCATCCACCTCCACCACAAAAGGACGCTCTGGATCTGGGTGTCGCAGCACCTTGGCCGAAACAAATGCCCTTTTGAGACGGGCAAAAGCCGCTTTAGCCTCACAAGACCAGTGAGCAACATCCGCCCCTTTCTTAGTGAGTGCCACCAAGGGCGCCACTATAGACGAAAATCCAGCGATAAATCGTCTATAAAAATTCGCAAAGCCCAGGAAACGCTGAAGCGCCTTCAAACTAGTGGGCTGCACCCAATCCAGGACTGCCTGTACCTTGGAACCCTCCATTTGGAAACCTTCTGGGGAGATAATATATCCTAGAAATGCGATTTGCTGAACTTCAAATTCGCACTTCTCCAGCTTCGCCCCAAGCCGGTGGTCTCTGAGTTTCTGGAGGACTAAGCGTACATGCTTCCGATGTTCCTCCAGGGAATGGGAGAAGATTAGGATGTCATCTAAGTATACAACTAAGAATCTATCCAAATATTCCCTGAGCACATCATTCATGAAATCCTGGAAGACTGCCGGGGCATTACAGAGCCCAAAAGGCATCACCAAATATTCATAATGCCCTGAGTGGGTATTAAAGGCAGTCTTCCATTCATCCCCCTCTCTTATTCGGATTAGATTGTACGCACCGCGTAGGTCAATCTTAGAAAAAAATGGTGGCAGTACGAAGCTGGTCAAACAAGACCGAAATGAGAGGCAGTGGGTATGAGTTTTTAATCGTGATACGGTTCAATTCCCTGAAGTCGATGCAGGGTCGCAACGAACCGTCCTTTTTACCCACGAAGAAGAACCCCGACCCAACTGGAGACTGTGAAGGTCTGATAAATCCCTTAGCCAAGTTCTCCTGAATGTACTCTGCCATAGCCTGAGTCTCAGGACGTGACAGGGAGTACAACCTGCTCTTGGGAAGCTTAGCATTTGGCAACAAATCAATGGCACAGTCATAGGGGCGATGGGGAGGTAGTACCTCTGCAACTTTTTTGGAGAACACGTCCGCAAAATCTGCATAACACCCTGGCAATCCTGGCAAATTTAGCTGCGAGCGCCTGACTGGAAGGCTCAAGCAACTCCTGAAACAATCAGTACCCCAACTAAGAATCTCCCCAGAGACCCAGTCAAATTGAGGATTGTGGGCCCTTAACCAGGGTAACCCCAACACCAATGGGGCAAAAGTACAGACAGTCACATAAAAGGACAATTTTTCAGAGTGTGTGGCTCCAATAAACAAAGAAATCTGGCTAGTGCAAAAGGTAATTTTACCTTGGGATAATGGTTCCCCGTTTAACCCACAAATCTCAATTTCCGATGCCAAGGGTACTAAGGGAACAGAGTGTTTCAGGGCGAATTGGCGGTCCATAAAAACCCCGTCGGCCCCACTGTCCACAAAGGCCTCAGTCTTGACAGTTTGACCGAGGATCTTCAAGGTCACCGGAATGATAAAAGTCTTCTTGGGAAATTCTGACTTCTGGCCTGACAGGATATTTCCCATCACCCTCAGGCCCTGAAGTTTTCCGGCTTTTCTGGGCATGATACTACCACATGACCTTTATTCCCACAGTACAAACACAACCCCTGCTGTCTCCTCCGCGTCTTCTCACGCGAGGAGAGGCGGGTAGCCCCAATCTGCATAGGCTCCTCAGAAAATTCCTCAGAGTCTGAGGTTCCCTTGGGAAGGAAGGAAATCTCAGTCTCCCTTTCAAGCCTACGCTCTCTCAGCCGTCTATCCACCCGGATGGATAACTGCATGAGCTGATCCAAGCTATCAGGCAAGGGATATTGTACCAGTTGGTCCTTTATCTGGTTAGAAAGACCTCTTCGGTACTGGTGTCTCAGGGCTGGGTCATTCCACTGGGTATCATGGGCCAACCTCCGAAACTCCGTACAGTAAACCTCAACTGGCCTTCGCCCTTGCTTAAGGATCGAAATCTGAGCCTCGGCTGAGGCCGTCTTGTCAGGGTCATCATACAACATGCCCAGTGCCGTAAAAAAAGCATCAACACTTTTAAGCGACGGACAGTCAGGCTGCAACCCATATGCCCAGACCTGTGGGTCTCCTTGTAGCAAGGAAATCACTATGCCCACCCGCTGAATCTCCGACCCAGAAGACTGAGGCCTAAGCCGGAAGTATAGCTTGCAGCTCTCCTTGAAACAAAAGAACTGCGAGCGATCTCCAGAAAAACGATCCGGGAGATTTACTTTCGGCTCCTTAACCCCTGCAGGTGCTGCTGCTGCGGGAGCTCCACCAGCAGCCTGGGAGGTGTGCATTTTAATGGACAAATCATTAAATTGTCGAGTCAGGACCTGCACCTGATCGACCACCTGTTGCAACGTATTTTGAGGGGTATGCTCCATATTCCCACAAAATTTCAACAGGAGTATTAGGCTGCTGAATATGTTATGCACACCAGTGCCTGCAGGAAAGTACTGGTGTCAGAACTGTTATGCACTCCAGTGTCTGCAGGAATGTACTGGTGTTTGAACTGTTATGCAAAACAAATGGACTCACAGACAAACTGGGGAATATGACATAACGTACACAGAAGGTAATAGGGTAACAAAATACACACAAAGTGAACAGAGAAGCCCAGAGGCTAAGGAACTGGGTATCTCCCTTGTATCAGAACTGCACAGATGGAAAAAGCAAGATGTTGTGTTTTAATACATAGAGAACCCGAAATGCTGTTGCTAAGGGCAACAGCAAAACCCTAAAGGGTTACCAACGGGTGTGGCAGTAAACTCCTTGGTCAGAGATGGAATGATAGACACAAGGAGAGTCTCCACAATCCTATTTCTCACTTGCAGTGCACAGGTTTTAGCTTACTGACACTAAACTGACCCCTGACACCTAGCACAGTGAGACAGGATTAGACAGGCAAGTCTTAGAATACAGCCGCAAACTTGCTAAGTTCACAGAGTAGTAACAGAACCCCAGCAAGCTAAACGACTGACTCCAGTCTTACTGCTAGGTCTGGATTGGCAGAGTGTAATACCAAATCCCCAGGCCTATTTGCAGTAAGCAACAAACAAATACAAAGCTACACAGTACTGGATAACTTTCATGAACTGACTAACCAACAAAGATTCAGCAGCATCTGCTTACCCTGAAAAGAGGCCTTATAAAGCAGGTGCTGTCCACGCCCCACTCAGACCTCACAGACTGTGAGCACAAAAACCAGCACCGGATCCCCTGCCGTGCACAGAGCCTATAACCACTGCACAGCAAAAGACCCGAACCGGAGTATCAGCTGCGCTCAGGTTACTCCACTAGCACTTGTCTCCCGGTTGCCATGACGACGTGGCAGCACAGGGCAGGAGACCCTAACACTGACGCCAGAATCCTGATACCCGGTGAAATGCCAGACCGCCGCCTAGAATACCAACTCGGGTGGTGGTCCACGCCACCACCCGAGGGTGAATAGATTAGTGTGGCGACCACCGGGCCCGAAGCGTGGCAAGTTCAATGGGTCCCGCAAGGGGACACTCTGTGCTCGCCGCCGGTATTCCGGCTGTCGGGATTCCGGCGTTGGTCTGCTGGCCAGCTGGATCCCAAGAGCTGGCATATCATACTGATCCCTAATAAAGTAATACAACATATGAAGGGGTCTATTTATGAAGCAGTGAAAAGTGTGTATAGTAACTCAGTGGAGAAGTCGCCCATGGCAACCAATCAGCATTGAAGTAACATTTATCATTTGCATACTATAAAATTATACAGAGCAGCCGATTGGTTGCCATGGACAACTTCTCCACTGCGTCATGAATAGACCTGTTAGTCATTTAGGCTTTACAAATATAACAATTGGTAATCAATTTATGTGTAACTGTTATGGATAATAGAAAAACGAACAGAATTCTTATCAGTAAAGATGAATTATAGGGAGGGGGAATAATAAAAGAGGAGTTACAAAAATAAGAATTTACTCACCGGTAATTCTATTTCTCGTAGTCCGTAGTGGATGCTGGGTACTCCGTAAGGACCATGGGGAATAGCGGACTCTGAAGGAGGCTGGGCACTCTAGAAAGATTTATGACTACCTGGTGCGCACTGGCTCCTCCCACTATGACCCTCCTCCAAGCCTCAGTTAGGACACCGTGCCCGGACGAGCTGACATAATAAGGAAGGATTTAGAATCCCGGGTAAGACTCTTACCAGCCACACCAATCACACCGTACAACTCGTGATACTATATCCAGTTTGACAGTATGAAAACAACTGAGCCTCTCAACAGATGGCTCAACAATAACCCTTAGTTAACAATAACTATTTACAAGTATTGCAGACAATCCGCACTTGGGATGGGCGCCCAGCATCCACTACGGACTACGAGAAATAGAATTACCGGTGAGTAAATTCTTATTTTCTCTAACGTCCTAGTGGATGCTGGGAACTCCGTAAGGACCATGGGGATTATACCAAAGCTCCCAAACGGGCGGGAGAGTGCGGATGACTCTGTAGCACCGAATGAGAGAACTCCAGGTCCTCCTCAGCCAGGGTATCAAATTTGTAGAATTTTGCAAATGTGTTTGCCCCTGACCAAGTAGCTGCTCGGCAAAGTTGTAAAGCCGAGAACCCTCGGGCAGCCGCCCAAGATGAGCCCACCTTCCTTGTGGAATGGGCATTTACAGATTTTGGCTGTGGCATGCCTGCCACAGAATGTGCAAGCTGAATTGTACTACAAATCCAGCGAGCAATAGACTGCTTAGAAGCAGGAGCACCCAGCTTGTTGGGTGCATACAGGATAAACAGCGAGTCAGATTTTCTGACTCCAGCCGTCCTGGAAACATATATTTTCAGGGCCCTGACAACGTCTAGCAACTTGGAGTCCTCCAAATCCTTAGTAGCCGCAGGCACCACAATAGGCTGGTTCAGGTGAAACGCTGACACCACCTTAGGGAGAAACTGGGGACGAGTCCTCAATTCTGCCCTATCCATATGGAAAATCAGATAAGGGCTTTTACATGATAAAGCCGCCAATTCTGATACTCGCCTGGCTGAAGCCAAGGCCAATAACATGACCACTTTCCACGTGAGATATTTCAGATCCACGGTTTTTAGTGGCTCAAACCAATGTGATTTTAAGAAACTCAACATCACGTTGAGATCCCAAGGTGCCACAGGAGGCACAAATGGGGGCTGAATATGCAGCACTCCTTTCACAAATGTCTGAACTTCAGGTACTGAAGCTAGTTCTTTTTGAAAGAAAATCGACAGAGCCGAGATCTGTACTTTAATGGAGCCTAGTTTTAGGCCCATATTCACTCCTGCTTGCAGAAAATGCAGAAATCGACCTAGTTGAAATTCCTCTGTTGGGGCCTTTTTGGCCTCGCACCATGCAACATATTTCCGCCATATGCAGTGATAATGCTTTGCCGTAACATCTTTCCTGGCCTTAATAAGCGTAGGAATGACTTCTTCCGGAATACCCTTTTCCTTTAGGATCCGGTGTTCAACCGCCATGCCGTCAAATGCAGCCGCGGTAAGTCTTGGAACAGACAGGGCCCCTGTTGTAGCAGGTCCTGTCTGAGCGGTAGAGGCCACGGGTCCTCTGAGAGCATCTCTTTAAGTTCCGGGTACCACGCTCGTCTTGGCCAATCCGGAACCACGAGAATGGTGTTTACTCCTCGCTTTCTTATTATTCTCAATACCTTTGGTATGAGAGGCAGAGGAGGGAACACATAAACCGACTGGTACACCCACGGTGTCACTAGAGCGTCCACAGCTATCGCCTGAGGGTCCCTTGACCTGGCGCAATATCTTTTTAACTTTTTGTTGAGGCGGGACGCCATCATGTCCACCTGTGGTTTTTCCCAACGGTTTACCAGCATCTGGAAGACTTCTGGATGAAGTCCCCACTCTCCCGGGTGGAGGTCGTGTCTGCTGAGGAAGTCTGCTTCCCAGTTGTCCACTCCCGGAATGAACACTGCTGACAGTGCTAGTACATGATTCTCCGCCCATCAGAGAATTCTTGTGGCTTCCGCCATCGCCATCCTGCTTCTTGTGCCGCCCTGTCGATTTACATGGGCGACTGCCGTGATGTTGTCTGACTGGATCAGCACCGGCTGGTGTAGGAGCAGGGATTTTGCTTGACTTAGGGCATTGTAGATGGCCCTTAGTTCCAGAATATTTATGTGAAGGGAAGTCTCCTGACTCGACCCCAGCCTCGAAGGCTGGCATCCGTGGTCACCAGGACCCAGTCCTGTATGCCGAACCTGCGGCCCTCTAGAAGATGGGCACTCTGCAGCCACCACAGTAACGATACCCTGGTTCTTGGAGACAGGGTTATCAAGCGATGCATCTGAAGATGCGATCCGGACCACTGGTCCAACAGGTCCCACTGAAAGATTCTGGCATGGAACCTGCCGAAGGGAATTTCTTCGTAAGAAGCCACCATCTTTCCCAGGACCCGCGTGCAGCGATGCACTGATACCTGTTTTGGTTTCAGGAGGTCTCTGACTAGAGATGACAACTCCCTGGCTTTCTCCTCCGGGAGAAACACTTTTTTCTGGACTGTATCCAGAATCATACCCAGGAACAGTAGCCGTGTTGTCGGAACCAGCTGTGACTTTGGGATATTCAGAATCCAGCCGTGCTGGTGCAGCACCTCCTGAGATAGTGCTACTCCCACCAACAACTGTTCCTTGGACCTCGCTTTTATTAGGAGATCGTCCAAGTACGGGATAATTAAAACTCCCTTTTTTCGAAGGAGTATCATCATTTCCGCCATAACCTTGGTAAATACCCTCGGTGCCGTGGACAGTCCAAACGGCAGCGTCTGGAATTGGTAATGGCAATCCTGTACCACAAATCTGAGGTACTCCTGGTGAGGATGGTAAATGGGGACATGCAAGTAAGCATCCTTGATGTCCAGGGATACCATGTAATCCCCCTCGTCCAGGCTCGCAATAACCGCCCTGAGCGATTCCATCTTGAACTTGAATTTTTTTATGTATGTGTTCAAGGATTTCAAATTTAAAATGGGTCTCACCGAACCGTCCGGTTTCGGTACCACAAATAGTGTGGAATAGTAACCCCGGCCTTGTTGAAGTAGGGGTACTTTGATTATCACCTGCTGAGAATACAGCTTGTGAATTGCCGCTAGAACCGCCTCCCTGTCTGAGGGAGCAATCGGCAAGGCAGATTTTAGGAACCGGTGGGGTGGAGACGCCCCGAATTCCAGTTTGTACCCCTGAGATACTATTTGAAGGATCCAGGGATCCACCTGTGAGCGAGCCCACTGATCGCTGAAATTCTTGAGGCGGCCCCCCACCGTACCTGGCTCCGCCTGGGGAGCCCCACCGTCATGCGGCGGACTTGGAAGAAGAAGCGGGGGAGGACTTTTGCTCCTGGGAACCTGCTGTTTGTTGCAGCCTTTTTCCCCTACCTCTGCCTCTGGACAGAAAGGACCCGCCTTTTCCACGCCTGTTTTTCTGGGTCCGAAAGGACTGAACCTGATAAAACGGCGCCTTCTTAGGCTGTGAGGGGACATGGGGTAAAAATGCTGACTTCCCAGACGTTGCTGTGGAAACTAGGTCCGAGAGACCATCCCCAAATAATTCCTCACCCTTATATGGTAACACTTCCATGTGCTTTTTTGAATCTGCATCTCCTGTCCACTGGCGAGTCCATAAGCCTCTCCTAGCAGAAATGGACAATGCACTTACTTTAGATGCCAGTCGGCAGATTTCCCTTTGTGCATCTCTCATATATAAGACTGAGTCTTTTATATGGTCTATGGTTAACAGGATCGTGTCTCTGTCTAATGTGTCAATATTTTCTGACAGTTTATCTGACCACGCAGCGGCAGCACTGCACATCCAAGCTGACGCAATAGCTGGCCTAAGTATAATGCCTGTGTGTGTATACACAGACTTCAGGATCGCCTCCTGCTTTCTATCAGCAGGTTCCTTGAGGGCGGCCGTATCCGGAGACGGTAGTGCCACCTTTTTAGACAAACGTGTGAGCGCTTTATCCACTCTAGGGGGTGTTTCCCAACGTGACCTATCCTCTGGCGGGAAAGGGAACGCCATTAGTACCTTCTTAGGAATTACCAATTTTTTATCAGGGAAAGCCCACGCTTCTTCACACACTTCATTTAATTCATCTGATGGGGGAAAAACTACGGGTAGTTTTTTCTCTCCAAACATAATACCCTTTTTAGTGGTACCTGTACTTATATCAGAAATGTGTAACACCTCTTTCATTGCCTCAATCATGCAGTGAATGGCCTTAGTAG
This sequence comes from Pseudophryne corroboree, assembly GCF_028390025.1. Classification (NCBI taxonomy): domain Eukaryota; kingdom Metazoa; phylum Chordata; class Amphibia; order Anura; family Myobatrachidae; genus Pseudophryne; species Pseudophryne corroboree. The sequence continues at coordinate 350,076,342 of NC_086446.1, read as the reverse complement.
GCATTAGGTTAGACTCAACGTCGTCGACACTGGTGTCAGTATCAGTGTCAACATCTGGGTCTGCTTGTGGTAGTGGGCGTTTTAGAGCCCCTGACGACCCATGCGACGCCTGGGCAGGCACGAGCTGAGAAGTCGGCTGTCCCACATTAGGCATGTCGTCAATTTTCTTTTATAAGGAGTCTATACGTGCACTCGTTACTTTCCATAAGCCCATCCACTCAGGTGTCTGCCCTGCAGGGGGTGACATCCCTTCTAAAGGCATCTGCTCCGCCTCCACATCATTATCCTCATCAAACATGTCGACACAGCCGTACCGACACACCGCACACACACAAGGAATGCTCCGAATGAGGACAGGACCCACAAAAGCCCTTTGGGGGGACAGAGTGAGAGTATGCCAGCACACACCAGAGCGCTATATAATGCAGGGACTAACTGAGTTATGTCCCCTATAGCTGCTTTTTATATTATATATATATATTGCGCCTAAATTTAGTGCCCCCCCTCTCTGTTTTTACCCTGTTCTGAAGTGTAGACTGCAGGGGAGAGCCAGGGAGCTTCCTTCCAGCGGATCTGTGAAGGAGAAATGGCGCCAGTGTGTCTGAGGGAGATAGCTCCGCCCCTTTTCCGCTGCCTATTCTCCCGCTTTTTCCTGGATTCTGGCAGGGGCATTTACCACATATATAGCCTCTGGGGCTATATATTGTGGTATTTTTGCCAGCCAAGGTGTTTTTATTGCTGCTCAGGGCGCCCCCCCCCAGCGCCCTGCACCCTCAGTGACCGGAGTGTGAAGTGTGCATGAGGAGCAATGGCGCACAGCTGCAGTACTGTGCGCTACCTTGGTGAAGACTGATGTCTTCTGCCGCCGTTTTTCCGGACCTCTTCTTGCTTCTGGCTCTGTAAGGGGGACGGCGGCGCGGCTCCGGGACCGAACACCAAGGACTGGGCCTGCGGTCGATCCCTCTGGAGCTAATGGTGTCCAGTAGCCTAAGAAGCCCAATCCGGCTGCAAGCAGGCGAGTTCGCTTCTTCTCCCCTTAGTCCCTCGCTGCAGTGAGCCTGTTGCCAGCAGGTCTCACTGAAAATAAAAAACCTAAATCTATACTTTCTTTCTAAGGGCTCAGGAGAGCCCCTAGTGTGCATCCAACCTCGGCAGGGCACGAAATCTAACTGAGGCTTGGAGGAGGGTCATAGTGGGAGGAGCCAGTGCACACCAGGTAGTCATAAATCTTTCTAGAGTGCCCAGCCTCCTTCGGAGCCCGCTATTCCCCATGGTCCTTACGGAGTTCCCAGCATCCACTAGGACGTTAGAGAAAGCAAGGTTAGAAAAATAAAGTAGTATAGACCATATACAGTAGGGGATCTTCTTAATACCTGTCAGATCGTCTCCGACGGAGAGGATCGGACAGTTCAGTATTCAATTTGCGGCTTTGGTCCCATTTTCAAAATGCCAATCCAACTTCTTTTAAAGTCGAATTGGCATTGTCGAAAATGGTCCAAAAACCTGTCGACAACACCTCCAAATTCGTCAAAGTACGTGTATCGGCAGCGAATTTGCCGATACATGCACTTTTCGACAGTGTAATTTTTTTCCAACGGTCGGAAAAATGACACTGTCATTGAATAAGTTGAATGCAAATTCGACATATTTCTGTCGAAAAGTGACGGTTTTTCCGACTGTCGGAAAAACCGGCACAAACTGAATAGACCCCATAGTCTAATCACGGATCATACGAATCGCGAATAACAGAATAAACTAGGAGATCAACGTAAAAAAAACAGATACAATTACATTCTAAGCTAGAATATAATCATATTAAACAGATATTTACATAATGATAACTGTTATAGGTCATAAGACAAAGCTGTTAGCGACATAAAGTGTCAGAGAACTAAAAAGAGTCTGAGGAGTGAGACACAAGTCATAGTTTAAATGGGGCCAGCATGGAGTCAAGTAACTGTCCTAAGGGATAATAACTCATCTGGAGACAAGTGAACAAGCTAACACAGTCAGGCATCACCCTATACCGCTTCTAGGGAACAAAAGGGGGCAATTTAAGTAATAGATCAGGATGCCTGTAACCAACCTAGAAATCTGCATCCCATGCCCAGGAATTTAGACAGTAAGACCCTGGGTAACTAGAAATATCAGAGGACCAAATTGACGTTTGAAGGGTTCCAGGTGGTCCCCAGCATCCGGTAGAACTAGTGTGTGGCGAAAGATGGAAATAGGAGAGAAAGCAGTAAACAAATTTGGTGGCTCAACCTTCCCATCCCTCCCCAGGCACACCAAGAGCTCCAAGGTTGGGACGAGAATCATGATTACCCAGGTCAATGGGTGGGGAAACATGAAGCCGAAGATGAGATTGGGCATTATTTGTCAGTAGAAGTGGTATGCTGTCACCATCTTCTGGATTCTTCTGGGAGTCGTGGACAGGTAGTGTAATAGAGTTCAGTACTGTTTGAAAACCTGGATACCATCTAGCTGGCTTCCGACAAATTAACCCTTGTAGCATTAGCGTGTACATGGACAGACTAGATGGGCCAAGAGGTTCTCATCTGCCGTCACATTCCATGTTTCTGTATATGTCAAGTAACCCAGAGAAAGAAGCCTACAATGTATCTAGTTCTATTTTATAAAGTGAATAAAACAAAAACAGGTTAAAAGAAGCCTTTATATTCCTATTATTACATGCCAATATAGTGTTGTGTATATATATATATATATATATATATATATATATATATGGTGCATCCCTTATGCAGGCATACAGCATCCTGACCTGTCAGATTTCTCATGCGCAGTTCTCGCAGGCCAGCGGTTCCTCCAGATTGTGAGTTAAACAATACAGCTAGGGCATAACGTTCCTGATACAGCTGTGTTCCACGGATAATGCGCAAGTTCTCCAAGGGGATGTAACTCAGCAGGTTGTGTGCTATTAAAACATAGCCCTGCACTTCCTTAATGTCCTGAAATGACAAGCACAAGTTACATCACCAGCGGCATACTTTTAAAAATCGATTTGCTTACATCCATTGGTCTGAGGTATGTAAGTGCCAGCAAAAGGGCACTAGTGCATGATGGCACTTCTAGTGACACATGTGTGCCCAATAAATGTTGCCCTCACCATAACATAAACAGTTTTGACCTGGCCATAAATAAATGATCATTAACACTAACACTAGGGGCCTGATTCAGGCCTAATCGCTGCTGCGCGTTTTCGCACAGCAACCGATCAAGTCTGAACTGCACATGCGCAGGGGGGGGGGGGGGGGGGGGGAGTGTAGGGCCAGACACATGGGGTGTCCCCCCGCATGTCTGAGTAACTGATCGTAGCCGTGCAAAATTTTGCAAGGGGACTGCCATCTAATGTACACACCCTCAATATTGCATTGTTTTTGTGTTCATTTCATCCTGTTGTGCAATTGCAAATAATGAATATATTTTAACTTACTTTAGGTTGTCTGGCATTGTGTGTATATACTCCACAAAATGTGTTTACTTTCTGTTAATTATACAATTTACAAGTAACAAATACTGGTGGGTTCAGTATGAATTACCGGGGGCTGGGACAGCGGCATCCCGGCCACCAGTATTATTATTATTATCCTTTGTTTATATGGTGCCACAAGGGATCCGCAGCGCCCAATACACAGTACATAATCAAATGAGCAAACAAGAAAACAGCACTTACAGTACAAGACAATATAGGACAGGTATAGAAAACCCGGGGTTAGGTGCCATCAAAGGGAGTATGGAGTATAAGATAGTGTAAGTAAGAAAAGGAAAGGCACATGAGGAAAGAAGGCCCTGCTCTTGCCAGCTTACAATCTAAAAGGTGAGGTGCTAACAGACCAGAGTGACATAGAAGGGGTAGACAGTGAGCATAGACAAGAGGGTTAGGAGGAGAGTTGTCTGGGTTTGGTGAAGAAGTGGGTCTTGGGAGCCCGTTTGAAGTTTTGTAGAGAGGTGGAGGTCCTGATGGGGAGAGGTAGAGAATTCCAGAGATAGGGAGCAGCACGTGGAAAATCTTGTAGGTAAGAGTGGGAGGAGGTAATCAGTTGGCAGGATAGACGGCGTGCATTAGCAGAGCGAAGAGGACGGGTGTATGCCAGCAGCAGGGCGAGCGCCCACAGAGGGAGAATAGCGTGTCTTGCTGGTTTTGTACCGCTGTGCGAGATTCTGGCATCGCTATTGTGTTCGCCGGGTTCCCGTGCGGCGGTATCTTAACAGATTCCCATACTGATATTTATGTTTACAATCTATTATCAGGTGTAGATCTAGTGGGTGCAGCCAGTGGTGAGACCAGGGAAGAAAGAGCCCAGCAACACCTTTTCACCCCCCATCTGATGCCAACGATCCTCCATGAGACCCTTGCATTGCTCTATTCAGAGCATTATGGTTGCCAGAGGAGGGTGAATTTGGCATAGGCGCACCACTATCAATATTTTGCAATTAGGCCTGGAAATGCGCAGTCAGTTCATGTCACTACAATTATGACCTTGGTATGCGTTCACCTAAAACAATCTGTAAACATAGCCTCGGCATGTGCTCTCCAGTAAATATCTGTAAACATTACCTCAGTATGTACTCACCTGTAACCATGTGTAAACATTACTTCAGTATCTGTTCACCTGTAACACTGTAAATATGATCTTTGTATGTGCTCACACAATTTTTTACTGGTAAACATTGGTGTGTGTTTAACTATACTATGGGCCAGATATAACAACAAGTGATATTCTTGCTATCAGTCATTCAGAAAGATAAATGTTGCTTCAGCCAATCAGCTCCTAGCTGTCATTTTCCAAGCTCATGACAGTTAGGAGCTGATTGGCAAGGAACACTATTTATCATTCGCAACGAATATAACTCGTTAAATCTGCCACTTTAAGCTTACAAGTAAAAATATTTGTATGTGGTGCTCTTTTGTAAACTATAATTTGTAAATACATTAGTAGCATCACACATTGAGACTGTGCTAGTAAACTCATTAATATCAGTGCAGGTGACGTTCTACCTGAAAATATCGCATTCCAGATAACCAGTTCCTGGATACGCCAACCAGCCCATCTGATATCAACAATTATTCCAAAGTCTAAGTCACTTTGATCACACTTCTTCCCCATTCTGGGGGTTTATTTACTAAAATTCGTATTTTTCAGAATGAGCTTGAAGTTCAAACACGAATGACATCGAATGTGTAAAAGTGCAACTTTTTGAATGGATTACGACTTTTTGTGTTTTCCGATGTCGATGTCATTCGTGTTTTTCAAAGGTAGAATGCAGCCGATTTTGTAGATTTGCGGCCATGTTGTGCGGTTTTTTTACCGACTGCGTCATTTTTCGGTTACGGGAGTGTTTATCCGTTCCCGGACGCGTTTTTTTTCTAAGTTTCGTTTTTGTCACTCGTCCGTGATTGGTTTGTTTCGTGATGGAGGAGTGTCTGTGCTCATTACTATAAATCCGCCCCAAACCGGCCGCACCTAGTGGGTTTAGTTAGTGGAGAGGTGAGAGGAAGGTGTGTTAGGAGTTGGTGAGTTGTTTGGAGTTTTTGGCGGTTTGGAGGAGGTTCGTTGCGATTGGTGAGTGCTGTACTGTGTGTGTAAGTAGTCTTGTCATACTTGTTGTGTAGTTATTTAAAAGTCTGTCTAGTTTTTTGTCTTTGTTTTTTTTTACGTCTATTGTCATTGTTTGTGAGTGTGTGTGTGTGTGTGTGTGTGTGTGTGTGTGTGTGTGTGTGTGTGTGTGTGTGTGTGTTTGGTGTGTAGTGGTAGTGGAGGAGTGTGCTTACTGTTTTTTTTTTCTCAGTGTTATTTGTTGTTTGTCCTGATTATGTCCCAGTCAGAGGTGAGTGTGGTGGAGGAGGTGAGTGAGAGGGAGGAGGTGAGTGAGGTGGTGGAGGTGAGTGAGGTGGAGGAGGTGAGTGAGAGGGAAGAGGTTAGTGAGGTAGAGGAGGAGGGTGAGGTTGCTGCTGCGGCCTCCAGTGAGAGTGATGCTGATGGCGCTCCGCAGCCACGCACCACTACGAAGACAGGCAGAAATGTAAAATTTAGTCACGCAGAAAATGTGGCATTGGTGTATGAGTTAATGCGTCATCATCGGCACCTGTTTGGCCCTCAGGCCTCCAAGGTGACATCTCGCAGAAAGGCTGTGCTGTGGGGTCAAGTAGTTTCGGCAGTGAACTGCGAGGGTGTGGTGAGGCGGACTGAGGACACTTGCCGAAAGCGATTTTATGACATAAAGCGCAGGGTAAAGGCAAAGATGGCCAAGGAGGCAAAGTCAGCCCGACAAACTGGGGGTGGCCATCCTTTCATTGCCACATATGCTGAGTGGGAGGAGCCCGTGCGTCGCAGTATTCCACACGAAGTTGTCCGTGCCACTCATGTCAGAGATTCTGATCGGCCCAGGTAGGATGGTGAGTATTGTTTTGTTTCTTCTTATCAGTGTAATTGTTTTAAAAATGTGTTTTAATGTGGGCAAAACTGTTTTTAGTGTTTGGCATATTTGTTGCATTGAGGATGTGTTGTTTTAATGTGTTTGTGTGTGAGGGATATGTATTATGACATATGAAATGTTTGTGTTTTTTATTTTTTTTATTTTTTGGGGGGGGATTTTCACCATCATTTACGTTATGTAAAAGGAACGATTATGTGTGCCATATGGGGCTCAGACCATACTGTTTTTTTTGCAATTTGTATGTTCCCAGTTTGATAGTTTAATGTTTAAACCTATTAATATTGGCTTACGTTGTCTGGTACAAATTGTTGAAGTAGTGATGTGTGTAAAACGTTGTGTTCCTAGTTGTATCCATTACCTTTATCCATTTATGTTGAATGTGCTTAGCATGGTTTTTTGTTTTCAATATCAGATGGTATATTTGCTGCAGACAGGGTCGGACTGGCCCAAAGGAGTACAGGGGAAACCACCGGTGGGCCCCACTCCTTCCTCTAGGGATCAGGTTCCAGACTGTGCCCTTCTATTATACATGGTAGATATGTTGCATTACACTGCAAAAGACAATTGTGTATTTCAAGCCTCTGTGGAGGCTAGTTACACCCCCTATGTAGGCTGGCCACTCCCATAACTATGGGCCCCTATTACTAGATCTCCCCGGTGGGCCCTTCATGCCCCAGTCCGACACTGGCTGCAGATGATTTTTGTCAGTTCTACTGTATGTATAAGTTGTAAGCATATGTGGTATTTGCAGGGCTTAAAGTGGTCTTGGAGAGGTGGGGGAACTCACCTCACCTGCAATGCCACAGAAAGGGTGTGGCCTCACAAGGAAGGGGCGTGGCCACACAAAAGTACCACCAATTCAAAATAATGCTTCACAGTAGCACAATCTTATTCACATTGCCCGCCCCACATACTAGTGCCCTTTACACACAATGCCCACAATTTTCAGAGTCCCCCCTTTTACACAGTACGGCAGGTAGAGCCCCTTCCAGGGGCAAACGCAGGATTTTATGAGGGGGTTTTATATATATATATATATATATATATATATATATCCAATTGTAAAGAAGGCACTCACCAGACTGGTATTGAAAATGCAAAAGACGTTTATCAAATTTCACATCAGCGACTTATTCATGGTTGCTGATGTGAAATTTGATAAACGTCTTTTGCATTTTCAATACCAGTCTGGTGAGTGCCTTCTTTACAATTGGATGTATTATGGGACCTTGTGGATACAAGCTACTCCCTGGAACTGTGACACCCCAGCAGTTGGCATCGGTTATATAGTGAGTGCCACTTCACTTACTTTGGTATCATACATACATACACATATATATATATATATATATATATATATATACACACATACACACACATATATACACACACACACTCAGAGTCTTGAAAGTGCAAAAACAGACAAAAAGAGTGACATGGCAAGAGAGGGTGAGAGAGACATGGAGATAGAGACATTGCAAGAGAGAGAGAGAGACATGGCAAAAGAGAGAGAGATGAAGAGGAGACATGGCAAAATAGAGTGACATGGAGAGAGAGAGAGGGACATGGAGAGAGAGAGAATATCAGCAGCAGAAAGACTGGGCACCCAGAGCTGTGAATTGTGGCAGCAGTTACCTGGAGGTCTTCATGAGGAGGGAGAGTTGACTCTCCTACCAGACGCCCAGGCAGGGGCAAACGCAGGATTTTCTTGGGGGGGGTTCCGTTCACGTATGCATGTACTTATGTTGTGATAGATAGATAGATATATATATATATATATATATACATACACACACACACATACATACACTTCTGTACATATACATACATACATACTTACACACAGCATACATACATTCATGGCGTACTTTCAAAAACATATATACAATACATAACTACTCGGATCAAACATACACACTGCAGACGCACACACGGAGCATACATGCATGCATACACACAGAGCATGCATACATATACACACAGAGCATACATACACACAGCATACACACATACACACATAGCATGCATACACACACACAGCGCATACACACACATAGGATACATACACACAGCACATGATACACACACAGGATACATACACATGATACACACACAGGATACATGAACACAGCACATGATACACACATAGGATACATGCACACAGCACATGATACACACATAGGATACATGAACACAGCACATGATACACACATAGGATACATGAACACAGCACATGATACACACATAGGATACATGAACACAGCACATGATACACACATAGGATACATGAACACGGCACATGATACACACATAGGATACATGAACACGGCACATGATACACACATAGGATACATGAACACAGGCCATGATACACACATAGGATACATGAACACAGCACATGATACACACATAGGATACATGAACACAGCACATGATACACACACAGGATACATACACACAGACACATGATACACACAGGATACATGAACACAGCACATGATACACACATAGGATACATGCACACAGCACATGATACACACATAGGATACATGAACACAGCACATGATACACACATAGGATACATGCACACAGCACATGATACACACATAGGATACATGCACACAGCACATGATACACACATAGGATACATGCACACAGCACATGATACACACGTAGCTTATAAACACATAGCACCCCCCCCCCCCCCCCCTCTTCCTTCCAAACACCAGGGCAGTGGGTTCCTCACCCGGCCAACTAAGCCCCCCCCTACACTTAAAACAAATACCTGTGCTCAACTGCAGTACAGTTCACTGTAAACATTTCCGTCCTGCCTCACCCGGCCGGCCAGCTCTGTCACATGGGAGGTCTGCCTGGGAGGAGCTGCAACTTTCTCTGCAGCTACTGTTGCTCCCCGTACATTCAGCCAGCCTGCCTCCGTCCTCTCCTCAGTTAGTGGAGGCAGCTGCCGGCAGCCGCACCGCACAGTCTATTTGCGGGGGGGGGGATCGGGCGTTACAGCCTGCGGCTCAGTCACACTCCGGCGGCTGTGGCTGCGGCAGAGGTGGGGAGTGAGGGCACTTTGAACCTGGCGCCGGCTGAGCGCCATTCACGGCTCCTGGACCGTCAGCTAATGAGAAGCTGCCACTTGGCAGCTTTTCATTGGCTGGCGGTCTGCGAGCCGTGATTGGCTCACGCCAGATTTTGAAAAAGCCTCATCTACTTCTAATTGGTGCTGCAGCCGGTCCGCGAGCCGTGATTGGCTGGCGGCCGCTGCCACCTTTATAATGGAACAGGGACATGATGCTGTGGCCGGGCGGAGGCGGAACTGGTTCCGCCTGCAATTAGAGGTGACGGAACGCAGTTCCGTCCCGTTCCGGCCCACTTTAACCACTGGGTATTTGAATATAGCATTTGTTATGTAGTGTTTTACTGCACATTCCTTGTTTGTGGCAAACATCTATGTTGTAGTAAGCATAGGTGATTTTGGTAAAGTAAGCAGATGTGGTCATGTTGTTGTATTTTTAGATTTATATTATATCTGTACTTGCTGAAGACAATATATGGCTGACTATTTTTAATATCAATTTTCAAAACACAGGTATGGTTTTGATTTTCCTAATGGCTACATGGCTAATGTTGTTTATCATGTTGTAAATGTTTTGGCAAAAATACATACCATAATGCTAAATATTTTTCAGTGTCACAAAGAAGAGCAGCCCGTAGTAGCAGGACAAATGTTGCACAGGAGGATGCTGCTGCTACTACAGGTAAAGTATCCTTTATGGGTTTTTTTAGCCAAAATATATTTTAGAAAATACACTAATGTATTGCGTTTTTCCATAGTCCCATCCAGCCCACACCTTAGTCCGCAAATGCGCACAGGACAACCAACATCCAGCCGCAAACACGTGGCGTTGAAAAGACCACGCCCAGATCTCCCGAGGGCCACATCTGCATCTCCCCCTCACAGACGCATCTCTACTGTGTCCTCAAGGTCACCATCACAATTACTGGCACCTTCCCCAACACGGGAAGCAGAATCCCCTCATCTGGCTGGTGAGTCCATAAAATAACACATCTGAACACTTACAAACACAGTGTACTTCTGATAATTATGTCAACGAAACAAAACACACAGTAATGCAGCGTCAGTATAATTTTTTTTTCAACTAAAACAAACATTAATGTAAAGGGCTGAACACCTCCTCACTAAAGCAGCCAAACTACATGAGTGCACACTTGAGGTATACAGTAATATAATGCTTATTAAAGTGCACACCATAATCTGCTGGGCAAGCTTCAGCACATGAGTAACATTGCTTATTGGGTTTTAATCTTATTAATAATATTTTCCTAGATTTATATGGCGGCACAAGGGATCCGCAGCGCCCATAACACAGTACATAATTAAATCTGCAAACCTTGAAAAGCACAGTTATACTACAGGACAAAATAGGACAGGTTTAGAAAAGCCGGTGTTAGGTGCCATCAAAGGGAGTATTGAGTATAAGATAGTGAAAATAATTAAAGAAAAGGAACATGAGGAAAGAAGTCCCTGCTCCTGCGACCTTACAAAAAATAAAAAAATGTTGGTCTACTATGCCATTCATGTTGTGTTTTCTGCCTCATCTTACTTCAACAGGGTTTGTACATGATTGTTTTTTTGTCTATTCCTGATTGTCTAATGTTTTTAAAACAATCAAAACCACGAACCTAAAACAAAATAGGGTCTTCCGTTAAGAAAAATATTTGTTGTGGCTTTTGTTACAAACATATGTGTGTTATTTTTTGACAAACAGAATAATAAATGCAATGCAATATGATAGAAGTATAAAATACATGTCGCATATTACTACAATGTTGTATTCTTATACCACACACAGATGATGTCAGCATGCCCACGGACCAGCAGACACTGCAAACTGATCCCACGTTTGTTCTGGATCTCCGCCCATTACAGACAACGCAACCTAGCACGGTACCTGTGGCCACGCCTCCACAACAAACAAGTCCGCAACCAATAATGAGCCCAAGTACACCACTGGCTCAAACTGAAGAGCAGACATTTTGGGCCAACTGGGCAAACCACCAGAGGCTCAATTCAGACCGTCTCCAAAGACAAAATCAGCTGCTGGCAAGTCTGCCACATTACATGCCACGCATAAGTCGAAATCTCAGCAGAGAACATTTGGAAACCAGTCGTGTGGCGACTTGTCTGGAGCAAATGCGGGCAGAAAACAGCACCATGATGACCACTTTACAGAGAATTCTGGATGAACAAATGAGGCAACACCAAAACTACCTGCATCTCCTTGAAAGGATCAATAGCCTTACAGAAAGTCTGGGTAGAATTATAGAGAATAACACGGCCTCCAATAACCAGTTATATGCTACACTCACTAACTTAAGCCACAACATAAGTGCTTTACACTCCCAACAAGCGAGCACTAGCTCAGGAACTACAACTCCAATAAATACCCCAGTGACCTCCCCAATAAGGAGGTCAAGCAGATCAAGACCTCATGTCCCTGGCCCCACCTCTGAAGCCTCCAAGGCTACACGAAAAAAATAAAGCCAGCCTCTGCAGATGGCAGATGCATAAGTGGGGTTAACACTGTCTGTTGACGTTTGCAATGTACACACTTTCACACTTTAATAAACATATTTGTGGTTTAAACATAAAAATGTTGTGGATAATCGGTATTTCTACCATGTACTTCTATCTTGTACTTATTGACCTTTTAAAGTATCACAATTATATGTGTAATTTTTGGTGAGGGTGCAACACATGTAAACACGCTTTTTAAAAGCAGGTCTATTTTTTTGGCGTATTTTTTTACGATTCTATCTTGAACACGAACGTGATGGACCTTTCACGGTAAAAAATACAAATATGAATTCTTGGTAAATTACAGAGTTCTACCAAATAACAGGCGTATTTGACCGATGGTGTATTCATTCGTATTTTTTCCCGTTGACTTCTAAAAAAAATACGAATGCCCTCATCACTGCCGAGATTTCTGTTTAGTAAATGACCGAGATGACACTTTGAAGAAAAAACACCATCTCGGTCAAAATCGGGAGCTTAGTAAATTTCCCCCCTGGTGTCTAATCTAAACAACAACTGAGCCTCTTGACAACGTCTGCATACTTTTATGCATTGAGCTGCTGCCACATAATTGGCTAATTAGATATATGGATTAGTGAGATGTGCAGGTGTAACTGATAAAGTGCCATTACATTTAAAAACATATTATTTATTTAACCACTATGGAATAACTTTGTTGTAATCATCAGGAACGTTCTTTCACAGAAAGACTGTGTAGGGCATAAATGTGGCCGAGCAGCATAAGCTCACCGTCTGGGCTTGCGGCGCTCCTCTCCATGCATCACCTTGGCTTGGAAGGGGTTAATGTTTTGGGGTGGGAGGAACGTAGGGAAAACTTCTGAATCTTGATTGGCTGGAGCATGGATAGGGGCTGGACTGTCTTAAATATAGGCTACTGACTGGGGACTTCCTGCCTCTTGCCAGTTTTTATCGTGGAACTGCTAAGTACTTCATTTTGATAATATCTCCTTCAACTCCTATAATCCTTTCCTTTTCCTAGCTCTTTATTTCTTTTTCTTCCTATATTCTCCCTTCTATCCTCTCCCTGCCTTTTTTCTTCTATCCACCTCTACTACCCTATTCCTGCTGCCTGTCCTATTCTTGATATCCTCCCACCCCCCTTTCTACTCATGCATAGACCGCGGCGCAGCGCTTGTCTCCCCGCACGGCTCATGGACTCTGCTGTTGTCCAGCCGACACGGGGGAGACCTGACGCGCCTTCAGCTCGGGAGACTGTGGGCGGCCGCCCGTGCTCCCCAGCGTCCTATCTCCCCGTCTCCGTCACCGCCACTGACTGCGGCGCTGGACGGAGCGCAGGAGATCCGCGGCTGTACGAGGCGGCCTGCCAGGGACGGTGCCCTGCCGTCCCTGGATCATCCGCTCGGGGCGGTTTGCGGCCACATAAGTCGCGTGGGGCCGGGACCGAGTTCCCGCCCTGCGCGGCGTCCCCCGCCAGGGGGGGGCAGCCCCTATGCCGCCTCACACACAGTGTCACCCATTGGGAGGGCGGGGGGTCGCGCGGCTGCCGGACGCCAGGGGTCTGGGCAGCGCACGCGTGCCAGTTTTAATGCAGCCACTAGAGGGGCCCATATGAGGCCTACTCCTGTCCCCCAGGTGCCCACTCATGTCCGGCCAGCGCACTCCCGTGGCAGGGCGGGGCGACGCGCCCGCTCTGCGGATGGCCTGCTGGCGCCGGTGGTCATTGCAGGGCCTGTCGGCCGGGGGTGTGCAGCATCCACCCGCGGTGGGACGGGCCACCTGGCCTCTCCTGCCGTGGTTGGACCCGTGGCGCCAGCCCCTTCCGGGTTGGCAGGCATGCCACTTAGTACTACCGCCAGCTGTGGCCGCACGGCCCCTGCCGATCCTAGGCTGGGGTCTCAGCTGCCGGTCACTCACCCCATACGGGCGTGGCGTGCGCAGGCAGGTGGCGAGCGATCTGGCCCAATCCGCGTCAAGACGTCTGCTTCCGACGCTGCAGCAGACACCCCTCAGTCTGACGTTGCGTTGCCTCTCTCTAGTAGTGATGACTCTCCGGCTTCTCATCCTGGGGCTAATTCGCGGGATAGGAGGAGGTCGTGGCGCAGGCGGTTCGGCCGGGGCGTATCACAGCTGAGCGGAGGTGCCGTGGTATCCGATAGTGAGGGATCATCCGGGTCATTGCTCACGACGGGAGGTTTGCGAACCTCCCGTGGGGCGCGCAACTCGCGTGTTGGGTCTGATCTTAGAGCGCCTGCCACGGCGGCTGCGCCCTTGGTGGACGCCACCATCTTGTCCGCCATTTGTGCCGCTGTCGTGTCGGCGGTGGCTCCCTTGTTATCCTCCGTACCCGGGGGACTGGGACGGACCACTGCTTCTTTGGCGGATAGCATTGCGCAATCTCTTACCCCGCTCCTGTCCTCTGGCGCGACGGTCGCCCCGCCTGCCCCGCACCCGGTGGCTGCGGGTCCGGTGGGGGAACAGAGGAACATTGTCTCTTTTGTCTCCCCAGCCGCAGACGTAGGGTCGGCAATGGAGTCAGTCGGCGCATCCACAAGTCGTCTGGTGGCTGCTGGGACGGACGGAGTTCCCCCTCGTGCTGGTGAGTCTTTATCGGACCCTGACTGGTCCAAGGGGAGCGTGGTTACCCCCTGTAGCGGCGTGGGATCTAGTACTCAGTCCCGCTCCTCTAGCAGGGGCAGCAGTACGCGTAGGGTTCCCGGCAAGCGCAGTAGACGTAGGCGCAGACGTCGGGGTACGGACTCTTCCCTTGCCTCCACGTCCTCGGAGGGTGTGTCCTCCTCCGACGGTGGTCTGCACAGGGTCAAGCGTCGCAAACGCCGCGAGCGACGGTATTCAACCTCTTCCGCCTCACAAGTGTTGGTGGAGTCGGACACCGTTCACTGCGCCAACACGGCAGTGCAACGTGGGCTCAGGCCCCGGATCCGGGACCGGATCCGTAAGGGCCACTATGTCAACATCTTTGCGCTTACTAGCGATGATCGTAAAGCCTTGCTTTCAGCTAAGAAAAAGGGCCAGGGTAGCGAGGACGCTTTGTGCTCCTACCCGAATTGGGTTCGCTGCATGTTGATCTTCGCGGCGTGTTACTTAAGAGACACGCCCAGATGAACACATAAACATTGTGCGATATCAATTCCTCATACACGTGCTGTACCATAAGTACAAGGGGTCAGCTTGGCGACGTTACGACGAAGATTTCCGGCGCAAACAACACGGGCGACAGATTTATAACTTTGGTAAAAAGAATGTGGAACTGTGCTCGGAGCTGACCCAGGGCTCAGCCGGCACTGAGGAAGGCAGTACAGCGAGACGATGGGCAAAACGACCTGCCTCTCGTTCTGCCGGCTTTCGAGGGGTTTCAGGACGCGCGGGGCATGGAAAATGCTTCGCTTTCAATAATGCCTAATTCGACTTGGGGGGGCGGTGTCGTTTTCGTCACTCCTGTATCAGATGTGGCGGAGGCCACGGGATTAAGGACTGCCCCAGTCCAGGGATCGGGGGTACTTCCGGCCCGCTGACCCGCCAGAGTCGCGCTCCCGCGGCCACCGGCGTTGGCTACAGCCCCCACCCCAATTAGACTTCGGGCGCTTATTCCCTGGCTGCGACGGTACCCGCGGCCGGTGAACGCCCAATTCTTGCTCTCGGGTTTCGCGTCAGGTTTCCCCTTGCCGATACATGGACTGGTGGGTCCCGGGGCGAGTACGAACCTGCGTTCGGCTCGGGAGTTTCCGGACGTGCTCGGGCAGAAGGTGGAGGCTGAGGTGTCATTAGGAAGAATGATAGGCCCCCTTTTCGGGAACCCCCCCTTGCCAGATTTGGTCTTGTCCCCCGTAGGCATAGTGCCCAAAAAGACCTCGGGCAAATTTTCGGCTCATCCAACATCTTTCCTGTCCTATGGGATCATCGGTTAATGATGCTATCCCGTATGATCAGTGTAGGGTCGTTTACCTATCTTTTGATTCGACCAAAGATACCATCCGGTCTTTTGGTCCGGGGGCACTTATGTGTAAATTGGACATCCAGTCGGCATTTCGTCTCCTCCCGCTGCACCCTTCCGCCTTTCGGTTTATGGGTTTTAACCTGTACAATGGCTACTACATCGATCAATGCCTCCGTACGGGTTGTTCCATCTCTTGCACATACTTTGAAAGATTCAGTTCTTTCCTCCACTGGTGTTTGGAGCAGGCGACGGGCGAGCGGGGAATTTCGCATTACTTGGACGATTTTTTTTTATCGGCCCATCAGGCTCAGATCGCTTCGTCAACTTGCTGCAGAGGGCATTGGCCCTCTTCGCACACTTCGGGGTTCCGTTTGCACCGGAAAAGATGGAGGGTCCCTCCGTCTCCTTGGTTTACCTCGGGATTCAGATTGATATGGTTGGCGGTCTCTGTAGGCTCCCTGCGGACAAGGTGTTGCGTCTTCGCGATGGTATCCTCTATGCGTTAGCTGCGGACAAGCTTACTCTAAAGCAGGCTCAATCCTTATTGGGCCTGTTTAACTTTGCTTGCAAGGTCATCCCCATGGGTAGAGTTTTCTGTGGAAAATTGGAGCGAGCGTCAGTCGGGATTAGGCGTCCACATCATTTCCTTAGGTTATCTCTCGAAATCCGGAGAGATTTACGTATTTGGGACTAATTTTTAGTTCGTTTCAACGGCGTCTGTATTTGGCAGGAGGCGGTCGTGACTAGCCCGTCCCTGGAGCTTTTCACGGACGCCTCTGGTGCTTTCAGGTTCGGGGCTTATTTTGCTGGCCGATGGTGCGCGTGTCCTTGGCCGCGTTCCTGGCTTAGCGAGGGCCTCACTACAAACATGCTGTTGCTGGAAATTTATCCCATTCTGGTCACATTGGAATTGTGGTGCGATACCCTGCGCAACAAACAGGTTATCTGCTGGGGCGACAATCTGGGCGTGGTTTTTGCCATAAACCGGCAGAAATCCACGTCTTTGCCTGTCCTGCGGGTACTTGCGCAGATAGTCTTGCTATGCTTGGTGCACAACATTACGTTGCGAGCGAAGCATGTCCCGGGCATGCGTAACGAAATAGCTGATGCCCTTTCTCGCGGCGATTGGCAGCGGTTTAGGCGCTTGGCTCCTGCAGCTCTAATCCAAGGGGAATCATGTCCTGCTTATGTGTGGCAGGTTATCCGCCCGGCTTGGAAGATTTAGCCCACAGGTCGTTGGCCCCTGCTACTTTTGCGGCTTATCGGGCCGCCTGGGAACGGTGGAGTCGCTTACTCCTGGAGAGAGGTCAGAGTGGTAAGACCTCTCACGACTTACTTTTAGATTTCATCTGGGTTTTGAACACCGACGGGATTTCACGGACGTATGTTGGTAGGGTTCTTGCGGGTATATCTTACTTTCTGCAACTTCGGGGGGGAGGAGGATTTCACTAAGTCCTTTTTCCTCCGGACGGTGTTGAAAGGTTGGGCTCGGTCGATCCTGCCCCGGCCGGATACTCGCCAGCCGATCACTGGTTCTTTGCTGAGGCGAATTTTGGGATCCTTACAGAGTATTTGCTCTTCGGGGTACGAGGTTCGCTTCTTCATAGCGGCCTTTCCGATGGCCTTCCACGGTGCGTTCAGGGTGGGCGAGCTGGGGTCCGTTTCTATGACTTCTGCCTCGCCCATGCTGGCGGCCCACGTCGTCGTGCGCCCCGACGGTTTGTGGTGTAGGATTCAGCGCTCCACGACTGACGTAGTCGGCAGTGGGTTCGAATGGGTCGGGCTCGTGTGCGGGGCATTTGTCCAGTTCTCGCGGCCCGGTCTTATTCGTCCGTACGGCCTCCAACGCCTCCCGGGTGGCTCGTCCATTGTGACGGTTCCCCGTTGACTAGGTATCAATTCCGGTCGGTTCTGGGGCGTTGTATTTCATACCTGGGTCTATCTCCGGCCGACTATGGGACTCACTCATTCCGCATCGGCGCTGCTTCGGCAGCCGCTGCGGCGGGTTGGTCCGAAGTCGACGTCCGGGCACTGGGTAGGTGGAGGTCTGGTGCAGTCAGACGCTATATCAGGCCTTTTCCTCCCAGTGCGCCCTTTTGAGGATTAGCCGCTCGTCGCAGTTGCACTTTGCGATTGCGGGGGCCTTGAGGAATTTTTGTTTTATCGTTGGTTTTAATTACGGCTTTTGCCGGCTGACGAAGTTTTGCGTTTTTGCCTCAAGTCAAATTGGGCGACCCGCCTCCCCCCCCCCACCACCCTCCCCCCTGTTAGGGACGCAGATTAGGTTACCCATTTTTACCTATATTTTCGTTTTTATTAACCTTCCTCACACCCTTCTTTTGCAGGACGGCGACTAGATCCACACTTTATATGGTTTGTCGGCCATTCCTATGTCTACTGGCTGTCTGTGTTGGCTCTGGCTTGCGACATGATGCGGTTCCCGGAGCTGCAGGCTGTGCGCTGGTTTGGGCGTAGAGGCCTCCGCTGGGATGGCCTGCGGGATTGGCTGAGGTCGGCAGTTGGCCGATTCGGGTATCCGCTTTTTCTGGTCTTGCATCTTGGGGGCAATGATCTGTTACGCCGCACTGGGCTCGACATTCGCCTCGAGATCAGGAGTCAACTGTTGGAGCTTATGGCAGACTGGCCATTTTGCCTGATCCTCTGGTCAGACATCGTCCCTCGGAGGTCTTGGCGCGGCACCTTTAACCCCAGGGTGATTGACCTGGTTCGGAGGCGGGTCAATTCGGTGGTCGGTCGGGCTGTCCTCCAGCATGGCGGGCTCGTCGTGACGCACGGTAGGATTTCCTACCGTGATCCGACGCAGTACTGGTCTGACAGGGTGCATTTGTCGCCGGAGGGTATGCTGATCTTCTTGGAGGACATTCTTTGGGTCCTTAGGTCTCTTTAGTTCATTTTTCGGTTTTGGTTTAGTCAAGTCGAGTGAGGTCTCTTTAGATAGTGTTCTGTTTTGCTTAGGTAGTGTTCTGTTTTTAGTTCGGTGGCGGTGGCAGGTTGGTAACCTGGCAGTTGGCCGGTTTCTGAATGGTTATTTTAGTTTAACTTAGGAGTTCAATGTTAGTAAGTACGGGTGTACTTTAGGTAAATTTTATATTTTTATAATTAATTTAAGGGCATCACTTTACCAGGTGGGTCCATATGATAATAATAATAATAATAATAATAATTTTATTTATATAGCGCTCTTTCTCCAATAGGACTCAAGGCGCTTAACAGATACATAGCATAATATAGTACAGAAAATAATGAAGTACATTTTCATAAAATACAGAAGCATGAAGATACTAAAAAGGACATTATGGAAATGCTTGAGTAAACAGAAAAGTCTTGAGTCTACTTTTGAAGGATTCTATAGTTGGGGCCTCTCGCACTGTGCGGGGAAGTGAGTTCCATAGAGTCGGAGCCGCATGACTAAAAGCTCGACCCCCAGATGAATTACGGTAGATTCTAGGTACTGCTAAAAGTCCTTCATCTACAGATCGCAGTAATCGAGTGGGGCAGTATGGAGTCAGAAGCTGTTTCAGGTACCTTGGGCCTTGGTCATGTAATGCTTTGAAACTCCGTAAGCCAATCTTGAAGATGATTCGCCATCTTACAGGCAGCCAGTGAAGGGAGTAGAGGATGGGTGTTATGTGGCTAGAACGGGGCTGGTTGGTTAATAGCCTGGCAGCTATGTTTTGCACCAGCTGTAAGCGTTGCAATTCTTTTGCTGGTAGACCAAGGTAGAGGGCATTACAGTAGTCTAAACGAGATGATACAAATGCATGTATGACTTTTGGCATATCATCTGAGGGAATTAAGTGCTTGATTCTGGCTATGTTCCTCAGGTGAAAGAATGAGGATTTGATTGTGGCTGATATCTGATGTTTAAGTGTCAAGCCACCATCCAGGACAACGCCAAGATTCCGCACACGATTACTGGTCTGTAATTCTGAATCCCCGAGTGTAAGCTCAGTTGGTTGGCTATGCTGCAGTCTTGTCCTTTGATGTTGCGGTCGTATCATAAGGACCTCTGTTTTATCCGGGTTCAGTCGCAGCCAGCTGGCACTCATCCACTCCTGTAGTTCAGCTAGACAGCCATTTAGGGTTGCTATTGGGTTATCAGTGCCCGGAGAAAAGGACAAGTACAGTTGTGTATCATCTGCATAGCAGTGGTAGACCAGGCCATGGCGTCTGATTATTTCGCCCAATGGGAGCATGTATACTGCAAAAAGCATGGGGGATAGTATAGAACCTTGTGGGACACCACATGGCAATGGCACTGGTGGTGATGAGTATAATCCAGATGATACTCTCTGTGACCTGCCTGTGAGAAATCATTTGAACCAGCTTAGGACTGTGCCATCCAGACCACAGAAATGTATCAGTCGCTCAATCAGAAGCCCATGGTCCACGGTATCAAATGCTGCCGAGAGATCCAGAAGGATTAATATTGAACAGTCACCTCTGTCTTTTGCCATCAGAAGATCATTTAACACACACACCAGGGCTGTTTCAGTGCTATGTCTTCTCCTGAATCCTGATTGAAATGGATCATAAATATCATGGGTTGTCAGGCGGGTTTCCAGTTGATTTGCAACCACTTTCTCAATAACCTTTCCTAGGAAAGGAAGGTTTGATACCGGTCTGTAGTTGGTCATGCAGTCGGGATCTAAATTAGGTTTTTTAAGAAGCGGTCTAACAATTGCTTCCTTTAGGGGTCCAGGAAAAATGCCTGTCTGCAAAGAGCATTGAACAATTTTTGCAAAGACAGGACCAATTATATCCATACAACCTATTAGAAGCTTGGTTGAGGCCGGGTCCAGATCACAGGTGGTGGGACACAAAATCCGAGCAATTTTAGCAGTGTCCCTTACATCCACTGGGTCAAAGCTGGTCCATGTAGGCAGGTAGCTTATATTGGCAGGCTTTGTAGTTTGGCACTCCTTTGATGGCACTGTGGAGATTCCAGCCCGGATGGTGGATATTTTATCTGCAAAGAAGTTTGCAAACTCATTGCATCTTGCCTGGGAGAGGGTCTCATCAGTCTGCAGGCATACTGGCTTGCAAAGCATCTCCACTGTGCGGAAAAGTTGAGCTGGCCTATTGTTTGCTGCTGTGATCTCATTTGACAGGAACTGTGATTTCTTACGAGTGATTGTCGATAGATATAAACATATGTGGATGTCGGGGCCGGTGGCCCAGTTTTTTCCCCGTAAGGGCGGAGTGTACCTCCGTCCCTACAACTGTTGGTGGGCAGGGGTAGTGGCAGAAGGTCGACCCCTGTCCTTGGAATTTTTGAGTTCCGATGTCTGGGATGGAGGCAGGAGGCCGATCCCGGAACATCTGGGGCAGAAGGCTCCCTCACACATATGTTTTTTATTGCTCATTTTTTTCTGTATTGTAATGTTGATCACCCATGTTACGTTTTTTATCATGTTTAACCGTTCTTCTCCCCGCCACCTTAGTTAGAGAGGGAAGTCTGCATTTTAGTTTTAGTACTAATAGGCCTTCCTCTCAGTCAGAAAATAAAAGCTGACCCCTTTCACGCCAATTACAGTTGTTGCGTCTTTATTTAATAATATAAGTGTGCTTGAGTGGCGCGTGGATGCATCTGACGTGTGAAGCTTAAGACTGTGTAGGGCATAAATGTGACCGAGCAGCATAAGCTCCCCGTCTGGGCTTGCGGCGCGCCTCTCCATGCATCACCTTGGCTTGGAAGGGGTTAATGTTTTGGGGTGGGAGGAACGTAGGGAAAACTTCTGAATCTTGATTGGCTGGAGCATGGATAGGGGCTGGACTGTCTTAAATATAGGCTACTGACTGGGGACTTCCTGCCTCTTGCCAATTTTTATCGTGGCCCACCCTCCCGCCCTGGGGACTTGTTTTTGTTTTGCAGTTAGGTTCATTGTGTCGGCTTTTGGTGGACGGTTTCTGAACAGTTATTTTAGTTTAACTTAGGAGTTCAATGTTAGTAAGTTCAGGTGTACTTTAGGTAAATTTTATATTTTTATAATTAATTTAAGGGCATCACTTTACCAGGTGGGTCCATATGATAGATATAAACATATGTGGATGTCGGGGCCGGTGGCCCAGTTTTTTCCCCGTAAGGGCGGAGTGTACCTCCGTCCCTACAACTGTTGGTGAGCAGGGGTAGTGGCAGAAGGTCGACCCCTGTCCTTGGAATTTTTGAGTTCCGATGTCTGGGATGGAGGCAGGAGGCCGATCCCGGAACATCTGGGGCAGAAGGCTCCCTCACACATATGTTTTTTATTGCTCATTTTTTTCTGTATTGTAATGTTGATCACCCATGTTACGTTTTTTATCATGTTTAACCGTTCTTCTCCCCGCCACCTTAGTTAGAGAGGGAAGTCTGCATTTTAGTTTTAGTATTAATAGGCCTTCCTCTCAGTCAGAAAATAAAAGCTGACCCCTTTCACGCCAATTACAGTTGTTGCGTCTTTATTTAATAATATAAGTGTGCTTGAGTGGCGCGTGGATGCATCTGACGTGTGAAGCTTATGCAAGTTTCAAACAAGTTATACATCATCTTTTGGGTTCTAAATTAACTGCAGTTCCCAAAAACCTACTTTATGTAAAGATTTCCAGTAAAACTCACCTTTAAAAAAGATACATCATCGTTCTCTCCCAGGTAGGTAATCTCTAGATTCCCCTGTATAACCTGACAGTCCTGGTAGAGAGTGCGGAAAGTCTTATAATGATTATCATGGCTGAAAGGATGAAGCAGTTTCATATCTGTTCCGGTGCAGACTGTAAAATGAAACAGAAGGATGTATGTGAAGGGACTCTTGAATGCTATACACAACAATTTGTCAGCATTAAAATAACAAATGTTTAGTAGTAAGTAAGCAAGGAAAGAAAGCTGGATCTATAGTAAAGGAGAATATTGCAGTATTTATTATATTCTGTAGTTTTTACTGAAGTCTACATAGGCAATTAACCAAAATTAAGAAAGAGAAATTCCACAAGTCTGATTAATGGGACCAATTGGATAACAAGTTCTGAAACCCAAATATTAAAGATTCTGGGCTAATGCAGAGTTGGGCACATGCCTGTTTGTGGATGGTACTGTATCTTGCATATTGTCAATCAGCAAAACAAAAACCAACAACACAAATTCCCCCAGCACACTGTAAAGGACCAGCAAATGTGATTTACATACTATATAATAACAGTAATGCAGAGATCGCAGTAACATATATCTGCAAACACGTGGTAATCTACCAGTTACGCCAATGTGTCTCTGCTTTGGTGGTCCTACGCTACATAATAGCACTCATTTTGGGTCATACATTTATGTATATTCTTACGGTACAGGATAATAGCACTTATATTTATATATCTCTAAATTGAGAACTAATTAGAATATAGCGTAGGACCACCAAAGATGAGATGCCTTGGCATGGCTGGTGGCTTACCATGTGTTTACAAGGGTTTAGTATGAAATACCTACAATCAAAATCCCTACTGTCAAAATACCGCCAACAATTGGCCAATGGTCAAAATCCCGACAATGTCAGAATACTGACAAGGTCAAAATAACGACATTTAAAATACCGACAAGGTCAAAAAGTCGACACAAGTTTTTCAGTGTTTATTGTGTGTATGTTGACATGGACACCGTATAAGTTTACCGCGTCCCCTCGCAATTTGGGCACGGTCCCTCGCTGCACTGTTATATTCTCCTTCCAAGTCCACTTAGTTGGTAAAGTATAAACAAGTCAGTTTCAACAAAAAAATCGTGAAAAACTCATGTCGACTTTTTGTCCTGTTGACATTTTAAATGACGGTATTTTGACATTGTCTGTATTTTAAATGGCGGTATTTTGACCTTGTCTGTATTTTGACCATCGATCAATTGTTGTTGGTATTTTGATTGTAGGTAAATTAACCGCATCCCGTTTACAGATTTATGTAACTCAGATCTCTGCTATTATTGTGTAGTATGTAAATCAAATTTGCTGGTCCTTTACAGTGTGCTGAGGGAATTTGTGTTGTTTTTATTCTTGTCCGAACTGGTTTTGTCTTTTAAATGATTGCTATTTTAAAACATCGGGCAGACTCTCTGGGAAATCGCTGATGTCTGCATCGCACAGGCTATTACATGTACCCCCATACAGTATGTTTAAAATGAGTTTGACATGCATTCAGACACATTGACAAGTCTGCATTTTTCAAACTTGTGTCCATGACAAAATAGAGAGTCAAACACATTTGCAGACATTTCTCAAGCGCATCTCATTGCATGTTCTACCATTGAGATTTTTTTTATTTTATTTTTATTGAAGCAATATATGTAATACATACATAAATTTTCACAGTAGTACAAACCTATATCAAATAGGAAAAAGCGGAAGGGGAGTAAATAATATTACAACCGAGTCCCCAATCAAGAGACATTTTAAACACAATACAAACAACAATATTACACTTCTATAGAACATGCCTCTCGGGGCTTCAGTAACCATCAGATTAAGAGCTGGTCTAGTCAGCTGACCCAGACGCGTGCAGGTGAGGATAACAAAACAAAAAAACAAACAAAAAAAACCCCCGTGCCCATATGCCAACTTCCTCCCAGTCGTCTACCGAGCTGAGAATGGCAGTCAGTCCTATAGCACAATCGGCGGATCCCCCGCAATCGTTCTAGTCAAAAACCATTCTGTATTAGAGAAAGAGTTATGGAGCTGTGTCCTAACTGCTATCGACAAGGTTGTTATATAGCTTTCCCATACTTCAAAGAATTTCTGTATCTTAGTATCTTTGTCTAGCAAACATCCTATCCATTCCATCCGAAAGAGATAAAATAATTTGGACTTAAACAACGAAAGTGTAGGTGGATCCTTAGCAATCCATACTTGCAGAATAGCCTTTCTGGCTGCTATACTAACTGCTAGCAGTAGCTTTCTACTTCCCTGGGAGAGACGTAGGTCCGGGGAGAATATACCGAAAAGCGCCCATTGTGGGCACAAACTCCAATAATTCACTAGGTTAGTCGTTAAGTAATTCCTTATCCTTATCCAGAACTGTCTAATCAGAGGGCATGTCCACAAGTAGTGATAAAGGTCTGCTTGGGGAGAACCACACTTCCAACAAGCATGTGTGTCAGCTAGCCCTATGAGACATCGTCTATGAGGCGATACATAAGTCCTGTGCAAAATATTGAGAGACATTTCTTTATACCTAGAAGAGGGAAACAGTTTACAAGCTTTTACATGGGCCGTAAGCAAGTCAGTCGTCTCGATCCCCGGGAGACATTCCGTCCAGGACCGGATACCTCCCTGTCCCGTAGAGTAGTCTATAACAGTCCGAAAGTACCCATATGCCATTGATATTGCTTTCCTAACTCTAGGGGCTTGTTGCAGTAGTTTATCTATAGGATTGTTCCAATCCATAGGTGAGAAACAGCCAGTAGTAGCAGAAACATAGTGTTGGGCTAATAGAAAGGCCACAGGATAGGCCAGTAGAACTGGATGTCTAGCAGTGGCTTCCTGGAACGTGAGCGGCCTCAAGCTTTGTGAATCCACCAAATGAGCTACCTTGGAGACACCCCCCATCCGGCAGATGTTGAATGGATAATGCGCCCTACTCTCCTGGAAGTCCGGATTAGCCATGAACGGAAGGTACAGTGATTTGTGGGAGTTCAGATCTAGTTTATTACGCATATCAGTCCACAGTTTTTTCATGGTCCACAATAGTGGATTCCTCCTCCACTCCCCAGACACCTCTCGAGCATGCAAATGTAAAAAGGCGACCAGGTCCCCCCCTTGTAAAAATTCTCTATCTAAGTCAGTGTTTGTGTAGTTGTTGTCATTATGCACCCAGTCATGCAAATACCGTAGTTGAGCGGCATGGGAATACCAAAGAACATTAGGAAAATTAATTCCCCCATTCTCCGTGGTTTGCTGTAATTTAATCAACGCTATACGTGGTTTTCTTCCCTGCCAAATAAAGTGTCTAAAAAGAAAATTGATGCGTTGAACATCTTTGGGTAGGAGGACATGTGGCATGGCCTGTATAAAGTACATCAGACGGGGGAATGATATCATCTTTATCAAATTCGCTCTTCCCATGTTCGATAAAGGCAGAGATTTCCAGGAGTCAAGTTCTGCCTCAATCTTTCTGATGGCCGAGGTAAAATTTAGGGTGTAAAGTCGCTCCGGTTGTCTCGATATTTGAATCCCCAGATAGGTGAGTTGATCTGAGCTCCATGTCAGTGGTAAACCCCCCACCCCGTTTCTCAAAAACGCACCACTCCCCAGTCATAGTGCCACTGACTTCGACCAGTTAACATTGAAGCCAGAAATATGTCCATACGCCTGCAGTAGATTGAATATATGAGTCAAGGAAGTCCCCGGATCTGAAACATACAGCAGTAGATCATCAGCAAATCCCGTAAGCTTTAGCTCCCTGCGACCTATCTGAATGCCATGAAACTGAGTGTCAGTCAATAGCAAACGATGGAGGGATCTATGGCCAAATTGAACAATAAGGGTGACAAGGGACAGCCCTGTCGTGTGCCACGATGCATAACCACCGGATCACTGGTATAGCCATTCAGTAAGAGGGTAGTGGAAGGAGAGTCATATAAGTAACGAATAATATTACCAAAGTCTTGGTGGAAGAGTCTACGTTCCAAGACCCTGAATAGATGGGGCCAAAGTACCGTATCGAAGGCCTTAGTAGTGTCGAGGCTGAGGAGTATATTCCTGTATTGGGGCGAATGAGCAGAGGCTATGACTGCAGCAACAGCAGCCCGAATTCCTTTTACCGAATGTGTATTACGAACAAAACCAAGTTGATGAGTAGTTAGAGCATGGGGGAGAATCGTTTGCAGTCGATCCGCCAAAATCTTGGTGAATAATTTTATGTCAGTATTTAACAACGTAATGGGCCTGTATGAAGGCACCAATTGAGGGTCCTGAGCAGGCTTGGGGATCATAATGGTATGGGCTGTTGTGAAATAATGAAAAGGGGCACGGTGCTGCAGCAGGCCGTTAAACAATTCTAGCAGAGTCGGAGTTATATGAGGCTGAAGGATTTTATAAAATTCATTGGAGAGGCCATCCGGGCCCGGGGATTTGTGCAGGTGGAGTTTGGACATAGCCGAGACAAGCTCCTCCTCAGTAATTGCACTCACCAGAAAATCCGACTGTGTACTCGTTATAGGAGGCAAAGCTGAATCAGGTAAAAGTGCGTCATGAGCACATTCATTAAAAGAGAGATCCGAATATAAGTCGGCAAAATAAGATTCAAAATGCTTCACTATAGCAGGGGAAGAGGTAAGGAGCTGCCCCGTACCCCGATGTTTAACAGCCGTTATGAATTTTCGAGCAGTTTTCTTCCTAGCCATATTAGCCAAAAGTCGACCAGACTTGTTACCCCACTTGTAATACTTGTGAGAACAATACACCACGTCTCGCTTTGCTTGCGCCAGCAAGTGGTCATTCAGTAGTTGTTTTGCCAGCAAATAGAACCGCAAAGATTCCTCAGTTTGTAGGGCATGGTGATTCTGCAGCGCAGCATCTAACTCTGAATGTAGTGCAGTATAAATCGACAGATTTTTCTTTTTCAATCTATGGACATACTCAATAATCTGACCTCGAAGAACAGCCTTCGCTGCACCCCAGAGGATATTCGGGCGATCCCAGTGCTAAAGCTTATCGTCTAAGAAGTTAGCCCAATTAGTTATCAAGAATTTCCGAAAGTCATCGCAGTTATAAAGATAACTCGGAAACCTCCAGTGTCTGGAGCCCCCTGACTGAAGAGTTCTCTTTAGCATCAATGTCACCGGAGCGTGATCCGAAATCAAAATGTTATGGATATCAGCATGCGCGACTCGCGTGATAAGAGAATCCGCAACTAAAATCGAGTCAATCCTGGACCAGGATCGATGAGCCCCAGAGAAAAAAGTGAATGATTTGTCGGAGGGGTTTAGGAGACGCCAAACGTCAGTAAGCTGGAGGGAGACCATTAAAGTTTGAAGGTGTGACCAAAAAGAAGATTGAGAAGTGCGTGGGACAGGAGATTTATCAACAGTAGGATCATCTAGAGTGTTCCAGGCACCCCCCAGGACAAGCTGAAAATTGTCGCGTTGCAGCAACTGGGAACTCAATTCCTGGAGGAAGGCAGCAGTTTCGACATTGGGTGCGTAGACATTCACTAATGTATATTTAGTACCCCAAATTTCCACATCCAAAATTAAATAGCGCCCCTGTGGGTCAATAATAGAGTCCAGAATAGTGTATTGTAAATTCTTACTAAATAGGATCGCAAACCCCCTGGTCTTTCGTGTATTGTCAGCGGAAATACAGTCATCTAACCAAGGTCTACCATTGAGATTTATGTAAGTGTTCGGCTGTAATAAAAAAGTTAAGCGCACGTGAAAGCGCAAATATGTAGGAAATTTGTACAATGGCTTGCCTCAGCCAATTACATGTGCTTAACTTTTTTATATATTATTATGTATTTGTTGCCTTAAATAGACCAAAATACAATTCAATTGAAAACATCAATAAGGCATACATGAGACACAGATTTCGTCCAAATGTGCCAACACATCTGTATAATAATAGAATATACATACACACACACACACACACACACACATACACACACACACACACACATACACATTACACACATATTTGCATATTGGTGGCTTTAGAAAGGGGTTAAACAAATCTTGCTTCTTCCTCAACATATAAGCTCGTGTCCAGCACACTGTCAGGAAATAGTGGCTTTCCCCGGAAATATCTTCTGTGACCTATGAGACATCTGTTTGACTGTGTCCCCAACAACTTCCCTCTGGTTTCCTGTATTACTGCCAAGTCACCAGTATAATGTTTCCCTAGAGACCCCCGGCTCTCTTCAGTACTAACCTGGTCTGCTTCTATCTGTGCCAGAAAATGATTTATAGAAATGATCTCAAATGTTTTATTCAGCTGTTCCCGAGCTGGATGAACAACAAACATGAGCCAGATGGATTGAAAACAAAATGAGTAAATTTGATTACAACATCATGTAATAAACGTATAACTTGCTCTTTGCCAACAAGTAGTGACAATTGAGAGAGATCTATCAATCTATCCTATAATAAGTGGTCATTAGTTGCATATACAGAAATTTGCGTGACAGAGAAATAAGAGACATCCCACTCAGAAAGTCAGATTTGTTTAGAGTGGAGATCTGAAATACACAGAAGGTTCGCCTACAGCGCTAAGAGTCCAATGTAGCTTAAGTACGTAAAACAGTACTTTATTATATCTTAGAGAACAAAATTAAAAAGTACATTTCAAATTTCATCTAATGTTTTCATTACAAAAAAAAAATCTAGTTGTTATATTATGATGGCAGATAGGTTGGTATAACTGATGGACCACATCAGATCTGCATATGCAGCCGATTTTGGCGCATACATTGTGGGCCACACTTTATAAAGCTATTATTAGTTTGGCGGTAGGCCAGAATATACAAGGGGGGGGGGGGGGCTGACAGATGACCACACACATGCATACTAGTTTGAACAACAATGGTAAAGAAAGAAGAGGGGATAAGGATATATGGGGCAGATGTATTAAGCCTGGAGAAGTGATAAAGCAGTGATAAGTGTAAGGTGATAACGCACCAGCCAATCAGCTCCTAACTGTAAATTTACATATTGGAGCTGATTGGCTGGTGCGTTATCACCTTGCTCTTATCACTGCTTTATCACTTCTCCAGGCTTAATACATCTGCCCCTATATTAGGTAAGGATCCAGGTATGGTGGAATGGTGGTATCAGCTTGTGTTCCACATTAACTGATCATAATAATATTGTCCAACTTTAATATTAATGGCAAAACATATTAAATCCAATCTTTCTAATTCTAAATAACTGCACTACAATTTGATCTGTGAACGTCTTTGCTACACAATTAAGACAGCCAATTCAGAATCAGATTGTAAACATCCAAATATTTCACTATATAACACTGGAATTGGCCACACACTTTCCAAACACTTCAGTGTCAAGCTGGTGACTTATTATTCATATATAGTACATGTAAAAATGTGTCTTCAGCCAACCTTACAGAACAGTTTCAAACTTATTTTACTCTAATTCAACAAAAACACATTTCTTCTTAAAAACAAGTTTTATGCACAAATGTGTAAACTGTAATGAACCATTTACTGTAGGTGCAGACACCCTGTTCTACACAAAGCGCAATAGATCTAAACATATATGCAAAGGTTTCAGAAAGTTTTCATAACAAATTTTAGTATAACAAATGATATTCAGAATAAGCAGGCCCGGCGCTACCCGTTCAGCGTAGGGATGCAGTGCAGGGAGATGCTGGGAGGGAGAGGCGCTCCTCCTGATCTGCATCCCTTCCCTGCTGTGTGGTACTGTGCCCCCTGCTGCTGCTGCTGCCAGCTGCTGTGCAGCGCTGGCAGCATGAAAAGCCCCCTCCCCCCCCTCCCCTGTGTGACAGCGGCTTGGTACATATCAGAGGAAGGGGCGGAGCTACACTGACCGGAATGGACGGAGCTACACTGACCGGAATGGGCGGAGCTAAACTGGACAGAAGAGGGTGGAGCTACACGGACCAGACTGCTGTACTGAGAGAGACAGTGGCTTAGGTAAGTGGAGGGTGAGCGATAAATGTGTGTGTGTGTGTGTGTGTGTGCGCGTGCGCTTTATGGACGTTACTACTGGGGGGGCATTACATGTAAGGATGCTACTACTACTGGGGGGCCATTACATGTAAGGACGCTACTACTACTGGGGGGGGCATTACGTATAAGGACGCTACTACTACTGGGGGGGCATTACGTATAACGACGCTACTACTGGGGGGGCATTACATGTAAGGACGCTACTACTGCTACTACTGAGGGGGCCATAACATGTAAGGACGCCACTACTACTGGGGGCCATTACGTGTAAGGACGCTACTACTACTGGGGGCGCATTACGTATAAGGACGCTACTACTACTAGGGTGGAATTACATATAAGGACGCTTCTACTGGGGGTGCACTACGTATAAGGACGCTACTACTACTGGGGGGGCATTACATATAAGGATGCTACTACTACTGGGGGTGCACTACTTATAAGGACGCTACTACTACTGGGGGGGGCATTACATATAAGGATGCTACTACTACTGGGGGGGGCATTACATATAAGGATGCTACTACTACTGGGGGTGCACTACGTATAAGGACACTACTACTACTGGGGGGGGGCATTACATAAAAGAATGCTACTACTACTGGGGGTGCACTACGTATAAGGACGCTACTACTACTGGGGGGGGCATTATGTATAAGGACGCTACTACTACTGGGGGGGCATTATGTATAAGGACGCTACTACTACTAGGGGGGCATTATGTATAAGGATGCTACTACTACTGGGGGGGCATTATGTATAAGGACGCTACTACTACTGGGGGGGCATTATGTATAAGGATGTTACTACTACTGGAGTGCATTACATATAAGGACGCTACTACTACGATGTGGGGCATTACGTATAAGATGAATAAGATTGTGCTACATTGTAGCGTAATTTTAAATGGGGGTACTATTGTGTGGCCATGCCCCTTACTTGTGAGACCACACCCCTTTTCCCAGCGCGCGCCAAAGGAATATGGGAGGGCGCAAATTTATAGTTTGCAGGGGGGCGCCGAACACCCTAGCACCGGCGCTGAGAATAAGGTATGTTTTGCATTCACAAGACTAAAAAAAATACAGGCAAATGAAAAACTGAACCGTCCAGTGTATGTCCGCATGTCCATATGGTAGGGAATATAGATTGTAACCTCCACTGGGACAGGGACTAATGTGAATGGCCAAATAATCTCTGTAAATCGCTATGGAATATGTGTGCGCTATATAAATAACTGGTTATAATTAAATAAGCCAATAATTAATACATTGCTGACAGTAAATATTTTGAAGGATGTCAGGAAGCCATTCGGAAACTAGAATGGAAAATCACAAGGAGTAATACCTTGTTCTCCCCTACCTAATAAAGTCCATATACCATCAAATGTTACATTTTACACATACATTTATTTTGTGGTAGATGCTTTTAACAAAGTATTGTCGTGTACAGGATCTTTGGCATGTTAAAGATTGTAAGTATCCTTATTATCTTCTGAGTGCAGCCACTGACCCTGCAGGGCCACCATCATGAGGGTAGAGACTGGGGGACTTGAATATACTGTATGACTGGTGGTTTTTGTCCTGGTATGGTAGCATCTAGTTTCCCTTCGTGGAGATGACCTTTCCCATAAGCCCCTGGGTCCATGTCACAAACTATTTGGATTTGGAATAGTAACCTGTGGCGAGCGAAGCGGAGCGAGACACCGAGCCCGAAGCGTGGCGAGCGAGGCGAGCCCGCGAGGATTCAATGGTGCATAGAAAAAACAAAATAACCTCAAATGAACGGAGAAAACATTTAGGTGCTGTAAGGGCGGAAGTTATATACTGCCCTCTCGTGCTTTCACTTCCTGGTCCTGATCACGAAGGGAACATAGACACAACCGTCCTGGTATACCCAAAGTTTATTTTGTTGGGCCCTTGCTGCTTGGTCATTGCTAGGGGAAGGAGCTGCTGAGAGCTGTCATTAATGTTTACCAGGCATCTTTCCATGGCTATGATTCATTTGTAGTGACAGACAGAAAGATATTTTTACATATTGGCTGTTGGATTACACTGTACAAGATGCTGCCATATTCTGCTACTACTCACAAATCAGAGACACAGAAGCTGTCTTCCAGATGTTAATGACAGTTTCGGGTGATGGCTAGTTAGCACATTATGGGAAAGGGGGTCAGATATACGTACTAGCCATCAGTGTAGAGCACAGGTTCTCAAACTCGGTCCTCAGGACGCCACACAGTGCATGTTTGAATATATATTATCAATGGTTTTGCAAGCAGGTAGGAAACCTATTTTTGAGCCAGGCCAGGAGATACAGGTGCTGAGGGCATGTAGTTATGATGCTAGTCAGATGCTTGGCTGTATTGGGAGAGGAATCAGCAGCAGAAAGAAAGAAGTAATAATGCCACGGTATAGGTCATTGGTACGGCCTCATCTAGAATACTGTGTTCAATTCTGGAGGCCATATCTTCAAAAGGATATTAATACATTAGAGACTGTACAAAGAAGGGTAATTAAAATGGTGCATGGCCTACATCACAAAACATACCCAGAGAGACTAAGAAATCTTAATATGTTTAGTTTGGAGCAGAGAAGGGAAAGGGGGGACATGATAGAAACTTTCAAATATATCAAGGGTTTTAACAAAGTCCAGGAGGGAAACATTCTCCAAATGAAGAGAAGCAATGGGACACGAGGACATGCACTGAGACTGGAGGGGGGGGGGGGGAGTTCAAGGGAAATTTGAGGAAAAATTACTTCACAGAAAGAGTAGTGGATAAGTGGAATAGTCTCCCATCAGAGGTGGTAGAGGCTAAGACAGTGGAGCAATTTAAACATGCATGGGATAGACATAAGGATATCCTTACAAAGAAATAAGGAACAAACAAGGTTAGAGAAAAAAAATAAGATTTTAAACCTACCGGTAAATCTATTTCTCCTAGTCCGTAGAGGATGCTGGGGACTCCGTAAGGACCATGGGGTATAGACGGGCTCCGCAGGAGATGGGGCACCTAAAAAGAACTTTGACTATGGGTGTGCACTGGCTCCTCCCTCTATGCCCCTCCTCCAGACCTCAGTTAGAGAACTGTGCCCAGAGGAGATGGACAATACAAGGCAGGATTTAGCAATCCAAGGGCAAGATTCATACCAGCCCACACCAATGATACCATGTAACCTGGAACATACATAACCAGTTAACAGTATGAACAAACGACAGTAACGGTCCAAGACCGATGTCAACTGTAACATAACCCTTATGTAAGCAACAACTATATACAAGTCTTGCAGAGTTTCCACACTGGGACGGGCGCCCAGCATCCTCTACGGACTAGGAGAAATAGATTTACCGGTAGGTTTAAAATCTTATTTTCTCTTACGTCCTAGAGGATGCTGGGGACTCCGTAAGGACCATGGGGTTTATACCAAAGCATCCAATCAGGCGGGAGAGTGCGTATGACTCTGCAGCACCGACTGAGCAAACGCTAGGTCCTCATCATCCAGGGTATCAAACTTGTAGAATTTAGCAAAAGTGTTTGACCCCGACCAAGTCGCCGCTCGGCAAAGTTGCAATGCCGAGACGCCTCGGGCACCCGCCCAAGAAGAGCCCACCTTCCAAGTGGAATGGGCCTTAACCGAATTTGGTACCGGCAATCCAGCCGTAGAGTGAGCCTGCTGAATCGTATTACAGATCCTGCGAGCAATAGTCTGCTTCGAAGCAGGAGCGCCAATCTTATTGGCCGCATACAGGACAAACAGAGCCTCTGTTTTCCTAATTCTAGCCGTCCTGGCTACATACATTTTTAAGGCCCTGACTAGTCCAGGGATCTGGAATCCTCCAGGTCACTTGTAGCCACAGGCACCACAATAGGTTGATTCATATGGAACGAAGAAACCACTTTAGGCAAAAATTGCGGACGTGTCCTCAATTCAGCTCGATCCACATGAAAAATCAAATAGGGGCTCTTGTGTGATAAAGCCGCCAATTCTGACACTCGCCTTGCTGATGCTAAGGCCAATAACATGACCACCTTCCACGTAAGAAATTTCAACTCAACCTTGTTAAGCGGTTCAAACCAGTGTGATTTTAGGAACTGCAACACCACGTTCAGGTCCCATGGTGCCACTGGAGGCACAAAAGGGGGCTGGATGTGCAGCACTCCCTTTACAAACGTCTGGACTTCTGGAAGAGAAGCCAATTCCTTCTGAAAGAAAATCGAGAGGGCCAAAATCTGTACCTTAATTTCAGGCCCATATCCACTCCTGTCTGTAGGAAGTGGAGAAGACGACCCAGATGAAAAACTTCCGTAGGTGCATTCTTATAGGCCCTACACACTGGCCGATTTTTTGAAAGATATGAACGATCTCGTTCATAAATGAACGAGAACTCGTTCATATCTTTCAGTGTGGAGGCTCCAGCGATGAACGATGCGCGGTCCCGCGCTCGTTCATCGCTGGTCCCCCGTCGGCTGTGCATGCAGGCCAATATGGACGATCTCGTCCATATTTGCCTGCAGTTCTATGGAGCCGCGTGACGGGGGGAGTGAAGAAACTTCACTCCCCCCGTCACTGCCCCCCCGCTGCCGGGTCGCTCGTCGGCCGTATCCGCCGCCGGGCAGCTCGGCGGCGGGTCGGCCAGTATGTAGGGCCCCTTAGTCTCACACCAAGACACATACTTTCGCCAGATACGGTGATAATGTTTTACCGTCACCTCCTTCCTAGCCTTTATTAAAGTAGGGATGACCTCTTCCGGAATCCCCTTTTTCGCTAGGATTCGGCGTTCAACCGCCATGCCGTCAAACGTAACCGCGGTAAGTCTTGAAATACACAGGGCCCCTGTTGCAACAGGTCTTCCCTCAGAGGAAGAGGCCAGGGATCTCCTGTGAGCATCTCTTGTAGATCCGAGTACCAGGCCCTTCGAGTCTGGGACAACGAGTATCGTCTGTACTCTTCTTCGTCTTATGATCCTCAACACTTTTGTGATGAGAAGAAGAGGAGGAAACACGTAGACCGATTTGAACACCCACGGTGTTACCAGAGCGTCTACTGCTACTGCCTGAGGGTCCCGAGACCTGGCACAATACCTCCGAAGTTTTTTGTTGAGGCGTGACGCCATCA
Organism: Pseudophryne corroboree; assembly: GCF_028390025.1. Classification (NCBI taxonomy): domain Eukaryota; kingdom Metazoa; phylum Chordata; class Amphibia; order Anura; family Myobatrachidae; genus Pseudophryne; species Pseudophryne corroboree. The sequence continues at coordinate 350,040,551 of NC_086446.1, read as the reverse complement.
TGTCTATTTGAGGAGTTCCCCAAAGACGTGTTACGTCTGCAAAGACTTCTTGATGAAGTCCCCACTCTCCTGGATGGAGATCGTGTCTGCTGAGGAAGTCTGCTTCCCAGTTGTCCACTCCCGGAATGAACACAGCCGACAGAGCGCTTACATGATTTTCCGCCCAGCGAAGGATCCTTGTGGCTTCCGCCATCGCGATTCTGCTTCTTGTCCCGCCTTGGCGGTTCACATGAGCCACTGCTGTGACATTGTCTGACTGAATCAGAACCGGTAGGTTTCGAAGAAAACTCTCCGCTTGTCGAAGGCCGTTGTAAATGGCCCTGAGTTCCAACACATTGATGTGTAGACAGGACTCCTGGTCTGACCAAAGACCCTGAAAATTTTTTCACTGTGTGACCGCTCCCCATCCTCGGAGGCTCGCGTCCGTGGTAACCAGGATCCAATCCTGAATTCCGAACTTGCGACCCTCCAGGAGGTGAGCACTTTGTAACCACCACAGGAGGGACACTCTGGCCCCTGGGGACAGAGTTATTTTCCGATGTAAGTGCAGATGGAACCCCGACCACTTGTCCAGAAGGTCCCATTGAAAAGTCCTTGCATGGAACCTTCCGAAGGGAATGGCCTCGTAGGCCGCCACCATTTTTCCCAGAACTCGAGTGCATTGGTGAACTGACACCCTTTTCGGTTTTAGCAGGTCTCTGACCATGTTCTGGATGTCTTGGGCTTTCTCTATTGGGAGGAAGACCTTCATTTGTTCCGTATCCAGTATCATACCTAGGAACGGTAGTCGAGTTGTCGGAATCAACTGTGACTTCGGTAGATTTAGAATCCAACCGTGTTGCTGGAGCACTCTCAGAGAGAGCGCCACACTGTTCAGCAATTTCTCCCTTGATCTCGCTTTTATCAGGAGATCGTCCAAGTATGGGATAATTGTGACTCCATGCTTGTGCAGGACCACCATTATTTCCGCCATTATCTTGGTGAAAATCCTCGGGGCCGTGGAGAGTCCAAACGGCAACGTCTGAAATTGGTAATGACAATCCTGTACAGCGAATCTCAGGTATTCCTGATGGGGGGCATATATGGGGACATGAAGGTACGCATCCTTTATGTCCAGAGACACCATAAACTCCCCCTCCTCCATGTTGGCTATTATCGCTCTGAGAGATTCCATTTTGAATTTGAATCTTTTTATGTACAGGTTTAGAGATTTCAGATTCAAAATAGGTCTGACCGAACCGTCCGGTTTCGGGTCCACAAACAGGGTTGAGTAGTAACCTCTTCCCTGCTTGTGCAGGGGAACCTTGATTATCACTTGCTGTATACACAGCGTTTGAATTGCAGCTAACACTATATCCCTTTCCGATGTGGAAGCTGGTATGGCCGATTTGAAAAATCGGCGCGGGGGCACCTCCTCGAATTCCAATTTGTAACCCTGGGAAACTATTTCCAACACCCAGGGATTCAGGTCCGAACTGACACAGGCCTGACTGAAAAGTCGAAGACGTGCCCCCACCGGTGCGGACTTGTGCGACCGAAAGGACTGCATCTGATAGGGTGTTACTTTCTTTTGCTGTTGGGGAATATATGGTAAAAAATTTGATTTACCTGCTGTAGCTGTGGAAACCAGGTCCGTCAGCCCATCCCCAAACAATACATCACCCTTATAGGGTAGTACTTCCATATGTTTTTTGGAATCCGCATCACCCGTCCATTGGCGAGTCCATAAGGATCTTCTCGCTGAGATAGACATGGCATTGGCCCTAGAAACTAGCAATCCAATGTCCCTTTGAGCATCCCTCATAAATAAGACTGCGTCTTTAATATGGGCTAGAGTTAGGAATATAGTATCCTTGTCCATATTATCAAATTGATCTGTCAGCTCATCTGTCCAAGCTGCAATTGCGCTACACACCCATGCCGACGCAATTGTCGGTCTTAGCACAGCACCCGTATGAGAATAAATACACTTTAAGGTAGTTTCTTGCCTGCGATCTGCAGGGTCCTTAAGGGCCGCTGTGCCAGGAGACGGTAGCGCCACTTTCTTGGACAAGCGCGTCAGGGCCTTGTCCACAGTGGGGGTGATTCCCAAATCTCCCTGTCCTGCTTAGGGAAGGGGTATGCCATATAAATTCTTTTGGGGATCTGCGGTCTCTTATCCGGAGTCTCCCAAGCTTTTCCAAAGAAATCATTCAATTCGTGAGATGAGGGAAATTTAATAATCTGTTTCTTTTCCTTAAACATGTGTACCCTTGTGTCGGGGACCGAGGGTTCATCCTCAATATGCAACACATCCCTTATTGCCACAATCATACACTGAATGGTTTTAGTCACCCTAGGGTGCAATTTTACTTCATCGTAGTCGACACTGGAATCAGAATCCGTGTCGGTAGTAGTGTCTTGTGTTAAGGGACGCTTTTGAGCCCCCGACGGGCCCTGTGGGTCGGTCCAATCCGAGGATTGACCCCCTGATGTCCCCCCTAATTCAGCCTTATCAAGCCTTTTATGTAAAGATGCCACACTTGCATTCAACATATGCCACATGTCCATCCAATCCGGAGTCGGCACAACCGACAGGGACACACCACTCATTTGCTCCACCTCCTCCTTCGAGAAGCCTTCCGCCTCAGACATGTCGACACACACGTACCGACACCCCACACACACAGGGATTAACCTATAAGGGGACAAAACCCCAACCAGGCCCTAAGGAGAGACAGAGAGAGAGTATGCCAGCACACACCAGCGCTTAAAAACACTGGAAAATATATGACCAGATAGCGCTTTTCTATATATAATATGCCAATTCCCACTCACTGCGTCGCTAATGTTCCCCACTCCTCTTTTTTCCAGCCTGTGAAGTTCAGCAGGGGAGAGACCAGGGAGCCAGCGTTTTCCTCATGCAGCTTCTGTGGAGAAAATGGCGCTGGTTAGTGCTGAGGATCAAGCCCCGCCCACCCGATGGCGGGCTTCGGTCCCAGTGATTTTTCAATTAAAATGGCGGGGGAACATAGATTTACTGCCTCCGCAGCCTAATCAATCTGCATTTGCCCAAATGTGAGGTTTATTGCTGCCCAGGGCGCCCCCCCTTACCCCCTGCACCCTTCAGTGCTGCTCTGTGTGTGTGTGACTGGGAGCAATGGCGCGCAGCTTACCGCTGCGCGCCTTACCTCATGAAGATCTGATGTCTTCTGCCGCCTAAGATGTCTTCTGCCTTCTCATCCGGCTTCTATCTTCGGCATCTGTGAGGAGGACGGCGGCGCGGCTCCGGGACGAACGCAAGGTGAGACCTGTGTTCCGACTCCCTCTGGAGCTAATAGTAGCCTTAGAAGCAGTGCCCAACTTGACAAGCCAGCTCTGCTTCTCTCTCCTCGGTCCCACGATGCAGGGAGCCTGTTGCCAACAGGACTCCCTGAAAATAAAAAACCTAACAAAATTCTTCTTCAACAGAAAACTCTGGAGAGCTCTCTGCAGTGCACCCATTCTCCTCTGGGCACAAGATCTAACTGAGGTCTGGAGGAGGGGCATAGAGGGAGGAGCCAGTGCACACCCATAGTCAAAGTTCTTTTTAGGTGCCCTATCTCCTGCGGAGCCCGTCTATACCCCATGGTCCTTATGGAGTCCCCAGCATCCTCTAGGACGTAAGAGAAATAATGCAAAAAAAAAAAAAGGGCAGACTAGATGGGCCAAGTGGTTCTTATCTGCCATCAAATTCTATCCCGGCGGCTGGTATCCTGGCAGTCGGCATACCGACGCCGGGATCCAGGCTGCCAGAATGTCGGCAGGGGGCCCAGGACTATTCCCACTTGTAGGTGTCCATGACACCCATAGAGTAGGAATAGAACCTGTGGCGAGTGCAGCGAGCCACCAAGCCGGCAGTGTGGCGAGCGCAGCGAGCCTGCAAGGGGATTCATTGCGCTCGCCCCCTGTCGGAATTCTAGCGGTCAGGATCCCAGCGTCGGTATGCTGACCAGCGGGATCCTGACCACCGGTCACCCATGCCCAACCCGTGCTGAGGAGGGAGGTGCCATTGCTCTCTCTCTTGCGCAGGACACAAAACTGCCCAGCTGTGGCTCTGTCCTAGACACTAACCACCAGATCAAAGGCCCGGTTTATATACTATATGTAAGATTAGAGATCTGTAATACACTATGCACCAATCTGTAGCTCTGCTATATATCAGCAATCAAACTGGAGACTTGATATACACTAACTACCAGAGAACTTCTGTATATTTTAGCCAGGCTGGTTCTGTTTGCACAGCAGCAACCAAAAATGTCCCTATATTGTGCTTTTACCACCAGAATGGGCACAGCTGTGGCTACCAATTATCGGAACGGGCTCTGCTTTACATACTCAATAACACAAAGCACTAAGCAGAATATAAGAGGCTGTAATCAGCTTCTGTCAGCATTAGTAACGAATATCACCTGTGTACCTTGAAAGTAACTATTTACATGACTGAGTTATTTGCAGCAGCAACAAAAATATCTACTAATTATCACCCATGTGACCTAAACAAAATAATATTGCTAGAAAGAAATTACAGACTATAAATTTGACTGAATCAATTATAAATAAATATTTAAAGTAATAATGCTTCTTGGCTTGGTGAGTATTCCATGTAGCAAAGTCATTGTAATAAGGCTAAAATAGGAGCAGTTATCAAATATTTTTGTCAACAAATAATGCTAATTTACGGTGCTCAGTGTAGCTTCATACTAGAGATGAGCGGGTTCGGTTTCTCTGAATCCGAACCCGCACGAACTTCATGTTTTTTTCACGGGTCCGAGCAGACTCGGATCCTCCCGCCTTGCTCGGTTAACCCGAGCGCGCCCGAACGTCATCATGACGCTGTCGGATTCTCGCGAGACTCGGATTCTATATAAGGAGCCGCGCGTCGCCGCCATTTTCACACGTGCATTGAGATTGATAGGGAGAGGACGTGGCTGGCGTCCTCTCCATTTAGATTAGGGTTGAGAGAGAGAGAGAGAGAGATTGACCTGAGGCTGTGATACTGTAGAAGAGAGTGCAGAGTTTAGTGACTGACGACCACAGTGACCACCAGACAGTGCAGTTGTTTGTTTTATTTAATATATCCGTTCTCTGCCTGAAAAAAACGATACACACAGTGACTCAGTCACATACCATATCTGTGTGCACTGCTCAGCCCAGTGTGCTGCATCAATGTATATATATATCTGACTGTGCTCAGCTCACACAGCTTATAATTGTGGGGGAGACTGGGGAGCACTGCAGTGCCAGTTATAGGTTATAGCAGGAGCCAGGAGTACATAATATTATATTAAAATTAAACAGTGCACACTTTTGCTGCAGGAGTGCCACTGCCAGTGTGACTAGTGACCAGTGACCTGACCACCAGTATATATAATATTAGTAGTATACTATCTCTTTATCAACCAGTCTATATTAGCAGCAGACACAGTACAGTGCGGTAGTTCACGGCTGTGGCTACCTCTGTGTCGGCACTCGGCAGCCCGTCCATAATTGTATATACCACCTAACCGTGTTTTTTTTTTTCTTTCTTTATAGTCATACTAGTTACGAGTATACTATCTCTTTATCAACCAGTCTATATATTAGCAGCAGACACAGTACAGTGCGGTAGTTCACGGCTGTGGCTACCTCTGTGTCGGCACTCGGCAGCCCGTCCATAATTGTATATACCACCTAACCGTGGTTTTTTTTTCTTTCTTTATACATACATACTAGTTACGAGTATACTATCTCTTTATCAACCAGTCTATATATTAGCAGCAGACACAGTACAGTGCGGTAGTTCACGGCTGTGGCTACCTCTGTGTCGGCACTCGGCAGCCCGTCCATAATTGTATATACCACCTAACCGTGGTTTTTTTTTTCTTTCTTTATACATACATACATACTAGTTACGAGTATACTATCTCTTTATCAACCAGTCTATATATTAGCAGCAGACACAGTACAGTGCGGTAGTTCACGGCTGTGGCTACCTCTGTGTCGGCACTCGGCAGCCCGTCCATAATTGTATATACCACCTAACCGTGGTTTTTTTTTCTTTCTTCTTTATACATACATAGTTACATAGACATCTCTTTATCAACCAGTCTATATTAGCAGCAGACACAGTACAGTACGGTAGTTCACGGCTGTGGCTACCTCTGTGTCTGCACTCGGCAGGCAGTCCATAATTGTATACTAGTATCCATCTCCATTGTTTACCTGAGGTGCCTTTTAGTTGTGCCTATTAAAATATGGAGAACAAAAATGTTGAGGTTCCAAAATTAGGGAAAGATCAAGATCCACTTCCACCTCGTGCTGAAGCTGCTGCCACTAGTCATGGCCGAGACGATGAAATGCCAGCAACGTCGTCTGCCAAGGCCGATGCCCAATGTCATAGTACAGAGCATGTCAAATCCAAAACACCAAATATCAGAAAAAAAAGGACTCCAAAACCTAAAATAAAATTGTCGGAGGAGAAGCGTAAACTTGCCAATATGCCATTTACGACACGGAGTGGCAAGGAACGGCTGAGGCCCTGGCCTATGTTCATGGCTAGTGGTTCAGCTTCACATGAGGATGGAAGCACTCAGCCTCTCGCTAGAAAAATGAAAAGACTCAAGCTGGCAAAAGCAGCACAGCAAAGAACTGTGCATTCTTCGAAATCCCAAATCCACAAGGAGAGTCCAATTGTGTCGGTTGCGATGCCTGACCTTCCCAACACTGGACGTGAAGAGCATGCGCCTTCCACCATTTGCACGCCCCCTGCAAGTGCTGGAAGGAGCACCCGCAGTCCAGTTCCTGATAGTCAGATTGAAGATGTCAGTGTTGAAGTACACCAGGATGAGGAGGATATGGGTGTTGCTGGCGCTGGGGAGGAAATTGACCAGGAGGATTCTGATGGTGAGGTGGTTTGTTTAAGTCAGGCACCCGGGGAGACACCTGTTGTCCGTGGGAGGAATATGGCCGTTGACATGCCAGGTGAAAATACCAAAAAAATCAGCTCTTCGGTGTGGAGGTATTTCACCAGAAATGCGGACAACAGGTGTCAAGCCGTGTGTTCCCTTTGTCAAGCTGTAATAAGTAGGGGTAAGGACGTTAACCACCTCGGAACATCCTCCCTTATACGTCACCTGCAGCGCATTCATAATAAGTCAGTGACAAGTTCAAAAACTTTGGGTGACAGCGGAAGCAGTCCACTGACCAGTAAATCCCTTCCTCTTGTAACCAAGCTCACGCAAACCACCCCACCAACTCCCTCAGTGTCAATTTCCTCCTTCCCCAGGAATGCCAATAGTCCTGCAGGCCATGTCACTGGCAATTCTGACGATTCCTCTCCTGCCTGGGATTCCTCCGATGCATCCTTGCGTGTAACGCCTACTGCTGCTGGCGCTGCTGTTGTTGCTGCTGGGAGTTGATGGTCATCCCAGAGGGGAAGTCGTAAGCCCACTTGTACTACTTCCAGTAAGCAATTGACTGTTCAACAGTCCTTTGCGAGGAAGATGAAATATCACAGCAGTCATCCTGCTGCAAAGCGGATAACTGAGGCCTTGACAACTATGTTGGTGTTAGACGTGCGTCCGGTATCCGCCGTTAGTTCACAGGGAACTAGACAATTTATTGAGGCAGTGTGCCCCCGTTACCAAATACCATCTAGGTTCCACTTCTCTAGGCAGGCGATACCGAGAATGTACACGGACGTCAGAAAAAGACTCACCAGTGTCCTAAAAAATGCAGTTGTACCCAATGTCCACTTAACCACGGACATGTGGACAAGTGGAGCAGGGCAGGGTCAGGACTATATGACTGTGACAGCCCACTGGGTAGATGTATGGACTCCCGCCGCAAGAACAGCAGCGGCGGCACCAGTAGCAGCATCTCGCAAACGCCAACTCTTTCCTAGGCAGGCTACGCTTTGTATCACCGCTTTCCAGAATACGCACACAGCTGAAAACCTCTTACGGCAACTGAGGAAGATCATCGCGGAATGGCTTACCCCAATTGGACTCTCCTGTGGATTTGTGGCATCGGACAACGCCAGCAATATTGTGTGTGCATTAAATATGGGCAAATTCCAGCACTTCCCATGTTTTGCACATACCTTGAATTTGGTGGTGCAGAATTTTTAAAAAAACGACAGGGGCGTGCAAGAGATGCTGTCGGTGGCCAGAAGAATTGCGGGACACTTTCGGCGTACAGGCACCACGTACAGAAGACTGGAGCACCACCAAAAACTACTGAACCTGCCCTGCCATCATCTGAAGCAAGAAGTGGTAACGAGGTGGAATTCAACCCTCTATATGCTTCAGAGGTTGGAGGAGCAGCAAAAGGCCATTCAAGCCTATACAATTGAGCACGATATAGTAGGTGGAATGCACCTGTCTCAGGCGCAGTGGAGAATGATTTCAACGTTGTGCAAGGTTCTGATGCCCTTTGAACTTGCCACACGTGAAGTCAGTTCAGACACTGCCAGCCTGAGTCAGGTCATTCCCCTCATCAGGCTTTTGCAGAAGAAGCTGGAGACATTGAAGGAGGAGCTAACACGGAGCGATTCCGCTAGGCATGTGGGACTTGTGGATGGAGCCCTTAATTCGCTTAACAAGGATTCACGGGTGGTCAATCTGTTGAAATCAGAGCACTACATTTTGGCCACCGTGCTCGATCCTAGATTTAAAGCCTACCTTGGATCTCTCTTTCCGGCAGACACAAGTCTGCTGGGGTTGAAAGACCTGCTGGTGACAAAATTGTCAAGTCAAGCGGAACGCGACCTGTCAACATCTCCTCCTTCACATTCTCCCGCAACTGGGGGTGCGAGGAAAAGGCTCAGAATTCCGAGCCCACCCGCTGGCGGTGATGCAGGGCAGTCTGGAGCGACTGCTGATGCTGACATCTGGTCCGGACTGAAGGACCTGACAACGATTACGGACATGTCGTCTACTGTCACTGCATATGATTCTCTCAACATTGATAGAATGGTGGAGGATTATATGAGTGACCTCATCCAAGTAGGCACGTCACACAGTCCGTACTTATACTGGCAGGAAAAAGAGGCAATTTGGAGGCCCTTGCACAAACTGGCTTTATTCTACCTAAGTTGCCCTCCCACAAGTGTGTACTCCGAAAGAGTGTTTAGTGCCGCCGCTCACCTTGTCAGCAATCGGCGTACGAGGTTACATCCAGAAAATGTGGAGAAGATGATGTTCATTAAAATGAATTATAATCAATTCCTCCGCGGAGACATTGACCAGCAGCAATTGCCTCCACAAAGTACACAGGGAGCTGAGATGGTGGATTCCAGTGGGGACGAATTGATAATCTGTGAGGAGGGGGATGTACACGGTGATATATCGGAGGGTGATGATGAGGTGGACATCTTGCCTCTGTAGAGCCAGTTTGTGCAAGGAGAGATTAATTGCTTCTTTTTGGGGGGGGGTCCAAACCAACCCGTCATATCAGTCACAGTCGTGTGGCAGACCCTGTCACTGAAATGATGGGTTGGTTAAAGTGTGCATGTCCTGTTTTGTTTATACAACATAAGGGTGGGTGGGAGGGCCCAAGGACAATTCCATCTTGCACCTCTTTTTTCTTTTCTTTTTCTTTGCATCATGTGCTGATTGGGGAGGGTTTTTTGGAAGGGACATCCTGCGTGACACTGCAGTGCCACTCCTAAATGGGCCCGGTGTTTGTGTCGGCCACTAGGGTCGCTAATCTTACTCACACAGTCAGCTACCTCATTGCGCCTCTTTTTTTCTTTGCGTCATGTGCTGTTTGGGGAGGGTTTTTTGGAAGGGACATCCTGCGTGACACTGCAGTGCCACTCCTAGATGGGCCCGGTGTTTGTGTCGGCCACTAGGGTCGCTAATCTTACTCACACAGCTACCTCATTGCGCCTCTTTTTTTCTTTGCGTCATGTGCTGTTTGGGGAGGGTTTTTTGGAAGGGACATCCTGCGTGATACTGCAGTGCCACTCCTAGATGGGCCCGGTGTTTGTGTCGGCCACTAGGGTCGCTAATCTTACTCACACAGCTACCTCATTGCGCCTCTTTTTTTCTTTGCGTCATGTGCTGTTTGGGGAGGGTTTTTTGGAAGGGCCATCCTGCGTGACACTGCAGTGCCACTCCTAGATGGGCCCGGTGTTTGTGTCGGCCACTAGGGTCGCTAATCTTACTCACACAGCTACCTCATTGCGCCTCTTTTTTTCTTTGCGTCATGTGCTGTTTGGGGAGGGTTTTTTGGAAGGGACATCCTGCGTGACACTGCAGTGCCACTCCTAGATGGGCCCGGTGTTTGTGTCGGCCACTAGGGTCGCTTATCTTACTCACACAGCGACCTCGGTGCAAATTTTAGGACTAAAAATAATATTGTGAGGTGTGAGGTATTCAGAATAGACTGAAAATGAGTGTAAATTATGGTTTTTGAGGTTAATAATACTTTGGGATCAAAATGACCCCCAAATTCTATGATTTAAGCTGTTTTTTAGTGTTTTTTGAAAAAAACACCCGAATCCAAAACACACCCGAATCCGACAAAAAAAATTCGGTGAGGTTTTGCCAAAACGCGTTCGAACCCAAAACACGGCCGCGGAACCGAACCCAAAACCAAAACACAAAACCCGAAAAATTTCAGGCGCTCATCTCTACTTCATACACAATATATCTTCAGATCCCCTAGGTCAGTGGTTCTCAAACTCGGTCCTCAGGACCCCACACAGTGCATGTTTTGCAGGTAACCCAGCAGGTGCACAGGTGTATTAATTACTCACTGACATTTTAAAAGGTGGAGCTAATTATTCCACTTGTGATTCTGTGAGGAGACCTGCAAAACATGCACTGTGTGGGGTCCTGAGGACCGAGTTTGAGAACCTGTGCCCTAGGTGAAAAAAAGACCATGATTACTGAACAGGGACATAGTTTACCAGCAGATACATTTATGATAAGTAAATAGGGGATGCGGTTATGTGACCGGCAGTCGGGATCCCGGCGGTCAGAATACCGACGCCGGAATCCCGACTGCTTAAAATGCAGACACACGGTATCCCGACATACAGGGTACTTGCAGTAGAAAACATCTCGAAATTCTACATTCCAAAGTTTTGTTCCCATTAGCCTAGGCCAGTGTTTCCCAACCATGGTCCTCAAGGCACACTAACAGTCCTGGTTTTAAGGATAACCATACCTGATCACAGGTGATTTAATTAGTACCTCAGTTATTTTGATTGAACCATTTGTGCTCAAACTTGGTTATCACTAAAACCTGCACTGTTGGTGTGCCTTGAGGACCGTGGTTGGGAAACACTGGCCTAGGTCATCACATGCATACTGAATAACTGCTGCGGGTGGGGGTCTGGAGCCACCGCTGGGGACGACATCAAGACCATGGGGTATCCGCAGGAGACATGGGCTCCTCCCTCTATGCCCCTCCTCCAGACCTCAGTTGTAGGAACTGTGCCCAGGGAGACCGACATTTCGAGGAAAGGAATTACTTAACTAGTGGTGAGATATCTACCAACTTACACCCTCAACCATGCCGCACACATGGCATTCAACATAACACACGCCAACAGGCATGAACCAATTGCAGCAACATTCTGAAACCAAGAAAACACAACTTGTGTAACTCTAATAACTAAACTGCAGGTAAAGTACGCACTGGGAAGGGCGCCCAGCATCCTCTACGGACTAGGAGAAAAGGATTTACCGGTAGGTTATCAAAATCCTATTTTCTCATACGTCCTAGAGGATGCTGGGGATGACATCAAGACCATGGGGTCTATACCAAAGCTCCAGTATGGGCGGGAGAGTGCGGATGACCCTGCAGCACCGATTGACCATACTTGAGGTCCTCATCAGCCAAGGTGTCAAACTTGTAGAACTTAGCAAATGTGTTTGACCCTGACCAAGTAGCTGCTCGGCAAAGTTGTAATGCCGAGACCCCCCGGGCAGCCACCCAGGATGAGCCCACCTTCCTAGTGGAGTGGGCCTTTACCGACGTCGGTAACGGCAATCCAGCCGTAGTATGAGCTTGCTGAATCGTATTTCTAATCCAACGTGCAATAGTCTGCTTGGAAGCAGGACAGCCAATCTTGTTGTGATGATACAGGACAAATAGAGTCTCTGTTTTCCGTATACGAGCCGTTCTAGCAACATAGATTTTCAAAGCTCTAACCACATCTAGAGATTTTGAATCAGTGAATGTGTCAGTAACTACTGGCACTACAATAGGTTGGTTTATGTGGAAAGATGAAACCACCTTCGGAAGAAAATGTAGACAAGTCCTCAACTCTGCCCTATCTTCATGGAAGATCAGGTAAGGGCTCTTGTGAGACAAGGCCCCCAATTCAGACACCCGCCTTGCGGATGCCAAAGTCAAGAGCATCACCACTTTCCAAGTGAGAAATTTCAGCTCTATCTTTTGTAGAGGCTCAAACCAATCCGATTGAAGGAACCGCAATACCACGTTAAGGTCCCATGGTGGCACTGGAGGCACGAATGGAGGCTGGATGTGCAGAACCCCTTTCACAAAGGTCTGAACCTCTGGAAGATAGGCCAATTGTTTCTGGAAGAACACTGACAAGGCCGAAATCTGGACCTTGATTGATGCCAATCGGAGGCCCGCCTCCACACCATCCTGCAAAAAATGGAGAAAACGTCCTAGGTGAAACTCTTCCGTAGGAGCTTTCTTGGTTTCACACCAAGATACATATTTTCTCCAAATACGGTGGTAATGTTTCGACGTTACTCCCTTTCTGGCCTGAATAAGGGTGGGGATGACCTCCTCGGGAATACCCTTCCTGGCTAGGATACGGCGCTCAACAGCCATGCCGTCAAACGTAGTCGCGGTAAGTCTTGGTATACACACGGCCCCTGCTGCAGCAGGTCCTCTCGATGAGGAAGAGGCCGAGGATCTCCTATGAGTAACTGCTGAAGATCTGGGTACCAAGCCCTCCTTGGCCAGTCTGGGGCAATGAAGATTGCTCGAACCCTTGTTTTTCTTATGATCCTGAGTACTTTTGGGATCAGTGGAACTGGAGGGAAGACATACACTGACGGAAACACCCACTGGGTCACCAGTGCATCCACTGCTACTGCTTGAGGGTCTCTCGACCTGGAACAGTATCTCCGAAGCTTCTTGTTGAGACGAGACGCCATCATGTCTATTTGAGGAACCCCACAAAGACTTGTCACCTCTGCGAAGACTTCTTGGTGGAGGCCCCACTCTCCTGGATGGAGATCGTGTCTGCCGAGGAAGTCTGCTTCCCAGTTGTCTAATCCCGGAATGAATATTGCCGACAGACCTTGTAGATGTTTTTCTGCCCACCTGAGGATTTTTGTCGCCTCTGCCATTGCCGCTCTGCTTTTCGTTCCGCCCTTCCTGTTTATGTATGCGCCTGCTGTTACATTGTCCGCCTGGATCTGCACTGGATGGTCTTGAAGAAGATGTACCGCTTGTTGAAGGCCGTTGTAAATGGCTCTTAGCTCCAGAACGTTTATGTGAAGGCAGGCTTCCTGTTGTGACCAAAGTCCCTGGAAGTTTTCTCCCTGAGAGACTGCTTCCCAGCCTTGGAGACTTGCATCCGTGGTTACCAGGACCCAGTCCTGAATCCCGAACAACGTCCCTCTAGTAAGTGAGAGCTGTGTAACCACCACAGGAGTGAAATCCTGGTTTTTGATGACAGGATTATCTTTCTGTGCATGTGTAGGTGTGAACCCGACCACAGGTCCCACTGGAATACTCTGGCATGGAACCTGCCAAACTGTATGGCCTCGTAGGCCGCCACCATCTTCCCCAACAACCGAATGCACTGATGGATCGACACACTGGATGGTTTCAATATCTGTTTTACCATTTTCTGGATTTCCAGAGCCTTTTCCAGCGGAAGAAATACTCTCTGAACTTCTGTGTCCAGAATCATCCCGAGGAAAGACAACCTTGTCGTCGGTTCCAACTGTGACTTTGGGTAATTTATGATCCACCCGTGTTGTTGGAGTATTGACAGAGAGAGTGATATGCTTTGTAACAACTGCTCCCTGGATCTCGCCTTTATCAGGAGGTCATCCAGATAAGGAATTATATTTACTCCTTTCTGACGCAGGAGAACCATCATCTCCGCCATCACCTTGGTGAATACCCTCGGCGCTGTGGAGAGACCGAAAGGTAACGTCTGAAATTGGTAATGGCAATCCTGAACCGCAAATCTCAGATAAGCCTGGTGAGAAGGATAAATGGGAACATGCAGGTAAGCATCCTTTATGTCCACCGACACCAAGTAGTCCCCCTCCTCCAGACTGGCAATTACTGCCCGAAGGGATTCCATCTTGAACTTGAACCTTTTTAGGTAACAATTCAGATCCTTTAGATTTAGGATCGGTCTGACCGAGCCGTCTGGCTTCGGAACCACAAAGAGGCTTGAATAAAAAACCCTCCCTTGTGACAACGGTACCAGGACTATGACCTGCTCTTGACATAATTTTTGGATTGCCACTGTTACTGCTTCTCTTTCTGACGGAGAAACTGGCAAGGTCGATTTGAAGAATCGGCATGGGGAAACGTCTTGAAACTCCAGCTTGTACCCCTGGGATACTATTTGCAACACCCAGGGACCCAGGGCAGACAGAATCCAATCCTGGCAGAAGAGTCTGAGACCTGCCCCCACCCGAGCAGCCTCCCACAAGGGAGCTCCAGCGTCATGCTGAGGATTTGGCAGAAGTAGGGGTAGACTTCTGCTCTTGGGAACTTGGAGCCGCTGTGGGCTTCTTTCCCCTTCCCCTTCCCCTACCTGCAAAGAAGGGGGAACCTCTCGTCTTTTTGTATTTATTGGGCCGAAAGGACTGCATTTGCGGGTGATAGGTCTTTTTTGCCGATGCAGGCGCAGAGGGCAAAAATGTCGACTTACCTGCGGTAGCCGCCGAGACTAACGCATCCAGGCCATCGCCAAATAAGGCCTCACCTTTATATGGGAGAGCCTCCATGTTTCTTTTGGAATCTGCATCCGCGTTCCACTGGCGAATCCACAACGCCCGCCTAGCCGATAGTGCCATGGTAGCGGCCTGTGAACTCAAGAGTCCAATATCCTTCATTGCTTCCAGCATGTAGGCGGCAGCGTCCTTGATATTCCCTAACTTAAGGAGTATCTCATCTTTATCAATCTTGTCAATTTCTGATGACACGCTTTCTGACCATTTTTCAGTAGCGCTACTCACCCATGCGCAGGCAATAGTGGGCCTAATCAGTGTACCATTGGTAACATAAATGGATTTCAATGTCGTTTCCATTTTGCGGTCTGCCGGCTCTTTAAGAGAAGCCGTGCCAGGAGCAGGGAGAATTACCTTCTTTGTCAACCTGGAAAGTGCACTGTCTAACACAGGGGGTGACTCCCACTTTTTCCTGTCCTCAGCCGGGAAAGGGTAAGCTATGTGAATCCTTTTGGGAATACGAAATCTTTTATCAGGATTCACCCACATCCCTTCAAACAGAGCATTTAGTTTGTGTGAAGGCAGGAACGTGACTTTGGACTTCTTTTCCTAACATAAATAAGCCTTCTCCTGAGGTACAGGAGTGGTTTCTGTAACCTCCAACACGTCCCTTATAGCCACAATCATATATTGTATATTTTTTGCCAATTTATGATCTATCTCTCTGGATTAACTATCCTCGACACAAGAGTCAGAATCAGTGTCAGTATCAGTGTTTACAACATTTGCAAATGGTCTCTTATGTGACCCAGAGGGGCCGCCCGCATAAGGAATAACAGCATCCTGAAAAATCACATCTTCCACAGATTTTCTCCAGCATGCAGCCTTAGATTCAGACTTATCTAATCTACGGTTAATCAGATGCATACTGTCACGTATCTCTTTCACCCATGCAGGCTCTTGGTGTGCCGGTACGCCACCACATTACAACTCTGTGTCCCTAAAATGGCTTCCTCCGGGGAGGAACTCCCTGCCTCAGACATGCCTCACACGTGTACAGCACACCAACAGACACACTGGGACTTATTTTGGGGACAGACCTACAGTAAAATCTATCAGAGGGACACAGGATAGGAGCAGCCAGTTCACAACCCCAGCACCAGTATTCCCTGTGAACACGGAATGTCCACAGCCAAATAGCGCCTTTAAACAGTAATTCACACTATTAAATGCACCACAATCGCTTTGTGTCCCCCTTAATAGCACCCTGTACTTGTCAGAAATGGAGGAGAGGACCAGCGTGTTCTCTGCAGCCTGAGGAGAGAGAGAAAATGGCGCTGAGTAGTGTGCTGGCTGCCTGAGGAAGAAGCTCCGCCCCCGCAATGGCGCATCCTTACACTCATATAAACACTGTAATATTTATACTGCCGGGGGTAGGGCTGTGCCAACGGCAACTTATGCCCCCTTTTAGCCAGTTTTGAGGTATTTTTCTTGCTGCCCAGGGCGCCCCCCCCCCCCCCCTGCGCCCTGCACCCTGTAGTCCCTGTGTGTGTGGGCAGCAATGGCGCGCTGCGCTCCCGCCAGCCGCGCCGCACCTCAGGCGTCACTTACTTGATAGAAGATCATTCTTCTTATACTCACCTGTCTTCTGACTTCTGGCTCTGTGAGGGGGGTGACGGCGTGCTGTGGGAGTGAGCATCTAGACACGGCTAGCGTTCAGTTCCCTTCAGGAGCTAATGGTGTCCTGTCAGCCAGAAGCAGAGTCATGAAACTCTGAGGAAGTTGGTTCTGCTTCTGCCCCCTCAGTCCCACGAAGTAGGGAGTCTGACGCCAGCAGCAGATCTCCCTGAAAATAAAAAACCTAACGTAAGTCTTTTCAGAGAAACTCAGTAGAGCTCATCAGAGTGCATCCAGTCGACCTGGGCACATTTCTAAAACTGAGGTCTGGAGGAGGGGCATAGAGGGAAGAGCCAGTTCACACCCAATGAAAAGTCTTTAGAGTGCCCATGTCTCCTGCGGATCCCGTCTATACCCCATGGTCTTTATGTCGTCCCCAGCATCCTCTAGGACGTATGAGAAATCTATTTTATTTTATCTGCAACCGTGCTAACTCTATGCAGGACGGCCACTAATATCAGCTGCTTCAACCATGCCCAGGCAGCTTAGGGATGATGTCATGAGATAAGAAATACTACAACGCATGACTGTACACGCAGCTCTTGCTGCAGTCATTACAGCGTCCTATCATTTTCCCAGGACTGCATTTTGAAAAAAGAAAACCAAGAACCCCCCTGAAAGCCAGAAACATGCTTCTGGGATTCTCTGTAGCAAAAAATTGGGAGTCCTAAAACTTGGAGAACCCTAATATGACCTAAATGTGGCCCCTGGTTTTTATTTGTTACATTACTTAGGCATCAATGCCTGTAGGAATTAATACAGTTTTTATAGCATAACACCACATAAATTCTAAAGTGTGACAAGCCCGCTCTCTTTTTTCATTATGCAATGTTGTTGATTCCTTTCTCCAATGGATAAGGAAAATTCTGCTTTAAAGGTAAGTGGTAAAAGCAGGGGTCATAGGCAAATGCAGGGGGGGTTTCGGGTTGCCCGGAAACCCCCCTCCACTTGGCAAATGGCTCAAATTATGACAATAGCAATGATATATAATATGATTAGATTACTAGAGCTGCCGAAACATCATGCAGTTTAAGGGACAGAGCAGATCTGCTGCACAAGCCAGTGGTAGCAGCTTTTGCTACTGAATTTGCTGTGTGTGTGGATCTGACCCGTCAATCAGTGCACTGGACCAGAGAGTAGCTACCAGGAAGAGGAGACAGGAGCCTTACCATGAGGTGGGAGAATGTGAGCTTAGAAAGTGCAGTACTGGTTCTATTATGATAGTGTAATTATTTATTATGGGATGTCTAACCTTTTTCTGTCAACTTATTTTATATTATTTAAATGTTTGATATAGTCTATACTATAGACCATCTACAGTATTAAATAATAATACTGTATTCCATAAAATATCCAGTGCATAAAAAGACCAATGTTTACATTAATGACTAGGGTCATTATTATAATTCAAAGTAGCTGCGTCACAGCCTTGCCACGGTCACACATGTACTAACAAACAGCAGCATAGATCTTGCTTTTTGTGTCATAGGGCGGGATGTAAAGGAGTCCGAATTCGCCCAACGTGCGTGATGCTGGCTGAACTCTGACTTTTTTAAAGGGGCAGTAATTTACAAGGCATGGTTTTGGCTTGTGAATAATTGGCTTCTTTTTAAAAATGTCAGAGTTCAGCTGGCATCCTGCACGTCGTGTGCACTCGACTCATACACGAAGTCCTACACCGCCACATACATACACAAGTAAAATGCAATGTGTGTGATGTGCAGTGTAAGTGGAATGCAGTGTGTGATGTGCAGTGTGTGTGAGTGATGTGCAGCATACTGTAAGCGATATGCAATGTACAGTGAATGTGATATGGAATGCAACTGACGTGTGCAAGTGACATGCATTGTACTATAATCAATATGTAATCTATGCAGTGCAGTGTAAAGCTGGGTACACACTAGGCCAGGGCCAGCCCAACCATTATGTGGAATACGCAGCCACGTAGAGCGCCACACTATGGAGGGAACCGCGGCTGCATTTTCCATTCACCCCCTCTACTAGAACACTGCCAGCATCCCTGCTCCCAGGATACAACCAGCAACCCGGCTCCCCGGACACTGCCAGCAGCGCCGCTTCCAAGACACCGCCGGCAGAGTGGACACTGGGCATGTCCCGCATCCAGGGCTGAAGAGCACTGTAGGAGGACCCACCGCAGCGCAGCATCTGTTAGCTGGGAGGGATCCATTAAGGTGAGGACTCGATGCTTGCAGTTTGGGTTACACACATGCATCTCTGGCCACACTGCATGGTTTGCCTAAGTGGAGCGGGTGATGATCAAGAGCTTGTCAAAATGATTGGACTGCTCACCTGCAGGGTATGGGCTTAATGCTGCTTAGTAGCACCCATTATCTCCGTCATCCCTCACTCAGTTACCCACTATCTCCTTGTGACCCCTGCCTCCCCAGTAACCCACTACCTCCATCACTCCTGCCTCTACACTTTCACCCGTCCTCTTTGCTCTGCTAATGTACGCCGCCTCTCCTGCCTACTGATTAACTCCTCCCACTGCTACCTCCAAGATTTTTCACGTGCTGCTCCCTATCTCTGGAATTCTCTACCTCTCCCTACCAGACTCTCCACCTCTCTACAAAACTTTAAATGGGCTCTCAAGACCCACTTCTACACCCAGTAAACTCTCATCCTAACCCTCTGTTCCACTATCACCGTCTACCCCATCCATGTCACCCGTCTGTCTGCCCCTCCGTTTTAGAATGCAAGCTCTTATGAGCAGGGCCCTCTTCCCTCATGTGCCTTTCCTTCCCTTATATAGACCTTCTTCTACTCCATACTCCCCTCGACGGCACCAAATCTATCATTTTTCTGCCAAATACTTATGTCAGTGTCGTCTGCTGATGCAACTATGTTTATATACCCTGTACTTGTCTTATATTGTCTTGAACTACAGTATAAGTCACTGTTTTCTTATTTTATTTCTTTATGTACACTGTAACTGGGCGCTGCGAATCCCTTGTGGCACTATATAAATAAGGGATGATGATGATGATAATAATAATAATAATAATAATAATAATATGCAGTGTACTGTAAGAATGTATAGTATATGCAAAGGTGGATTGGAAAGTTCTGGGTTCCGTTAGTTGGAGACAGCGGTGCTATACAGATGTACTGGCTCCAGGGCCAGATTTACAATGGGGCGGATGGAGCTCTAGCTCCAGGCCTCCACATAAAAATAGGCCCCTCATCCTGGATGATGACCAGCTGCATGGCCGACCAAACAACCAATTATAAATCATAAGTTTTAAAATAGTCTTTGTAGTTAGGCTAACCAGCCCTATGCCCTGGGACAGTTACACACAGTACCTGTCCTAAGCACCCTCCTGGCCTCTGGAGCATACCCTATACCCCCTCCTCCCACTGCATAGGGCTGTTAGGTCTAGGTTGCGGGTGGAGGGTTACGGTTTGGCTACTGGGCACAGGGGTTAGAATTCAGCTGCGTGGAAGGGAGGTTAGGGTTAGATACCTCCTGGGAAGGTTAGGCTGCACGGAGAGGAGAGGGGGGGGTTAGGTTTAGGCTGCGGGGAGGGGGGATTAGGTTTAGGTACCACCGGGGAGGTTTAAAGTTAGGCTGTGGAGGGAGGTAAGGTTTAGGTTATGGGAAGGGGGGTTAGCGAACGTTGGCATTTCAATCCCAACTCATTCTCTGTTTAGAAGGGGATCTGAAAGTTTATTCATCCTTGCAGAAGGACATGAATTTTATTAAATGCAGATAATTATGAGACATCCTATTTGTTACATAGGGTTTCAATATGGGTTCTGGCTGTCAGGATGCCGACAGTCACATAACCGACACCAGTATCCCGACATTGAGAATGCCGACAGGGGACGGGGTAATTGTTTTAACCCTTTCTTGTCTTCTTGTCCACTACCCTAGCCCTAACCCGCCTGGGGTGGCAGCTAGGGCTAAGACACCGGGGGGTGCATATGCATTTCAAACAATATAATAAAATCATTCAGGCACACAAACACGACGCATGTAATGAAGACTGTCCAAAGTTCTCCTCACCCTGATGATCAATTTAAGGCATGTATACAAACTAACCCGAACAGTATTTTTGTAGAAAAGCTGAAATGAGTAACAGGGTGATAACAAAGAGGTAGTAGGCATCATGCATTAATCACATTTGGGAAATGTGAAAAGTTTTACAAGCCTGCCTGTCTGCACTTGATAATAAAGCTTTTCTGAATTAAAGCTAACTGTCCACTGTGGACCACTGTGAACAAATGGGACTGGCGAAAAATGAGAGCACAATTCTTCTTGACTGATTCTGGTACAATGCACAGTAGTGTATGTCTGCTCGCACCTCTTATTTACTTTGCCTGGGGCTCTTTCAATTTTTAACCAAACTGCTTTTTCTACCTCTGAGTGAACACACAAATGGAGGGTGCAAAACAAGATTCTTTCACCCTATGTCACCTAATTCTACAATCCTCTTTCATTTAGTGAGTAGATCTAGGGTCTATTTACCAAGCCTTGGATGAGGATAAAGTGGACGGAGATAAAGTATCAGCCAATCAGTTCCTAGCTGCCACATCACAGGCTGTGTTTGAAAAATGACAGTTAGTGGCTACTACTTTTTCTCTGTCGACTTTATCTCAATCCAACGCTTAGTAAATAGACCTCCTAATCATGGTTGAGTGGCTAACACTGTGTCCTTATAAGCTGTGGTTTCACAAACATAGGGGCCACCGATTGTACAGTATGGTTGCACTTTTGCACATTTCTGCACGCTGCCATCGGGCGTGATGGGTGCAGGGGGGGGGGGGGGGGTAACAACTGAATTGCCCCCTATATGTCAGCAGATGTTTCTATTTCTATAACTAGCAAGGAAAGTATGCATCTGTTCTTAGGTGTACTCCCACAGATCTTTATCTCTTTATCAATGCCTCTCTGGGGGTCAAACAAAAATTTCTGCCAAAGGATCACAGCTTTCAGCATGCCATGTGAAGGCAAATAGAGTAGGAGGGGGAGTATGTTACAGTGAATGCAGAGTTCAGATGGTCATTCCAAAGACTTTCTGCTTACTACATCCGTGACACAATTAAAGATTCACAAGTATTATTAATTGCAGTCTAAAAATAAAAAACATCAATGGATGACTGCTTTAAATTAGTGAGAAGATTTTGCCATTACCTGTTTATTGCTGATTTAAACAGCCTGTAGGCCAATCAAGTGTGACACTATAAGTTCCAGTATACCTTGCCAGAAGAACATGCTGTGATGTTTTATTCCTAGCAGCTGTAGATCTCCAACTTCCTCACATACTGTATGTGTCAATGTGTGTACACACTGCAGTTGTTTTTATTGAAATGTGTACTAATTCAAAGACACAGCTACACCTTACCATATAGCAAGCTATGTGAAACAAAAGAGGCAGTAGAATTATCAAACTTAGGCATGCATTCATATATTAACAGCAATGCAAACTGTAATATCTATTTCATAATTTGTCATATTTACTACATAACTAAAATGGGAAAGTCAGGCAGCATGCTTCTACACAGGAACATTATGTTATGAGCTCATGGTTGTAATTGAGAGTCTGCATTTTTAATCTGTCATGCTACACAGGTAAAACCAGTTTCGGAGAAAGAGCCACTCCCTGACCCAATGGGAGGACATTCGCTTCCTTTTGCATACAGAGAAGTGTATGATTGAAAAGTGAGTCCTAGGAATGGTGCCACACACACAGTCCTACCCAACAGTAGTAAACATGCTGCATCCACACCCTATATCCACAACAAAAAGTCACACTGCAATAATGTAGCTGCTAAACCATACAGCTAGCGTATAATGGCACAACACAACAGATAATCATATAAGGTAACACATAGACTTCATCCAAATACTGTTAACACAGGCGGCTATTTTTTTTGGAAGCTGAAAATTTAAAGCAACACTAACATTCAGTGTAAAGCACACTGCACTTTACACTGCATGTTAGAGCCGCTTTCAATTTTCAGCTTCAACCCACTAAGATGTGGCAGCCTTGCTTCATAAATATAACCCACAAACTTCTTTTTATCCTTTTATTTGACTCTGCAGACTGTTACACAATTACCACAGAACTCAGTCATGTATCCTGCTGCAAACACCCGCACATTCTAAACTTCACATAAATAAAAGACAATGGACCTCAGAGGTAGACGCTGGAGCAATGTTTCACAGTTTTCCCATTTTTATTGATCTGTGCATGTGCAGGACACACTGTGCAGGCCACACTGATCAGGAATAGCAATGACGGACGCAGTATGGCTGCAGACGTCAGATGAGTGACAGCCTGTAGCTGTATGTGGGCGTGGAGGTGCAATGTTCCTGTAAATTATGGCATGAGGGCTCGTTTTCTCTGTGTCCCGAAGCTGTGGCTGTGGCCTTGGATGCAGCTTCACTGGCCCCGGCTGTGTGAATTAACAGGACATCCTGAGTGTTACTCATATGTATGAAGAGCATCCACCTCTGAATCAGACCCAGTCTGATTATAATTATGTGCTCTTATGAAGTCAGACAACAGACAAAAAATATCCATGAAGTTATATACATCTACACCTGCTTTTCCATACAGTAACAGCAACATGTTTAATACCTTATGCTCCATAACAGTGCTAAGAATGATTGTAAGCTTGCGAGCAGGGCCTTCCTACCTCTATGACTGTTTGTTATTACCCAGTTTTGTTTGATCATTGTTGTTTCCACTTATAAAGCAAAATGGAATTTGCTGTGTTATATAAGAAATGGTATGCGTTAGCATACTGCTTGTCGGGATCCCAACTGGGTTACCATACCACCGCCGGTATACCGGCAAGGTAGGTGATTCCCCCTCTATGGGTATCCACTACACCCATAGAGAGTATAGATCCTTAGCCCGTAACAAGGCAGACGCACTGAACCCGCAAAGGACTTCACTGCGCTTGTACTCTGACGGCATTCCACCACTCGGGATGCCAGCATAACGACATTCGGCATCTCGTGCAGCGGCATCCATACCGGTCCCCACAAAACGGTTAATAAATAAATAAGAACGAGTTTGAAAATTGGCTTACACTTTCAATAGACATATCAATTCCATCCGATCACATTGTCGTCACCACCTAGTTACTGCCCAGAATGGTCCATTTCAAAGTAAGAATGGTTATCAATCCGTGTGTGTGCACAAGCTGCAATTGCTTTCAATCTCTGCAAATATTCACAAGATCAGCTTGTGTCTGACTCAGAATTAGGCCCTTTGGCTCTAGAGACGCACTAATGGTCGTTTATGAAGCTCCAGACCAGGGCTGGCCAAACCAGTCCTCGAGATCTACCAACAGTTCACATTTTCCAGACCACCTAGCTGGTGCACAGGTGTAGTCATTACTAATTAAGATGTGCTGCATTCATTCCTAACTGACAATTATACAAATCTCCAGGAGGCCTGGAAAACATGAACTGTTGGTAGATCTCGAGGACCGGTTTGGCCAGCCCTGCTCCAGACAATTGGACTAGCAGTGCACATGTCATTTTGCCATGCTATGTCATTATTTTCTCCCTCTGATAAGAAGATCAGCTGTTCTTTGCTAAATGCAGACCAAGGGCTTTATATCACAGCCTGCGAGATGCTGGCACAGGCGCAAATCTTGCTAGTATTTTAAAACTAGCAATAATTTAAAGGCAAAACCAGATTTTTACACATTCTGAATAGTGTTTTTACCTAAAATAGAAATAATACATCCAGTGGTTATTGGGTGAACATTTTTGGCGTTATGCAAAGTTTTAAATCTGACAAAAACATTGCTTGATACATTTCCCTCATTGCCAGCTTTAACGGAACAGGGATAGATGTGAATGATAACATATTCTCTGCACTTAGCTGTGTAATATGATTGTTGCTATGTAAATAAATTATAATAATCAACCAGCATTTTAAAGATGGTAAATGTAACTTAATAACGTAAGAAAAAGATATCATATATTGTCAGTACGGAAGCAACATATAGCCTATTATACTCCTGATCGTTAAGAGGGAGGTTTAACAAAGAGTGATATTCTTGTAATTACTCGTTACAGATGATAAATGGTGCTCCAGCCAATTAGCTCCTGTCACGTGTTTGAAAAATGACAGTTAGGAGCTGATTGGCTGGACCACCATTTATCATATGCAACAAGTTTTAAATAACTAAAACTCATTGATAAATTTATTATTATTATTATTATCCTTTATTTATATGGCGCCACAAGGGTTCCGCAGCGCCCAATTACAGAGTACATGAATAATCAAACCGGAAAACAGCAACTTACAGTTGGCTACAATATAGGACAAGTACAGGGTAAATAAACATAGCTACATCAGCAGATGACACTGGAATAAGTATCAGGTGGCAGAAGATTGCTGGAGTTGATGCAGTTGAAGATTATTAAAGTAAGAAAGGATAAGCACATGAGGGAAGAGGGCCCTGCTCGTGAGAGCTTACATTCTAAATGGGCTTCATAATTATTTAACAAGGAAACAATAAGGAAATTGGTTTCAAAAATATTTCAGATCACGAATGGACTTTTGACTTCTCTGTCTGCCTCCCACAGGGATCCACAACCTTCCCACACCGTCTCTGGGAGATTATACCCCTCAAGGCATTGAGCACAAGTTAGCAGGAGTAAGGGGGCTTAAAGCAGCTGCTCCAGGCAGATATTTCCTACATGTCTGTGGATGGGTGTCCTAGCAACAGCCTTCTGAGCTCAGGCCTACGCATTCCGGATGAAAGACTGGCCAGGCCTGGCTGTATTCTGCAGTCCTTGCTGAAACACTTCACCTTGTTTTTTCTTTGTTCCAGGCATAATTACCAACATGGCCTAAAGGAGGATGCAGGATGGATGGTTGTCTCTTTTCACTCATGTGAAAAAGAACCAGTTTCAATAGAAACACCTCACAGAGTTGATAATGGAATTAATATGTAAGCAGCCGAGGATGTTGCATTGGTTTCACAATCTGTCACTCATTCCTATCTGAAGGAAAAGTGAAGGAATGCTGATCATAAAGACAGTAAAGATATATGCAGAATATAGGTTATTGGAAAAGATGCAGAAGTATCAGCGTCAACATGACATTGATGGGGCACAGAACCATTTATAACATTATTATAATGTATTTATATAACGCCACCAAATATGCAGCGCTGTATACAGAATATTTATCACTCCCATCAGTCATTCTCCCATTGGAGCTTACACTCTTAATTTCCTGTCACACAAGTGCAAACACGCGATAGATTACATGTTAGTCAGTAGCCAAATCACCTATTAGTATGTTACCATAAGGAGAACTTTCATCTATTGCAAAGATACAGTATATCACGCTTTTTCTTCCCAAGAGGAGAGTAGCATACATACAAAATGTCATTTTTTTATGGTAAAAATAATTCTATTTATAGACAGTACATTGTATTTTGTTTAGTGTTGGGGTCATTTATATATTAGATCTATATATAACAGCATGTTCAGACTTAGGAGCTAATTCAAAGATGGACGCAGCGGCCGCGTCCATCTGGTCTGCGTGTGCGCACTGGCCGCAGTGCATGTGTGCGACCTTACACTTTACGGGCACATCCAGGAAGGATGTGGCCGCAGTGTGATTGACAGCGTCGGGCATTCGTGGGGCGGCAACATGGTGTTGGGGGGGCGTGCCGTGACCGTTTTCAGTGCGGCTGTGAATCGTCACACACAGCTGCTCCAATTGAAAAAATGGCAGCAGACCACCTGACAGCGCGCCAGGGGTCAACCTTAGTTTGATGTGTCAGCAATTAGATCGGGAGGTGGCCTCACACATGCTGGCCAGCCTTGCCCTGTGCTGAGCGGCCCCCAGCATGTGAGGAGATGGACGCAGATCTGGCTGCGTATGCAGTGATCTGTGTCCATCTTTGAATCAGATCCTTAGGCCCCTGTTTATGAAAGGGAGTAAAGGGCCCTATACACGGGAGAGATGTGTGCTGAGCGATGCGGGGGGAGGACGGGGAGCCGCTCATTTCACCCAGCGGGTGAATGCAGGCTCAATCTAGCACCGGCGATAGCGATGTGCAGGGCCGCGCATCGCTATCGCTGAGGGGGCTACATACGAGTGATCTGTTCTTAAAATCTAAAGCCCAGTACCCACGGGCCGATGCAGGAGAGATGTGTGCTGAGCGAACCGCTCAGCACACAACTCTCCTGCCGCTCAGCACAGCGCGATCTGTGCTGAGCGTGCGGGGGGAGACGGGGGGGGGGGGGCGCTCATTTCACCCAGCGGGTGAAGTGAGCGACCCGCTAGATTGGCCTGCATGCAGGCCAATCTAGCAGCAGCGATAGCGATGTGCGGGGCCGCGCATCGCTATTGCTGAGGGGGCTACACACAGAGCGATCATGCTGATATTCTAAGCAATCTAGTCAGAATGCTTAGAATATCGCTCCGTGAGTACCCCCCTTAAGCAATCTAGTCAGATTGCTTAGATTTTAAGCATGGTTCCTTCCATCTGTCCATCAAAGCCCTGTGGGTGTCACTGCATATATTCCTGCCGTTGTTCTTGTTTCAGGATGACAATAGCAGTAGATTCTTACAGGATAAAAATGCTATTATCTATATAACGCCTTTTTCCCTAAGTGAAACATATTAGCTGTGAGTTTCCACTCCACTGTGCATGTGTGATCTGGCAACATGTGCTCCAATTAGTTCCCAGGGTATGAGGTTCATGTTGTGGTCTGCACACAATACAGGTTGAGTCTCCCTTATCCAAAATGCTTGGGACCAGAGGTATTTTGGATATGGGATTTTTCCGTATTTTGGAATAATTGCATACCATAATGAGATATCATGGTGATGGGACCTAAGTCTAAGCACAGAATACATTTATTTTACATATACACATTATACACGCAGCCTGAAGGTCATTTTAGCCAATATTTTTTATAACTTTGTGCATTAAACAAAGTGTGTCTACATTCACACAATTCATTTATGTTTCATATACACCTTATACACACAGCCTGAAGGTCATTTAATACAATATTTTTAAAAACTTTGTGTATTAAACAAAGTTTGTGTACATTGAGCCATCAAAAAACAAAGGTTTCACTATCTCACTCTCCCTCAAAAAAGTCCGTATTTCGGAATATTCCGTATTTCGGAATATTTGGATATGGGATACTCAACCTGTACTGACAATACCATGGTTGTGTTATCTGTAAAAAAAAACAGTGTGAGCGAACTGCAGAAAACAGTAAGGGAACCTGAAGTTTCCATTTATTATAGACATTTAATGTTACAATTATTATAAATTATAATATTGAGACATACAGTAGCCAAAGATCATAACCTTTATAGCAATTACTAGTAGTCTATAAGTAGGGAAAGGGTGACAGTCTGCTTCTCCTATGTACAATCAGAGCACCTCCAGGCTCTCCTGTCATGTGGGTGTGCACCTACATGTCAGCTAGCCAGATAATAAATACTGTAGGTGCAATGGTACAAATAGTACAAGCTCTGTGCACCCATATGTTTGGTACTCCTGTAAATAAACTATATTATTAGGTAAACAAAAAACCTGATAGTCACACAGATAGGTATGTGGCTTTGCTCCTTAGAAGACAATGGGGGCTATATACTAAAGTGGCATACACACAGTAAGATTTTGGCTATCTTCGATTTTGACTATGCGATATTGGCTATGGGGGTCATTCCGAGTTGTTCGCTCGCTAGCTGCTTTTAGCAGCATTGCACACGCTAGGCCGCCGCCCTCTGGGAGTGTATCTTACCTTAGCAGAATAGCGAACAAAAGAGTAGCAGAATTGCGATTAAATAATTCTTAGCAGTTTCTGAGTAGCTCGAGACTTACTCCTACACTGCGATCAGCTCAGCCCGTTTCGTTCCTGGTTTGACATCACAGACACGCCCTTCGTTCGGCCAGCCACTCCCCCGTTTCTCCAGAAACTCCCGCGTTTTATCCTGGCACGCCTGCGTTTTTCCGCACACTCCCAGAAAACGGTCAGTTTCCGCCCAGAAACACCCACTTCCTGTCAATCACACTCCGATCACTTCAACGATGGAAATTCTTAGTTCGGACGTGAGTAAATCTACTAAGTTTTGAGCTAAAATACTTAGCGCATGCGTACCACGTACCATGCGCATGCGCATTTTCGCCTTAATCGCTCCGTTGCGAAAATCGGCAACGAGCGAACAACTCGGAATGACCCCAGTGTGCATGCACCTTTAGTCTTAGCTGCACGCATCATGCAGAATATTTCATGTGTTTATTTGTTAGTCGAAGGATGGGAAACTTCAGCAGTCCAGTTATTGCTCAACTGCAGTTTATTGCATGTGAGGCTTGGAAAGCTATGCCTCATCCAAAGGTTGAAACTTAATATGTATCAATAAAACTATCTGGAAGCCTTAGGAAGACAGGTACACAGGTTACTGTGCAGAACATTCACTGTTAGAAAAACCTTGTTGGTTAAATAACTATGTTCACATAAATCTCAAGCTTTTTCTCTACATAGTCATTAACAGTGGTATAGCAACATTAATCAATGCTCCCACCACTCATCAGAGATTTCTTCTGTGCCCAAAAATACATTAAAGAATGTTAATTCCATTGTTTGTCACCCTCTTTATACACCACCTTTATTTTAATCTGACGTTTTTAATCTGAGCACAGACATAGCACTGTGGGCCTAATTCAGCATGGAACATTGCTGCGGCAGCGTTTGCATGCTGAGGCCCTGTGATGTGTGCGCATCTCACGTCTGCGAACGCCTCTGCCTGATTGACAGGCAGAGGCATTCACAGGGCGGGAGGGGGCGCAGTCTGGACAACACAGTCTTGTCCGGACTGTTTCGGTGCGGGCCGCGGCGGCTGTGCGACCTCACACGCAGCTGCTGTGACCTGAAACGTGGCGAGTAGCCGTCTGCCCTACACATGCGAAAGCATCACCGCCATGCAATGCATTTGCATGTGTGCGAGGGGGGGTTAGGGCTGGATTCTGCATGCGGGGTGGTCTTACCCTGTGCTGGGCATCCCCCCACATGTCAGAGTTATGGATCGTAGATGTGCGTTTTTTCTCACATCTACGATCCATTTTGAATTAGACCCTGTGCCATCCTGAAGGGCACCATCAGTGTTTCATAACTGCACCAGTCTTCTAGGAAGTTTTGACAAATGGGGTATTTCCATATTGGGGGCAAGGTGACCCTCAACAGAGACTTGTATAGTACTTTGAATTATTCAAGAATCCACTAATCCTGAAAACAACAACCTGCCATGCTATGCAGCACCCACTCAGCAAAGTGAGTGGGGACCAATTTCCCAACATTCCAGGAATTGGGGCTATTGTGACAGAGAAACAGTCCCAAAAAATTAGGGATTTCTAACTTAGGGCCCGATTCAGGCCTGCAGAGGTCTGCGATCAGATAGTCGCCACCCAGGTAGAGTGAAAACCCGACCCGTGCAAGTGTGCAAATGCATGTGTACGCTGTGCGAAAATTCCGCCAGACAGCGGACAGCTACAAATTCGATTGCAACTCACTCACCATCAAATGATTTTTCCATGCTGTCAAGTCTGTGCGTAGCCCAAGAGTTACTCCTAGAGTGTGATACAAACAGGCTGATCGGGGCCGGAGCTGACGTTACACCCCCTACCTGAAAATACTTGGGAACGCCTGCATTTTTCCAGACACTCCCTGAAAACGGACAGTTACCGCCCACAAACGTCTTCTTCCTGTCAATCACCTTGCAAACGCCCGTGCGACTGAACTTTTGAAAGCTGTGGGCTCATGGCTCACTGCGCCCGCCACAGATTCTATTCCCACTCTATGGGTGTCGTGTCCTTGGCGCAGCAATTGCCATTCTCGGCGGTCGGAATCCCGGAGTCAGTATTTTGACCGCTGGGATCCCAACCGCCAGGATAGTAATTACATCCCGTATACACATCTTTTCTTGCCATTGAGAAATAGGATTTTAATTACCTACCGGTAAATCCTTTTCTCGTAGTCCGTAGAGGATACTGGGGTCCATTTAGTACTATGGGGTATAGACGGGTTCACTAGGAGCCATGGGCACTTTAAGAATTTGATAGTGTGGGCTGGCTCTTCCCTCTATGCCCATCCTACCAGACTCAGTCTAGGAAACTGTGCCCGAGGAGACGGACATACTTTGAGAGAAGGATAGACAAGGATAGTGGTGATATTCCGAACCAGCACCCACAACAAGAGGAAAGCCAAGGTGACCGAACTTGAAACAGGAACAGCAATGGCTGAACCAACATTACTTAACCAAGTAACAGTTCAGGAACACACAAAGCACAGGGCGGGCGATCAGTATCCTCTACGGACTACGTGAAAAGGATTTACCGGTAGGTAATTAAAATCCTATTTTCTCTTACGTCCTAGAGGACACTGGGGTTCATTTAGTACCATGGGGATGTACCAAAACTCACAAACCGGGTGGGAGAATGCTGAGGTTCCTGCAGAACTCATTGACCAAACTGAAGGTCCTCAGACGCCAACAAATCTAACTTGTAGAACTTAGCAAACATGTTCGAACCTGACTAAGTAGCTGTTCAGCAGAGCTGTAAAGCCAAGACACCCCGGGCAGCCACCCAGGAAGAACCCACCAACCTAGTAGAGTGGGCCTGTACAGATTTTGGACACGGCAAACTTGCCGTGGAATAAGCAAGCTGGATAGTAAGTCTGATCCAGCATGCAATTGTCTCCTTTGAAGCAGGACACCCAATCTTATTGGGATCATAAAGAACATACAGCGAGTCCGTCTTTCTGTGACGAGCTGTTCTTTTCACATACACTTTTAAAGCCCTCACAACAGCCAAAGACTTTGAAGTAGCAGAGGTGTCGGTGACAACAGGAACCACAATAGGTTGGTTGATGTGTAATTTGGACACCACTTTAGGAAGAAATTGCTGACGAGTTCTGAGTTCAGCTCTGTCATCATGGAAAATTAAATAGTGGCTTTTGTGAGACAAAGCCCCCAGCTCCGACACGTCTTGCTGAAGCCAAGGCCAACAGTGTGACGGTCTTCCACGTAAGATATTTTACATCCACCTACTGTAACGGTTCAAACCAGTCCGATTGGAGGAACTGCAGCACCACACTGAGATCCCAAGGTGCCGTGGGAGGCACAAAGGGAGGTTGGATGTGCAGAACACCTTTCAAGAATGTCTGGACCTCAGGGAGAGAAGGCAATTATTTCTGAAAGAAAATGGACAAGGCCAAAATCTGGACTTTTATGGAGCCCAGACGCAGGCCCACATCCACGCCTGCCTGCAGAAAAAGCAGGAAACGTCCCAGAGACGTATTTCTTCCAAATCCTGGCTTGGATCATAGTCGGGACAACCTTGTTAGGGATCCCTCTCCTGGCAAGAATCAGCCGTTCAACTTCCATGCCATCAAACGTAGCCGCGGTAAGTCCTGATAGACGAACGGGCTCTGTTGCAGAAGATCCTCGCGAAGAGGTAGAGGCCACGAATCTTTGAGGAGCGTCTCAAGAAGGTCCACGTACCCGGCCCTTCGAGGCCAGTCTGGAGCAATGAGTATTGCTTGAACCTCTTCCCTTTTTATTTGTTTTAGAATTCTTGGGATCAGAGGAATGGAGAAAACACATACACCATCTGATAGACCCATGGAGTTGTAAGGGGATCCAGGCCCTAGGTCGACAGTAACTAGGTCGACAGTATCTAGGTTGACCACTATTGGTCAACAGTAACTAGGTCGACAGGGTTTCTAGTTCGACAGGGTCTCTAGGTCGACATGTTCTAGGTCGACAGGTCACTAATCGGGGTTCCCGATCACTCTACAAATAAAACAACACCAAAAAAACATACAAAACTCATGTCGACCTTTTGACCTGTCGACCTGGACCATATCAAACTAAAGAACCAGTCGACCTAGAGACCCTGTCGACCAATAGTGGTCGACCTAGACACTGTCAACCTAGTTACTATCTACCTTCCATACCACACGCATTGTAAGGGCATCTATCGCCACCTCCTGTGGGTCTCTCGACATAGAAACATAGAATTTGTCGGCAGATAAGAACCACTTGGCCCATCTAATCTGCCCCTTTTTTTTTATTTTTTTTTTACATTATTTTTATCTCTAACCTTATTTGATCCTTATTTCTTTGTAAAGATATCCTTATGTCTATCCCATGCATGTTTAAATTGCTCTACTGTCTTAGCCTCTACCACCTCTGATTGGAGGCTATTCCACTTGTCCACTACCCTTTCTGTGAAATAATTTTTCCGCAAATTTCCCCTGACCCTCCCCCCCTCCAGCCTCAGTGCATGTCCTCGTGTCCTATTGCTTCTCTTCATTTGGAGAATGTTTCCCTCCTGGACTTTGTTAAAACCCTTGATATATTTGAAAGTTTCTATCATGTCCCCCCTTTCCCTTCTCTGCTCCAAACTATACATATTGAGATTTCTTAGTCTTTCTGGGTATGTTTTGTGATGTAGGCCATGCACCATTTTAGTTGCCCTCCTTTGTACAGTTTCTAATGTATTAATATCCTTTTGAAGATATGGCCTCCAGAACTGAATACAGTATTCTAGATGAGGCCGTACCAATGACCTATACAGTGGCATTATTACTTCTTTCTTTCTGCTGCTGATTCCTCTCCCAATGCAGCCAAGCATCTGACTAGTCTTCCTCATTGCCTTGTTACATTGCTTACCTGCCTTTAAGTCATCTGAAATAGTGACTCCTAGATCCCTTTCCTCCTCAGTAGTTTCCAGTATAGTGCAATTAATACTATATTTAGCTTTAGGATTTTTGAGACCCAAGTGCATGATTTTGCATTTTTTGGCATTAAACTGTAATTGCCAGACTCTTGACCATTCCTCTAGTCTACCTAGATCCTCAATCATTTGTTTTACCCCACCTGGTGTGTCTACCCTGTTGCATACCTTTGTGTCATCTGCAAAAAGGCATGCTTTCCCTTTAATGCCATTTGCAATGTCACCAATAAAGATATTAAAAAGCACTGGTCCAAGTACAGATCCCTGGGGTACTCCACTGGTAACATTTCCCTCCTGTAAATGCACTCCATTTACCACAACTCTCTGTTTTCTATCCTTCAACCAAGATCTTATCCATTCAATAATCCTAATATCCAATCCCAAACTTTCAAGTTTATTTAGCAGTCTGCGATGTGGAACAGTGTCAAAAGCCTTACTAAAGTCTAGATAAGCTATATCCATGGCTCCACCTTTATCCATCACTTTAGTCACACAATCAAAAAAGTCAATAAGATTTGTTTGACATGATCTCCCCCCAGTGAATCCATGCTGTTTGGGATCCTGTAAATTGCAGGATTTGAGATAATCTACAACTCTTTCTTTTAAGAGTGTTTCCATCAATTTCCCTACTACTGATGTAAGACTCACTGGTCTGTAGTTGTTTGCCTCTTCCTTGCTTCCACTTTTGTGCAGTGGGACTACGTTTGCTCTTTTCCAGTCCTCTGGAATTACTCCTGTAGCTAATGACTGGTTGTATAATTCTGTCAATGGTGCTACCAGTACCTCTTTAAGTTCTTTTAGTATCCTTGGATGTATCCCATCTGGCCCCATAGATTTGTCCACTTTCAGCTTTGAGAGTTCTGTTAGGACCTTCTCCTCTGTAAATGTACTTGTTTCATTTTCCTGAATATCCCTGCAACTTAACTGTGGCCCCTTCCCCTCTCTTTCAGTAGTAAATACTGAGCAAAAATAACCATTAAGATGATCTGCTATTAAATTGTCTCCTTCAACAAAACTCCCAGTGTCCGTCTTTAGTTTTATAATTCCACCTTTTGTTTTTCTCCTTTCGCTTATATACCTACAAAAAGTTTTGCCTCCTTTACCCACTGACTGGGCCATTTTCTCCTCAGCTTGTGCCTTTGCACATCTGATTACCTTCTTAGTCTCCTTCTGTCTAACAAGATATATCTCTTTGTCTTCATTATTTTGTGTCTGCTTATATTTCCTAAAAGCCATCTTTTTTGCTCTCACAATATTTGCTACTTCTTTTGCAAACCACACTGGCTTCCTTTTCCTTGTGTTTTTCCTAACAGTTTTGATACAAAGGTCTGTTGCCTGAACAATACTGCCTGAGCTTCTTGTTGAGACGAGAGGCCATCATGTTGATCTGTGGATATCCCCATCGACTTGTCAAGCACCTGAATACTTCCGGGTGAAGGCCCCACTCTCCCTGGTGCAGGTCGTGTCTGCTGAGGAAGTCTGCTTCCCAGTTGTCTACTCCCGGAATGAAGGCCGCTGACAACACCACAGCGTTTCTTTCTGCCCAGAGGAGAATTCTTGACATCTCTGACATTACTGCTCTGCTTTTCGTTCCGCCCTGTCGGTTTATGTACGTTACTGCCGTCACATTGTCCGACTGGACCTGAATTGCTCGACCTTGAAGAAGATGTGAGGCCTGCAGAAGGGCGTTGTATATGGCCCTGAGTTCCAGAATGTTGATTGGAAGGATGACTTCCTGACTTGACCATATTCCCTGAAACTGCACCCCCTGAGTGACTGCTCCCCAACCTCTGAGGCTTGCGTCTGTGGTTAACAGAATCCAGTTCTGAATTCCGAACCTCCATCCTGCGACGAGGAGAGAAGACTGTAGCCACCACAGAAGGGAGATCCTGGCCTTCGGCGACAGACGGATCCTCTGGTGCATGTGAAGATGCGATCTGGACCATTTGTCCAACAGATCGAGCTGGAAGGGTCTTGCGTGAAACCTTCCATATTGAAGTGCCTCGTAAGAGGCCACCATTTTCCTCAGAAGGCGAATGCACAGATGCACCGACACACGGGTTGGCATCTGGACATCCGGAACCATCGACTGGATTACCAATGCCTTTTCCAACGGAAGGAACACCTTTTGTGACTCCGTGTCCAGTTTCATTCCCAGGAAAGGGAGCCTCCATGTTGGCTCTAGGTGAGATTTCGGAAGGTTCAGAATCCACCCGTGATCCTGGAGTAGTTTGGTTGAGAGAGCAATGCTGTCCAGCAACCTCTCCCTGGATGGCGCTTTTATCAGGAGATCGTCAAGGTACGGAATTATGTTCACTCCCTGTTTGCGGAGTAGAAACACCATCTCTGCCATCACCTTGGTGAACACCCTTGGTGCCGTGGAGAGACCAAATGGCAGGTCCTGGAACTGCTAGTGACAGATCTGCATTGCAAACCGGAGATAAGCCTAATGAGATGGCCAGATCGGAATATGAAGGTACGTATCCTTGATATCCAGAGATACTAGGACTTCACCACCCTCCAGACCTGAGATCACCGCTCTCAGAGAATCCATCTTGAATTTGAACACTCGTAAGTACGGGTTCAAAGACTTGAGGTTCAGAATCAGTCTTACCGAACCGTCCGGCTTCGGTACTACAAACAAGTTCCCTTGTTTAGTAGATGAGGTGTAACTAGAACAATGACCTGAGTCTGTACCAGTTTTTGGATGGCATGCTGTAAACTTATACTTGCTTCTTGTGAAACTGGCAAGCATGATTTGAAGAATCTGTGAGGTGGGAGCTTTTGGAACTCCAGTCTGTAGCCCTAGGAAATAAGATCTATGACCCAGGGATCCTGGCACGTATTTGACCAGATCTGACTGAAGAATTGTAGTCGGGCTCCCACCTGACAGCCTTCCAGGCATTGCAGTCCACCGTCATGCCGAAGTCTTTGAGGAAGCAGAGCCTGAGCTCTGTTCCTGAGCACCTGCTGTTGCTGGTTTGCGTGGTTTACCTCTTGCGCCGCTGGAGGACGTATAAGCACCTCTGATTTGCCCTTGAACTTGGCCATCCGAAAGAACTGTAACTTAGAAGCTGAATAAGTCTTATTGGTTGGGGGGCTGCGGAAGGACGATACATCGACTTACTCGCAGTAGCTGTGGAGATCCATTTGTCTAATTCATCTCTGAACAAGGCCTCTCCTGTGAATGGTAGGCCTTCCACACCTTTCCTGGAGTCCGCGTCAGCAGTCCACTGGCGTAGCCACAAGCCCCTGTGTGCCGACACTGCCATAGCGGTGGTTCGTGCATTAAGCAAACCAATCTATTTTATGGCTTCCACCATAAAGTTCGCAGAGTCCTGTATATGCTGCAGGAGTAAGACAACATCCCCCATAGATAAGGAATCTAACCCCTCAATTAGGTTACCTGACCATCTAGCAATGGCTTTAGTGATACACGCACATGCAATAGTGGGTCTTTGGGCCACCCCAGCAGCTGTGTACAATGATTTGAGTATAGTCTCAATTTTACGATCAGCCAAGTCTTTCAGGGAGACTGCACCAGGAACTGGCAATACAATTTAATGCCCCACATGCTGATACTTGTGGTTCTCCAAGTATCAGCATGCTGGGGAAGCTTGCTGGGACCTGTAGTTCCACAGCAAAAGACAATATTTTTTCTACTTTTTACACTTAGTGGCTAGCAGCCAGCCATCCACAGGCCACGGATGGCGGGAACAGCACCGGACTTCATTCCTGGCCCTTGGGTGCCTGGAGGGGGGGACCCCTTTATTGGGGGGGTCCCAACATCCCCAGGGAACCTCGGCCAGGGGTGACTAGTTGGGGAAGGGGGGGGTAATGCCACGGCGGCCGCAGGGACCTATATAAATGTGTCCCCCGGCTGTGGCATTATCTCCTTGACTAATGGAGCCTGGTGCTGGATTCAAAAATACGGGGGACCCCTACATCCTTTTGCCCCAGTATTTTTGGAACCAGGAACGGTCCAGTAGCCCGGTGCAAGTTTTTAAAATACTGGGGACCCTTACGCAATTTGTTCCCGGTATTTTAACAACCAGGACTGGCTCACAGAGCCTGCGGCTGGTTATATTCAGGAGGGGGGACCTCACACAATTTTATTTTTATTTTTTTAACTCTTTACTACACTTTTACACAGAGAACCATGTACGAAGCTCACTGATCCGTGCATGCTTCTCCAAACACGCCAGCCAGAAGCAAGTCAATTTGAAAGTTTTATTTGTGTATGAATTACATCCTTTTCCGGCAGTGTTTGGCTATTGTCGGCAGTGATTGAAAACATGAATCCTTATGTAAATGCCCATGTTCTATGAAATTCCAACCATGTTTGGCCAATGGCCTATTGATTCGTATTTGTGTGGACGGCTGTGTATATCAATGCAAATTGAACAAACTCTACCGTGTTTTGTGTAAACACAAATTATGAGATGCATTTTCAGCCGGAAATGCGATCTCGAATGGATTTGGGAGTTTAGTAAATTTACCACATAGGGGTCTATTCAATGCATGTCGGATGCTTTCCGACGGAAAGGATCCGACAATGCATTATTCAATTTGTGACCAAATCTGACAGGTTTTGACCATTCTCGACAATGTGAATCCGACTTTTTTTAAAGTCGGATTGACATTGTCGAAAAAGGGACTAAAAGCTGTCGGATTTGGCTGCAAATCCGTC
Organism: Pseudophryne corroboree; assembly: GCF_028390025.1. Classification (NCBI taxonomy): domain Eukaryota; kingdom Metazoa; phylum Chordata; class Amphibia; order Anura; family Myobatrachidae; genus Pseudophryne; species Pseudophryne corroboree. The sequence goes on along the minus strand of NC_086446.1, from coordinate 350,002,508 downwards.
AAAACACGTGGATCCGCGGCTAATCCGCCAATCCATGTGTTCTCCGGCAAGTCAGAATTGCCGACTTGACGGAAAAAACGGCAGCCCCATTGAATAGGTCGAATCGTAAAAACGGCAGTTCCGACTATAATTGAATACACCCCATAGTCTTTTATTCAGTGCTTTTTTCTATCAAAAACAGGGGCCGGTACCCCTATACAAGGTTGAAACAAGGTTTATAGTAGCTCCCACCCTTTGGAACTAGGTATAAGAATTTAAAATTAGAGTTCCCCTGAGTACCACCACAAAACTACTGCTTTTACAAATGTTGGCTACTGTATGTTATTTTCTTCATCCTTGCCTTATACAGTTATGATAAACTAAACATAAAACTACATATATTTCAAGTTATAAGTGTATTGAAACAGCATTATAAACCAAGCGCATGTTTACTCATTGTGACATACATAATTCCAGATTTACTCTTTGTTGAGAGAAAAGGGGAGATGTATCAAAGTGTGGAGAGATATAAAGTACTAACCAGTTTCTGTCATTTTACAGGCTGTGCTAGAAAAATGGCACTTAGAAGTTGATTGGTTTGTACTTTATCACTCTCCAAGCGTTGATAAATCTCTTTCTTTATTAGATGGAATCTCCATCGTTTTAAATTATGAGCATTATGAACATAACAATCTCTCTACAACATAATCCATTAAATTACATAAACTTTACTATTCTCACCGTGCACTGTAGCTATTGTATTGCTGGGAGGTATCCTCTCCAAACAAGTCTGTTCCCATCAATGGTTCACTGCCCTCTGACAGGGGTCATATTTTGGTGTGAGCAGGGAATTATAGGCCCATTCAGCACATGGTCTGCTTTTTCTTGGATCTCTTTAAAAGATAGCACAGAAGGCTAGCGGTCATGTGTATCATTGCATATGCCGTATGACCTCAGGCCATCTGAGACTGTGGAATACTTATATCTGATTCGCATATAATCTATATCCATGTACACCAGAATGTTATCCTATTGTTTCATGTTTCTCATTACCAATAAACTGTGTAGAGTGTATGCACATAGCGTTCACCCCATGTTGCCCCTCTGACTCAGCTGTGTTGCAGTCAATATTTAATGAACAGAACACAGCTCAAACTTCATTTTATACAGAAATACCCCTTTCACACTGTACGAAAAACCCAGGATATTGCCAGGGCGACATGGGTCCTTGCTCAATGTGAAAGAGTCTATCCTGGTCCAAATTGTCTGAGCCTCCACCCTGGTCATCACCAGGGATACTACCGGGTCCCTCATCCTCACAATGACCCATGTCATGCCTAAAAGGCACTGGATGGTGGGCTCAATAGCGATTGGAGAGGACATCATCTCCAAGTGTCTACTGTTAAGTGGAAGACCTTGGTCCGGTGTGAACAGCGATGGCCCTAGGTCTATATGCAGGTGTGAAAGGAGTAAGTAACCTTAAAGCTGGCTCCAACCCTGTGTTCAGTGTCCAGGGTTGGAGATGGGTTTTAAGTGTAGAAGTGGTATATGTAGATTTCTATGGTGATTATAACGGTCACTTGGAGCAAAGCTGGGTGTATACCTGATACTCAGAAAAAAATCTGAAAATGAAGATCGTATTTCATCAAGCATTCTACCCACTTTTACCAAAATGGCTGTTTGAACGTCCCCTTTGCAATCACCTCAGGAATCCATCATCCCTTATTAAAGTTTTGTTTGAACTGCATTGAACGTAATGCAGCACAGCTAAAGCAAAGAGAAAATGTGGGGTGAGCTTCCAAATGTATGCAATATAAATTGCTCTAAAACTAGCACCATTTTCTAATAGTATTGAACAGAAATGTTAAATATCTATGGGGGTGATTCAGACCTGATCAATGGGCTGCTAAATTTATTGTGCTGCTTTCAGATAGTCGCCGCCTAAGGGGAGTGAATATTCGCCGCGCATGTGTACGCTGAGCTGCAAAAAAATCCCTCAGTCAAGGGACAGATGCAAATTCGTTCGCACCACACTCACCATCGAATGATTTTTCTACTGTGTGCAGTCTGTGCGCAGCCCAGGACTTACTCCTACAGTGCGATGAGAACAGGCTGCTCGGGTCCGGAGCTGACGTCACACACCCTCCCTGAAAACGCTTGGGAACGCCTGCATTTTCCCTGACACTCCCAGAAAATGGTCAGTTCCCACTAACAACTGGTAACTGGTCGGTTACCACCCACAAACGGCATCTTCCTGTCAATCACCGTGCGAACGCCCATGCCATTGAACTTTTCACACCAGCCTGTCGCCTGTTGTTGTTTGTCCGACGCGCGTGCGCATTGTGGTACATAAGCATGCACAGTCCATCCATGATCGCCCGCTGTGCGAAAAACGCACAGCAGCAATCAGGTCTGAATCACCCCTTTAGATGTTTCACTTTTCTTCCAAATCCCTCATTACCTCTTCCATTTTCCATTATGTGTAATAACAAGATAGATTCAGTTGGAATCCTAAAGCCACATACAGTATTCCTTGGAACTTTTCAGTGCAAGTACAAAGTCTTGGAAAAACACCTACAGTATTAGACCCATCGCTTGTGTTGTTACTAGCATTTACATGTTCTCACAGTGTTTAAATACAGAACACTACAGAAACACAGCAAGCAGTATTCTTAATAAGTATTATCGCAAAAGAACACAGAAAAGCCAATGAATATTCAAACACTGCAAAAAATGGTTTCACAGCAGAGTATATATAAATTTTGCAAATACCAAAAAAAAAAAAAAACAATGAGACGCCCTTTTTACAAACAGATAGTTTCCCCTTGCCTGCAACTTTAGTTAAGGTCATTAAAAAAGTTCTGTCCTATTACTACCAGACAAAAAAATCTGATTATGTAAAAACACCAATTTGCCTTATTTGGAAGTGCCGAGTACAGTATTTCACTGTAATAACACATGAATAAGTAAGATTGGTGTGTACTATAATAACAGTAACTAATAATTGTTATTCTATAATATCCCATATAACGCTTTTTTTTCTATAATAAAGAGCAGGAGAAGATGCATCCAGGGATTGATTACTCTCTAAATCCTTTTTCCAATCCCACTGGCTGGCTACAATTTCTATTTCCATGTTCAGATAACAGGACACAAGATATTTCAGGCTCAGCTAGGGCTGCACTGCAAAATAAGAGAGAAAGAGAGAGAGAGAGAGAGAGAGAGAGAGAGAGAGAGAGGGGGTAAAGGATAGGCGAAAAACAGGTTGAGGGATAGGTAAAAGAGAGAAAATAGATTGGGCTTATAGAGAACGGGACGATAGAATAATGGGATGAGAAAGAGGGAGTTGAGCTGTGTTGGGTAGGGGAACTGGGAGGTGAAAGAGCAAGGGAGAAAGAATAAAGATGGAGATGGAGGAAGGAAGAGAAGGAGGGTGCAAAAAACACTTAACACAGTGAAAGTACGCTAATGCAGGTGCGGTTTTATACGCAACGCAACTGCAGATATCAGCAAGTGAAGCTGCCGTCCAGAAACATCAACCGGAGCGATCGCAACTCATTCGCAACTGCGTATACATCGACTGTTTGAGTAAGTCTATGGCTACGCAGACTGGCTACGGCAACAGTGACACAGGCCCCATGTTTTTGTTTTTCACAACTGACATCAGAAACACACCCCAAAAGTGGAAATGACACGCCTGTGTTTTAACAATCACTACCCGCTTCCTGTCAATCACTTTGTGCAGGAATCCTCACTGTATTCAGGTCCACAGTGACACCTTGGCGCATGCGCAATGCGAACACAGCACATGCGCAGTCTGCTGATAACCGCCCAGTTCCGTGGAACACTGGCTTTGCGTACTTCTCAGGCCCACAGTCTGTTATTTATTCATATTTGGAAGGTAAGAAATGTTTTTTTAATAACTAAATCTAAAGCACACTGGACAGTGCAGTACAATGTATACAGTACTGGGATAGTCAAGAAAGACAAAAGGTAGAAAGGGACAAAATTAGTGAATGCTTACATACTTAAAAAATCCTTTGACTTTATTGTAGGCGCAAGATCTATGGGGATTATGATTAAACACAAGTTGCCTAGAACAGCTACTGCATTGCCTACACACAACTAATTGTGTATATTCACCTGTAGGCAGAGTTGTGCGCCTCTCTGTGGCCAGACTGCCCCTATCTATATTTCACAACCGCCATCATTGTCAGTGCGCCTTTCTACCATTTCTAGAGCAAGTGCAAAAAAACCCGCTAGAAAATACACGCTTGTACACAACTCTGCATGGCCTGCAATACACCAAGACACCCCCTCTGAACCAAACCTATGTAAGAACACCCCATTACAACCCAGTTACACCCCTTCAGTTGCAATTGGAGATGCATTTGGTTTGTGCACAACTCTGCATCGGCTGTAGTTGCATACATTTAGTTCCAGGCCATGCACAGTGTGAACAGAGTTACATTCAACTATGCATCAGGCCCTTTAAGTTTATAACTGGCTGATAAACTCAGTTACAACACAAAGGAAAAAACTATCTTAATCACTACACAGATCTATCAGAAATCATTTCAGAGCCACTAAGCAGAGCAAGCCTGCTGCATATTTCTGCTACTATAAATTGTAGTGTGGAGGTTGTGGGGGGAATTTAGAACTGGAAAGAAAGGGATGGGAGGGTCTGAAGTATACAATGACAGCCTTGTACTGGCTCATAGGCGGAGGAGAGGGTTAAGGTCTCTTCTCACCACTTCAATGTCAATGCAGTATTCTGCAAATTGGTCCTAAGAGTAATGCTCTGCAGTTCTCTGTGATATAATATTAACAATAATAATAATAATAATAATAATAATAATAAAAAACTAGATTATCTGTAGTTATCTGTAGTTCTCCTGAATCATATATATCATAATCTAATCTTTATTTAGGACCAATACTCTGGCTACAAAATAGTGAGTACTGCTCTGCAGGTTTTTAGCTGTTTGTAAAGAATAATACAGGCAATCACCTTCTAGACAGTGAGGTATTAAGCGCCCCACACACAGGGCGATATGAACGATAACGTTCAGAAATGAACGATATATCGTTCATAACATTTAGTGTGGAGGTACTGACGATGAACGATGCGCGTCCCACAGTCGTTCATCGTTGGTTCTCCGTCGTTTTTCAATGCAAGTAAATGTGGACGAGATTGATCATCATTCAGTTCGATCATTGTCCAAATTGCATACATCGCTGAGTGTGTAGGGCCCATAAGTGTCATTAGTGTCTGAAACCTTGCAGTGTTTTTCTAGTAACTTAGCAGATGTCTGCTGTAATTCTCTTCCTGTTAATTCAACATTGGAGCAAAACATAACATGCTCATAATCTCCACACACGCATCATACATTCCCAGTTGCAAGTTAGCAAGATAAAAGGAGATATCATTTGACCTTTACTGGTGATCTGCCTCCACATATTAGAAACAAACAATTTCTGGGCTCAACCAATATACTATGAATTCTCATAAACAATGATTCAACTTATATGGATAAAAAAGGGGCAGGCTAGATGGGCCAAGTGGTTCTTATCGGCCGTCAAATGCTATGTTTCTATGTTTCACTGTAACATCTACATATATTGACAGCATTATAGTTACAATTTACATGCTCTGTGTCGGCTTAAAAGAAATCAAGAGTATACATAAATATTGCTTCTACCACAGAACAAAGGCAATTTCAGATATGCTGGAATGTGGAATGATTTCAGGAACTCATACAGATATGTGAAGTCCTGCAAAAAAGCAATGTGTTAGGAGACACAGAATGTATTTTAGCTTCTATGTAAATCATATACAATACAGTGTTATGATTTTCTCATAAGAGTTTATAATTTGCATTCATTTTGCTTGGGATTTGTTTCAGGTTCATGAATTTATAACGCCAAAGCCACTTTTTACCACTTACTCCCCCTCCCTTCCCCTCTCCCCATTTGTTTTACATCAGACATCAGAAGCTAGTTGGCAAACGTGAATGGATGGCAGTATGCCACACTACGCCTGAGCAAGTGGCTGTCCTGGGGACATAGTATAGATGATAGCCAACTGCAGTCTGACATACCCAACTAGTCTTTAACTCCATCCATTACAGAAATAGTGCTGGAAATGACCTGTAAACTTGGGGGGGAAAACGAGCTTGAGAATTGCTGTGCCTGCCACTCAGGAAGGTTTTGAAAATACTGTACAAATACAAAAATACGGCTCGATTCAATTCAGTGTGGATTGAATAGCGCCCGGAGGGAGCGAGCTGTCATCCCTGACTAGAGGATATCTTCTCACACCCCTCCGGGGGTGCGAGCATAAATCCAACAAAACTTAGGTCTGCAATGCTGTTTTGTGCCACAGTGCGGACAAAAATAAGAATTTACTTACCGATAATTCTATTTCTCGTAGTCCGTAGTGGATGCTGGGAACTCCGTAAGGACCATGGGGAATAGCGGCTCCGCAGGAGACTGGGCACAAAAGTAAAGCTTTAGGACTACCTGGTGTGCACTGGCTCCTCCCCCTATGACCCTCCTCCAAGCCTCAGTTAGGATACTGTGCCCGGACGAGCGTACACAATAAGGAAGGATTTTGAATCCTGGGTAAGACTCATACCAGCCACACCAATCACACCGTACAACTTGTGATCTGAACCCAGTTAACAGCATGATAACAGAGGAGCCTCTGGAAAGATGGCTCACAACAACAATAACCCGATTTAGTTAACAATAACTATGTACAAGTATTGCAGACAATCCGCACTTGGGATGGGCGCCCAGCATCCACTACGGACTACGAGAAATAGAATTATCGGTAAGTAAATTCTTATTTTCTCTGACGTCCTAGTGGATGCTGGGAACTCCGTAAGGACCATGGGGATTATACCAAAGCTCCCAAACGGGCGGGAGAGTGCGGATGACTCTGCAGCACCGAATGAGAGAACTCCAGGTCCTCCTCAGCCAGGGTATCAATTTTGTAGAATTTAGCAAACGTTTTTGCCCCTGACCAAGTAGCTGCTCGGCAAAGTTGTAAAGCTGAGACCCCTCGGGCAGCCGCCCAAGATGAGCCCACCTTCCTTGTGGAATGGGCTTTTACAGATTTTGGCTGTGGCAGGCCTGCCACAGAATGTGCAAGCTGAATTGTACTACAAATCCAACGAGCAATAGTCTGCTTAGAAGCAGGAGCACCCAGCTTGTTGGGTGCATACAGGATAAACAGGGAGTCAGATTTTCTGACTCCAGCCGTCCTGGAAACATATATTTTCAGGGCCCTGACAACGTCCAGCAACTTGGAGTCCTCCAAGTCCCTAGTAGCCGCAGGTACCACAATAGGCTGGTTCAGGTGAAACGCTGAAACCACCTTAGGGAGAAATTGTGGACGAGTCCTCAATTCTGCCCTGTCCGTATGAAAAATTAGGTAAGGGCTTTTATAAGATAAAGCCGCCAATTCTGACACGCGCCTGGCCGAAGCCAGGGCCAACAGCATGACCACTTTCCATGTGAGATATTTCAAATCCACAGATTTAAGCGGTTCAAACCAATGTGATTTTAGGAACCCCAAAACTACATTGAGATCCCAAGGTGCCACTGGAGGCACAAAAGGAGGCTGTATATGCAGCACCCCCTTGACAAACGTCTGAACTTCAGGAACTGAAGCCAGTTCTTTCTGGAAGAAAATCGACAGGGCCGAAATCTGAACCTTAATGGATCCTAATTTTAGGCCCATAGACACTCCTGTTTGCAGGAAATGCAGGAATCGACCCAGTTGAAATTCCTCCGTTGGGGCCTTCCTGGCCTCGCACCACGCAACATATTTCCGCCAAATGCGGTGATAATGCTTTGCGGTCACATACTTCCTGACTTTGATCAGGGTAGGAATGACTTCTTCCGGAATGCCTTTTTCCTTCAGGATCCGGCGTTCAACCGCCATGCCGTCAAACGCAGCCGCGGTAAGTCTTGGAACAGACAGGGTCCTTGCTGGAGCAGGTCCCTTCTTAGAGGTAGAGGCCACGGGTCCTCTGTGAGCATCTCTTGAAGTTCCGGGTACCAAGTCCTTCTTGGCCAATCCGGAGCCACGAGTATAGTTCTTACTCCTCTCCGTCTTATAATTCTCAGTACCTTGGGTATGAGAGGCAGAGGAGGGAAACACATACACTGACTGGTACACCCATGGTGTTACCAGAGCGTCCACAGCTATTGCCTGAGGGTCCCTTGACCTGGCGCAATACCTGTCCAATTTTTTGTTGAGGCGGGACGCCATCATGTCCACCTTTGGTTTTTTCCAACGGTTTACAATCATGTGGAAGACTTCTGGGTGAAGTCCCCACTCTCCCGGGTGGAGGTCGTGTCTGCTGAGGAAGTCTGCTTCCCAGTTGTCCACTCCCGGAATGAACACTGCTGACAGTGCTATCACATGATTTTCCGCCCAGCGAAGAATCCTTGCAGCTTCTGCCATTGCCCTCCTGCTTCTTGTGCCGCCCTGTCTGTTCACGTGGGCGACTGCCGTGATGTTGTCCGACTGGATCAGCACCGGCTGACCTTGAAGCAGAGGTCTTGCTTGGCTTAGGGCATTGTAAATTGCCCTCAGCTCCAGGATATTTATGTGAAGTGATGTCTCCAGGCTTGACCACAAGCCCTGGAAATTTCTTCCCTGTGTGACTGCTCCCCAGCCTCGCAGGCTGGCATCCGTGGTCACCAGGACCCAGTCCTGAATGCCGAATCTGCGGCCCTCTAGAAGATGAGCACTCTGCAACCACCACAGGAGAGACACCCTTGTCTTTGGTGACAGGGTTATCCGCTGATGCATCTGAAGATGCGATCCGGACCATTTGTCCAGCAGGTCCCACTGGAAAGTTCTTGCGTGGAATCTGCCGAAAGGGATTGCTTCGTAGGAAGCCACCATTTTTCCCAGGACCCTTGTGCATTGATGCACTGACACTTGGCCTGGTTTTAGGAGGTTTCTGACTAGTTCGGATAACTCCCTGGCTTTCTCCTCCGGGAGAAACACCTTTTTCTGGACTGTGTCCAGGATCATCCCTAGGAATAGAAGACGTGTCGTCGGGATCAGCTGCGATTTTGGAATATTGAGAATCCAACCGTGCTGCCGCAACACTACTTGAGATAGTGCTACCCCGACTACCAATTGTTCCCTGGATCTTGCCCTTATCAGGAGATCGTCCAAGTACGGGATAACTAAAACTCCCTTCCTTCGAAGGAGTATCATCATTTCGGCCATTACCTTGGTAAAGACCCGGGGTGCCGTGGAAAAACCAAACGGCAGCGTCTGAAACTGATAGTGACAGTTCTGTACCACAAACCTGAGGTATCCTTGGTGAGAAGGGTAAATTGGGACATGGAGGTAAGCCTCCTTGATGTCCAAAGACACCATATAATCCCCTTCTTCCAAGTTCGCAATCACCGCTCTGAGTGACTCCATCTTGAATTTGAACCTGTGTATGTAAGTGTTTAAGGATTTCAGATTTAAAATAGGTCTCACCGAGCCGTCCGGCTTCGGTACCACAAACAGCGTGGAATAATACCCCTGTCCCTGTTGCAGGAGGGGTATCTTGATTATCACCTGCTGGGAATACAGCTTGTGAATGGCTTCCAATACCGCCTCCCTGTCGGAGGGAGACGTCGGTAAAGCAGACTTTAGGGGAGTGCCTGAGTCCGCTTGTAAAGCCCCAGCGTCATGCTGAGGACTTGGCAGAAAACGGGAGAGGGCTTCTGTTCCTGGGAACTGGCTGTTTGCTGCAGCCTTTTTCCTCTCCCTCTGCCACGGGGCAGAAATGAGGAGCCTTTTGCCCGCTTGCCCTTATGGGGCCGAAAGGACTGCGCCTGATAATACGGCGTCTTCTTATGTTGAGAGGCTACCTGAGGTAAAAATGTGGATTTCCCAGCAGTTGCCGTGGCCACCAGGTCTGATAGACCTACCCCAAATAACGCCTCCCCTTTGTAAGGCAATACTTCCATATGCCTTTTGGAATCAGCATCACCTGACCACTGCCTCGTCCATAACCCTCTTCTGGCAGAAATGGACAGCGCACTTACTCTTGATGCCAGTCGGCAAATATCCCTCTGTGCATCACGCATATATAGAAATGCATCTTTCAAATGCTCTATAGTCAGTAATATACTGTCCCTATCTAGGGTATCAATATTGTCAGTCAGGGAATCCGACCAAGCCACCCCAGCACTGCACATCCAGGTTGAGGCGATTGCTGGTCGCAGTATAACACCCGTGTGAGTGTATATACATTTTAGGATATTCTCCTGCTTTCTGTCAGCAGGTTCCTTAAGGGCGGCCGTATCAGGAGACGGCAGTGCCACCTGTTTTGACAAACGTGTGAGCGCTTTATCCACCTTAGGGGGTGTTTCCCAACGTGCCCTATCCTCCGGCGGGAAGGGGTATGATGCTAATAACCTTTTAGGAATTATCAGTTTTTTATCGGGGGAAACCCACGCTTCATCACACACTTCATTTAATTCCTCAGATGCAGGAAAAACTACAGGCAGTTTTTTCTCACCAAACATAATACCCTTTTTAGTGGTACTTGTATTATCAGAAATATGTAAAACATTTTTCATAGCATCAATCATGTAACGTGTGGCCCTACTGGAAGTCACATTCGTCTCTTCATCGTCGACACTGGAGTCAGTATCCGTGTCGGCGTCTGTATCTGCCATCTGAGGTAACGGGCGTTTTAGAGCCCCTGATGGCTTTTGAGACGCCTAGACAGGCACGAGCTGAGTAGCCGGCTGTCTCATGTCATCAACCGTCTTTTGTAAAGAGCAGACACTGTCACGTAATTCCTTCCATAAGCTCAGCCACTCAGGAGTCGACTCCCTATGGGGTGACATCTCCATTACAGGCAATTGCTCCGCCTCCACACCATTTTCCTCCTCATACATGTCGACACAATCGTACCGACACACAGCACACACACAGGGAATGCTCTGATAGAGGACAGGACCCCACTAGCCCTTTGGTGAGACAGAGGGAGAGTATGCCAGCACACACCAGAGCGCTATATATATACAGGGATAACCTTATAGAAGTGTTTTTCCCCTTATAGCTGCTGTTTTATTTATACTGCGCCTAATTAGTGCCCCCCTCTCTTGTTTTACCCTTTTCTGTAGTGCAGGACTGCAGGGGAGAGTCAGGGAGACGTCCTTCCAGCGAAGCTGTGAGGGAAAATGGCGCCCGTGTGCTGAGGAGATAGGCTCCGCCCCCTTCTCGGCTGACTTTTCTCCCGCTTTTTGCTGTATTCTGGAAGGGGTTAAAATACATCCATATAGCCCTGGGGGTTATATGTGATGTATTTTCGCCAGCCAAGGTGTTTCTATTGCTGCTCAGGGCGCCCCCCCCCCCCAGCGCCCTGCACCCTCAGTGACCGGAGTGTGAAGTGTGCCTGAGGAGCAATGGCGCACAGCTGCAGTGCTGTGTGCTACCTTGGTGAAGACTGATGTCTTCTGCCGCCGATTTTCCGGACCTCTTCTTGCTTCTGGCTCTGTAAGGGGGCCGGCGGCGCGGCTCTGGGACCGGACTCCGAGGCTGGGCCTGTGTTCGGTCCCTCTGGAGCTAATGGTGTCCAGTAGCCAAGAAGCCCAAGCTGGCTGCAAGCAGGCAGGTTCGCTTCTTCTCCCCTTAGTCCCTCGATGCAGTGAGCCTGTTGCCAGCAGGTCTCACTGAAAATAAAAAACCTAAAACTAAACTTTTACTAAGAAACTCAGGAGAGCCTCCTAGAATGCACCCTTCTCGGCCGGGCACAAAAATCTAACTGAGGCTTGGAGGAGGGTCATAGGGGGAGGAGCCAGTGCACACCAGGTAGTCCTAAAGCTTTACTTTTGTGCCCAGTCTCCTGCGGAGCCGCTATTCCCCATGGTCCTTACGGAGTTCCCAGCATCCACTAGGACGTCAGAGAAATAGCACCGCAGCGGGCATTTTAGAAAGAGAATGCCCGTTCTTGCGCCTAAACACCCTGTTTAGTCCATGAGTACGGGCATTCTCCAACATGACAGCACGCAGAAATTAACAGAACCGGGAGCTAACTCCCGGCTTTATTCAATCCACGCTGAATTGAATTGAGCCCATAGCTTATTAAAGCTTGTACAAAAGTGGAGAGACCAGCAATGTATGCACACATGTAACAACCAGTATCCGGATGATAGATCTACACTGTCTAGATAAGACAGTCAATAGGTCAACACCACATGCATTAGGTCGACAAGGTCAAAAGGTCAACAGGAAAAAAAAGGTAGACATTGTTTAGGGTCGACAAGTTTATAATGTCGACACATATATGGTCAACACAAGTTGTTTTGGGGTTTCCACATATTTTTCAAATTTAGCTTCATTTACCATCCACGTGGACTACAATTGGGAATAGTAACCTGTGCCAGGTGCAGTGGTATTGGAGCGAGGCACCTTGCCCAAAGTGTCGTGAGGGTCTGCGTTCGCTAAAATTGTAGACACGTCTCATAAAACATAGAAAATTACACAAAAATGTAAAAAAAACTTGTGTTGACCTTTTCTGTGTTAACCATTTCCATGTCGACCTTTTGATCCTGCCAACCATTTGTACCGGTTGACCTTTTCCAAGTCAACCTGTTGACCCTGTCAAATTAATGCAGGTTGACCATATGGGGTAGACCTAATGACTCTCTATCTACTGTAGATATTCTATACCACAACCGTAGAAACCAGTCATGTTTCTAAACTCTTGTACACAAAAAAATTTTTTTTTAGATGTCCAGCACCCTCCCTCTCTTTTCTCAATCTAGCCACTGTCACTATGTTTACAGTACAACAAGGATTGGTGGTGGGCCTTAAACCGTAGACAGCCATAGCAGTGTTATAACAAGGACAGAAGCATTTGGCCAACATAGCGCTCTTCTTGCAAACAAGGGGGTCCGATTCCTCAAGGGACCACCTACAGTACAGTGTAAGGCAAGGGTTACTTTTTACATTTTCCACTGAAAAGGTGGAATTATCCTTTATATTATACACACATGAAAAACAGACCTGTGAGATATAAAAAAAAGTCTCCCAGATATTGGAAACAAGCTATGCAGCATTTTATTAAACCCCCACAACTAGCACTCTACTTTGTGTACTGTGCTGTCTTCAACTGAGTGATTCAAACACATCCCTCCCACAGCAGACTCTCACCCAGGCATGTGTGTTATTGTTGCTGATGAGGTCTAGTTAATGGTTAACATCAACCTGACCTCGCGCCAAATGACTTGTTCAACGCGGGAAATCAGGATAAGGAAATCTAAGCTATTTAAATATTAATGTCTAAAAGATAAATTATATTAACTGGCTTATTACAAACATACACCCTTCCCCTGTGTTCACATTAAGGGATTTCACACAGGTGAGATTTGACATGCTCTAAATCATGTATAAAACTTGTACGTAATTAAATAACCACAAATGCACAAGAGCAGACCTCTGGATCAGAAACTGTTGCAAACAGTTTAACATAAATCACGTGTTGCAGCCACCAATGTTTGCCAAGCAAGGGTTTATGCAATGGTATTACAATTGGTTGTACTTATTACAATCAATGAAGGGCTTTATTACATAAAACTGCATACATAACCAATAAAATTAGCTTTAAAATATGTGGAAGTGCATTTGGAAGATACTGTACATAAGCATTGTATGATTGAACAGAAATAATTGTTGCAAATAAAAAGCACATCAACTAATCTGTATCCATATATTATGGAATTTCATGTGCACTCTCTTTTAGTTGTGCATTTATCCAAAGTACCAGGCAAAGTAGTACAAGTCACCCCACAGTCGAGTAACTGCTTTATACTCCGTTATTACTATACTATTTTGTATGCCTGCTACTAATTATATAGTATATACTGTATAGGTGCATAAAATGTGAAACATTTACAGAAATGCACGGTTCCTTGGAATGCTAAGGTGGTTCAGTTCTGAAAAAAATGCTGCCAATCTAGGCAAATGCACCTTATAACAACTCATTTAAATAGGCACAAGAGAACAATTGTCTTTATGATAACTAAAGATGAGCGGATTCGGTTTTACTCGGATTTACTCGGTTCTCAAAACGGCATTTTATTGGCTCACGGATGTCACGTGTTTTGAATAGCCAATAAGATGCCGTTTTGAGAACCGAGTAAATCCGAGTAAAACCGAATCCGCTCATCTCTAATGATAACACTGTCATTTAAGGTCCCACAAATCCACATACATGAACAAGATTCACTACTACATTAAAATACATCAATAGTGCTGAGTTAAACCATTAAGTGCTTGCTACTATGTCATATATGAAATATATAATCAAGGTAGCACATAAAACGTGTACCACATCCCTGCAATTTTTACTACTACTTTATATGAAGGTATGTAGCATGTGTGCACCACAGCTAACTACTATTAAATGTCCTAATTATAAAATTATTCTGTTGGACTGTATAAGAACCTATACAGTAAATCCTTATCATGATTTCAAGGCATATATTCAAGTGTTCCCACTAGGCAAAATTAGCTGCACCCTGCACGTTTTGTGATAAAAAACAAAACGGTCCTGCCCTTTTAGGGAGCATCACTTTGACTGGATATACAGTGTCAATATGGACACACCCCATTCTCATAACCCCCAGCATGGCCATTACACTTCCCCTACAGGCAGACCTACTGAACCACACTAGTAACTAGGCCAAGGGGTCTATGTACTAAACTTTACAGAGAGATAAAGTACCAGACAATCATCTCCTAACTGCCATGTTACAGTGTTTGAAAAATGACAGGAGCTGATTGGCTGGTACTTTATCCTTCTCCAAGGCTTAGTACACAGACCCCCCCCAAGTCCCACGTGCTATAGGAGACTTGGCAGACAAAGCCCCAAATCTGGCAAACACCTAAAATTAATTCTACCAACAATGAGGAGTGGAGACTAACATACTGCAGTGTTCACCAGACCCCTGCAAGGTAGGCTGCAGAATTGTCAGATAGCAAGGTTCGGTACATAGATCTGATATGTATAAGCCAAGGGGAAAAGCGAAGAACACAGGGAATCAGTGTCGCGGGATAAAGAAAGCCGGGCCATGCATATATATCCGTAGCAGGAGACATGGCATGCTGGAGCTCCAAACTTGCTGCCACCTACAGGGCCAGATTAGCTACAGCTGCAAGCCTCCACATAAAAATAGGCCACTCAACATGGCGGCATGATGGAGACCAACTACCTAACTGGCAGCCCAGTCCTGCATAAATCAAAAAGTATTACAACTGAATTTATTTTTTTCTCAAATTATGTAAATCTTTTATTTGTATGTACTAGGGAGACAGTGGGGCTAATAGTGTGCTCACACGGCACTAGCCAAACACACACACAACTACTCCCAGCTCCTCCCATTCTCAGTATAGGCCCTTGAATATTTTCAGCCCTAGGCTCATGTGCCCCTTAATCTAGCCCTGCAAGCATTCACAAGACAGCAAGAATAAGAAGCATGCCCACTTGCTGCTAAGCAAGAGCCCCAAACAGACTATGAAGAATCTCAAGGATCAGCAGATCTAAGCCCCAGGCGGCAGCAGCGTCTCACCCAGTAAGTACTAAGTAAAGTCCTGTGGTGTCTGACAGTATCAAGCATTAATAGAAATACTTTGTTATCTCAGCAGCAAACCTTCCAATATCAAGCTCATTGCAGGATATTTTACAGCCAGAATTGTGGGTGTTGAATAGTAGATCTACAGTGTCTAGGTAGACAGTCATTATGTTGACCCCATATGGACAACATGCAATACATTGACAGGGTCAAAAGGTCACAGATAAAAGGTAAGCAGTGGGTAAGGTTGACAGGGTCAAAAAGGTCAACATAACAATAGTTGACAAAGAAATGATCGACACCAATGTTGTTGGGGGACGGGTTAGTTTTTTGGGTGTCATTTTTTAGGTTTCATCATATGTGACCACAATCAGTGCAAACGTGTACCCTTGTGGGCTCGCCTCGCTCGCCACGCCTTGGGCAAGGTGGCTCCCTGCACTCTCCACAGGTTACTATTCCAAATCACATTCCATGTGGACAGTAGATCAAGCAAAAGTTGGGAAAACATGTAAAAAAACCACCAAAACTTGTGTTGACCATTTCTGTCAACCATTGTCAGGTCAACTTTATGAACCTGTTGTGTTAATGCATGTTGACCTCTCAACCTTTTGAACCTAATGCATGTCGACCATATGGTGTTGACCTAATGACTGTCGACCAAGACTCTGTCGACCTAGCATCCAGATACCAGAATTGTATCTCTGGGACTTTTAGTATCTCAGTATGCAAGGCAGAGACCTTGACCTGAACTATTTCTGGGAAAAATGTGTTGTCTTTCATACTTACCTCAAACTATATGACTAAGTTAACATGGGCTTTATTAATTGATATTAAAGGCTTGGTTTGCATCAATTAATTAAAATCAACTTTATATACTGGAGCAGACCTATGACAGACATGAGTACAAAACATGAAATATCTATACGGCATTGTAACAGAAACTCTGGTGGCCTCACTCCTTGAAAGCTCTATGCAATTCTACTGATGTTCTTGCCTCATCTTTAGTTGTAAAAGTCACATCAACAGGTGTCCGTACTGGGGAAGCTAGGCAGGTACTGTATATTCATCTATTTTATCTCATCTGTGTTACACCAGCCTCGTAAAAAGGTCATTGCATACTGAAATGTTGTATTCTTTGTTTAGGAATGTGTCACAAATAAAGCATTTAATGGTTCAACTGCAAAGCATCTTACAGACTATTTTTTCCTCCTGTGTGTGTACTTAGAATAATATCGCAGATTTTTTTGTTACAATCAAACAGAAAAATTTGTGGGGGAAAAAGCAGAGGCTTTTAGGGCTTGATCACATATGCTAGATAATATTAGCATGCAGAGTCGGCCATAGGCATAGGCAAACTAGGCAATTGCCTAGGACATTTGATATGCCTACGGGCATCATCAGCTTCTGCTGATTAAAATGATATGCGGCATGCCTATATTCTGTATGTAGCATTTCATATGCAGATACAGCCACAGTCTCACACAGTATATAGGCATGCTGCATATCAGTTTAATCAGCAGAAGCTGCTTGTGCATCCTAGCCACATAGCAATGCAAATAAGATGCATTTTCATTAAAAAAAAAGGTGCCCGACGTTAGAATTTATGCAAGATTTGTGAGGACACATCTGTATACAAGCAGAGGCAGAGGTCACAGTGTTAGTGGAAGTGTGAGTGCTGTGTGCATGTGAGTGGGTTGGTTGTGCAGTAGTGTTCGGAATATGTGTAAGGAGCATTATGTGTGTCATGTAAAAAATAAGATTTTACTCACCGGTAAATCTATTTCTCGTAGTCCGTAGTGGATGCTGGGAACTCCGTAAGGACCATGGGGAATAGCGGCTCCGCAGGAGACTGGGCACAACTAAAAGAAAGCTTTTAGACTACCTGGTGTGCACTGGCTCCTCCCACTATGACCCTCCTCCAAGCCTCAGTTAGGATACTGTGCCCGGAAGAGCTGACACAATAAGGAAGGATTTTGAATCCCGGGTAAGACTCATACCAGCCACACCAATCACACCGTATAACTTGTGATACTATACCCAGTTAACAGTATGAAATATAACTGAGCCTCTCAACAGATGGCTCAACAATAACCCTTAGTTAGGCAATAACTACATACAAGTATTGCAGACAATCCGCACTTGGGATGGGCGCCCAGCATCCACTACGGACTACGAGAAATAGATTTACCGGTGAGTAAAATCTTATTTTCTCTAACGTCCTAGTGGATGCTGGGAACTCCGTAAGGACCATGGGGATTATACCAAAGCTCCCAAACGGGCGGGAGAGTGCGGATGACTCTGCAGCACCGAATGAGAGAACTCAAGGTCCTCCTCAGCCAGGGTATCAAATTTGTAGAATTTTGCAAACGTGTTTGCCCCTGACCAAGTTGCAGCTCGGCAAAGTTGTAAAGCCGAGACCCCTCGGGCAGCCGCCCAAGATGAGCCCACTTTCCTCGTGGAATGGGCTTTTACTGATTTAGGATGCGGCAATCCAGCCGCAGAATGCTTCAGCTGAATTGTGCTACAAATTCAGCGAGCAATAGTCTGCTTAGAAGCAGGAGCACCTATTTTGTTGGGTGCCTACATGATAAAAAGCGAGTCAATTTTCCTGACTCCAGCCGTCCTGGAAATATAAATTTTTAAGGCCCTGACTACGTCCAGTAACTTGGAATCTTCCAAGTCCCTAGTAGCCGCAGGCACTACAATAGGTTGGTTCAAGTGAAAAGCTGATACCACCTTAGGGAGAAACTGGGGACGAGTCCTCAATTCTGCCCTATCTATATGGAAAATCAGATAAGGGCTTTTACATGACAAAGCCGCCAATTCTGACACACGCCTGGCCGAAGCCAAGGCCAATAACATGACCACTTTCCACGTGAGATATTTCAAATCCACAGTTTTAAGTGGCTCAAACCAATGTGATTTTAGGAAACTCAACACCACGTTGAGATCCCAAGGTGCCACAGGAGGCACAAAAGGGGGCTGAATATGTAGCACTCCCTTTACAAATGTCTGAACTCCAGTCAGTGAAGCCAGTTCTTTCTGGAAGAAAATCGACAGAGCCGAAATCTGGACCTTAATGGAACCCAAGTTTAGGCCCATAGTCACTCCTGACTGTAGGAAGTGCAGAAAACGACCCAGCTGAAATTCCTCTGTTGGGGCCTTCCTGGCCTCACACCACGCAACATATTTTCGCCAAATACGGTGATAATGGTTTGCGGTTACTTCTTTCCTGGCTTTTATCAGTGTAGGAATGACTTCCTCCGGAATGCCCTTTTCCTTTAGGATCCGGAATTCAACCGCCATGCCGTCAAACGCAGCCGCGGTAAGTCTTGGAACAGACAGGGCCCCTGCTGTAGCAGATCCTGTCTGAGCGGTAGAGGCCATGGGTCCTCTGATATAATTTCTTGAATTTCTGGGTACCAAGCTCTTCTTGGCCCATCTGGAACCACGAGTATCGTTCTTACTCCTCGTCTTCTTATTATTCTCAGTACCTTTGGTATGAGAGGCAGAGGAGGGAATACATAAACCGACTGGTACACCCTCGGTGTCACTAGAGCGTCCACCGCTATCGCCTGAGGGTCCCTTGACCTGGCGCAATATCTAGTTTTTTGTTTAGGCGGGACGCCATCATGTCCACCTGTGGCCTTTCCCAACAGTTTACCAACAGTTGGAAGACTTCTGGATGAAGTCCCCACTCTCCCGGGTGTAGGTCGTGTCTGCTGAGGAAGTCTGCTTCCCAGTTGACCACTCCCGGAATGAACACTGGTGACAGTGCTAAGACGTGATTTTCCGCCCATCGGAGAATCCTTGTGGCTTCTACCATCGCCATCCTGCTTCTTGTGCCGCCCTGTCGGTTTACATGGGCGACTGCCGTGATGTTGTCTGATTGGATCAGTACCGGCTGGTTTTGAAGCAGAGGCTTTGCCAGACTTAGGGCATTGTAAATGGCCCTCAGTTCCAGAATATTTATGTGTAGGGACGATTCCTGACTTGACCAAAGTCCTTGGAAATTTCTTCCCTGTGTGACTGCCCCCCCAGCCTCGAAGGCTGGCATCCGTGGTTACCAGGACCCAGTCCTGTATGCCGAATATGTGGCCCTCTTGAAGATGAGCACTCTGCAGCCACCACAGTAGAGATACCCTGGTTCTTGGAGACAGGGTTATCAGCCGATGCATCTGAAGATGCGATCCCGACCACTTGTCCAAGAGGTCCCACTGAAAGGTTCTTGCATGGAACCTGCCGAATGGAATTCTGCTTCGTAAGAAGCTATCATTTTTCCCAGGACTCGTGTGCAGTGATGCACCGATACCTGTTTTGGTTTCAGGAGGTCTCTGACTAGAGATGACAGCTCCTTGGCTTTCTCCTGCGGGAGAAATACTTTTTTCTGTTCTGTGTCCAGAACCATCCCCAGGAACAGTAGGCGTGTGGTAGGAACCAGCTGTGACTTTGGAATGTATAGAATCCATCCGTGCTGTTGTAGCACTTCCCGAGATAGTGCTACTCCGACCAACAACTGCTCCTTGGACCTCGCCTTTATAAGGAGATCGTCCAAGTACGGGATAATTAAAACTCCCTTTTTTCGAAGGAGTATCATCATTTCTGCCATTACCTTGGTAAAGACCCTCGGTGCCGTGGACAGTCCAAACGGCAGTGTTTGGAATTGGTAATGGCAATCCTGTACCACAAATCTGAGGTACTCCTGGTGAGGGTGGTAATTGGGGACATGTAGGTAAGCATCCTTGATGTCCAGGGATACCATGTAATCCCCCTCCTCCAGGCTTGCAATACCCGCCCTGAGCGATTCCATCTTGAACTTGAATTTTTTTATGTATGTGTTCAAGGATTTCAAATTTAACATGGGTCTCACCGAACCGTCCGGTTTCGGTACCACAAACAGTGTGGAATAGTAACCCCGTCCTTGTTGAAGTAGGGGCACCTTGACTATCACCTGCTGGGAATACAGCTTGTGAATTGCCTCTAGCACAGCCTCCCTGCCTGAGGGAGTTGTCGGCAAGGCAGATTTGAGGAAAACGGCGGTGGGGAGATGCCTCGAATTCCAGCTTGTACCCCTGAGATACTACTTGAAGGATCCAGGGATCCACCTGTGAGCGAGCCCACTGATCGCTGAAATTTTTGAGGCGGCCCCCCACCGTAACTGGCTACGCCTGTGGAGCCCCCGCGTCATGCGGTGGACTCAGAGGAAGCGGGGGAAGAATTTTGATTCTGGGAACTGGCTGACTGGTGCAGCTTTTTCCCTCTTCCCTCATCTCTGTGCAGAAAGGAAGCGCCTTTGACCCGCTTGCTTTTCTGAAGCCGAAAGGACTGTACCTGATAATACAGTGCTTTCTTAGGCTGTGAGGAAACCTGAGGTAAAAAAATTTCTTCCCAGCTGTTGCTGTGGATACGAGGTCCCAGAGACCATCCCCAAACAATTCCTTACCCTTATAAGGCTCTATGTGCCTTTTAAAGTCAGCATCACCTGTCCAGTGTCGGGTCTCTAATACCCTCCTGAAAGAATGGACATTGTATTAATTCTGGATGCCAGCCGGCAAAATATCCCTCTGTGCATCCCTCATATATAAGACGACGTCTTTAATATGCTCTTATGTTCGCAAAATAGTATCCCTGTTTGACAGGGTCACAGACCACGCTGCAGCAGCACTATCTGCAGGTCTCAGTCTAGTACCTGAGTGTGTAAATACAGACTTCAGGATAGCCTCCTGCTTTTTATCAGCAGGTACCTTCAAAGTGGCCGTATCCTAAGACGGCAGTGCCACCTTTTTTGACAAACGTGTGAGCGCCTTATCCACCCTAGGGGATATCTCCCAGCGTAATCTATCCTCTGGCGGGAAAGGGTACGCCATCAGTAACTTTTTAGAAATTACCAGTTTCTTATCGGGGGAACCCACACTTTTTCACACTTCATTCACTCATTTTATGGGGGAACAACACTGCCTGCTTTTTCTCCCCACACATAAAACCCTTTCTTAGTGGTACTTGGGTTAATGTCAGAAATGTGTAACACATTATTTATTGCCGGGATCATGTAACGGATGTTCCTAGTGGATTGTGTATATGTCTCAACCTCGTCGACACTGGAGTCAGACTCCGTGTCGACATCTGTGTCTGCCATCTGAGGGAGCGGGCGTTTTTGAGCCCCTGATGGCCTTTGAGACGCCTGGGCAGGCGCGGCTGAGAAGCCGGCTGTCCCACAGCTGTTACGTCATCCAGCCTTTTATGTAAGGAGTTGACACTGTCGGTTTATACCTTCCACCTATCCATCCACTCTGGTGTCCGCCCCACAGGGGGCGACATCACATTTATCGGCATCTGCTCTGCCACCACATAAGCCTCCTCATCAAACATGTCGACACAGCCGTACCGACACACCGCACACACACAGGGAATGCTCTGACTGAGGACAGGACCCCACACAGCCCTTTGGGGAGACAGAGAGAGAGTATGCCAGCACACACCAGAGCGCTATATAATTTAGGGATTAACACTATATTGAGTGAATTTTTCCCAATAGCTGCTTGTATATACAATATTGCGCCTAAATTTAGTGCCCCCCCTCTCTTTTTAACCCTTTGAGCCTGCAAACTACAGGGGAGAGCCTGGGGAGCTGTCTTCCAGCTGCACTGTGAAGAGAAAATGGCGCCAGTGTGCTGAGGGAGATAGCTCCGCCCCTTTTTCGCGGACTTTTCTCCCGCTTTTTTATGGATTCTGGCAGGGGTATTTATCACATATATAGCCTCTGGGGCTATATATTGGGATATATTTGCCAGCCAAGGTGTTTTTATTGCTGCTCAGGGCGCCCCCCCCCCCCCCCAGCGCCCTGCACCCTCAGTGACCGGAGTGTGAAGTGTGTATGAGGAGCAATGGCGCACAGCTGCAGTGCTGTGCGCTACCTTGGTGAAGACTGATGTCTTCTGCCGCAGATTTTCCGGACCTCTTATTGCTTCTGGCTCTGTAAGGGGGACGGCGGCGCGGCTCCGGGAACGAACACCAAGGCCAGTTCCATGCGGTCGATCCCTCTGGAGCTAATGGTGTCCAGTAGCCTAAGAAGCCCAAGCTAGCTGCAAGCAGGTAGGTTCGCTTCTTCTCCCCTTAGTCCCTCGATGCAGTGAGCCTGTTGCCAGCAGGTCTCACTGTAAAATAAAAAAACCTAAAATAAACTTTCTTTCTAGGAGCTCAGGAGAGCCCCTAGTGTGCATCCAGCTCGGCCGGGCACAGAAATCTAACTGAGGCTTGGAGGAGGGTCATAGTGGGAGGAGCCAGTGCACACCAGGTAGTCTAAAAGCTTTCTTTTAGTTGTGCCCAGTCTCCTGCGGAGCCGCTATTCCCCATGGTCCTTACGGAGTTCCCAGCATCCACTAGGACGTTAGAGAAATGCATTAATAATGTGCAACATATGTGTAAAGGGCCACTATGTGTGTCATTATGTGTATAAGTGCATTAATAATGTGCGGCATATGTGTTACAGGGTACTACTGTATGTGTGTCATTATGTGTATAGGGGCACTAATAATGTGCAGCAAATGTGTAGGGGGCACTATGTGTGTCATTATGTGTATAAGGGCATTAATAATGCAAGAAGATGCCCCTTTTTGGGCTGTGCGTCAAATGTGCGAACTGTTCCTATTTAAAATATAGGGGGTACAAGGACTGCTATGGGTGAGGGGTGATGGTGCTGAGAAAGAGGTGCAAGGTCAGAGGCAGAACCAGCGGTGGTGCTAGGGGGCACCAACCAAAATCTTGCCTAGGGCATCATATTGGTTAGGGTCGGCTCTGTTAGCATGTAAACAAGCAATTATATACATGTTTTTGATGGAAATTAAGAGGCATTTCAGGTTTCAGCATATTTCTTTGATTAAACCGTAAAAATTTCAAACTGTTTTCAAACACTTTTAAAGCATTTTTAAGAGGCGATTCAACTGTATTTTGCGCAGCTGTAAGTAATGGGCACCCACCTGAGCAATTCAAATGTTTTTGGGTGCCCATTACTTACTGTGCCCAAAAGCACTGGGATTAGCTGCGTACTGGTTAGGGTGCCCAAACTACCTTCTGGGTGCTTAAAACATGTACTTTTTGACGATTTCTGCTTGCCACCTCAGGAGAGTGCAAACAGAATTATAGGCTTCCGTGGCATTCGTGCTAGTTGGCAGCAACAACTGAATTGCTCCGTCATGCGCCCATTACTTACAGTCGCTCAAAAAACTATTGACTCGTCCCCCTGTGATTGGTAAATACAAAAAATATATATATATATATATATATATAGAATGGATTTTAAATAGCAGCAATTGTATATGACAGTACCCATCATCTTTAATGCTTTCTGCATTAGAGTGGTGTTAAAATAACACACCCAAAAGGGATTATCTACTTTAGTGGCCCAAGCCATTATATGAGCGCTTGAACATTGTGGTTGCAAGTATTGAAGAATTATTTGAGCTATATAAATAAAATCACATCTGATTATACTGCCCATTATAAACAGGTACTACATTCATTACACATCATTATACTGAGCAGGTACTGTATACACGTTAAACTCAGAAAATTAGAATATCGTGCAAAAGTTCATTTATTTCAGTAATACAACTTAAAAGGTGAAACTAATATATTATATAGACTCATTACATGCAAGTGAGATATTTCAAGCCTTTATTTGTTATAATGTTGATGATTGTGGTTTAAAGCTTAAGAAACCCCTAATCCAAAATCTCAGAAAATTATCTGCGGCACTGCTGTGGTGTTATGGAAAACCAGGATGCTTCAATAAAGACCTTCAGCTCTTCTGCATTGTTTGGTCTCATGTCTCTCATCTTTCTCTTGACAATGCCCCATAGATTCTAGCATAGTTTGCTGGCCAATCCAGCACAGTAATCCCATAGTCATTGAACCAGGTTTTGGTACTTTTGGCAGTGTGGTCAGGTGCTAAATCCTGCTGGAAAATGAAGTCAGCATCTCCATAAAGCTTGTCTGCTGAAGAAAGCATGAAGTGCTCTAAAATGTCCTGGTAGATAGCTGCGTTGACTCTGGACTTAATAAAGCACAGTGGACCAACACCAGCAGATGACATGGCTCCCCAAATCAACACAGACTGAGGAAACTTCATACTGGACTTCAAGCATCTTGGATTGCGTGCCTCTCCATTCTTCCTCCATACTCTGCTCTCATCAGAAAAGAGGACTTTGGACCACTGAGCAACATACCAGTTATTTTTTTCTTATCAGGAAAAGGCCATTCAAAAGTGTGGGGGAGCTTCACAAGGAGTGGACTGAGGCAGGAGTTAGCGCATCAAGAGCCACCACACACAGATGGATCCTGGACATGGGCTTCAAATGTCGTATTCCTCTTGTCTAGCCGCTCCTGAACAACATACGTCAGAAGCGTCTTACCTGGGCTAAAAAAAAAAAAGAGAATCTATGGGGCAATGCCAAGAGAAAGATGAGAGACATGAGAAAGAGCAATGCAGAAGAGCTGAAGGCCGCTATTGAAGCATTGTGGTCTTCCTTCACATCTCAGCAGTGCCACAGGCTGACAGAATCCATGCCACGCCGCAATGAGGCAGTGATTCATGCAAAAGGGCCCAAACCAAGTACTAAATACATATGCATGATTATACTTTTCAGAGAGCCGACATTTCTGTATTTAAAATCCTTTTTTTATTTATTTTATGTAGTATTCTAATTTTCTGAGATTTTGGATTTGGAGTTTTCATAAGATGTAAGCCACAATCATCAAAAATTATAACAAATAAAGGCTTGAAATATCTCACTTTACATGTAATGAGTCTATATAATATATTAGTTACACCTTTTAAGTTGAATTACTAAAATAAATGAACTTTTGCACGATATTCTAATTTTCTGAGTTTCACTTGTTAATGACCCACCAATCTTGGCTGCTGGCTGTAATACAGTAACAGCACAGGGCGTTGGGACGGAAGAACACCCAAACCCAAACTGGTCCAAAAGTGTGCAAATCCCTGAGATATTAATTTGAGTCTCTGCAGAGATGGTACTACAAGGGCCAGCATGACCTGCTACTGGGACCTGTAGCTCTGCAACAGCTGGAGAGTCACAGATTACCTATGTCTGTCATAGAGATATACCTTAAGGTTTAATGCATAGATACAGACTCCAATGAATTCCCTCCTTACATTACTGTCCCAGGACTCTGGCCTCCTTTGAAATATTTCTGTATCTATGATCAAAGTCGAACAACAAGCTGTAATCCACAGTATAATAATTTTCACTCTAACCTGCCTTCCACACCAGAGCTTTGCCATAAACCATCAGGATGACAAAAACATCAAATTAAAATAAAAATCATGTTTTTTCTTACCCTCTTCTATTTCACCCACTATACAATTTCACAACGGATATCCTCAGGATCCTGCACAGAGGTACCATGCTGGCACCACAGGCTTTTCTCCCTCTATGGGTGTCCACAACAAGAGGCTTACTACTGCTCGCCACTCTTGCGGCATCCTGGTGGCAGGGATGCCGGCGTCGGTATAATGACGGCCGGCATCCCGGCCATCGGTAAATCATACCGATCCTGTTAAAACGTCTCACAGGACCCAACTTGCATCTAACTGGATTGTCCCCTAAACCAAACACCAACGGATACTGACGCCGGCATCCCAACACCTGGTGAAATACCGGCGGTTGGAATCCCCACTCGGGTGGTGGCCCACGCCACCGCCCGAGGGGGAATATAAACCTGTGACGACCTAAGGTCACAACCGGCCCCGAAGCGTGGCAAGCGCAGCGAGCCTGCGAGGGGACACTCTGCGCTCGCCGCCAGTATTCCGGCTGTCGGGATCCAGACGTTGGTCTGCTGACCACCGGGATCCCGACAGCAGGGATATCATACTGAATCCGAATTTACCATATGGAAAGATTACCTGTTTGAGGTGTTGATGGTGCTCCCATGAGTCCAATACGTCACTGGTCAGTATTCATGTATACAATGATTTCTATGTAAGGAGGCCTCTTGGCATAGAAAACATTGTAAACAGTAGTGTAAATCTGCCCATGAACCAAGTGATTTCTGCGCAATACACAAGCCTGCCACATTAATACTCTGTGTATTGCTAAGCATTGTGCGAGCATAGTCATATAAACAGAAACTAGAACAAGGATTTATTTGCACAAACACTGACAGTTATTTTAATTCCTGGTGGGATCCTTAAAGAGAATGAACCTCCTGAACACAGTGGATGCGGCCATTCTGTATGCTGAACCAATATTTTTGATAGCGCAGCCTAACAATTCACAAGGAACTAATAGCATCACTGGGTCATAAGGCACTTCAGCCTCACAATAATCTCTGCATCTTTTTCAACATATCAAGGAAACTATATCTTACACTGAATGACTTTTTAGCTAAAATCATTATGAAACTTAACTAAATAAAACAGGAAGGGAAGAGGAAACACAATATTTACAATATGATTACTTGAATATTAGACACAAAATGGCAAAATCTTTAGATCGTAACCCTATATGCCAACTCTATTTTCTGATTCAATAAGCCTTGTGAGTAATTTGCTATCATGAGCCACAGCGGATGTGCCCCACAGACGATATTATGAAAGTCCATTTTAACAACATGAATTGCACAATTACGTGAGCTTCATAATGTGGAGCCAGTACATTGTGTACGTCATCATGCGCATGGGCAGCCCTCAGCATACTAAGTGCCACAGAATGAAAATATAGTCAAATCCCAATTTTACGCACCCTTGTTTTTCATATTTCCCATATCTGATACTTTTTTACCTGGTCCCATTCCTTAATAGACTTCAATGGACCCAGGGCCTAATTCAGACCTGATCGCAGCAGCAAATTTGTTAGCAGTTGGGCAAAACCATGTGCACTGCAGGGGTACAGAAATAACATGTGCAGAGAGCGTTAGATTGTGGGGGGGGGGGGAGTGTTCAAACTGAAATCGAAACTGCAGGGTAAAAATAAAGCAGCCAGTTTTTACCCTGCACTGAAACAAAATATCCCACCCAATTCTGTCTCTCTCTGCACATGTTATATCTGCCCCCCCACTGCAGTGCACATGGACCCTCATTCCGAGTTGTTCGCTCGCTAGCTGCTTTTAGCAGCATTGCACACGCTAGGCTGCCGCCCTCTGGGAGTGTATCTTAGCTTAGCAGAATAGCGAACGAAAGATTAGCAGAACTGCTAATAAATAATTATTTGCAGTTTCTGAGTAGCTCCGGACCTACTCACAGATTGCGATCAGCTCGGTCAGTTTAGTTCCTGGTTTGACGTCACAAACACACCCTGCATTCGGCCAGCCACTCCCCCGTTTCTCCAGACACTCCCGCGTTTTTCCCTGACACGCCTGCGTTTTTTAGCACACTCCCGGAAAACGCTCAGTTACCACCCAGAAATGCCCCTTTCCTGTCAATCATTCACCGATCAGCAGTGCGACTGAAAAGTGCAGCAGGATCCACAGCAAAACTGCTAAGTTTTTTGTTAAATAACTAAGCGCATGAGCCCTGCATGTCTTGCGCATGCGCAATTAGCAACAAATCGCAGCATAGCGAAAATCGGCAACGAGCGAACAACTCGGAATGACCCCCATGGTTTTGTCCATCTGCTAACAAATGTGCTGCTATGGTCGGGTCTAAATTACCCCCACAATTCCATGGTTTCACACTATGTTTTACAACACATCTTCCCAGATATAGGGCTTGAATTTGAGTACACTTTCGTACTGTGGATATTTTGCTGACAGAATGCTAATGTGACTATATACGTCTTCACGTGTATGCATTGTGCCGCTATTGTTCTGTTCACAAGTGCAGCCTTCATCACTAGTATTGGGACTTATACGCTCCTATTGTGGGTGCAAGATATCCATCTGAAATAGTCACCCCTTGGCAAACACATGACTCACAATAGGATGCAACTCCGGCTATACCAAGGGCGTAACGGGGGGGGGGGGGGGGGGATCAGTGCGATGTTGCCCCCTCCCCCATAACACTTCTCCACTGTCCACCACCACTGGCAGATGTATAGCAGCACATCATACAGGTTGAGAGAGAGGACTGTTGTGTGTTGTCCTGCGAGGGTGGCAGGGAGGCTACTGCCGCTGAACAGCAGCAGCCTCCTCTCTCCCTGCAAGATGTGCTACTGCTATACATCAGTCAGTGACAATGGACAGATGAGAAGTGTTGTGGGGTATCATCGCACTGATTGCCCCCTTACCCCCTCGTTCCGCCCCTGGGCTATACACACATGACACTAATACGACACTACCATGAGATGGGATATGGGGGGTCATTCCGAGTTGTTCGCTCGCTAGCTGCTTTTAGCAGCATTGCACACGCTAGGCCGCCGCCCTCTGGGAGTGTATCTTAGCTTAGCAGAATTGCGAACGAAAGATTAGCAGAATTGCTACTAAATATTTTCTTGCAGTTTCTGAGTTGCTCCAGACCTACTCTTAGATTGCGATCAGCTCGGTCCGTTTAGTTCCTGGTTTGACGTCACAAACACGCCCTGCGTTCAGCCAGCCACTCCCCCGTTTCTCCAGACACTCCCGCGTTTTTCCCTGACACGCCTGCGTTTTTTAGCACACTCCCGGAAAACGCTCAGTTACCACCCAGAAACGCCCCTTTCCTGTCAATCATTCACCAATCAGCAGTGCGACTGAAAAGCGCAGCAGAATCCACAGCAAAACTGCTAAGTTTTTAGTTAAATAACTAAGCGCATGAGCCCTGCGTGGCTTGCGCATGCGCAATTAGCAACAAATCGCAGCATAGCGAAAATCGGCAACGAGCAAACAACTCGGAATGACCCCCCTGGTATTAGGGTTGGTTCAGCAGTTTCGGTCAGGGTAATATGCATATTGTGTTAGCGTTAGTTTAGGGGACTGGATTAAGCCAGGGTATTAGGGATAGGATATTAGGGTAGGTTTAGCAGTTTGGGTTAAGGTATTAGGTGTAGGGGTTATGGTTAGGGAGAGGTTTGGGAACTCTAACACCCTAACCTTAATACTCTAACCCCTAATCCTAAAGTCCTAACCCTAAAAGGCATATGGTTCTTATCAGATTCTATGTTTTTATGGTTCTCTTAAGGGGGGTACTCATGAAGCGATATTCTAAGCAATCTGACTAGATTGCTTAGAATTTAAGCATTATCGCTCCGTGTGTACCCCCTACAGAGATAACGATGCGCAGCCCCGCGCATCGCTATCGCTGGTGCTAGATTGGCCTGCATGCAGGCCAATCTAGCGGGACGCTCACTTCACCCGCTGGGTGAAATGAGCGCCCCCCCCCGTCTATTATTTTACTGTACATTTTATTTTATTGTACTGATGTGTTTTTTTTTATGGAAAGTCCACCATATTTCACATGCTGGAACGACATTTAACATATAATCTACTATGAGCAACAGCAAACTTCTTTGTGTCTTATATTCTACTAACTTTGGAATGTTTTGTTTTCTCTTGTTTGACACTTCCCGATATCTTTCAGCAGCAGTCTCATGGTGAATATACTATGCTGATTTGACAATGTATGTCACTTGTATGACGTTCCCCACCTCAGGAATTATAGATCACATGAAATGAGCAGTATATTAGGAGAACAGAAGGAGCGTTTAATAATTAAATATTTGGCAACCAAATGTAAAAGTATTTTCACTTGTGTAAGACTAGTGTTCTGGAATCTCCTTCCAAATTACAATCATTGCACATATCAGATGCACAGATTGACGTACACTATACACTGGCCTATAAAGGAAGGTACAATTACACAAATATCAATACAAAGTACGTTTTAATCCTCGTAAATAACCTGTGTCTATTTAATAGCAATCTATTATAACGTATGTAGTGTGTCTATTTAATGGCAACCTATTATTATAGATGTAATATGCTGGTGCTTTATAAATAAGGAATAATAGTGTGTGTGCAGCAGGCAGAACATGACGTGTTTACATCTAGTAAAGATGGCCAGAGGAGAGGCTGTAAGCTGAACTGGGAGGGAGGTGGATTTTCAGCAATTTACTTTCGGTGTCAGCGTGCATAGGAAGTTTGTACAGTAAGCATGTTTATTAATTAAAGTCAACATGAATAGTCTCTGATGACACGCAAAACTACTATGATGCTTGTTTCACTTCAGTTTTAATGTGCTTTACATTGTAGAAGCAAATAGCATAACACAGTTAATGAGATTGGAAAATCTATTTTTCTAACACTGATACAAGGTCACCTACCTCTCACCACCAACAGATACTGTACACATACTGTATCATCACATCCAATTATCTTGACACATGCCTCTCCTGTTCTCCTACTGTATATACACTTATAAGACATATACCTCTAACCTACTGCTTATAAAGAAATATCATGTCCAATGCCACTTACCTCTGCCTATAACCCAAACATCAGTATCTATACCACTACCACTAACTTCCTCTTAATACACAGTAATCAGGTCCTATACCACTAACCTCCAGCTAATACACAGGCATCAGGTCCTATACCACTAGCCTCCCCCTAATACACAGACATCAGGTCCTATACCACTAATATCCCCCTAATACACAGTAATCAGGTCCTATACTACTAACCTCCAGCTAATACACAGACATCAGGTCCTATACCACTAACCTCCCCCTAATACACAGACATCAGGTCTTATACCACTAATCTCCCCCTAATACACAGTAATCAGGTCCTATACCACTAACCTCCAGCTAATACACAGACATCAGGTCCTATACCACTAACCTCCCCCTAATACACAGACATCAGGTCTTATACCACTAATCTCCCCCTAATACACAGTAATCAGGTCCTATACCACTAACCTCCAGCTAATACACAGACATCAGGTCCTATACCACTAACCTCCCCAGTGGCGGAACTAGTGAGCGGTGGGCCCAGGAGCGACAAAATGCTTTGGGCCCCCCCTCATCCCATCCAAGTCCACCCCCTCACCCCTGGAGAGGATCTGATGAGGGGGACCTGCTCAGGGCCAGAGAAATGGATACCTAGCAACAGTGCCGTAACTAGACATTTTAGCACTGTGTGCAAGAAACGGCATCGGAGCCCCACCCCTGCATGCAAAACAGGGGCAGTGCGCGCCGTAGGCACGCACAAAAATACATAGGGGCGTGGCTTCATGGGGAAGGGGTGTGACCACAAAATAATACCAATTCATAAAACGATGCACAGTAGTCTCCATTATTCAAATTACGCCACACAGTAGCACCACTACACCAGGTAGAGACCCTTTTACACCTTACGGCGGACAGATTCCCCTTTTTACACATTACGGCAGACAGCGTCCCCTTTTTACACATGGCGGCAGACAGCGTCCTCTTTTTACACATTACGGCAGACAGCGTGCCCTTGTTACACATTACGGCAGACAGCGTCCTCTTTTTACACATTACGGCAGACAGCGTGCCCTTGTTACACATTACGGCAGACAGCGTCCCCTTTTTACACATTATGGCAGACAGTGTGCCCTTGTTACACATTACGGCAGACAAGAGTCCCCTTTTTACACATTATGGCAGACAGCATGCCCTTTTTACACATTACGGCAGACAGCGTGCCCTTGTTACACATTACGGCAGACAGCGTGCCCTTTTTACATATTACGGCAGACAGCGTGCCCTTTTTACACATGAAGGCAGACAGCGTGCCCTTGTTACACATTACGGCAGACAGAGTCCCCTTGTTACACATTACGGCATACAGCGTACCCTTTTTACACATTACGGCAGACAGTCCCCCTTTTTGGAAAGAAAGAAAGAAAGAAAGAAAGAAAGAAAGAAAGAAAGAAAGAAAGAAAGAAAGAAAGAAAGAAAGAAAGAATGAATTATACTTACCGTCTCCGCTGGCTCGGGCTCCTCGGTGCAGCTTCTGGCAGAGATCACGATTCCCGGGCAGGATGAGGAGGAGGAGGGAGGTGGAGGAGGGAGCCGCAGCAGCGCTGTGTTATTGGTGGAGGTGCTGCTGCTGCTGTCCCAGTCCTTTACCATAGGCTGTGCTCCGCCGCTGTGAATGCTGGGATGCGCTTCACAGCGGCGGAAGACAGCCTATAGTGAAGCAGAGGGACAGCAGCAGCAGCGCCTCAACCAATAAAACAGCGCTGCTGCGGCTCCCTCCTCCACCTCCCTCCTCCTCCTTCCCCCCGTGTCCGCTCCTCTTCTCTCTGGGCGGCTGTGTGCTGCGGGCAGCGTTTGCCCGCAGCACACAGCGGCATGTAATGAGTCAGTTTGACTTATTACATGCTTTGGGCCCCTGGACAGTGGCGGGCCCCAGTGCAACGCACTGGTTGCACTGGCGGTAGTTCCGCCTCTGAACCTCCCTCCCCCTAATACACAGGCATCAGGTCCTATACCACTAACCTCCCCTAATACACAGACATCAGGTCCTATACCACTAACCTCCAGATAATACACAGACATCAGGTCCTATACCACTAACCTCCAGCTAATACACAGACATCAGGTCCTATACCACTAATCTCCCCCTAATACACAGTAATCAGGTCCTATACCACTAACCTCCAGCTAATACACAGACATCAGGTCCTACACCACTAATCTCCCGCTAATACACAGACATCAGGTCCTATACCACTAATCTCCCCCCTAATACACAGTAATCAGGTCCTATACCACTAACCTCCCACTAATACACAGGCATCAGGTCCTATACCACTAACCTCCCCCTAATACACAGACATCAGGTCCTATACCACTAACCTCCAGCTAATACACAGACATCAGGTCCTATACCACTAATCTCCCGCTAATACACAGACATCAGGTCCTATACCACTAATCTCCCCCTAATACACAGTAATCAGGTCCTATACCACTAATCTCCAGCTAATACACAGACATCAGGTCCTATACCACTAATCTCCAGCTAATACACAGACATCAGGTCCTACACCACTAATCTCCAGCTAATACACAGACATCAGGTCCTATACCACAAACCTCCAGCTAATACACAGACATCAGGTCCTATACCACTAACCTCCAGCTAATACACAGTAATCAGGTCCTAAACCACTAATCTCCAGCTAATACACAGACATCAGGTCCTATACCACTAACCTCCAGCTAAAACACAGACATCAGGTCCTATACCCCTAACCTCCAGCTAATACACAGTAATCAGGTCCTACACCACTAATCTCCAGCTAATACACAGACATCAGGTCCTATGCCACTAATCTCACCCTAATACACAGTAATCAGGTCCTATACCACTAACCTCCCCCTAATACACAGGCATCAGGTCCTATACCACTAACCTCCCCCCAATACACAGACATCAGGTCCTATACCACTAAACTCCAGCTAATACACAGACATCAGGTCCTATGCCACTAATCTCACCCTAATACACAGTAATCAGGTCCTATACCACTAACCTCCCCCTAATACACAGGCATCAGGTCCTATACCACTAACCTCCCCCTAATACACAGACATCAGGTCCTATACCACTAAACTCCAGCTAATACACAGACATCAGGTCCTATACCACTAATCTCCCGCTAATACACAGACATCAGGTCCATTACCACTAATCTCCCCCTAATACACAGTAATCAGGTCCTATACCACTAATCTCCCCCTAATACACAGTAATCAGGTCCTATACCACTAATTTCCAGCTAATACACAGACATCAGGTCCTATACCACTAATCTCCAGCTAATACACAGACATCAGGTCCTATACCACTAATCTCCAGCTAATACACAGACATCAGGTCCTATACCACTAACCTCCAGCTAATACACAGACATCAGGTCCTATACCACTAACCTCCAGCTAATACACAGTAATCAGGTCCTATACCACTAATCTCCAGCTAATACACAGACATCAGGTCCTATACCACTAATCTCCAGCTAATACACAGACATCAGGTCTTATACCACTAACCTCCAGCTAATACACAGTAATCAGGTCCTATATCACTAATCTCCAGATAATACACAGACATCAGGTCCTATACCACTAATCTCCAGCTAATACACAGACATCAGGTCCTATACCACTAACCTCCAGCTAATACACAGTAATCAGGTCCTACACCACTAATCTCCAGCTAATACACAGACATCAGGTCCTATACCACTAATCTCCAGCTAATACACAGACATCAGGTCCTATACCACTAATCTCCAGCTAATACACAGACATCAGGTCCTATACCACTAATCTCCCCCTAATACACAGTAATCAGGTCCTATACCACTAACCTCCAGCTAATACACAGACATCAGGTCCTATACCACTAACCTCCAGCTAATACACAGTAATCAGGTCCTATACCACTAATCTTCAGCTAATACACAGACATCAGGTCCTATACCACTAATCTCCAGATAATACACAGACATCAGGTCCTATACCACTAACCTCCAGCTAATACACAGTAATCAGGTCCTATACCACTAACCTCCCCCTAATACACAGGCATCAGGTCCTACACCACTAATCTCCAGCTAATACACAGACATCAGGTCCTATACCACTAATCTCCCCCTAATACACAGACATCAGGTCCTATACCACTAACCTCCAGCTAATACACAGACATCAGGTCCTATACCACTAACCTCCAGCTAATACACAGACATCAGGTCCTATACCACTAACCTCCCCCTAATACACAGACATCAGGTCCTATACCACTAACCTCCCCCTAATACACAGACATCAGGTCCTATAAAACTTACCGGCGTTCGGAATCCCGGCATTCGGAATACCGACGCCGGAATCCTGACACTGAACGGAATACTGATGCCAGGATCCCAACAAGGATTACAATGCCGGCGCCAGTATCCCAAATGCCAGGATCCTGAACAAGGATCTGCTGCCACTCAGAACAGGTAAGCCGAGGGGAGGGGGGTTAGGGTTAGGCTGCGGGGAAGGGAGGGTTACGTTTAGGCTGCGGGAAGGGTTATGGTTAGGCTGTGGTACGGGAAGGGTTAGGTTTAGGCTGTGGGGAGGGAGGGTTAGGGTTAGGGGTGTTAGGGATTAGGGTTAGGCACCTCACTCCTTCGGTGTCGGGATTCCCAGCACTGGGATACTGTGGTCAGTATATTGACTGTCGAAATCCTGAACGACCGGATATCGTATGTAACCCATTCACATCAGACATCAGAACCTATACCATTCACTTTTACCTATTACCCAAACATGAGTACCTACAGTATATCACTAACCTCCTTCTAATACCAGACATCAGGTCCTATACCACTAATCTCCTAACCAATACATTTTACATGGTTTCCGGGTTTTTCAATATATTTACTATGATTTCCGGCTTTTCCAATACTCTTTACATGGTTTCCTGCTTTTTCAATGCATTTACTACGATTTACGGCTTTTTCAATACACTTTACTAGTGTGTTTTCACACTGCAAATGCTCTGGGTGATGGGACATTGGCAGGTAGGCTAGGTTTAGATAGGGCATATCCATACCCTTCAACATTTTACACTTAAGAATCGGTACAAATCAGAAAAGGGGTTTTCCTATACTTTCAATGGAAGTTTGGAGAGCCAAAAATCGGTACAGACCATAAAAAAAAGGTACTGTACCTGCTAAAAATGTACAGTTGGAGGGTATGCATATCAATGGACTTGGGGGCTATGCAGAGTTGTGCGTACATGTAATTATGCCTATTTATAACAGATTTTTTGCACCAAGGATAGGGCTGGTGTAAGTTCACACTGAGAATGATGGGGAGTATCAAACCAAGGCTACGGATGAGGGCAGTCTCGCCGCAGACATGCGTACCACTCAACATATAGGTGAATATGCGCATCTGGTTCTTGTATGCAATATGAATATTGGCCCCACTGTCTTTTTATAGACAGCCGTTAGGATATCACCAGCCTTGATCTAATCCAAACACATGGCTGCACATGGGGGGACTGAGGGGCAGATTTATTAAGCCTGGCGAAGTGATAAATTACACGGTCATAAAGTACCAGCCAATCAGCTCCTAACTACCATGTCACAAGCTGGGTTTGAAAAATGACAGTTATGAGCTGATTGGCTGGTACTTTATCTCCTTCCACTTTATCACTTCACCAGGCTTAATAAATCTGCCCCTGATTTCCTAAAGGGTTCACAATTCTTTGTAATAAATTAGAAAACTACGCTCGGACTGTGGACATAAATACAAGGAAGCAGGTAACTAACTACCTGTCCTCAGTCACACGCATCAGTCACTTCCTCCTAATGCACCTATATAAGCTACAGAGCGGACAGCACTTTCTTGCAAAACATTACACCACCTACCTGAGTCAACACATTGTAACTCAGATCAGCATAATGCCATATGAGAACACTCCTGGCTTAAACCATATAAAGGGCCCTGAATTTCACTCTGGATCCTGCAGAGGAGCTTGCCAAAAAATCACAGCATTTATACTAACAGTGACAAAAGCGCCAACAATATTCTTCAGGCCGTCCCTTGTGGACCATGGAATGACGACCCTGCAGTATAATAACCACGGACTTAGCAGGGTACGAACCCAGCCCTACTTGTCTAACATTCAGGACCCTGAGCACCCTGCTAGGCTCACCTTCTCCACAGAGACCCCCATGCACAAGGAGGGAGAAGAGCCCCCAAAGCCATGGCAGCAGCTCCATCCCTTCACTGCACTTTGAGCCCCATAGCTGACAGCCTGAGCCTCCTCTGTATCTCGATGCCACTGGGTTTCGTCCTTGGTTCTTCGCTCCCTGCAAAACTTCCAGTAACTTCACGGGTTGCTCTGCTTCATTCCTACACAACACTTCCTGCAGGGAGGGGAGGGAGAGGCGGGGGCCATCTGAGAGTTACTTACATTACACATGCCCTACATAGGAGTGGCAGCAGCAGCACTCAGGATCCCCACGCTGCCTGTCAGTGCTGCTACTTCACTAGAAACGTAGAAGAGTGTCAGCTTTTACGTTAAATGACTAATATAAGACGAGGCTGAAGTTAACTTCTTATTCGGCCAGCTTCTTCTTATTCACTTCTTATTCGGCTCCAGCTTATTATTCAATTCTTATTCGGCTCCAGCTTCTTATTCACTTCTTATTCGGCTCCAGCTTCTTATTCACTTCTTATTCGGCTCCAGCTTATTACTCAATTCTTATTCGGCTCCAGCTTCTTATTCACTTCTTATTCGGCTCCAGCTTCTTATTCACTTCTTATTCGGCTCCAGGTTATTATTCAATTCTTATTCGGCTCCAGCTTCTTATTCACTTCTTATTCGGCTCCAGCTTCTTATTCAGAAAATATTATATTAAAATAAATGAAATAAGGATTGATCACTAAGTTAACATTGCATAAACTTCAAATAGTGTACCTTACACCAATTTACATTACATTTTGCATTAAACAAAAATGATTTAGGCATGAAAATGGTGGTAAAGCGGGCACAGACACGAGATTTCATCATTGTGAATAAGAAGCTGTAGTTGTGCAAGGGTTAAACACCGTTGGTCAACAGATTTGACACTTCAAACTCACACAGGGTGGTCACTTACATATCACCCACCTGCAATTTGCCTTGACCAACAAGCATTTGGGCATGAAAATGGTGGTAAAGCGGGCACAGACACCAGATTTCATCATTTTGAATAAGAAGCTGTAGTTGTGCAAGAGTTAAACACAGTTGGTCAAAATATTTGACACTAGAAACCCACACAGGGTGGTCACTTACATATCACCCACCTACAATTTGTCTTGACCAACAAGCATTTGGGCATGAAAATGGTGGTAAAGCGGGCACAGTCACCAGATTTCATCATTTTGAATATGAAGCTGTAGTTGTGCAAGGGTTGAACAGCGTTGGTCAAAATATTTGACACTAGAAACCCACACAGGGTGGTCACTTACATATCACCCACTTGCAAATTGCCTTGACCAACAAGCATGTGGGCATGAAAATGGTGGTAAAGCGGGCACAGTCACTAGATTTCATCATTTTGAATAAGAAGCTGTAGTGGTGCATGGGTTAAACAGCGTTGGTCAAAAGATTTTACACTAGAAACCCACACAGGGTGGTCACTTACATATCACCCACTTGCAAATTGCCTTGACCAACAAGCATTTGGGCATGAAAATGGTGGTAAAGCAGGCACAGACACCAGATTTCATCATTTTGAGTAAAAAGCTGTAGTTGTGCAAGGGTTAAACAGCGTTGGTCAAAAGATTTGACACTAGAAACCCACACAGGGTTGTCACTAACATATCATCCACCTGCAATTTGTCTTGGCCAACAAGCATTTGGGCATGAAAATGGTGGTAAAGCGGGCACAGTCACCAAATTTCATCATTTTGAATAAGAAGCTGTAGTTGTGCAAGGGTTAAACAGCGTTGGTCAAAAGATTTGACACTAGAAACCCACACAGGGTGGTCACTTACATATCACCCACTTGCAAGTTGCTTTGACCAACAAGCATTTGGGCATGAAAATGGTGGTAAAGCGGGCACAGTCACCAGATTTCATAATTTTGAATAAGAAGCTGTAGTTGTGCAAGGGTTAAACAGCGTTGGTCAACAGATTTGACACTTGAAACCCACACAGGGTAGTCACTTACATATCACCCACTTGCAAGTTGCCTTGACCAACAAGCATTTGAGCATGAAAATGGTGGTAAAGCGGGCACAGACATGAGATTTCATCATTTTGAATAAGAAGCTGTAGTTGTGCAAAGGTTAAACAGCGTTGGTCAACAGATTTGACACTTGAAACACACACAGGGTGGTCACTTACATATCACCCACTTGCAAGTTGCCTTGACCAACAAGCATGTGGGCATGAAAATGGTGGTAAAGCGGGCACAGTCACTAGATTTCATCATTTTGAATAAGAAGCTGTAGTTGTGCAAGGGTTAAACAGCGTTGGTCAAAAGATTTGACACTTGAAACACACACAGGGTGGTCACTTACATATCACCCACTTGCAAGTTGCCTTGACCAACAAGCATTTGGGCATGAAAAATAAGAATTTACTTACCGATAATTCTATTTCTCGTAGTCCGTAGTGGATGCTGGGAACTCCGTAAGGACCATGGGGAATAGCGGCTCCGCAGGAGACTGGGCACAAAAGTAAAGCTTTAGGACTACCTGGTGTGCACTGGCTCCTCCCCCTATGACCCTCCTCCAAGCCTCAGTTAGGATACTGTGCCCGGATGAGCGTACACAATAAGGAAGGATTTTGAATCCCGGGTAAGACTCATACCAGCCACACCAATCACACCGTACAACCTGTGATCTGAACCCAGTTAACAGCATGATAACAGAGGAGCCTCTGAAAAGATGGCTCACAACAATAATAACCCGATTTTTGTAACAATAACTATGTACAAGTATTGCAGACAATCCGCACTTGGGATGGGCGCCCAGCATCCACTACGGACTACGAGAAATAGAATTATCGGTAAGTAAATTCTTATTTTCTCTGACGTCCTAGTGGATGCTGGGAACACCGTAAGGACCATGGGGATTATACCAAAGCTCCCAAACGGGCGGGAGAGTGCGGATGACTCTGCAGCACCGAATGAGAGAACTCCAGGTCCTCCTCAGCCAGGGTATCAAATTTGTAGAATTTAGCAAACGTGTTTGCCCCTGACCAAGTAGCTGCTCGGCAAAGTTGTAAAGCCGAGACCCCTCGGGCAGCCGCCCAAGATGAGCCCACCTTCCTTGTGGAATGGGCTTTTACAGATTTTGGCTGTGGCAGGCCTGCCACAGAATGTGCAAGCTGAATTGTACTACAAATCCAACGAGCAATAGTCTGCTTAGAAGCAGGAGCACCCAGCTTGTTGGGTGCATACAGGATAAACAGCGAGTCAGATTTTCTGACTCCAGCCGTCCTGGAAACATATATTTTCAGGGCCCTGACTACGTCCAGCAACTTGGAGTCCTCCAAGTCCCTAGTAACCGCAGGTACCACAATAGGCTGGTTCAAGTGAAACGCTGAAACCACCTTAGGGAGAAATTGAGGACGAGTCCTCAATTCTGCCCTGTCCGTATGAAAAATTACGTAAGGGCTTTTATAGGATAAAGCCGCCAATTCTGAGACACGCCTGGCTGAAGCCAGGGCCAACAGCATTACCACTTTCCATGTGAGATATTTTAAGTCCACAGTGGTGAGTGGTTCAAACCAATGTGATTTTAGGAACCCCAAAACTACATTGAGATCCCAAGGTGCCACTGGAGGCACAAAAGGAGGCTGTATATGCAGTACCCCCTTGACAAACGTCTGAACTTCAGGAACTGAAGCCAGTTCTTTCTGGAAGAAAATCGACAGGGCCGAAATTTGAACCTTAATGGACCCTAATTTTAGGCCCATAGACAGTCCTGTTTGCAGGAAATGCAGGAAACGACCCAGTTGAAATTCCTCTGTAGGGGCCTTCCTGGCCTCGCACCACGCAACATATTTACGCCAAATACGGTGATAATGCTGTACGGTTACATCTTTCCTGGCTTTGATCAGGGTAGGGATGACTTCATCCGGAATGCCTTTTTCCTTCAGGATCCGGCATTCAACCGCCATGCCGTCAAACGCAGCCGCGGTAAGTCTTGGAACAGACAGGGTCCCTGCTGGAGCAGGTCTCTTCTTAGAGGTAGAGGCCACGGGTCCTCTGTGAGCATCTCTTGAAGTTCCGGGTACCAAGTCCTTCTTGGCCAATCCGGAGCCACGAGTATAGTCCTTACTCCTCTCCTTCTTATGATTCTCAGTAGCTTGGGTATGAGAGGCAGAGGAGGGAACACATACACTGACTGGTACACCCACGGTGTTACCAGAGCGTCCACAGCTATTGCCTGAGGGTCCCTTGACCTGGCGCAATACCTGTCTAGTTTTTTGTTGAGGCGGGACGCCATCATGTCCACCTTTGGGTTTTCCCAACGGTTCACAATCATGTGGAAGACTTCTGGGTGAAGTCCCCACTCTCCCGGGTGGAGGTCGTGTCTGCTGAGGAAGTCTGCTTCCCAGTTGTCCACTCCCGGAATGAACACTGCTGACAGTGCAATCACATGATTTTCCGCCCAGCGAAGAATCCTTGCAGCTTCTGCCATTGCCCTCCTGCTTCTTGTGCCGCCCTGTCTGTTTACGTGGGCGACTGCCGTGATGTTGTCTGACTGGATCAGCACCGGCTGACCTTGAAGCAGAGGTCTTGCTGGGCTTAGAGCATTGTAGATGGCCCTTAGCTCCAGGATATTTATCCTTGGTGACAAGATTATCCGCTGATGCATCTGAAGATGCGACCCGGACCACTTGTCTAGCAGATCCCACTGGAAGGTTCTTGCGTGGAATCTGCCGAATGGGATTGCTTCGTAAGAAGCCACCATCTTTCCCAGGACCCTTGTGCATTGATGCACTGAGACTTGGCCTGGTTTTAGGAGATTTCTGACTAGCTCGGATAACTCCCTGGCTTTCTCCTCCGGGAGAAACACCTTTTTCTGGACTGTGTCCAGGATCATCCCTAGGAATAGAAGGCGTGTCGTCGGGATCAGTTGCGATTTTGGAATATTGAGAATCCAACCGTGCTGCCGCAGCACTATCTGAGATAGTGCTACCCCGACTTCCAACTGTTCCCTGGATCTTGCCCTTATCAGGAGATCGTCCAAGTAAGGGATAACTAAAACTCCCTTCTTTCGAAGGAGTATCATCATTTCGGCCATTACCTTGGTAAAGACCCGGGGTGCCGTGGACAATCCAAACGGCAGCGTCTGAAACTGATAGTGACAGTTCTGTACCACAAACCTGAGGTACCCTTGGTGAGAAGGGTAAATTGGGACATGTAGGTAAGCATCTTTGATGTCCAGAGAGACCATATAGTCCCCTTC
Organism: Pseudophryne corroboree; assembly: GCF_028390025.1. Taxonomy (NCBI): domain Eukaryota; kingdom Metazoa; phylum Chordata; class Amphibia; order Anura; family Myobatrachidae; genus Pseudophryne; species Pseudophryne corroboree. The sequence goes on along the minus strand of NC_086446.1, from coordinate 349,960,035 downwards.
TTCCAGGTTTGCAATCACTGCTCTGAGTGACTCCATCTTGAATTTGAACCTTTGTATGTAAGTGTTCAAGGATTTTAGATTTAAAATTGGTCTCACCGAGCCGTCCGGCTTCGGTACCACAAATAGTGTGGAATAGTACCCCTTTCCCTGTTGCAGGAGGGGTACCTTGATTATCACCTGCTGGGAATACAGCTTGTGAATGGCTTGCAATACTGCCTCCCTGTCTGAGGGAGACGTCGGTAAAGCAGACTTTAGGAAACAGCGAGGGGGAGACGTCTCGAATTCCAATTTGTACCCCTGAGATACCACCTGAAGGATTCAGGGGTCCACTTGCGAGTGGGCCCACTGCGCACTGAACTTCTTGAGACGGGCCCCCACCGTGCCTGAGTCCGCTTGTAAAGCCCCTGCGTCATGCTGAGGACTTTGCGGAGGCGGGAGAAGGCTTTTGTTCCTGGGAACTGGCTGTTTGTTGCAGCCTTTTTCCTCTCCCTCTGCCACGGGGCAGAAATGAGGCGCCTTTTGCCCGCTTGCCCTTATGGGGCCGAAAGGACTGCGCCTGATAATAAGGCGTCTTCTTAGGTTGAGAAGCTACCTGGGGTAAAAATGTGGATTTTCCAGCAGTTGCCGTGGCTACCAGGTCTGATAGACCTACCCCAAATAACTCCTCCCCCTTATAAGGCAATACTTCCATGTGCCTTTTAGAATCCGCATCACCTGACCACTGCCGCGTCCATAAACCTCTTCTTGCAGAAATGGACAGCGCGCTAACTCTTGATGCCAGTCGGCAAATATCCCTCTGTGCATCACGCATATATAGAAATGCATCCTTCAAATGCTCTATAGTCAGTAATATACTGTCCCTATCTAGGGTATCAATATTTTCAGTCAGGGAATCCGACCACGCCAGGCCCGCACTGCACATCCAGGCTGAGGCGATTGCTGGTCGCAGTATAACACCCGTGTGAGTGTATATACATTTTAGGATATTCTCCAGCTTTCTATCGGCAGGTTCCTTTAGGGCGGCCGTATCAGGAGAAGGTAGTGCTACCTGTTTAGACAAGCGTGTGAGCGCTTTATCCACCCTAGGGGGTGTTTCCCAACGTGCCCTATCCTCTGGCGGGAAAGGGTACGATGCCAATAACCTTTTAGGAATTATCAGTTTTTTATCGGGGGAAACCCACGCCTCATCACACACTTCATTTAATTCCTCGGATACAGGAAAAACTACAGGCAGTTTTTTCTCACCAAACATAATACCCTTTTTAGTGGTACTTGTATTATCAGAGATATGCAATACATTTTTTATTGCTTCAATCATGTAACGTGTGGCCCTAGTGGAAGTCACGTTTGTCTCCTCATCATCGACACTGGAGTCAGTATCCGTGTCTGTGTCTGCCATTTGAGGTAACGGGCGTTTTAAAGCCCCTGATGGCGTTTGAGACCCCTGGACAGGCACAAGCTGAGTAGCCGGCTGTCTCATGTCGTCAACTGTCTGTCGTAAAGAGCTGACACTGTCACGCAATTCCTTCCATAAGCTCATCCACTCAGGTGTCGACTCCCTAGGGGGTGACAACTCTATAATAGGCAATTGCTCCGCCTCCATCTCATTTTCCTCCTCAAACATGTCGACACAATCGTACCGATACACCGCACACACACAGGGAATGCTCTGATAGAGGACAGGACCCCACTAGCCCTTTGGGGAGACAGAGGGAGAGTATGCCAGCACACACCAGAGCGCTATATATAGACAGGAATACCATTATAAAATGTGCTTTTCCCTTTATAGCTGCTGTTAGTATTAAAACTGCGCCAAATTAGTGCCCCCCTCTCTTTTTTACCCTTTTCTGTAGTGCAGGACTGCAGGGGAGAGTCAGGGAGACGTCCTTCCAGCGGAGCTGTGATGGAAAATGGCGCCCGTGTGCTGAGGAGATAGGCTCCGCCCCCTTCTCGGCGGCCTTTTCTCCCGCTTTTTGGTGAGTTCTGGCAGGGGTTAAAATACATCCATATAGCCCTGGGGGTTATATGTGGTGTATTTATGCCAGCCAAGGTGTTTACATTGCTGCTCAGGGCGCCCCCCCCTAGCGCCCTGCACTCTCAGTGACCGAAGTGTGAAGTGTGCCTGAGTAACAATGGCGCACAGCTGCAGTGCTGTGCGCTACCTTGTTGAAGACTGATGTCTTCTGCCGCCGATTTTTCCGGACCTCTTCTTGCTTCTGGCTCTGTAAGGGGGCCGGCGGCGCGGCTCTGGGACCGAGCTCCGAGACTGGGCCTGTGTTCGGTCCCTCTGGAGCTAATGGTGTCCAGTAGCCTAAGAAGCCCAAGCTGGCTGCAAGCAGGCAGGTTCGCTTCTTCTCCCCTTAGTCCCTCGATGCAGTGAGCCTGTTGCCAGCAGGTCTCACTGAAAATAAGAAACCTAAAACTAAACTTTCACTAAGAAGCTCAGGAGAGCCCCTAGTGTGCACCCTTCTCGGCCAGCCACAAAAATCTAACTGAGGCTTGGAGGAGGGTCATAGGGGGAGGAGCCAGTGCACACCAGGTAGTCCTAAAGCTTTACTTTTGTGCCCAGTCTCCTGTGGAGCCGCTATTCCCCATGGTCCTTACGGAGTTCCCAGCATCCACTAGGACGTCAGAGAAATGGTGGTAAAGCGGGCACAGACACCAGATGTCATTATTTTGTATAAGAAGCTGTAGTTGTGCAAGAGTTAAACAGCATTGGCCAAAAGATTTGAAACTAGAAACCCACACAGGGTGGGCACTTACATATCACCCACCTGCAATTTGCCTTGACCAACAAGCATTTGGGCATGAAAATGGTGGTAAAGCGGGCACAGTCACCAGATTTCATCATTTTGAATAAGAAGCTGTAGTTGTGCAAGGGTTAAACAGCGTTGGTCAAAAGATTTGACACTTGAAACCCACACAGGGTTGTCACTTACATATCATCCACCTGCAATTTGTCTTGACCAACAAGCATTTGGGCATGAAAATGGTGGTAAAGCGGGCACAGTCACCAGATTTCATCATTTTGAATAAGAAGCTGTAGTTGTGCAAGGGTTAAACAGCGTTGGTCAACAGATTTGACACTTGAAACCCACACAGGGTAGTCACTTACATATCACCCACTTGCAAGTTGCCTTGACCAACAAGCATTTGAGCATGAAAATGGTGGTAAAGCGGACACAGACATGAGATTTCATCATTTTGAATAAGAAGCTGTAGTTGTGCAAAGGTTAAACAGCGTTGGTCAACAGATTTGACACTTGAAACACACACAGGGTGGTCACTTACATATCACCCACTTGCAAGTTGCCTTGACCAACAAGCATGTGGGCATGAAAATGGTGGTAAAGCGGGCACAGTCACTAGATTTCATCATTTTGAATAAGAAGCTGTAGTTGTGCAAGGGTTAAACAGCGTTGGTCAAAAGATTTGACACTTGAAACACACACAGGGTGGTCACTTACATATCACCCACTTGCAAGTTGCCTTGACCAACAAGCATTTGGGCATGAAAATGGTGGTAAAGCGGGCACAGACACCAGATGTCATCATTTTGTATAAGAAGCTGTAGTTGTGCAAGAGTTAAACAGCATTGGCCAAAATATTTGAAACTAGAAACCCACACAGGGTGGGCACTTACATATCACCCACCTGCAATTTGCCTTGACCAACAAGCATTTGGGCATGAAAATGGTGGTAAAGCGGGCACAGTCACCAGATTTCATCATTTTGTATAAGAAGCTGTAGTTATGCAAGGGTTAAACAGCGTTGGTCAAAAGATTTGACACTTGACACCCACACAGGGTGGTAACTTACATATCACCGACTTGCAAGTTGCCTTGACCAACAAGCATTTGGGCATAATAATTGGTGGTAAAGAGGGCACAGACACCAGATTTCCTCATTTTGAATAAGCTGTAGTTGTGCAAAGGTTAAACAGCGTTGGTCAACAGATTTGACACTTGAAATCCACACAGGTTGGTCACTTACAGATCACCAACTTGCAAGTTGCCTTGACCAACAAGCATTTGGGCATGAAAATGGTGGTAAAGCGGGCACAGTCACCAGATTTCATCATTTTGAATAAGAAGCTGTAGTTGTGCAAGGGTTAAACAGCGTTGGTCAACAGATTTGACACTTGACACCCACACAGGGTGGTAACTTACATATCACCCACTTGCAAGTTGCCTTGACCAACAAGCATTTGGGCATAATAATGGGTGGTAAAGCGGGCACAGACACCAGATTTCCTCATTTTGAATAAGCTGTAGTTGTGCAAAGGTTAAACAGCGTTGGTCAACAGATTTGACACTTGAAATCCACACAGGTTGGTCACTTACATATCACCAACTTGCAAGTTGCCTTGACCAACAAGCATTTGGGCATGAAAATGGTGGTAAAGCGGGCACAGTCACTAGATTTCATCATTTTGAATAAGAAGCTGTAGTTGTGCAAGGGTTAAACAGCGTTGGTCAAAAGATTTGACACTAGAAACCCACACAGGGTGGTCACTTACATATCACCCACTTGCAAGTTGCCTTGACCAACAAGCATTTGGGCATGAAAATGGTGGTAAAGCAGGCACAGTCACCAGATTTCATCATTTTGAATAAGAAGCTGTAGTTGTGCAAGGGTTAAACAGCGTTGGTCAACATATTTGACACTTGAAACCCACACAGGGTAGTCACTTACATATCACCCACTTGCAAGTTGCCTTGACCAACAAGCATTTGAGCTTGAAAATGGTGGTAAAGCGGGCACAGACATGAGATTTCATCATTTTGAATAAGAAGCTGTAGTTGTGCAAAGGTTAAACAGCGTTGGTCAACAGATTTGACACTTGAAACACACACAGGGTGGTCACTTACATATCACCCACTTGCAAGTTGCCTTGACCAACAAGCATGTGGGCATGAAAATGGTGGTAAAGCGGGCACAGTCACTAGATTTCATCATTTTGAATAAGAAGCTGTAGTTGTGCAAGAGTTAAACAGCATTGGCCAAAAGATTTGAAACTAGAAACCCACACAGGGTGGGCACTTACATATCACCCACCTGCAATTTGCCTTGACCAACAAGCATTTGGGCATGAAAATAGTGGTAAAGCGGGCACAGTCACCAGATTTCATCATTTTGAATAAGAAGCTGTAGTTGTGCAAGGGTTAAACAGCGTTGGTCAAAAGAATTGACACTTGAAACACACACATGGTGGTCACTTACATATCACCCACTTGCAAGTTGCCTTGACCAACAAGCATTTGGGCATGAAAATGGTGGTAAAGCGGGCACAGACACCAGATGTCATCATTTTGTATAAGAAGCTGTAGTTGTGCAAGAGTTAAACAGCATTGGCCAAAAGATTTGAAACTAGAAACCCACACAGGGTGGGCACTTACATATCACCCACCTGCAATTTGCCTTGACCAACAAGCATTTGGGCATGAAAATAGTGGTAAAGCGGGCACAGACACCAGATTTCATCATTTTGAATAAGAAGCTGTAGTTGTGCAAGGGTTAAACAGCGTTGGTCAAAAGATTTGACACTAGAAACCCACACAGGGTTGTCACTTACATATCATCCACCTGCAATTTGTCTTGACCAACAAGCATTTGGGCATAATAATGGGTGGTAAAGAGGACACAGACACCAGATTTCCTCATTTTGAATAAGCTGTAGTTGTGCAAAGGTTAAACAGCGTTGGTCAACAGATTTGACACTTGAAATCCACACAGGTTGGTCACTTACATATCACCAACTTGCAAGTTGCCTTGACCAACAAGCATTTGGGCATGAAAATGGTGGTAAAGCGGGCACAGTCACCAGATTTCATCATTTTGAATAAGAAGCTGTAGTTGTGCAATGGTTAAACAGCGTTGGTCAACAGATTTGACACTAGAAACCCACACAGGGTTGTCACTTACATATCACCCACTTTCAATTTGCCTTGACCAACAAGCATTTGGGCATGAAAATGGTGGTAAAGCGGGCACAGTCACCAGACTTCCTCATTTTGAATAAGAAGCTGTAGTTGTGCAAGGGTTAAACAGCGTTGGTCAAAATATTTGACACTAGAAACCCACACAGGGTGGTCACTTACATATCACCCACTTGCAAGTTGCCTTGACCAACAAGCATTTGGGCATGAAAATGGTGGTAAAGCGGGCACAGTCACTAGATTTCATCATTTTGAATAAGAAGCTGTAGTTGTGCAAGGGTTAAACAGCGTTGGTCAAAATATTTGAAACTAGAAACCCACACAGGGTAGTCACTTACATATCATCCACCTGCAATTTGCCTTGACCAACAAGCATTTGGGCATGAAAATGGTGGTAAAGCTGTCACAGACACCAGATTTCATCATTTTGAATAAGAAGCTGTAGTTGTTCAAGGGTTAAACAGCGTTGGTCAACAGATTTGACACTAGAAACCCACACAGGGTGGTCACTTACAAATCACCCACTTGCAAGTTGCCTTGACCAACAAGCATTTGGGCATAAAAATGCTCACTTTACTACCATTTTCATGCCCAAATGCTTGTTGGTCAAGGCAAATTGCAAGTGGGTGATATGTAAGTTACCACCCTGTGTGGGTTTCAAGTGCCAAATCTTTTGACCAACGCTGTTTAACCCTTGCACAACTACAGCTTCTTATTCAAAATTATGAAATCTGGTGACTGTGCCCGCTTTACCACCATTTTCATGCCCAAATGCTTGTTGGTCAAGGCAACTTGCAAGTGGGTGATATGTAAGTGACCACCCTGTGTGGGTTTCTAGTGTCAAATCTGTTGACCAACGCTGTTTGACCCTTGCACAACTACAGCTTCTTATTCAAAATTATGAAATCTGGTGACTGTGCCCGCTTTACCACCATTTTCATGCCCAAATGCTTGTTGGTCAAGGCAACTTGCAAGTGGGTGATATGTAAGTGACCACCCTGTGTGGGTTTCAAGTGTCAAATCTGTTGACCAACGCTGTTTAACCCTTGCACAACTGCAGCTTCTTATTCAAAATTATGAAATCTGGTGACTGTGCCCGCTTTACCACCATTTTCATGCCCAAATGCTTGTTGGTCAAGGCAACTTGCAAGTGGGTGATATGTAAGTGACCACCCTGTGTGGGTTTCAAGTGCCAAATCCTTTGACCAATGCTGTTTAACACTTGCACAACTACAGCTTCTTATTCAAAATTATGAAATCTGGTGACTGTGCCCGCTTTACCACCATTTTCATGCCCAAATGCTTGTTGGTCAAGGCAACTTGCAAGTGGGTGATATGTAAGTGACCACCCTGTGTGGGTTTCAAGTGCCAAATCCTTTGACCAACGCTGTTTAACCCTTGCACAACTACAGCTTCTTATTCAAAATGAAGAAATCTGGTGTTTGTGCCCGCTTTACCACCATTTTCATGCCCAAATGCTTGTTGGTCAAGGCAATTTGCAAGTGGGTGATATGTAAGTGGCCACCCTGTGTGGGTTTCAAGTGTTAAATCTTTTGATGAATGCTGTTTAACCCTTGCACAATTACAGCTTCTTATTCAAAATGATTAAATCCAGTGACTGTGCCCGCTTTACCACCATTTTCATGCCCAAATGCTTGTTGGTCAAGACAAATTGCAGGTGGGTGATATGTAAGTGACTACCCTGTGTGGGTTTCTAGTGTCAAATCTGTTGACCAACGCTGTTTAACCCTTGCACAACTACAGCTTCTTATTCAAAATGATGAAATCTGTTGTCTGTGCCCGCTTTACCACCATTGTCATGCCCAAATGCTTGTTGGTCAAGGCAATTTGCAAGTGGGTGATATGTAAGTGACCACCCTGTGTGGGTTTCTAGTGTCAAATCTGTTGACCAACGCTGTTTAACCCTTGCACAACTACAGCTTCTTATTCAAAATGATGAAATCTGGTGTCTCTGCCCGCTTTACCACCATTTTCATGCCCAAATGCTTGTTGGTCAAGGCAAATTGCAGGTGGGTGATATTTAAGTGACCACCCTGTGTGAGTTTCAAGTGTCATATCTTTTGGCCAATGTTGTTTAACCCTTGCACAACTACAGCTTCTTATTCACAATGATGAAATCTCGTGTCTGTGCCCGCTTTACCACCATTTTCATGCCTAAATCATTTTTGTTTAATGCAAAATGTAATGTTAATTGTTGTAAGTGACAGTATTTGAAGTTTATGCAATGTTAACTTAGTGATCAATCCTTATTTAATTTATTTTAATATAATATTTTCTGAATAAGAAGCTGGAGCCGAATAAGAAGTGAATAAGAAGCTGGAGCCGAATAAGAAGTGAATAAGAATCTGGAGCCGAATAAGAAGTGAATAAGAAGCTGGAGCCGAATAAGAAGTGAATAAGAAGCTGGCCGAATAAGAAGCTAACTTCAGCCTCGTTAATATAAGGCACTCTCAGAGGTCTGTGCAGGGGAGACACTAAGGAATGTCTTATCTGGTCTCCATAAGTGGAATGCCAATTGTAATAAGAGCAGTTTTAAAAAAGAATCTTAAACTTACTATACGCACTATGGGGCTGATTCATAGGTGTACAGTAAGTGCCCCACCGCTACGTCTTTGTACGCGCACCACCACTATGTCTTGGTACGCAGTGGTTGTGCTAAAATATGCAAAAGCAGCAGGAGACGTGTTAAACTAAAAGATGCCCACTGCATCGGATCAATTGTGTGACCATCAGACTTCTGCGTAAAGGTGCCCATACACTAGTGTGATTTGCTCAATTTCCATACCTCTCAACTGTCCCGATTTTTGCGGGACAGTCCCATTTTTTGGGGACTATCCCGCTGTCCCACCCACAGGCCGCAGTGTCCCGCGGTGGGGGGGGGGCAGTTGGAAGGCTCCTGTAGCCACTGCTCTGCCTAGCACGGAGTCAGAAGGTCTGGGGGCATGCCAGCAGCTCACAGAGTGCTGGGCATGACCCCTCACTGATGGAAAACGGGGGCATGGCTCGTGATCGCGACACTCCCACGAAGCCAAGCCCCCTTTTGTATAGGTCACGTCCCCACCACACCAAGAAGTTCCCCACCGCACCAAGAAGTCACACCTGCTACACTACAAATGTTGAGAGGTATGGATTTCATCCGATTTCAACGCATAGGGCAGAGAAATCGGATGAAAAGTGGCAAATCACAGTTCAATCCGATCCCATGCACGGTCCCATGCTCATCGGATCGCAGCCTGTGGATCGCAGAGGCTGCACTATAGATTTCTCTGAGGCAACGGGCTCCGGCAGCCTTGGCTGGGATCGCACACGATACATCATATGCAAAAGGACTGCATACGATGTATTGTATGCAAACCTGTTACAGGGGAAGCTGCCGGGCAGTTCAAGGGCAACGTATGCGACTTCTCCCCTCGGAGAAGTTACACTAGTGTTTGGCCACCTTTAGCTTCAGGTTACACAGGCTGTCCAGGAAAATCATGCTGCTGAAGCCAATAAAGCTGCGTCTGAGAACGCAGCCACTAGCTTCAGCACGCTTAGAAAACAGGGTTGCACCATTTTCTGGAGCGCTGCCTGTGGCTGCAATGCCCACAATGGATAGTGGCATGTCAATGAGGGCACTGCGAATGGCATCGCTGCCGCAGATCTGCACATGCGCAAACCTGAAAACATCAGAGATGTACATAAGCATCAGGTTTACATATAGCTCTGAATTAGTCCCTATATCTTCAACGGGTGTAGTATGTTATGCCGGCGACTGGGATCCCGGCGGCCAGCATACTGTCGCCGGGATCCCGACCACTGGCATGCCGGCAGCTGGGCGAGTGCAAATGAGTCACTTGCGGGCAAGGTGGCGCGCTACGCACTCCACGCTATTTATGCTCTCTAAAGGGGGGTCTTGGACCCCCAAGAGGGAGAAAAGGTGTCGGTATGCCTGGTGTCGGGATTCCGGTGCCGGTATACTGAGCGCCGGGATCCCAACAGCTGGCATACTGAATACCACCCATCTTCAACACATGTCTTGCTAATATTTTACATGCATAATGACAACTGTGTACTATGGAATGACAGCTATTTTATATGCCATCCAATATTAGCAAAAATATCATGAAAACAGTGCAAATGTCCCATATAAAGACTCCGATATTGCTATGCTCTCCTAAGCACACACATTGATCCCTTTCCATATGTGCTCGCCTATACTCGTACCCCAATACCCATATCACATAATGCGGAGTAACAGTGCGTTACTATGGAAAGACAGCTGTCTATAAAAAAGTAAGGCAGATGTATTAAGCCTGTAGAAGTGGTAATGCAGTGATAAAGAAGTGATAAGTGATAGGTGATAACGCACCAACCAATCAGCTCCTAACTGCCATTTTTCAAACCCGTAATGATTGGCTGGTGCATTATCACCTTTCACTTATCACTTCTTTAGCTCTTCTCCAGGCTTTATACATCTGCCCCATATGTGTCATATAAACAGCCTTAATTTTTCTCAAATACCTTATTTGCATATATATGCTTTAAAACCAAGCATAGATTCATACAACACAGCATATGGGTGAATATCTGCATTTAGCACCTCATTCTGATAGGCCCTACACAATGGCCGATTTTTGGAAAGATATGAACGATCTCGTTCATAAATGAACGAGAACTCGTTCATATCTTTCAGTGTGGAGGCTCCAGCGATGAATGATGCGCGGCCCCGCGCTCGTTCATCGCTGGTCTCCCGTCGGCTGTGCATGCAGGCCAATATGGACGATCTCGTCCATATTTGCCTGCACTTCAATGCAGCCGCGTGACGGGGGGAGTGAAGAAACTTCACTCCCCCCGTCACTGCCCCCCCGCCGCCGGGTCGCTCGTCGCCCGTATCCGCCGTCGGGCAGCTCGGCGGCGGATCGGCTAGTGTATAGGGCCCCCTAGGCAGACTTAACGTGTTAGCATATGTAGATGTCCGCTGCTGACCGATTTGCTACCCAGTGCTAATATCATGCATATGCCTCACTAGTCACTACACTAACTGTTATTATGTACACAGCCATCCTGATTAGTATCCACTCTTGTAATCCCCCCATGCTACTGTAAAATCACACAAAGAGACCTCTACAACCCCTACAACCACTAGAGAGACTACATGGGAGTGGGAGACCAGACCACTTTACTGCTGCGAGACCCTGATGAGCAGGCTGCCATTGAGAGAATTACTACTTGACAATCTACCATGAGACAACTCCTGATGGGCGACTTCTGGTTTCTCAAGAACTGGCTTCTCCAGATCACGGCAGCTGTGGCCTATTACTTTCTGATATCGGCTGCTTGGCCTGATATATCCTCTACCTCTGTAGCTGGGTATGCCTGAAGGTCAGCCCACTCCAGTGGGCAAACTATGGGGATCATTCCGAGTTGATCATTCGCTAGCAGTTTTTAGTAGCCGTGCAAACGCATAGTCGCCGCCCACGGGGGAGTGTATTTTCGCTTTGCAGGAGTGTGAATGCCTGTGCAGCCGCACAACATCAAACACATTTTGTGCAAAACAAGACAAGCCCTGTAGTTACTTATTCTGTGCGATGATTGCTGCGATGAATGACACGGTAATGACATCAGATACCTACCCAGCAAACGCCCGGCCACGCCTGCGTTTTTTCAAACACTCCCAAAAAACGGTCAGTTGACACCCAGAAATGCCCTCTTCCTGTCAATCTCCTTGTGATCAGCTGTGCGACTGAATGCGTCGCTAGAACCTGTGCAAAACCACGATGCTCTTTGTACCCGTACGTCACGCGTGCGCATTGCGGTGCATGCGCAGATTAGCCGTTTTTTCTCACTGATCGCTACGCAGCGAATAACGGTAGCTAGCGGTCAACTCGGAATGACCCCCTATGTCAGAAGGCCATTGATGGCTCCCAGTGGAGCATATGCAGGGGCGTAGCCAGAACTTTGTGGGTGCCATAGCAACATTTTGAATGGGCCCCCGTCCCAATGCTTCTAGAGAGACACTTCTCTGCAGCAGTTGTTAATTTTATGCCCTATAATAGTGCCCTAGTTCATTTTCTGGACCATAGTAGAGCCTTATTTAATGTTATGCCCCATAGTAGTGCGCTAGTTTCTTTTATGAATCGCAGTAGTGCTTAAGTTCACCCTATGTCACATTTCAGAGTTGCCAGTACACATTATGCTGCACAGTACCTCCAATTCACATTATGATACAGTATATAGTGCTCGCCGTTCATATTGTGCCTCATTACAGTGATCCGGTTCATATTATATAACATTAATATTAGTGATGTGCACCGGATATTTTTCGGGTTTTGTGTTTTGGTTTTGGATTCGGTTCCATGGCCGTGTTTTGGATTCGGACGCGTTTTGGCAAAACCTCCCTGAAATTTTTTTGTTGGATTCGGTTGTGTTTTGGATTCGGGTCTTTTTTTACAAAACCCCCTCAAAAACAGCTTAAATCATAGAATTTGGGGGTCATTTTGATCCCATAGTATTATTAACCTCAATAACCATAATTTCCACTAATTTCCAGTCTATTCTGAACACCTCACACCTCACAATATTATTTTTAGTCCTAAAATTTGCACCGAGGTCGCTGGATGACTAACCTAAGCGACCCAAGTGGCCGACACAAACACCTGGCCCATCTAGGAGTGGCACTGCAGTGTCAGACAGGATGGCAGATTAAAAAAATAGTCCCCAAGCAGCACATGATGCAAAGAAAAAAAGAGGCGCAATGAGGTAGCTGTGTGACTAAGCTAAGCGACCCAAGTGGCCGACACAAACACCTGGCCCATCTAGGAGTGGCACTGCAGAGTCAGACAGGATGGCAGATTAAATAAATAGTCCCCAAACAGCACATGATGCAAAGAAAAAAAGAGGTGCAATGAGGTAGCTGTGTGACTAAGCTAAGCGACCCAAGTGGCCGACACAAACACCTGACCCATCTAGGAGTGGCACTGCAGTGTCAGACAGGATAGCAGATTAAAAAAATAGTCCCCAAACAGCACATGATGCAAAGAAAAAAAGAGGCGCAATGAGGTAGCTGTGTGACTAAGCTAAGCGACACAAGTGGCCGACACAAACACCTGGCCCATCTAGGAGTGGCACTGCAGTGTCAGACAGGATGCACTTCAAAAAATAGTCCCTAAACAGCACATGATGCAAAGAAAAAAAGAGGTGCAATGAGGTAGCTGTGTGACTAAGCTAAGCGACCCAAGTGGCCGACACAAACACCTGGCCCATCTAGGAGTGGCACTGCAGTGGCAGACAGGATGGCACTTCAAAAAATAGTCCCCAAACAGCACATGATGCAAAGAAAAATGAAAGAAAAAAGAGGTGCAAGATGGAATTGTCCTTGGGCCCTCCCACCCACCCTTATGTTGTATAAACAGGACATGCACACTTTAAAAAACCCATCATTTCAGCGACAGGGTCTGCCACACGACTGTGACTGAAATGACTGGTTGGTTTGGGCCCCCACCAAAAAAGAAGCAATCAATCTCTCCTTGCACAAACTGGCTCTACAGAGGCAAGATGTCCACCTCCTCCGATTCCTCACCCCTTTCACTGTGTACATCCCCCTCCTCACAGATTATTAATTCGTCCCCACTGGAATCCACCATCTCAGGTCTATCACTGACCTGGGTTCGGAGTGTTGAGAACTCGTGGGTTCTTCCGATGGTCGGGAAGAGGAACCACAGCTGGGCCGGAGCAGGGAGGGCCGGATGTAGGTTTTCCTCATGCAGAACTAGCCGTAGTAACTGGCGTGTAATGCTAGAGAATTGAATGATGATTTGAGAACGGTGGTGAAGCACACAGAAGAATGAAGAGCTTGTGAGCTATGCTGAAGAAATTAATGAGGATTTGAGAACGATGGTGAAGCACACAGAAGAATGAAGAACTTGTGGGCGATGCTGAAGAAATGAATGAGGATTTGAGAACGATGGTGAAGCACACAGAATAATGAAGAACTTGTGGGCGATGCTGAAGAAATGAATGAGGATTTGAGAACGATGGTGAAGCACACAGAAGAATGAAGAACTTGTGAGCGATGTTTGAAGAATGAGGAACTTGAGAGCGATGTTGAAGAAATAAATGAGGATTTAAGATTCAGTGTAACTCTGGAAGTATGGGAGGAGTTCCACTTAGAGATAACATGTAATACTGGAAACACAGGAGGTGTCCCTCTAAGAGAAACACTGTAGCTTAGAGAATGTCCCACTGAGTGATACACTGTAACGCTGGGAGCGCAATTAATATTCCACTGAGTGATACACTGTAACGCTGGTAGCACAGTGATTGTTCCACTGAGTGATATTCTGCAAACACTGGAAGCACAGGAAATGTTCCACTGAGTGATACTCTGCTAACGCTGATAGCACAGGAAATGTTCCACTGAGTGATACTCTGCAAACGCTGATAGCACAGGAAATGTTCCACTGAGTGATACTCTGCAAACGCTGGTAGCACAGGAAATGTTCCACTGAGTGATACTCTGCAAACGCTGGTAGCACAGGAAATGTTCCACTGGGAGATACTCTGCAAACGCTGGAGCTCAGGAGACGTTCAGTTAGAGAACTCACTGAACGCTGCTAGCACTGATGATCATAGTAGAGACGATACTCAGGTGCCAGAGCCCTGCACGGCGTCTTCCTTTGAACTTCCCGCTCTCCCAATTGGCAGAAGGGGCTGATGACGTCACCCGCCCACCACTCTCCCGTGGACGCCGGGCGAAATGGCGGCGCCCACACCCCGGGAAGCCGCCGGAGGCAGCGCCAGCAAGACGCGACAACCCGGAGCCCACCGGGAGACCCAGCGCACCCGGAGCGGTAAGCGCGGCAGCCGCAGCGCCGCGAGTGTGACAGTACCCCCTCCTCTAGGAGTGGCCCCTGGACACTTTCCTGGTTTCGTGGGATGCTTAGAATGAAAGATCCGGATTAATCGGGGAGCAGTGACTTCAGACGCTTTGACCCAGCTCCTCTCCTCAGGACCATAACCTTTCCATTCTACCAGATACTGTAAATTCTTGTGAAGATAACGAGAGTCAAGAATAGCTTTGATTTCAAATTCTGTTCCGGCTTCAGTCTCTACCGAGGTCGGCCTAGGAGACTCTGAATGGAACCGATTTAAAATGAGGGGACGAAGGAGAGAAACATGGAACAAATTTGGTACCCGAAAGTGGGAAGGCAATCCCAATTTGCAGACAACCGGGTTCAGGATTTGCAAAACGGGGTAAGGACCGATGAACCTCGGAGCAAACTTCATAGCGGGTACTCTTAAATGAAGATTGCGGGTAGAGAGCCATACCCTGTCACCAACTTTGTATTGCGGAGCTGCTCGTCGTTTTCTATCCGCAAAGAATTTGTAGCGGCCAGAGATTTTCTTGAGATTAGCATGAACCCTATTCCAGATTTGACTGAAGTGCTGGAGAGTAGAAGCTGCAGCAGGAACATCCTCCGAAGGAAAGATGGGTAATTCCGGGACTCGTGGACAGAATCCATAATTAATGAAGAATGGGGACTCCCCAGTGGAAGAGTGAAACAGATGATTATGGGCAAACTCGGCCCAGGGTAACAGTTCCACCCAATCATCCTGCGAAGGAGAAAGATAAACGCGGAGAAAAGTCTCTAAATCTTGATTGACGCGTTCAGTTTGCCCATTGGTTTGTGGATGGTAAGCAGATGAGAACTTGAGTTTTATTTGTAAAGCTGAACAGAGGGCCCTCCAGAATCTTGCAGTGAACTGTACCCCTCGATCAGAGACTATCTCCCAAGGTAACCCGTGCAGGCGGAAGTGTTCTCGAATAAATAGTAAAGCCAACTTGGGAGCCGTTGGTAACCCGGTCAACGGAACAAAATGTGCCATTTTAGAAAAGCGGTCAATAATCACCCAGATGGTATTGTAACCCTTGGAGAGGGGTAATTCAGTAACAAAGTCCATAGAAATATGGGTCCAGGGTTTCTTAGGAATGGACAGTGGACGAAGCAACCCCGCAGGAGGCAGACGAAGAGTTTTGTACTGAGCACATTGAGGACATGAATTGACATAATCTTGTATATCCTTCTTCATGGTGTCCCACCAATATGACCTTCGTAAAAATTCACACATTTTCTGAACACCAGGATGACCGGAAAACTTGGAGATATGAGCCCACTGCAGCAACTTTGGTCAAAATTCAACTGGTACAGACATTCTCCCAGAGCGGTGGGAGCTGCTGAAATAGAGACTGGACTGAGAATCAAACTCTTTTCAAAGGAATTCTCCTCATCCGAGGCCATTAAAGAACGAGACAGAGCATCAGCCTTAGCGTTAAGAGTCCCGGCCCGGTACTTAATAACGAACGAGAATCGAGTGAAAAAGAGCGCCCATCTAGCTTGACGGGGATTCAAGCACTGGGCCGTCTTGATATACAACAGGTTCTTGTGATCGGTGTAAATCGTAATTAGGTGTTTAGCACCTTCCAATAAATACCTCCATTCTTCTACGGAAGATTTTATTGCTAAAAGCTCCTGATCTCCAATGGTGTAGTTTCGTTCAGCAGGAGAGAACTTACGAGAATGGAAACCACATGGATGTAACTTCCCATCAGAGGAGTACTGTGAAAGAACGGCACCGATGCCTACTGAAGAAGCATCGACTTCCAAGAAGAATGGTTTTGAAAAATTTGGTTGTTGGAGTACTGGAGCAGACATGAAGGCTGATTTCAACCGGGCAAACGCTACTACAGCTTCTGAAGACCAGTGACTTGGGTCAGACCCCTTTTTGGTTAGGGCTGTAATAGGTGCAACAATGGTAGAAAATCCCTTTATAAATTTCCGGTAGTAATTTGCAAAGCCCAGAAATCTTTGTACCGCTTTCAAGGAGAGAGGCTGAGTCCAGTCCCGAATGGCAGTGAGTTTCTCCGGATCCATGCGAAGTTCCGTACCTGAAATGACATAACCAAGGAATGGAATTGTAGGGACCTCAAAGACACATTTGGAAATCTTGCCGTAGAGACGATTCTTTCATAGGTGAAGAAGTACCTCTTTGACCTGTACTCTGTGCTCTGCAAGATTCTTAGAAAATATCAGAATGTCATCCAAGTACACTACTACGCTTTGGTATAGCATATCTTGGAAGATTTCATTGACAAATCCCTGAAAAATGGCAGGGGCATTGCTGAGGCCAAACGGCATTACCAGATACTCGTAATGCCCGTCCCTGGTATTGAAGGCCGTCTTCCATTCGTCCCACTGTCGGATACGTATCAAATTATAGGCTCCTCTTAAGTCGAGCTTAGTGAAAACGTAGGCTCCCCGAACCCTATCAAATAGCTCCGTAGGTAGCGGTAAAGGGCATTTATTCTTAACAGTGATATCGTTTAAGCCACGATAATCAATACATGGTCTTAACCCTCCGTCCTTCTTCTCCACGAAAAAGAAACCTGCCCCAGCCGGGGATGTAGAGGGGCGAATGAATCCTTTCAGCAGATTAGACTTGATATAGTCCGACATAGCTTGGGTCTCGGGTAATGACAAGGGATATGTGCGTCCCCGGGGTGGCATTTTCCCTGGGATGAGCTCAATGGGACAGTCCCAGGACCTATGGGGTGGTAACTGATCGGCCGCCTGTTCCGAAAATACGTCTGTGAACTCCCGATAGGCCTCCGGAATGAGCTCCTCATCCGACTTGGAAGAAGCACGGAGCGGGTAAACAGGAGTGAGACAATTAGAGTGACAAAACGAACTCCAGGACATTATTTGTGACGACTTCCAGTCGACGTGAGGATTGTGAATTCTAAGCCAAGGTAGACCAAGAACAAGATCATGAGGCATCTCCGGAATTACTAGGAACTCCAGATGTTCTTGATGCAGAGCTCCGACCTGCAGCTTGATTGGCTCTGTGCGACTTGTAATAAGACCATTAGATATTTTGGTTCCATTGATGGCGGTCAACATAATAGGTCGTTTGACAGACTGTAACGGTAAACCCAGACTCTGAACACAAGAAAGAGAAACAAAGTTTCCTGCAGCCCCGGAGTCCAGCAGGGCCTTAACAGGTTTGGCTATAGACTCAGAAAACAAAGACACGGAAAGTAAACAATCCACTGTCGGAGAAGATTCAGATGTAATCCCTAACTCGACTCCTCCGGAACAAGCTAGGACTGCCCGTTTCCCGGACGGGACTTGCAGAATTTGATAAAGTGATCCGCGGCTCCACAGTAGAGGCAGAGTTTACCCTCACGACGGCGCTGTCGTTCTTCTGGGGACAGCCGGGATCGATTGATTTGCATGGGCTCATCCGAACTTGAGGTAACTGTTTGCTTTGACGGGAGAGACCGGAATCTGGGTCGATCCGACCGACTACGTTCGCCACCTCGTTCCTGCATACGAAGATCCACCTTGACACAGAGTGAGATCAACTGTTCTAAGGAATCTGGCAGATCTCTAGTGACCAGCTCGTCCTTTAGACGGTCGGAGATCCCGTTCCAGAAAGCGGCCCGGAGAGCATTATTATTCCAGCGTAGTTCTGAGGCTATGGTCTGGAAGTGAATCACATATTGTCCCACTGAACGGGAGCCTTGACGGACTCGGAGCAGATCCGAGGAAGCAGCGGTCATTCTGCCGGGCTCATCAAAAATCCTTCGGAATGACGCAATTAAATTGGTGTAACTGGAAACCAAAGGGTCAGATCGCTCCCACAACGGAGACACCCAATCCAACGCTGAACCTTCAAGTAAGGAAATAATGTATGCTACTTTGGCCCGATCCGTGGGGAAGTTGTGTGAGAGAAGTTCAAAAAGCACCTCACATTGGTTGAGAAAACCACGGCAATTCTTTGGATTCCCATTATAGCGAGAGGGAGTGGGAAGCTGAAGGCGTGACCTGGTTCCAGACAGGAATTGAACATTACTGGTGACAACCACTGGAGCGGGTACTGGAACTGGAGCCGGAACTACAGAAGCCAGGGAAGCCTGAATTTGATCCAGCCGGCCGGACAATTCCTGGAGGTACTGCATCACCTGGCCCTGTGCCGCCTCCTGACTCTGAACTCGGGAAACCAAGTTTTGGATGGCACTTGACTCTGGGTTCCGATCCCCCGGGTCCATGTGGCCTGAGTATACTATCACTGACCTGGGTTCGGAGTGTTGAGAACTCGGGGGTTCTTCCGATGGTCGGGAAGAGGAACCACAGCTGGGCCGGAGCAGGGAGGGCCGGATGTAGGTTTTCCTCATGCAGAACTAGCCGTAGTAACTGGCGTGTAATGCTAGAGAATTGAATGATGATTTGAAAAACGGCGGTGAAGCACACAGAAGAATGAAGAGCTTGTGAGCGATGCTGAAGAAATGAATGAGGATTTGAGAACGATGGTGAAGCACACAGAAGAATGAAGAACTTGTGGGCGATGCTGAAGAAATGAATAAGGATTTGAGAACGATGGTGAAGCACACAGAAGAATGAAGAACTTGTGGGCGATGCTGAAGAAATGAATGAGGATTTGAGAACGATGGTGAAGCACACAGAAGAATGAAGAACTTGTGGGCGATGCTGAAGAAATGAATGAGGATTTGAGAACGATGGTGAAGCACACAGAAGAATGACGAACTTGTGAGCGATGTTTGAAGAATGAGGAACTTGAGAGCGATGTTGAAGAAATAAATGAGGATTTAAGATTCAGTGTAACTCTGGAAGTATGGGAGGAGTTCCACTTAGAGATAACATGTAATACTGGAAACACAGGAGGTGTCCCTCTAAGAGAAACACTGTAGCTTAGAGAATGTCCCACTGAGTGATACACTGTAACGCTGGGAGCACAATTAATATTCCACTGAGTGATACACTGTAACGCTGGTAGCACAGTGATTGTTTCACTGAGTGATACTCTGCAAACACTGGAAGCACAGGAAATGTTCCACTGAGTGATCCTCTGCAAACGCTGGTAGCACAGTGTTTGTTCCACTGAGTGATCCTCTGCAAACGCTGGTAGCACAGTGTTTGTTCCACTGAGTGATACTCTGCAAACGCTGGTAGCACAGTGTTTGTTCCACTGAGTGATACTCTGCAAACGCTGATAGCACAGGAAATGTTTCACTGAGTGATACTCTGCAAACGCTGATAGCACAGGAAATGTTCCACTGAGTGATACTCTGCAAACGCTGGTACCACAGGAAATGTTCCACTGAGTGATACTCTGCAAACGCTGGTAGCACAGGAAATGTTCCACTGAGTGATACTCTGCAAACGCTGGTAGCACAGGAAATGTTCCACTGGGAGATACTCTGCAAATGCTGGAACTCAGGAGACGTTCAGTTAGAAAACTCACTGAACGCTGCTAGCACTGATGATCATAGTAGAGACGATACTCAGGCACCGGAGCCCTGCACGGCGTCTTCCTTTGAACTTCCCGCTCTCTCCCAATTGGCGGAAGGGGCTGATGATGTCACCTGCCCACCACGCTCCCGTGGACGCCGGGCGCAATGGCGGCACCCACACTCCGGGAACCCGCCGGAGGCAGCGCCAGCAAGACGCGACAACCCGGAGCCCATCGGGGGCGGCGACCGCCTGGAGACCCAGCGCACCCGGAGCGGTAAGCGCTGCAGCCGCAGCGCCACGAGTGTGACAAGGTCCCTGTGTACTTTCTGGAGGCAATTGCTGGTGAATGTCTCCACGGAGGAATTGATTATAATTCATTTTGATGAACATCATCTTCTCCACATTTTCTGGAAGTAAGCTCGTACGCCGATTGCTGACAAGGTGAGCGGCTGCACTAAACACTCTTTCGGAGTACACACTGGAGGGAGGGCAACTTAGGTAAAATAAAGCCAGTTTGTGCAAGGGCCTCCAAATTGCCTCTTTTTCCTGCCAGTATACGTACGGACTGTCTGAAGTGCCTACTTGGATGCGGTCACTCATATAATCCTCCACCATTCTTTCAATGGTGACAGAATCATATGCTGTGACAGTAGATGACATGTCAGTAATCGTTGGCAGGTCCTTCAGTCCGGACCAGATGTCAGCACTCGCTCCAGACTGCCCTGCATCACCGCCAGCGGGTGGGCTCGGAATTCTTATCCTTTTTCTCGCAGCCCCAGTTGCGGGAGAATGTGAAGGAGGAGCTGTTGACGGGTCACGTTCCGCTTGACTTGACAATTTTCTCACCAGCAGGTCTTTGAACCTCTGCGGACTTGTGTCTGCCGGAAAGAGAGATACAATGTAGGTTTTAAATCTAGGATCGAGCACGGTGGCCAAAATGTAGTGCTCTGATTTCAACAGATTGACCACCCGTGAATCCTGGTTAAGCGAATTAAGGGCTCCATCCACAAGTCCCACATGCCTAGCGGAATCGCTCTGTATTAGCTCCTCCTTCAATCTCTCCAGCTTCTTCTGCAAAAGCCTGATGAGGGGAATGACCTGACTCAGGCTGGCAGTGTCTGAACTGACTTCACGTATGGCAAGTTCAAAGGGTTGCAGAACCTTGCACAACGTTGAAATCATTCTCCACTGCGCTTGAGTCAGGTGCATTCCCCCTCTTTTGCCTATATCGTAGGTAGCTGTATAGGCTTGAATAGCCTTTTGCTGCTCCTCCATCCTCTGAAGCATATAGAGGGTTGAATTCCACCTCGTTACCACCTCTTGCTTCAGATGATGGCAGGGCAGGTTCAGGACTGTTTGCTGGTGGTCCAGTCTTCGGCACGCGGTGGCTGAATGCCGAAAGTGGCCCGCAATTCTTCGGGCCACAGACAGCATCTCTTGCACGCCCCTGTAATTTTTCAAATAATTCTGCACCACCAAATTCAATGTATGTGCAAAACATGGGACGTGCTGGAATTTGCCCAGATGTAATGCACGCACAATATTGGTGGCGTTGTCCGATGTCACAAATCCCCAGGAGAGTCCAATTGGGGTAAGCCATTCTGCGAAGATGTTCCTCAGTTTCCGTAAGAGGTTGTCAGCTGTGTGCCTCTTATGGAAAGCGGTGATACAAAGCGTAGCCTGCCTAGGAACGAGTTGGCGTTTGCGAGATGCTGCTACTGGTGCCGCCGCTGCTGTTCTTGCTGCGGGAGGCAATACATCTACCCAGTGAGCTGTCACAGTCATATAGTCCTGAGTCTGCCCTGCTCCACTTGTCCACATGTCCGTGGTTAAGTGGACATTGGGTACAACTGCATTTTTTAGGACACTGGTGACTTTTTTTCTGACGTCTGTGTACATTTTCGGTATCGCCTGCCTAGAGAAATGGAACCTAGATGGTATTTGGTACCGGGGACACAGTACCTCAAGCAATTCTCTAGTTCCCTGTGAATTAACGGTGGATACCGGAAACACGTTTTTCACCACCCAGGCTGCCAAGGCCTGAGTTATCCGCTTTGCAGCAGGATGACTGCTGTGATATTTCATCTTCCTCGCAAAGGACTGCTGGACAGTCAATTGCTTACTGGAAGTAGTACAAGTGGTCTTCCGACTTCCCCTCTGGGATGACGATCGACTCCCAGCAGCAACAACAGCAGCGCCAGCAGCAGTAGGCGTTACACTCAAGGATGCATCGGAGAAATCCCAGGCAGGAGAGGACTCGTCAGACTTGACAGTGACATGGCCTGCAGGACTATTGGCTTTCCTGTGTAAGGAGGAAATTGACACTGAGGGAGTTGGTGGTGTGGTTTGCAGGAGCTTGGTTACAAGAGGAAGGGATTTAGTTGGCAGTGGACTGCTTCTGAAGTCACCCAAAGTTTTTGAACTTGTCAATGACTTGTGATGAATGCGCTCCAGGTGACGTATAAGGGAGGATGTTCCTAGGTGGTTAACGTCCTTACCCCAACTTATTACAGCTTGACAAAGGCAACACACGGCTTGACACCAGTTGTCCGCATTTCTGTTGAAATAATTCCACACCGAAGAGGTGATTTTTTTTTTGTAATTTGACCAGGCATGTCAATGGCCATATTCGTCCCACGGACAACAGGTGTCTCCCCGGGTGCCTGACTTAAACAAACCACCTCACCATCAGAATCCTCCTTGTCAATTTCCTCCCCAGCGCCAGCAACACCCATATCCTCATCCTGGTGTACTTCAACAGTGACATCTTCAATTTGACTATCAGGAACTGGACTGCGGGTGCTCCTTCCAGCACTTGCAGAGGGCGTGCAAATGGTATAAGGCGCCACCTCTTCCCGTCCAGTGTTGGGATGGTCAGGCATCGCAACCGACACAATTGGACTCTCCTTGGGGATTTGTGATTTAGAAGAACGCACAGTTCTTTGCTGTGCTTTTGCCATCTTAACTCTTTTAAGTTTTCATGTGAAGCTGAACCACTAGCCATGAACATAGGACAGGGCCTCAACCGTTCCTTGCCACTCCGTATCGTAAATGGCATATTGGCAAGTTTACACTTCTCATCAGACGCTTTTAATTTTGATTTGTGGGTCATTTTACTGAAATTTTGTTTTTTTGTATTGTACATGCTCTCTACTGACATTGGGCATCGGCCTTGGCAGACGACGTTGATGGCATTTCATCGTCTCGGCCATGACTAGTGGCAGCAGCTTCAGCACGAGGTGGAAGTGGATCTTGATCTTTCCCTATTTTACCCTCCACATTTTTGTTCTCCATTATTTAATGTGTGCAAAGTCACATGTGTTATATACATTTTTCGCCATTGGGTGGTACGTAGGGGTCCTTTCAAACTTTTTCCATAGGGCCTGCAATATATCTAGGTATGCCCTGGGTGTGCTATGGTTTGCCGGCGGTCGGGGTCCCGGTGACCAGTATAACAACGCGGCTCACTCTGCTACAGGGATCTCTCCCTTCCTTTGTGTGTATGGGCATCATCCTAAGGCCAATTCTTTTGACCCCCTGGACTCCACGCCTGGTGGTTCCTCTGTGGTTTCGGTCCTTAGAGGTATTTGGCGGAAAGTGAAGAAAGCCCTTGTGTCTGTGTCATTAGTGACCAAAAGGGTTTTTGATAAGCGGAAAAGACCCTGCAGCTTCAAATTAGGAGACTTCGTCTGGTTGTCTACCAAGAATTTGAAGTTGAGACATCCATCTCATAAGTTAGGCCCCCGGTTCATCGGCCCTTATAAGATCACCAGGGTTATCAATCCGGTGGCATTTCAGTTAGATCTGCCCCGTTCTTTGGGTATCAATAAAACATTTCATTGTTCCCTTTTAAAACGGGCGATTAGGAATCCTTCTTCCAGTGGAAGACCTTCCCCTCTTCTGATACGTGGCCAGAGGGAGTTTGTTGTTGAAAGGATTCTTGACTCCAAGGTGGTTCGGGGTCGGCTGTCATTTTTGGTGCACTGGAAGGGGTATGGCCCGGAGGAGCGGTCGTGGGTGCGCAGTTGTGATCTTCATGCCCCCAGACTGATACGCTCTTTCTTCTCGCAGTTCCCCGATAAACCCGGTGGTAGGGGTTCTTTGACCCCTCGTCAGAGGGGGGGTACTGTTAGGGTCTCCTGCCCTGTGCTGCCACGTCGTCATGGCAACCGGGAGACAAGTACTAGCGGAGTAACCTGAGCGCAGCTGATACTCCGGTTCGGGTCTTTTGCTGTGCAGTGGTTATAGGCTCTGTGCACGGCAGGGGATCCGGTGCTGGTTTTTGTGCTCACAGTCTGTGAGGTCTGAGTGGGGCGTGGACAGCACCTGCTTTATAAGGCCTCTTTCCAGGTTAAGCAGATGCTGCTGAATCTTTGTTGGTTAGTCAGTTCCTGAAAGTTAGCCAGTACTGTGTAGCTTTGTATTTGTTTGTTGCTTACTGCAAATAGGCCTGGGGATTTGGTATTACACTCTGCCAATCCAGACCTAGCAGTAAGACTGGAGTCAGTCGTTTAGCTTGCTGGGGTTCTGTTACTACTCTGTGAACTTAGCAAGTTTGCGGCTGTATTCTAAGACTTGCCTGTCTAATCCTGTCTCACTGTGCTAGGTGTCAGGGGTCAGTTTAGTGGCAGTAAACTGAACCTGTGCACTGCAAGTGAGAATTAGGATTGTGGAGACTCTCCTTGTGTCTATCATTCCATCTCTGACCAAGGAGTTTACTGCCACACCCGTTGGTAACCCTTTAGGGTTTTGCTGTTGCCCTTAGCAACAGCATTTCGGGTTCTCTATGTATTAAAACACAACATCTTGCTTTTCCCATCTGAGCATTTCTAATACTAGGGAGATACCCAGTTCCTTAGCCTCTGGGCTTCTCTGTTCACTTTGTGTGTATTTTGTTACCCTATCACCTTCTGTGTACGTTATGTCATATTCCCCAGTCTGTCTGTGAGTCCATTTGTTGTGCATAACAGTTCTGACACCAGTACTTTCCTGCAGGCACTGGTGTACATAACAGCGGCGGCTGGTAAGTAGTGAGTCTACACCTGCACAGCAGCAGGCACTACACCGCACCGCCACTTTCACAGTGGCGTGGAGATGTTTCCAAATCCCGGGTGCAAACCGGCATTGGGATCTGAAAGCAGCATTAGTAGACTTTCTCTTTGAAAGACTTACCTGGTGTTAAACGTGATACCAACTGATTGTGTGATCAATAAGCAAAGCGTTGTGCGTCCTCAACACTGCTACAAAGTACAAACATACAGGAAAGGTTACAGTAACATATCTAAGCAAGCAACATCTTACTTTATTTGTGTTTCTCTTTCTGAGAACATTGTAACAACATAACAGGCTATCTGCTAAACCAGAAAGGAAATCTCTAGTTGAGAGATAATTCAAAGTCCATAGAATTTATAGGTGTGGTATGCAAGGTCGACAGTAACTAGGTTGACCACTACTGGTAAACAGTAACTCGGTCAACAGGGTTTCTATGTCGACAGGGTCTCTAGGGTGACAAGGTGTAAGTCGACAGGTCAAAAGATCGACATGAGTTTTTTAAAGTTTTTTTTAGTGTCCTTTTCTCCATACAGTGACCGGGAACCCCAACTAGTGCACCGTGTCCCCTCGCATGGCTTGCTTCGCTCGCCATGCTTCGGCAAGGTGCCTCACTTCGCTACCGTTTCGCTCGGCACAGGTTACTATTCCCAATCGTAGTCCGCGTGGATCGTTAAATATGAAAAAGGTCAAACAAAGAAAAAAACTGTGAAAAACATGTCGACCTAGAACATGTCGACCTGGGGACCCTGTCGACATAGTTACTGTCGACTTAGAGCCTGGATCCAGGCTAGAATTTTTCCTGTATAAAAGTCACTAGCAAGTGAGTTACCCTACTAATCGTTAAAGAGGTCACTGCAATTGGCCAGCAAAAGATTATTATATGTATATAATACAGCTGGAGAAATATATTAATACTCCAGTGCAATATTCATTGCTGTGCCTTAAAACACTATGCTTGAATTTTATTATTTGTTGTTGGATTTTTTTTTGTCTGAATCTTACACATACCCCTTCAGATCTCATACAGATATTGCACTTTTATTCATAACACTCCTGGTGATCTCCTAAATTCAGATTCTAAAGGGCCCCATACACTAGAACGATATGTCTAGAGGCTGAAGTCAGGGCGATTTCCCTTGAACTCTCCCGGGAGTGTTTACATACGATTCCAAATGATTTGGTACAATTTGACTTCTTTGAGCATTCTATACATCGCATACGATGTCAAGTGCCTACATATCGCATGGGATGTATAGCATGCATTCACAGGCACCATCAAATACATCTGATGGGCTGGATTAGGGTGCTTCAAACTTCCTACTATAAATTGCATGCAAAAATCACACTTTTTTCCGTTCAATTCCATACAATTCCATTTGATCACGACAAATAACGAATGCAGCACTAACGACCTGGAGGAGTCTACCCGACGCTCAAGGGGCCGCGCATCGGATCGGATCAGATCGGATGCACAGCAAAGATGCACGATTTCCCACTATATATCTGCTCCAATGACCAAATTGAGCTGAAATTGAGTAATATCGTTCTAGTGTATGGGGCCCTTAATACCTGCAGCATCCAAATCTATTATCTATCTATCTATCTATCTATCTATCTATCTATCTATCTATCTATCTATTCAGAGGCACTATAGGTAAATAAACTAATGATATCTCTAGAACAGCTGGTTACTGTTGCTATGCAATCCTGTTCATTACCTGTCAAGCCACAATTCACATCAGTCTGTCACTTTTGTATCCAATACATCTTGTGACATCAGAACTGATGGTAGTTCCTACTACAGTGTGACCTAGGACTCCTAATGCTACTTCATTCTTAAAGCACAAACAAGAGAGGTGCTTAAAGATGCTTTGTGAAATTCAGAAACTGTCAAAGAAGAACTGTAGGTGGACGCCTAACTGATTATAGGAACAGATGTAATTTGACACCTCTTGTAATAAAAAATAAGTTTAAAAATAGATATAATATTCAGAAGTACCGCATAGTACTGGAGAGGACACCATCTGGCTTTACAAATCATCAGTTAATTAAATTGTTATTTAATAATGACAATACTGTAAGGTAAATGAGAAAAGGGGAGGCAGTCAATTTGGCGGTTGTTGAGATCCCGGCTGTCAGGAGACCAATGCCAGAATCCCGACACCTGGTGAAATACCAGAGGCCGAAATCCCAGCTCGGGTGGTCATCCACGCCACCACCCGAGGGGGAATATAATCCTGTGGCGACCGAAGGATGCCACTGGGCCCGAAGCGTGGCCCCTGAGGGGACACACTGCACTCGCCGCCGGTATTCCGGCTGTTGGGATCCCAGCGTTGGTCTCTCTTTAAAGGTAAAAGTGGAACCTGAACTGTGCCTCATCTGTATAGCTTCTAAGAAATGTAGGAAAAACAGAAACTGATTTTATAATGTGGTGCCTTGTTATAAACAAGCTGCACTGGTACTGCTGCCATGTTTCCAAGCATCATAAATGGCTAATGTGTAACTACTAAAATATGTGTTTTAGTTACTCTATAACTGACAAGTTGCTACCCTGAAATAACCCATAATCACCATTGTCTGCTTGGTTTAAGAAGATTAAAAATAGTGTTTTGGGTGTTTTGGGGGGGGGGGGGGGGGGGGGGGGGAGGGAGGGGTTTTTTTGTGTGGTTTTTTTCCCCTACAGCCATCATGCAGTATAAGCCAGCAAGAAAACAAAAACTGTTTCATTTATGGTGAAGGGTAGACAGGTTGAGGTGAGGTCTCACTTATTTAGACATGCACCCAGTGAAGTTCTGTCTGATGGCTGGAGCAGTTGCCGGCTTGCTGGCCACCAGCACCTCTCGCTTCTGAACTACCAGCTAGTCTAAAAAGATTCATTTGGTTCTGTTCTACTTAGTGAGGGACCAAGAAAGTGAAGGAAAGTTGTCTACAGACAGAGAAGGTGCATTTAGGAGGAATTTCACTTTTCTATGGGGGGCATACAGCATTTTATCCCTCTAAAATTATTTAGGTGGAGGAGATAGCAAGCATCTCATCCTATATTTTCAGTAGAACGCATTTTGCACCTAAGAGACCCTCATGGTCATGTTTAATTAAACCTAAATTAAGCAAAACTGATTGGTATTTTAAGAGACAAACAGAAAAGTTTGTAGTATGAAATAACATTTTACTCTTGCTACACAGGACCGAATTAAAAATGGGGCTGATGGAGCTGCAGCTCCAGGCCCACTGTCCAAATAGGGCCACAGCATCTGCAGATTGTGCTACAGTATGTAAGGGGGAAAATCCTTCTACTGCAGTCTGCCAGCGGCCGCCCAAGGATCCACCCCGCCCGACCGCAACACCCCCCACCAGGCCAGTGGCTCAAATGCCACTGCTAGCAAAGATATTTTACCTATGATGGTACACTGGAAGACTTCCCTAGCCCTCCGTGCAACGCATATGCATGGTGACTTGGTAGCTCCTCCTTACCACGTGATATCATGCCCCGCCACTATCATGCCTTGAAGCATCCGAGCAGTGATGTGTACAGACTCCACAGCACAGGCCAAGTAGTCACAAATGAACTCTGCCTCTTGACAAAGCCACCCTGAATGCGGAGAAACGCGTTGAGGAAATGGAAGGGAGACCCCTGGAGTGAACACTGTTAAGCCTGTATACCAGCAGCTGCATGTGTCGGCATTTGGTATTACTAGTCCTTATGCTTTACGGGGGTCATTCCGAGTTGTTCGCTCGTTGCTGATTTTCGCAACGGAGCGATTAAGGCAAAAATGCGCATGTGCATGGTACGCAGTAATTTAGCACAAAACTTAGTAGATTTACTCACGTCCGAATTAAGAATTTTCATCGTTGAAGTGATCGGAGTGTGATTGACGGGAAGTGGGTGTTTCTGGGCGGAAACTGACCGTTTTCTGGGAGTGTGCGGAAAAACGCAGGCGTGCCAGGATAAAACGCAGGAGTGTCTGGAGAAACGGGGGAGTGGCTGGCCGAACGCAGGGCGTGTTTGTGACGTCAAACCAGGAACGAAATGGACTGAGCTGATCGCAGTGTAGGAGTAAGTCTCAAGCTACTCAGAAACTGCAAAGAATTATTTATTCGCAATTCTGCTACTCTTTCGTTCGCAATTCTGCGAACGAAAGAGTAGCAAATCAGACATTATAGGCCAAAGCACTGTCCCAGCATACTCTATAGGTTGAATGTTGTCCCACACCCAACCAGTGGTCCTGTGACCGCTGAGTGCATATAGAGGATGTCTTGTCTTCCTCCCTGTCTTCCCCAAATATTGTCAAGTGTCTGATTTGCGAAATGCATACATACATGTGTCTAGGTCACCGATTATTGTATGAAATATTTTTCCTTATGTTAATAATTGATGGCAGTTATTGTTTACTGCCAAAGGGTGGACTGTCGAAGTCAAAAATATTACATATAGAGAACATACAAACTACACACATATAAGTCGCTATACTTGCAAATACGTGCAGCGAGCACAGCAATATATGGTAACACATGCATTTACAAGGACATGCCACAGAGATGGATTCGACACTTATTTCATGCAGTACATAATTGTGGTGGTATCAAGCGCCAGACATCATGATGATTTAGAATTGTATATGATGGAGTGGTGTCATGTATGTGTATTATTTGACGAAACAAGATAGACCAGTCATGTTTACTATTGAAGCAACCAGATTGATGTGTAGATTCATTTGATACTTGTTATTAAGTTGTAGGACATTGCAACACGGAATTATGATTAAATGTATAAAAGCTAAAATCACTTTTATTAGAACAATAGATATTCCAAGCAGGTAATGAACAGGAAACTCAGGCCAGCCCTTTGGATGTCTTCAAGGCTGAACCTGATTAGCATATACAAAGGAACTGGTGACTCATCGTGAATCCCTCCCCCAGAAACTAGATAACACATCGATCACACAGGAGCTTAGTGGCTTTTTGGTCTCAGAGGATGATGGACTTGCTGCCAGATCAGTTCCTGTATTTATTTACAAAGAGAGAGAGACATAAGATGCATTGGAGGGAATGGTAATTGTATCGCTGGCCTGTAACTGAAACTGTATGTAATGGCATGTAACTGTATGTAACTATATGTTTTAACTGCTTACTTTGTGAGTGTAACCATGTAACTATAGGTATATTGTACTTTGTAATATATATTGAATCCATATCCTTTTTAATAACAAATATATACATCAATGAGCTTTGGAACTCAGATAATGTGTGGGTGTATTGTTTTCTCTTATGGGATGCAGTGTTTTGCGATGTATAGCGCACATTCATGGGATATGGCAATAAGAGGTGCAGGCGTTTACAATATATATTAGAGCTGGCATTTTAAATATTTGTGAGAAATCAATTTGGCTTTCTTAAGACTGACTGAACTATTACTGAGAGTCTCTGCTTGCTGCAAGTAATGGTACGAAAAAATTGTATTGAGTGTGCATGGCACTGTGTGCTGAATTAAACAGTCTTTCCATAGGAAAAAACTTTCTCTGGCAAAGCAGTCATCTTCTAACACACCGTAACCAATGGAAACAAACTTAAACTCGGGTTCTCACCCGCAGACTCTGAAAGGTATCTTTAGGGCTGGACCCAAACACTGGGTAGCATAGACACATATATGATGGTAGATACACTTGAGAAAAAGCACTTACATGAGCTTTCAATCCCACGTTCATATATCAGTTTCTTTTAACAGATCATCTTTCCACATCAGGCTAGGTAATCCATATAAAAGTTTTTAATAATTAAAAAGTGTTCACAGGGTCTCGGAGAACACAGAGGAACAGTACTCAGTAGCAGTGAGGTGCATTATAGGAGGTCCGGCTGCAGACACGGACTTCTGGTGGAAACAGCAAACCCCAGATGGTATAAGCTACTTCTCCTCCTGTTATCCGAACTGCTGTGTGCGGCAGCAACTGTAACGCGTTTCAAGGAAGAGCCTCTGCGTTAGAATGTCTGAGCAATGGATCCGGCAGGTGCAACTTCATATGCACAAATCCCAGCTTCTATGGACTGCTTTGGCTGCAGCCAATAGAAGCCATCTAGAGCTGCACGAAAGGCAGGGAGTGGGTTACTGATGCCCTCTTTCTGCTTATCGCAGCCAGGTCTGGCAGTCCCAGGGGTATGAAACACCTCCTAATGGGACTGCCTGTAGTGTCTGTAACTAACAGGCAGGACTTCCAATATTCCAGTCACGGCCAGTCCCAGTGAACCCATGGGCTGCATCTGGCTCACTAACACAGAGTGAGGTGGCAGATTTCAGTGGGGAAGGGGGGGGGGGGGGAGGGGGGGCAGTGCAAAAAGGAAAAATCCACCACTGATACACATATTAATATATGCTACTACTGTATATGTTATTATTAGTTTATTACTCTTATTATCTTTTATTTATATGGCACCACAAGGGTTCCACAGAGCCGAACAAAGTACATAAACAAATGAGCAGAACAAGAAAACAGCAACTTACTGTACAAGAAACTGCAGAACAAGTACATGGTATATACACATTGCTGCATCAGCCAACATGACACTAAAATATGCATAAGGGTGGAAGAAACCGAGGGTTAGGCCCTCATTCAGCTTCAGTTGCAGTTTTGCCAAATTAGCCAAACTGCAACTGCCAGCAGTTGCATGCTGGCAGCTGCCCGGTATGCAAATGATGCGACACAGACAAACCGCCGCCATGTTTTGCATTGCAGCAGCCGCTTGTGACGTCATGCAGCCGGGGGTATGGGGGGGGGGGGTATGTGAATAATGGAGTGGAGAGAGCAGCAGGAGAAGTGGTGTCAAAGAAGGAAACACAGGTTTCTATAATGGCTAGGAGATTCAGGGTTTTTGAGAGGAAAAGGTCATGGGTGGGGACCAGTTTGTTACAGTTTGTTACAGACGGGTCTGGTATTGCAAAGGGCAGAGGAGAGAGGTAGAGAGTTTGTGGGAGAGATGTAAAGGAGATTATCAGGGTTTCTGTAGAGTTGAGAATAACTATGAGGGCAGGGTGTAGTGATGGTGCGGGTACCTGAGCTAGCAAGGGACATGACAGGGAGAGGAGGGAAGGAGCTGGGCTGATTGGTGAAGTAGTAGGACCAAGGTGAGGGAGAGGTGAATGAAAGTGGGTTCCAGGAGAAGAGGGTAAGGGAAGCAGAGGGGTGGATGGGAAACACAGGAGGAGAGATCTGCAGATGGAATTTTAGTAACATATTACTTGTTTGCTTTGAGCCCGGACCTTGCAACATTGTAGTCAGTGTTTGAAATTGAAACATTTGCTGATATAGATTTTCCAGCAAGATATACCCCTTTCACACCGCACAAATAACCCGGTATGGACCCGGCATATTGCGGTGTGAAAGCGCCAAGTCCGAATGCCCGGGTCGCCTGACTCGGTAATTCAACCCGGGTTATAAGCAGTGTTATTCCCGGGTTGAATACCGGGTTAGTGGCTGCATAAACGGATTCCCGGGGCGATGGGACCCGGGACCCATTTACTAGATAGGGAGAGGCGGCGCGGAGATGAGCTCATCTCCCAGCGCCACCCCCTGCCGCTATGGCAACCGACCCGGCATATTGCCAAGTCTGGAAGCCAGCGAAAGGGGTAGGAGAGTCTCCAATGTCGGATCCCACCCGGGAAGGACCCGTTTCCAATTCCCGGGTGGGATCCGGCATTGGAGATGTGAAAGGGGTAATACTGTCCTTACTGGTATGAGCTGCGGTACCTTTCGTAAAAAGTGATAGTAATTAAACTTAAACTGAATTTATGAAATTTTACTTCATTACTACCATGGCAGCAGGTAGCAACCCATTCTGGGGATTACATGTTCATGCCTTATGACCCATGTTCCATGCAAATGGTCAATGTAAACTGGGAATTGTGATATATACGTAACTTGTTTGTTGAAATGTAATTATTACATTGCTGGTGAGTTCTAAAGAGTTCCACCATGGAAATCATGTGAAACTGCATTTCTGTAAAAATAAAGTTATTCCTGTAATGCTAATTATATCTGTTGAGTGTGGAAAATGTTTGGGATGCATGCGCAGAAAAAAGACAGTTCACTGCGTATGACTCTGAATCAGGCCTATCATATTATATACTATGCTATAGTGGTGCTTGCTATATAAAATAACTACAAAAATGGTATGCAAATAATGTCACTAACCATCTATCTACTTATCTCACTCATAATAAAAATGTGCAGAGGTGCAATAAACTGAAAATAGCAATTACTAAAAAAAATTAAATAAAAAAATATTTTAATAATAATAATAATAATAATAATAATAATAATAATAATAATAATCTCATATATATTTATCCAGATCTGTGACTCTATGGGGTAAATTTACTAAGATGGGAGTTCTATTTAAGATGGAATGTTGCCCATAGCAACCAATCAGCTTTTACTTCTCCTTTATCTAGCACCTTCTAGAAGATAATACCTGGAATCTGATTGGTTGCTATGGGCAACATCCCATCTTAAATAGAACTCCCATCTTAGTAAATTTACCCCCATGACTCATTTGCTAACGCTGGGCGTGGCTAGGAGCTCTGAGTCATAGAGTCACAGATCTGGATAGGAGAGACCAGGGGGTAAATTTACTAAGATGGGAGTTCTATTTAAGATGGGATGTTGCCCATAGCAACCAATCAGATTTCAGGTATAATCTTCTAGAAGGTGGTAGCAGGGCCGGCTCGAGGCATGTTCGACTCGAGCGGCCGCGCAGGGCGCCAACCTTAAAGGGCGCCGCGCGCTGGCGCCACCATGTCGGAGCCTGGAGCCGGCCCTGATCTCCCCTGCTGTCCTCCCGCTTGTTAGTGAGCTGTGTGCGCTATGCGGCGCCGGCGTCTGATGTCAGACACCGGCGCCGCACAGCGCGCACAGTTCTGTGTCAGACAGCGGCGCGCACAGCAGCACTCCCCCTCCCTCGGCACGGCAGGTACTGGGGGCATATGTGGCACTGTGAGGGGCATTTATCTGGCACTGTGGGGGGCATTTATCTGGCACAGTGGGGGCATTAATGTATCTGGCACTGTGGGGGGCATTCATTTATCTGCCACTGTGGGGGGGCATTTATCTGGCACTGTGGGGGTATTTATCTGTGCACTGTGAGGGGGCATTAATGTATCGGGCACTGTGGGGGCATTTCTGGCACTGTGGGGTCATGTATCTATCTGGGACTGTGGGGGCATATCTGGCACTGGGGGGGGGGGGGCATTAATGTATCTGGCACTGTGGGGGACATTTATCTGGCACTGTGGGGGGCATTTATCTGGCACTGTGGGGGGCATTCGTTTATCTGGCACTGTGGGGGGGCATTAATGTATCTGGCACTGTGGGGGGGCATTTATCTGGCACTGTGGGGGCATTTATCTGTGCACTGTGAGGGGGCATTAATGTATCTGGCACTGTGGGGGCATTTCTGGCACTGTGGGGTCATGTATCTATCTGGGTCTGTGGGGGCATATCTGGCACTGGGGGGGGCATTGATGTATCTGGCACTGTGGCGGCATTTATCTGGCACTGTGATCGGGAATTAATGTATCTGGCACTGTGGGGGCATTTTTTCTGGCACTGTGAGGGGGCATTAATGTATCTGGCACTGTGGGGTCATTTATCTATCTGGGACTCTGGGGGCATATCTGGCACTGTGGGGGGCATTTATATATCTGGCACTGTGGGGGGTATTTATGTATCTGGCACTGTGGGGGGCATTTATGTATCTGGCACTGTGGGGGGCATTTATGTATCTGGCACTGTGGGGGGCATTTATGTATCTGGCACTGTGGGGGCAATTATGTTTCTCGCACTGCTGGGGGGGCATGTCATGTGCATTTGGCACTGCTGGGGGGGCATGTCATGTGCATTTGGCACTGCTGGGGGGCATGTCATGTGCATCTGGCACGGCTGGGGGGCATGTCGTGTCTAGCTGGCACGGCTGGGGGGCATATCATGTAGTGTTCCCATGTTTCAGTGCAATACCTGGCGCAAGGTGTCTCAACGGGTCGGGATTGTGATGTCATTACTACAAGGCGATCCACAAACCTGGGCTTTTGGGCTAAAAGTCGATGATGTTGCCTTGCTATCTGTAGATGCCTTTTTTAAGTCCTTAGGCCTTTTGTATTATGACCTGATAGAGAAGCGTCGGCTGAGAGCCACCTGCGTGCACTTAAGCAAGGGAAAAATCCAGCAGAGGCGTATTGTACCGAGTTTCGCCGTTGGTCGAACGACTGTGGCTGGAATGACCCGGCCCTGCGCAGTCAGTTTCGACTCGGTTTGTCTGAAGTTATTAAAGACAGTCTCCTTCAGTACCCCGCTCCAGAGACTCTAGACAAACTCATGGAGCTTGCTATTAAAATTGATCGTCGTCTCCGGGAGCGGAGGGCTGAAAGAGGAGCTAGTTTCAGGCCTAGTCCATGTGTGTATACTTTCCCTGAGGACGTCGAGGAGCCCATGCAAATGGGTCTCTCCCGGCTGTCCCCAGAGGAAAGAACCAGAAGGCTAAATTCTGGTCTTTGCTTGTATTGTGGTGGCAAGGGACATATCGCACGTAGTTGCCCGAATAAGCAGGGAAACGCTCTGACCAAGTGAATAGTGAGGGGGTTCACTTGGGTCTGCAGTTAATCTCCTCTAATGATTCCTTATTAGTTCCTGTAAAAATTTCCTTTGGTAGCCTCAGTTCGTTGGTGTCGGCCTTCGTCGACAGTGGAGCTGCGGGAAATTTCATGGATCTTGGTTGGGCTCAGGCTTTGGGCGTTCCACAGATACCTATGGATAAACGTATCACCATGCACGGCTTGGATGTTGGTCCGCTTTCTAACGGGGTAATCACTCACCGCACACCTCCAGTACAACTGACAGTGGGGGCCCTACATTCAGAGAAAATCGAATTTTACTTTACCCATTGTCCGGCTGTCCCCGTAGTTCTGGGTCACCCCTGGTTTGCCTTTCATAATCCCACCATAGATTGGCAGTCTGGGGAGATTTCCCGATGGGGTCCCTTTTGTGTTAAGGAATGTATTTCCCGTCCAGTCCGGGTTGCGGCAGTCACCCCAGAACTTATTCCTTTGGAATATCAGGACTTTGCCGACATTTTCTCCAAGGGTAATGCGGATATTCTGCCTCCTCATCGGTCCTATGACTGCGCTATTGACTTAGTTCCCGGTGCCTCTTTACCTAAGGGGAGACTATATGCCCTGTCTGGGCCGGAAACTACGGCAATGAATGATTATGTACAGGAGAGCCTAAAAAAAGGCTTCATTAGGTTATTTTATTTCTGTGAAGGGTAAATACTGGCTGCTTTATTTTTACACTGCAAATTAAATTGCAGATTGAACACACCCCACCCAAATCTAACTCTCTCTGCACATGTTAAATCCGCCTCCCCTGCAGTGCACATGGTTTTGCCCAATTGCTAACAAAATTCCTGCTGCGATCAGGGCCGGCTCTACTATTAGGCAGCTTAAGGCGGCTGCCTAGGGGCGCCAGCCACTGGAGGGCTCCACTGAATTCATCTAGGAAAAAACTAGGAATCACCTAGTATTTATAATACTTAATACACCTTCTGCCTGGCATTGGTATGTTAGTAGTTAGCAGCTATTATGACTCTATGGTGAATATCACACCAAATACAGTATGCTGCAACATACTATATCACACATGGTAAATATATGGACCATTTTTTTTATATAGATTTAAATAGAATCAAATACGTTTTCTTAATACACTCAAAATGTATACATAGCTGTGCTGTAGATAGATAGCGATATAGACAAATAGCTGATTAACATATTTACAGTAAATATAACTTTAGTGGTAAAATTAATGTAGTTTGAATTTTAACAAGACTAAGGGGTCTATTTACTAAGCCTTGGATGGATGTAAAGTGGACAGAGATAAGTGACCAGCCAATCTTCTCCCAATTGCCATGTCACAGGCTGGGTTTGAATAATAACAAGCAGAAGCTGATTGGTTGGTACTTTATCTCCGTCCACTTTATCACCATACAAGGCTTAGTAAATAGAGCCCTAAGGGCCTAATTCTGAGTTGATCGCAGCAGCAAATTTGTTAGCAGTTGGGCAAAACCATGGGGGTAATTCCAAGTTGATCGCAGCAGGAATTTAGGCCCTCATTCCGAGTTGATCGTTCGCAAGGCGATTTTAGCAGAGTTGCTCACGCTAAGCCGCCGCCTACTGGGAGTGTATCTTAGCATCCTAAAATTGCGAACGATGTATTCGCAATAGTGCGATTACAAACTACTTAGCAGTTTCAGAGTAGCTCCACACTTACTCGGCATCTGCGATCAGTTCAGTGCTTGTCGTTCCTGGTTTGACGTCACAAACACACCCAACGTTCGCCCAGACACTCCCCCGTTTCCCCGGCCACTCCTGCGTTTTTTCCGGAAACGGTAGCGTTTTTTCCCGCACGCCCATAAAACGGCCTGTTTCCGCCCAGTAACACCCATTTCCTGTCAATCACACTACGATCGCCGGAGCGATGAAAAAGCAGTGAGTAAAAATACTATCACCATTGTAAAATTACTTGGCGCAGTCGCAGTGCGAATATTGCGCATGCGTACTAAGCGGAATTTCACTGCGATGCGATGAAAAATACAGAGCGAACGACTTGGAATGAGGGCCTTAGTTAGCAATTGGGCAAAACCATGTGCACTGCAGGGGAGGCAGATTTAACATGTGCAGAGAGAGTTACATTTGGGTGGGTTATTTTATTTCTGTGCAGGGTAAATACTGGCTGCTTTATTTTTACACTGCAAATTAAATTGCAGATTGAACACAACCCACCCAAATCTAACTCTCTCTGCACATGTTAAATCTGCCTCCCCTGCAGTGCACATGGTTTTGCCCAATTGCTAACTAAATTCCTGCTGCGAACCTGCGATCAACTTGGAATTACCCCCATGTACACTGCATAGGGGCAGATATAACATGTGCAGAGAGAGTTAGATTTGGGGTGGGGTGTATTCAAACTGAAATTCTAAATTGCAGTATAAAAATAAAGCAGCCAGTATTTACCCTGCACAGAAACAAAATAACCCACCCAAATCTAACTCTCTCTGCAAATGTTACATCTTCCACACCTGCAGTGCACATGGTTTTACCCAACTGCTAACAAATTTTCTGCTGCGATCAGATCTGAATTACCCCCTAAGCTGGGTACACACTGGCAAATATATCTGCAGTTCAATCGATCTGCAGATATATCTGGCGATGGTGATTGCTCATACACACAGAAAGATGCACCAATGGGGGTCATTCCGAGTTGATCAACTTTTTGCTGCTTGTGCAATCAACCTGACTCCGCCTGTGGGGGAGTCTATTTTAGCATAGCAGGGCTGCGATCGCATGTGCAGTCCTGCTATGCTAAAAAAGTTTCAAGCAAAACAAGACCAGGGTCAGACCTACTTACCCTGTGCGACAGATCCAGCGATGAAGGTCCCGGCTGTGACGTCAGACAGCCACCCTCCAAACGCCTGGACACGCCTGCGTTCGACTTACCACGCATGGGAAACAGTGAGTAGACCCCCCGATCCTCCTTCCCGCTGTCAATTTTCTTGCGATCACACCTGCAATCGCTTTCATTGGTCCTGGCGTCGTTGCCTTGCAACGGCCATCGCTGGGCAATGATGCGCATGCGCAATGCGAGCGCCGCGCAGCCGCAATTCTGACCCGTTCGCACCGCAGCGAAGAACCGCTGCTTGCGAATGGTTCGGAATGACCCCCCAATATACAGTATCTTAAAGAGGGTATGGTTCATAGGGTCGACCACACTTAGGTCGACAGTGTCTAGGTCGACCACTATTGGTTGACAGTAACTAAGTCGACACCCACAATAGGTCCACACAAGCATTAGTTCGACGTGACAAAAGGTCGACATGAGGTTTTGTTTGTTTTTCAAATTGTGTCGTTTTCTTCATAGAGTGACCGGGAAACCCAATTAGTGCACCATGTCCCCTTGCATGGCTCGCTTTGCTCTCCATGCTTCGGGCAAGGTGCCTCACTCCGCATATCGCTAAGTGTGGTCGACCTAGAGACCTGTCAAAGTCGAAAAAATATTGCAGTACACACATCACGTACAAACTACGCACAGATGGCCTCCGTGCGCGTACTTGCTCTGCTGTGCGTGCGCATATTCGCAATTTGCGTATGGTCGCTCCCGCGGTCCTGCGCATTAGCGCGTGGTATGAGTATTTATGGTAGAGTTTGTGAATGCATGGAAGGCTATCAAAACACATTACATATTTAATCCAAATAGTGCACAATGTACACATAGTCTCCCTGCACCACACCAGAAAGTAACAGCAGTTTAAATGGTAACAGAACAAGGGGATCACCTTTACAGGATAGGAGGGGACAGAACAAGGTTACAAGGTGATGTTTGGTATCTGTTAGGTGCCGCGGTCCGCGGCGCCGCTCGGTCTGCTTCCGAGCGACGCTCACGGCCACCGCACCTCCCTTCCTGCCCGCCCGGCGCCTAGCAACGCCAGGACACCGTGCGTGCTGAGCCGCCGGGTCCCTGGCAACGGCAGGACGCCGTGCGCGCTGAGCCGCCGGGTCCCTGGCTTCTGCCGCGTGTTGCGACCTAGGCCGCTTAGTCCTTTTGGTACTTTTTGTATTGGTGGTTTTTGCGGAGGTTTCCGCTTTTCACTGTCCTCCCCGGAACTCGGCGGTGCCGTGTGGGGGAGTGCATAGTGATATCTTTTGTTGTTCTTTTCCTTTGGCGGCGTGCCGCACATAAATTAAGTTTTAGGGTAGTTAGTAGCCCCTAGCTTCTGTTTGCGTTAGTTAGAGGTCCCCTTGTTATTATCCTGTCTCGGTTCACGCTTTGTCTCACGCTAAGACCTGGGGGCATCGGAGTTGGGCAGACCTAATCCGCCCTTCAAACGCGGCTGCCGTGGGCCCAAGAAACCATAGTCACTAAGGCGTGAACTGACCACACGGCTAAAACAACGGAGGTAGGGTGCTAGGGGCTATTCCCGTTCCCTCCCTATTTCAGCGTCACGTCCTGGTGCTCTGGACTCATTTCACAACATCTTCCTAGTTCTGAGCATCAGGAACGTAACATTATCACCGGCCCAAAAAACACACAAAAAAAAAAGTTATTTGTATTTGGTGGGCTTTGAAATTCGGCCTCATGAATCCGGCAGTATTAGGACCGAATCCCAGCCAGCTTTTGGCCAACCAGATTCAGGAACTTACTCAGATGGTTCAGGATCTTACTCTTCGGGTGAGATCGCAGGAAGATCTTTTGCGAGCCTCCCCGAGTATGATTCCAGAACCAAAGATGCATCTACCTGACCGTTTTTTGGGTAACCGAAAGGATTTTTTTAATTTCAAGGAAGCTTGTAAGCTTTATTTTCGTTTAAGGCCCCGATCCTCTGGTACTGAGTCTCAACGGGTCGGGATTGTGATGTCATTACTACAAG
The DNA here is from genome assembly GCF_028390025.1 of Pseudophryne corroboree. Taxonomy (NCBI): domain Eukaryota; kingdom Metazoa; phylum Chordata; class Amphibia; order Anura; family Myobatrachidae; genus Pseudophryne; species Pseudophryne corroboree. The sequence goes on along the minus strand of NC_086446.1, from coordinate 349,919,267 downwards.
GCGATCCACAAACCTGGGCTTTTGGGCTAAAAGCCGATGATGTTGCCTTGCTTTCTGTAGATGCCTTTTTTAAGTCCTCAGGCCTTTTGTATGATGACCTGATAGAGAAGCGTCGGCTGAGAGCCACCTGCGTGCACTTAAGCAAGGGAAAAATCCAGCAGAGGCGTATTGTACCGAGTTTCGCCGTTGGTCGAACGACTGTGGCTGGAATGACCCGGCCCTGCGCAGTCAGTTACGCCTCGGTTTGTCTGAAGTTATTAAAGACAGTCTCCTTCAGTACCCCGCTCCAGAGACTCTAGACAAACTCATGGAGCTTGCTATTAAAATTGATCGTCGTCTCCGGGAGCGGAGGGCTGAAAGAGGAGCTAGTTTCAGGCCTAGTCCATGTGTGTATACTTTCCCTGAGGACGTCGAGGAGCCCATGCAAATGGGTCTCTCCCGGCTGTCCCCAGAGGAAAGAACCAGAAAGCTAAATTCTGGTCTTTGCTTGTATTGTGGTGGCAAGGGACATATCGCACGTAATTGCCCGAATAAGCAGGGAAACGCTCTGACCAAGTGAATAGTGAGGGGGTTCACTTGGGTCTGCAGTTAATCTCCTCTAATGATTCCTTATTAGTTCCTGTAAAAATTTCCTTTGGTAGCCTCAGTTCGTTGGTGTCGGCCTTCGTTGACAGTGGAGCTGCGGGAAATTTCATGGATCTTGGTTGGGCTCAGGCTTTGGGCGTTCCACAGATACCTATGGATAAACGTATCACCATGCACGGCTTGGATGGTGGTCCGTTTTCTAACGGGGTAATCACTCACCGCACACCTCCAGTACAACTGACAGTGGGGGCCCTACATTCAGAGAAAATCGAATTTTACCTTACCCATTGTCCGGCTGTCCCCGTAGTTCTGGGTCACCCCTGGCTTGCCTTTCATAATCCCACCATAGATTGGCAGTCTGGGGAGATTTCCCGATGGGGTCCCTTTTGTGTTAAGGAATGTATTTCCCGTCCAGTCCGGGTTGCGGCAGTCACCCCAGAACTTATTCCTTTGGAATATCAGGACTTTGCCGACATTTTCTCCAAGGGTAATGCGGATATTCTGCCTCCTCATCGGTCCTATGACTGCGCTATTAACTTAGTTCCCGGTGCCTCTTTACCTAAGGGGAGACTATATGCCCTGTCTGGGCCGGAAACTACGGCAATGAATGATTATGTACAGGAGAGCCTAAAAAAAGGCTTCATTAGGCACTCGAAATCTCCATTGAGTGCAGGGTTCTTTTTTGTTGAGAAAAAAGATGGGTCGCTCAGACCATGTATTGATTTTCGGGCTTTGAATAAAATCTCTGTTAAAAACACCTACCCCTTGCCACTGATTTCAGTACTATTTGATCAGCTCCGGACTGCCGTTATCTTTTCCAAGATCGATCTTAGAGGGGCTTACAATCTCATCCGAATTAAATCTGGGGATGAGTGGAAGACGGCTTTCAGCACACAGTCGGGACATTATGAATACCTGGTGATGCCGTTTGGGCTGTCAAATGCTCCTGCTGTATTTCAAGATCTCATTAACGACGTCCTTCGCGACTTTCTAGGAAAGTTCGTGGTCGTTTATTTAGACGACATTTTGATTTACTCCGCGTCTTTAGAACAACATATTACCCATGTGGGACTGGTCCTTCAGCAGTTACGGGAAAATCATTTATACGCCAAACTGGAGAAATGTGATTTCCACATCACAGAAGTGTCCTTCCTGGGGTATATTATTTCTCCTAAGGGGTTTTTCATGGAACCAAAAAAACTCCAGGCCATCCTAAATTGGGCACAACCCACGAACTTAAAAGCAATTCAGCGCTTTTTAGGGTTTGCAAATTACTATTTATTCATACCTTCTCTGATTTGGTTGCTTCTATAGTAGCATTGACTAAAAAAGGAGCGGACCCTTCCAATTGGTCGCCTGAAGCCAAGTCTGCCTTTCTGGCCTTAAAGCAGGCCTTTGTCTCAGCTCCAGTGCTTAGACACCCTAACCCGGAGCTCCCCTTTATTGTTGAGGTAGATGCCTCAGAGGTTGGAGTGGGGGCTATCCTTTCTCAGGAAGACCCGGGGTCTCAGGAATTACACCCATGTGCCTTCATGTGCAGGAAATTCTCCTCCGCAGAATCCAACTATGATGCTGGTAATCGAGAATTGTTGGCAGTTAAATGGGCTTTCGAGGAGTGGAGGCATTGGCTGGAAGGAGCTAGGCATACCATTACGGTGTTTACTGACCACAAGAACCTGCAGTATATTGAGTCAGCTAAACGGCTTAATGCTCACACGCACGTTGGGCGTTGTTTTTTACTCGTTTCAGGTTTATTATCACCTTCAGGCCCGGTTCCAAGAATACAAAAGCCGATGCCCTGTCACGTTGTTTTCTTCCGGTTCACAACAACCACCCGGCTACTACCCCCATAGTTCCATCGTCTGTCATCCGGGCTGGCCTCACAGAGGATTTATTTACACAGCTAGTCCAGCTTCAGCAGCAGGCTCCCAAAGTCACTCCTGCTGATCGTCTCTTCGTCCCTGAATTTCTGAGCGGCACTGTTCTAGCTGAGTTTCATGATAATAAGGTTTCTGGTCATCCGGGTATCACTAAGACCTTGGAGTTAATCTCTCGCTCAGTGTTGTGGCCTAATCTTTCTAAAGATGTAAGGGAATTTGTCCGTTCCTGTCAGGTTTGTGCTCAGTACAAGGTATCTCGATCGTTGCCGGTCGGGCAACTCATACCTTTAGCCATTCCTCTCAGGCCATGGTCACATATATCCATGGATTTCGTGGTGGACCTTCCTCTTTCAGCTGGATTTCGAGTCATTTGGGTGGTAGTAGACCGTTTTAGTAAGATGGCCCACTTCATTGCTCTCCCCCGATTACCCTCTGCTCAAGGGTTGGCAGTTTTATTTCTCCGCCATGTGTTCAGGCTCCATGGTTTACCCAGGGATATTGTCTCTGATCGGGGACCGCAATTTATCACCCGTTTCTGGAAACGTTTTTGTGCCTCATTAAATATGAAACTCTCTTTAACATCTGGGTACCATCCACAGTCTAACGGACAAACTGAACGTGTTAATTAGTCGTGAAAACAGTATTTACGGCTATATTCGGCCAAACTTCAGAATGATTGGTCTGAATTTCTTCCTTTGGTCGAGTTTGCCTATAATAACTCTTGTCATTCTTCCACCAAGGCGTCCCCATTCTTTTCGGTCTTGGGCTTTCATCCTAGAGCCAATTCTTTTGACCCTCATTTTCCAGTCTCCTCGTTGACCTTAACTTCCCATCTCAGAATGATTTGGAAAAAGGTGCACCTTGCCCTTAAGAAGGCTGCCTTCCGAGAAAAAAAAATTTCTGATAGGTTCCGACGCCCATGCACTTTTAAGGTGGGAGATAAGGTGTGGTTGTCAACCCGCAACATCAAGCTCCGACAACCCTCGGCTAGATTGGGACCCAAATTTATTGGACCGTTCCTTATCATTAAGAAGGTCAACCCAGTTGCTTTTCGGCTACGCTTGCCTAAATCACTCAAAATTGGCAATACTTTTCACTGTTCCCTTCTAAAGCAGTATTTTTCTTCCAGGAGATTCCCTCGGAAGACTTCCCAGGGTAGACCTCCGGTGGATGTTCAGGGGCAACAAGAGTTCTTGGTGGAGAAGGTTTTAGATTCCAAAGTTTCTCGGGGCCGGCTTTATTTTTTGGTTCACTGGAAAGGCTATGGCCCGGAAGAAAGGTCTTGGGTCCTGGATAAGGATCTACATGCCCCTAAATTTAAGAGATTATTCTTTCAGGAATTTCCTCAGAAACCCGGCTTTAGGGGTTCTTTAACCCCTCCTCAAGGGAGGGGTACTGTTAGGTGCCGCGGTCCGCGGCGCCGCTCGGTCTGCTTCCGAGCGACGCTCACGGCCACCGCACCTCCCTTCCTGCCCGCCCGGTGCCTAGCAACGCCAGGACGCCGTGCGCGCTGAGCTGCCGGGTCCCTGGCAACGCCAGGACGCCGTGCGTGCTGAGCCGCCGGGTCCCTGGCAACGCTGGGACGCCGTGCGTGTGTAGCCGCCGGACCCTTAGCAACGGGGACGCCACAGGCGAACCGCGTTCCCTGTTGCTTCCTATCAATCAATACACCTGTTAGCTCTGGTCGTGCAGCAGGGCAGCTGCACGACATTACTAATTAAGCTTCGCTGCAGCTATTGGAGGGCTCCCTGTTATATTCTCCCTCACTACCTGGCACAGACGCCGGTGATAGCTTCCTGTATGCTGTTCCTGCCTTGTAACGTCTGTTCCTGGTCAGCTGTATCTGGTTGATCCTGCTCCCTGTGCTCCTGAGTCCTGGAGTTCTGAAGCCGGTCCTGGGAATCCTTCCTGTTCAAGTGAACCTGTTGCAGTCATCTGGGGGTTCTCGTTTGTTGGGGTTCTCTCCCGGTTTCGTGAGTAGCGGCTTCTGCCGCGTGTTGCGGCCTAGGCCGCTTAGTCCTTTTGGTACTTTTTGTATTGGTGGTTTTTGCGGAGGTTTCCGCTTTTCACTGTCCTCCCCGGAACTCGGTGGTGCCGTGTGGGGGAGTGGACAGTGATATATTTTGTTGTTCTTTTCCTTTGGCGGCGTGCCGCACATAAATTTAGTTTTAGGGCAGTTAGTAGCCCCTAGCTTCTGTTTGCGTTAGTTAGAGGTCCCCTTGTTATTATCCTGTCTCGGTTCATGCTTTGTCTCACGATAAGACCTGGGGGCATCGGAGTTGGGCAGACCTAATCCGCCCTTCAAACGCGGCTGCCGTGGGCCCAAGAAACCATAGTCACTCAGGCGTGAACTGACCACACGGGTAAAACAACGGAGGTAGGTTGCTAGGGGCTATTCCCGTTCCCTCCCTATTTCAGCATCACGTCCTGGTGCTCTGGACTCATTTCACAACATCTTTCTAGTTCTGAGCATCAGGAACGTAACAGTATGCAGCTGTAGGGTATTTTAAGGGTAACATTCCCGTGTTGGTTTGAGAAAGATCGCATGTTCCTGCGGATAGTTATGTGCAGGAGCAGAATATAGATATAAACTGTATTTACTGTACATTATGTATGCGGCGGGAATCCAGAGAAGACCACCCACAAGAGCAGTTGGAACAGACATCTCCCACCTATTCAAACCGACCTATGACCTCTCCTGTACTGTAAATGACCATCCCTGTGTCCAATGGGCAAAGAGATTACAGTATCCATTGTGTTATGTTTTGGATGAAGTGTATAAAGAGAGCCTGCAGCAGGCCTGGTCAGACACAAGACTCACAACGTTATCTATCAGATGACGGAGGACCAGACTGGGTAGCGCGGCGAATCCACTCACGTATATGTAACATTGACTGTATCCATTTACTCTGTTATATTGTATTGTATTGTTTGTATTGTAACCCCCTTTCAGCAATTATACGCTGTGGTGTCGGAACCCAGTGGTTTAACTATAAACTGGTGTTGTGTCTTTCTTTCCCTGCTAAGGTTTAAAGTGTAATAGCATCACACTGCATTGCTGCATAAGGTTTAAAGTGTAATAGCATCACACTGCATTGCTGCATAAGGTTTAAAGTGTATTCATTGGGTGTGTACACGCAGTGTGTACTTTGTACCGTCAGCGCGGCATTTGTACGCAAAGTCCGTACACGGTACGGGACTCTGTGCGCTAACAGCGTAAAAAGTGCATAGAGTGTGTATTAAGTTTAGCGGCCGCAGCGGCTTCATGGTAAAGTGTATTTAAAGTGTGTATAAGGTATAGCTTTTCATTCCTGCATATAAAACGGCTTTATCAATTGGATATCACGTTCTTAATGATGCACTGTACATTACAAACATGGCTGTAATTGACCGGCTCCAATGGACGCATTGAGAAGCTGATGAAAATAACATCCACGTTAATGTATTGTTGTGGTATCAGTAAGCCGCTGATATGAAATTCAAGGGACAATGCGTTTCTCATAATATTTAAGATGCTAAAATGTATTTTTATTGTTGCAAAACAAGGTTCAAATAAGTCATATTGTGTTTGATTCAGATTGGATTGTTTATCTGTTAAGTAGGTTTAAAAGTACATTTAAAAGTTGCTGCATAGCCTTGATATAGTTTTTATTTTTAACTCAGGCCTAAAATAACTTCTGGTGCATGTATGATGTGTGATTTCTTTGTGACAAAGGAAGCCGCATGGTCTGTCCTCCATTTTGGACTAACCACATGGCCTGTCCACCATTTTGTGTAACCCTCATGGATGTGGAAGGGGGAGGAGCAGCGGCCATTTTGGGAAGGTCATTTTTCTAAAAGGCTGATTTTCAGTCTGCTCAGAATAATCAGCTTTCCTTGTTCACATGAAACACGATTTATGAGTTACCAATGCATTTATTTAATCCATGCCATAGTCAATTACAAATAGTTTCAATTGGGCCTAGTGAAAGTTAATAGGGAGATGAATACTTGATGTAAGAATTACACACAGATATAAACAAAGTTTTTGTTTTCTTTTACCTCTAGGATTTAGTTAACTCTGCTTGCTATAAGATAGCCATTGAAATGCAAATTAACCTGTGTAACTGCTTTTTCTTAGCAGTGAAAAACCACTTTTACAGGCAGCCAAAAGCACATAGCATTGATATGCAAATTAGAAGCACTGAATGGGTAAATGAGTCTCATAGGAGACCAGTGAATGGTGTGTATATATATATATATATATATATATATAATATTATAATTATGTGTGTGTTTATATCAATGTATGTTCTGCAAGATGGCTATCCAATCTGAATCATATCATTTAAATTATTGATCATTGCTAGATTAATTTAGAACTGTGTGAAACCGGAGATATTTGTTTCTATATAGTTAAAACTAAAATAAATATTTAAGGAAGTAAGCGTAAAGCACAAACACAGTCTGGCCTAGATGTAAAGGTTTATACAGAAAGAAACTGTGTTGTGTTTAGTGGGCAATAGTAATTTTATTGCTCACATTTATAGAGTTGTATGATTTGTGCTATTGCGGACGTACAGTTTTGTACACGTGTCTCGGACAAAGTACGGAACTGCACACGCAGTGTAAGAGACACGCACGGTCGCGTGTTTATGCAAATTGCGTAAGAGTACGGTCGCTAAGTACAAATTACACAATAGTTCGTTTAGTTTAAAGGTGGGACACTAGCTACGCTACAATAGCAACAAACTACCCGGTTTCTAAAGAAATTTAGTATAAAAACAAAATTTAGTATAAATATATTTTTTTAAATTGCCTCTGGGGGTAAAGCTGCCAACTTGAATGAATCCTAATTTTCTGTACAGAAAAACAAAGTATACCTGAGTGAGCGAACGTAGGTGAGTGAAATTCGAACCCAGTAATTCGGGATCCCGTTGTTTGGTACATCAAGTGAGTGGAGACTTGGTGGTGTGAGAAGGCTGACTCACGTTAGTATAAGGTTTAATATGTAAGTCATGAGTAGACTTACAGGAGCACGGTAGGGAATTGTGAATTGTGTTGTGACCCATATAGTTTTTTTTATATGCTCCGGCTGAGGTTTCGCAGCTTGAAATTCGATTCCAGTGGTCGTAAAGGCAGATAAGTAACAAGTACCTATATGCTGTGTGATTGGACCGCGCGTTTGTGGGTGCGATATATAGCGCAACGTGATATCCTTTTTACGAGCTTTTGCGTAAAATCGCGGTATCATCAGGGCTGTATAGAGCATACGCAAGCGTGATTTGTGATAATAAAGTGCATAGGGAGTTTTCGCTGGTCTCTCTCAGGAAAATCTCCAACGGACGATACTTTACTGGAAAGGGTAAGTTATTCCTAAAAACTTCCAGTAAATATAGGTCACATAGGGCCCTAAGTTGGGTACATTGCCTTCACTATCGACAGTGTATGGTAGTACTGGCCAACGTGGGCGGTGAGCGGGTGAAGAGCGCTCGGAGAACTTTCACCGTTGCCTTATATTGAGTATTTTGGTGTTTGTGGGAAAAGGCCCACAATTATGGGAGCCAGTTGCTCAAGTAAGGGACGTTTGTAACCAGGGTTCAGGTTGAAGAACCGCGGCCCAGAGGGTCAGCGAAATTTAAAGGAAAAAGTATTGAAAACTTTTTGTCTGAATGGGAATGTGTGACTGACAAAGATAGGGTACCATACCCTAGGGCGGGCAGCTTTGAACCAGAGGCACTGCAGAATGTAGGCAGTAAAATATGTCTTCTTAAATCCAGAAAACAAAGGATTAGACATACAGATTGTTTAAATTTATGGCAACAGGAGGGGGATATACAAAGAGAATTAGCTCGCGCAGCAGGTTCCAAACCTAGCGGGAAAATAATGGCGACCGTACCACCACCACTACCGTATATTGCGGGGGAGAAGATGGCTACAGTCAATGGTATATCCGTAAAATATAGTAGTATGTAAAAACAATGTATTAACCCTAATTATTTTTTTGCAAGATGTATCCTGTTTTTGAAGTCTTTTCAAGGTTATAGGTCACAAGAGGATGATGGACTTGCTGGCAGATCAGTTCCTGTATTGATTTACAGAGAGAGAGAGAGACATAAGATGCATTGAAGGGAATGGTAATTGTATCGCTGGCCTGTAACTGAAATTGTATGTAACTGTATGTTTTAACTGCTTACTGTATGAGTTGTAACTATAGGTATACTGTACTTTGTAATATATATATTGAATCTATATCTTTTTTTAATGAAAAATATATCCAGCCAAATCGCAGCTCTCCTCCAAGCAGTCACCTTGCTGCAGGAAACTCAGGTGGGGCCTGTCCAACCAGGTAGAGCAGTAACAATATTCCCCAATGAAAGAACTGGTGAGGTTACAGCTACCGGTAAGTGTGAGACAGTTCATTGCACAGAGACAACAACACCTCACAGTAAACAGATTAGGAACGGAATGGTAGAATTACACCCTGTCTTGGAAATAGTAACTCCCAATGGGGGAACCGATAGTCAGGGAGTAATCCTCACTAGGAATAATGCAATGTATTGCCCGTGGCCCAGAGATGAGCTGCGATCAATCATTTCAGAATTCCCCGACCCTCGGAAGCATTTAGCCAGATGTCAGAAATTTATCAGAGATCTGGGTAATGCGTATGAACCGACAAACAAACACTGGCGGATATTTTTGAAAGCGTGCCTACCCCCTAATATTGACACCCAAAAATGTATCACTGATTGTAGGTTAGAGTCGGATAGTCATATGACTGACAAAACACAATCAGGAGAACTTAGAGCAAATTAACATGCAACTAGAGTTGTATTTCCCCACAACTGTTAAGTGGAGAAAAAAAAAATTCTCCATAAAATAGAGTGAAAAATAGAGCGAAAATGAAATGACATCTGAATACTTCCATCAGGACCTGCAAATAATAGACAGATACATGGGGGTATCAGATACAGGGAACGATGCGAATTACAGGGAGGTAACTGTTTCTGTATTAACGGACGGACTCAATCAGACAGTAAGGGACAGGGTACAAACATTTTTTGCCTGATTGGAGAGGGGCCACAGTAGCTTGTCGTAGAGAGTGCGCGATTGAACACCATAATAATATTGCTAGGTGTAGAGAACTGCAGGAGGAGAGGCTGAGGATTGAAAGTATACAGGCTCTTACACCAGAGTCTCATCAGCCTAAACCCCAAAAACCCTGGTGGTAAGAAAAGACCGAGAAATTGTTACATTTGAAAAAAATAAAGGACATTTTGCTAGAGATTGCAAGAGTAGTAGAGCACATAGCCAATATAGACCGCTAGACAGAGAAAACAAGCCACATTATTAAACACATAGACGGGATCAAGGGACATATAGTAAGGAGTCACGAGCCATATAGAAAACACAGATTCGGTTAATGGGAAGAATGGAATAAATGCAACTTTACCCTTTTGACAGAACTTACTGCGGTTAGGAGAAGGTCTCTAAACTTCTGCTTCTTTCTCTAGCAGAAGTGACCTCTAATTAATTTAACAGAAGTTTTGTTAGAGATGGTATACATATAGCGTGCTCCCACCCTGGAAGTACGAATTATGTTGGATACCCACGAAGACTAAGGTTGCATTTCGCTGTTCTAGATACATGTCCATCACAGGTAGAGGAAATTATCTCAAAGATACCGGGTTCCCTATGAATTTAGAATGGGCAGGACACTGGATTGATGGCTGGGATAGTCCCAGTAGAGATATAACACACATAGATTTTTTTTTTTGGGGGGGAGCAGACCGAGTAGAGAATCATTGCCCAATCCAGATGTCAAACTTTGTAAAATCTTCTTTGCCTCTACCAACTTATTGTCACAACTGAGGGTTTAGGCTGACGGGAGGAAGCCTCAGTTGTAGGGGCTGAGATGAAATTAAACCTGGGAGGTTTAATCAGACCCCTGGACATGTAAGTGCAGAATAATTACCCGAAGGTGTGACCATGACAACCAAGTTAAAATTCAAAATAAAAGTTTATTAATAGACTCCGTGATACAACAAGCAGCATTCAAGGTTAGCAGTTGACAGTGGCAAATAACACAGTTCCTGGAACACGTAACCGTAGAAGGTATTGCAGAGCACTGGTAGGTTAGAACAGATGTTAAAAGTCCTTTGATAGAAATCCTTACCAGGCCTGGTTGTAGTAGTGGAGATAGCCGAGGAACGTGCCAGTAGTTGTAACAGGTGAATCTGGTAATTTGAGTAAGCTGCTGTATCAGCTGGATGGAACCAGCCAGGTGGTAAAACACGGAGTGGATGCTGAATAGAATCAGCCAGGTACTAAAGTCACGGAGTGGGTGCTGGATGGAACCAGCCAGGTGATGAAATACAGAGTGGATGATGTGAGATGCTAGTGAGCGTAGAAACAAAATAGCTGACAGATGATTACCGGTGGTAGTGGATGCTGCTGGTAAGATAGGATCCACTGGATCAGCACCGGTGTATTGTCGGAGCTGGAATCTGTTTGAAAGCTGGCTGCTGGAAGCAGATAGTAGATAGCTGGAAACTGGACAGCCACAGAGGACTGTAAAGTCAGGCTGCACCGCAGGATGGAAAGCAGGTGCGGATTTCTTTGTGGATGCTGGAGACAGGAACTGGAACCTGGAGAAACAAACCACAGGAGAGAGAGACTGGAACAAGGTATGACATTCAAAGCACTGACATCTATCTGGCCTAGACACAGGATACTTATACCTGCTGCTATGCAGGCATTGGCAAGGCAATTATGCAGATTCCAGAGATGGTGGATTGGAGGAATTGGAGCATGTGATCAAATCCAACATGGCTGCGCCCATGCTGGAACCTGGAGGGAAAACTGGTTTGAAATGAAATGTGCAAACATAGTGATAATGGCGGCGCCGGCCGCGGAGGACAGGAGACGCCAGATGACAGCTACATGCTGAGACACTTGGAGGGCAGCAGAGGCCGCGGCAGGCATTATAAACTATTCTGAGAACCTGCAGCCATATCACAGGAACGGCGGCGGAGGCCGCGGAGGACGGGAGACGCCATGTTGGATTCAAACATGGCGCCGCTGTGGTAGTGTCTCAGAACGACAGGAGGGATGCGCAGAGTGTTGACACAGATGAGATCCGGACTTGGAACGCTGGGCCAGTCTCAGAAGACACCTGAACGGCAGGTAATGGCGTCCAGATACCCGGATCGTGACAGCACCCCCCCCCTTTAGGAGTGGCCCCAGGACACTTCTTAGGCTTTAAAGGAAACTTTGAGTGGAAATTTCGGACCAAGGCAGGAGCATGGACGTCTGAGGCATTGGTCCAAGAGCATTCTTCAGGACCATAGCCCTTTCAGTCAATGAGGTACTGTAACTGACCGTAACAGAAACGTGAGTCCAAAATCTTGGCCACCTCGTACTCGACTCCCCGTTGAATCTGAACTTTGGGAGCTGGAGGAAGTGCGGAATGAAACCGATTTAGGATCAGCGGTTTCAACAAGGAAACATGAAATGTCCTGGGTATTTTCAAGAAGGGTGGTAACTGTAATCTGTAGGCAACAGGATTGATGACTTGTTCAATCTTGAAGGGGCCGATATAGCGAGGTGCAAATTTCATGCTGGGAACTCTCATCCTCAAATTCTTCGTGGACAACCACACACGATCACCCACCTTGAGAGCAGGAACCGCTCTACGCTTCCTATCGGCAAACTTCTTATACCTGAATGAGGCTTTAAGCAGGGCTGCGCGGACGTTCTTCCAGTTATTTGAAAACTGACGCAAGGTGACATCCACTGCTGGAACAGAAGTTGCGGGAAGCGGTTGGAATTCTGGGACTTTAGGGTGGAATCCATAATTGATGAAGAATGGTGTCGAAGAAGATGAGGAATGGTATTGATTGTTGTGGCTGAACTCGGCCCAAGGAAGGAGTTGAACCCAGTCATCTTGAGAGGAAGACACATATATACGGAGGAAGGCCTCCAAGTCCTGATTCACCCTCTCGGTTTGACCATTGGTCTGAGGATGGTAAGCTGTGGAAAACTTTAACTTGACTTGGAGGGCTTGACACAAACTTCGCCAAAATTTGGCTACAAATTGTACTCCACGATCCGAGATGATCTCTTCAGGAAGACCGTGAAGTCGGAAGATCTCTTGTATAAACACTTGAGCCAACTTGGAAGCTGACGGAAGACCGGTGAGAGGGATGAAATGTGCCACCTTGGTGAACCGGTCAACTACCACCCAGATGGTATTAAACTTGTTGCACACAGGTAGATCAGTAACAAAGTCCATCGACAGATGGGTCCATGGTCGAAGGGGAACAGATAATGGAACCAGTTGCCCCGCAGGCGACTGGCGGGAGACTTTGTGTTGGGCACACTTTGGGCAGGAGGCAATAAATTCCATAATGTCCTTCCTCAGAGTTGGCCACCAGTAGGACCTAGAGATAAACTCCAGGGTTTTCTGAATGCCTGTATGTCTAGCAAAACGGGAAGCGTGGGCCCAATGCATGAGCTTCTTCCTTAGAACTGGTTTAACAAAACTTTTCCCTGGCGGGGGCGTAGAGTCCATCCCTACCGTAGAGAATGCCAACGGATTAATTATAGGATGCTTGTCTGCAGACTCAGACTCATTTTCTTGCTCCCATGAGCGGGAAAGGGCATCGGCCTTACGATTCTGAGAACCCGGACAGAACTGGAGTTTAAAGTCAAACCTAGAGAAGAAAAGTGCCCATCTGGCCTGACGAGGGTTCAGACATTGGCCCTCATTCCGAGTTGTTCGCTCGGTATTTTTCATCGCATCGCAATGAAAATCCGCTTAGTACGCATGCGCAATGTTCGCACTGCGACTGCGCCAAGTAACTTTGCTATGTAGAAAGTAATTTTACTCACGGCTTTTTCATCGCTCCGGCGAACGTAATGTGATTGACAGGAAATGGGTGTTACTGGGCGGAAACACGGCGTTTCAGGGGCGTGTGGCTGAAAACGCTACCGTTTCCGGAAAAAACGCAGGAGTGGCTGGAGAAACGGTGGGAGTGCCTGGGCGAACGCTGGGTGTGTTTGTGACGTCAACCAGGAACGACAAGCACTGAACTGATCGCACAGGCAGAGTAAGTCTGGAGCTACTCTGAAACTGCTAAGTAGTTAGTAATCGCAATATTGCGAATACATCGGTCGCAATTTTAAGAAGCTAAGATTCACTCCCAGTAGGCGGCGGCTTAGCGTGTGTAACTCTGCTAAATTCGCCTTGCGACCGATCAACTCGGAATGAGGGCCATTGTGCGCCTTTGAGATACAAAAGATTTTTGTGGTCGGTAAGTATGGTGATTGAATGAGAAGCTCCCTCCAACAGGTATCTCCACTCCTCCAGAGCGAGCTTGATGGCTAGCAACTCCTGATCGCCAATGGCATAGTTGCGCTCAGCTGGGGAGAACTTCCGGGAGAAGAAACTGCAAGGATGTAGATGACCATCTTTAGCCCTCTGGGATAACACCGCTCCTACTCCAACGGAGGAGGCATCCACCTCTAAGATGAAAGGAGAGTCGATGTCGGGCTGTTTCAGAACTGGTGCAGAGATGAACCGTTGCTTCAGAAGGTGAAAGGCCTGCGTAGCTTCTTCGAACCACTTGGACGGATTAGCACCTTTCTTGGTTAATGCAGTGATAGGCGCCACAATGGTGGAAAAGTCTCGTATAAACTTTCTATAATAATTGGCGAACCCCAAGAACCTCTGGACCCCTTTGAGGGTTAAGGGTATAGGCCATTTCTGGATTGCTTGGAGTTTCTCAGGATCCATCTCTAGTCCGGAACCGGACACAATGTAACCTAGAAACGGAATGGTTTTAACTTCAAACACACACTTCTCCAATTTACAATAGAGGTGATTGACACAGAGACGGGAAAGAACCTCCTTTACCCAGAAACGATGATCTTCTAGATTATTAGCAAAGATGAGGATGTCATCTAGATAAACCACGACATGGCGGTATAAGATGTCCCTGAAGATCTCATTCACGAAGTGCTGGAAGACTGCTGGAGCGTTGCTCAATCCGAAGGGCATGACGAGGTACTCATAATGTCCATCACGGGTGTTAAAGACGGTCTTCCACTCGTCACCCTCACGGATCTGGATGAGATTGTATGCACCTCTCTAGTCCAACTTTGTGAAGATGGTGGCTCCGCTAACTCTATCAAAGAGCTCTGTAATCAGGGGTAAAGGGTATCGGTTCTTGACGGTAATGTCGTTCAGACCTCTGTAATCGATGCACGGACGCAGACCACCGTCTTTCTTCTTAATGAAGAAGAAGCCTGCGCCGGCTGGAGAAGAAGATGGTCGGATGAAACCCTTCGCCAGGTTCTCTTTGATGTACTCTTCCATGGAGTGTGTCTCAGGCAGAGACAACGGATAAGTTCGGCCTCGCGGTGGAACCTTCCCTGGAATGAGGTCGATTGGGCAGTCCCATTCTCTATGAGGAGGAAGGAGATCAGCAGAGGCTTTACTGAACACGTCCGTGCAGTCTTGATATGGAGGAGGTGGACCATCAGATGACCTGGGGAAGGAAGAACAAACAGGAAGAACTTTGGCCAAACAAGTCTCAGCACAGGAGGGACCCCATGCCAGTATTTGCGTAGTCGTCCAGTCAATTGATGGGTTGTGAAGACGGAGCCATGGAAGGCCTAAAACCACTGGATGTGTGGCTCTTGGAATCACTAGAAAAAAAATATACTCAGCATGAAGAACTCCCACTCTCAGACGAACTGGAAGAGTCCTTAGGGAAATGACTGCGTCAAAAATCTTGCTGCCATCCACGGCAGTCAAAAAAATGGACGAGGACAGTCTCTCGGTGGGTAGGGACCACCGTTTAACATAAGCTTCGGTCATAAAATTCCCAGCTGCTCCGGAATCAAGGAGGGCAATGACGTTCCTGTAACGTTGAGCAATTTGGAGCGACACTGGGAGGTTACAATCATGAGGAGATGGAGAGGAGATCATTACTCCTAGCCGGCCCTCTCCTTGGCGAGCTAGGATCTGGAGTTTCCCGAGCGTTTGGGACAGGCATTGATAGTGTGCGACGGAGCTGCACAGTAGAGACAGAGAGACTCAGAGAGACGTCTTCGGCGCTCAGCGGGAGATAGACGGGAACGACCAATTTGCATAGGCTTCCTTGGATGGAGATGGTTGACGAGGAGGAGGAGCAGAAGATTTAGGAACGGATGATCTTCCTCGCTCGGTTGCTCTCTCTCTGAACCGTAGATCAACCTTTGTGCATAGTGAAATTAGCTCATCCAACTTAGAAGGCAAGTCTCTGGTAGCTAACTCATCTTTAATGCGTTCTGACAAGCCATGCCAGAATGCAGCATACAGGGCCTCGTCGTTCCAGGCCAGTTCAGATGCCAGGATTTTGAACTGTATAAGATACTGTCCCACAGTACGTGTTCCCTGGCGTAGACGGAGAATCTCAGACGAAGCAGATGATACCTGGCCTGGCTCGTCGAAGATGCGCCTGAATGATGCCACAAAGTCAGTATAGGAGGACAGCAGGGGATCAGACTTCTCCCATAACGGTGATGCCCAATCAAGGGCTGAGCCACTGAGGAGAGAAATAATATAAGCAACTTTGGTACGGTCACTGGGGAAGTTGCCAGGTTGAAGCTCAAAATGGATTTCGCATTGGTTGAGAAATCCCCTGCAGAACCTTGGAGATCCGTCAAATTTTGCTGGCGTTGGAAGATGAAGACGTGGTATGGAAATGGGTAAGGTGGGTGGGGTTACAGCTGGAGTCACTGTCGTGGACGAAGCAGACGTACCAGATCCACGGAGGGTCGTCTGAATCCCATCCAGCCGAGTAGAGAGATCCTGGAGACAGCGGATGATGTGACCTTGTGCAGCCTCCTGATGTTCGAGTCTGGCTGCCAGTTCTTGCATAGGTCTAGCCGCTTGATCCTGGTCTCCGGCTGGATTCATTGGGTCAGTGCTTACTGTCACAACTGAGGGTTTAGGCTGACGGGAGAAAGCCTCAGTTGTAGGGGCTGAGATGAAATTAAACCTGGGAGGTTTAATCAGACCCCTGGACATGTAAGTGCAGAATAATTACCTGAAGGTGTGACCATGACAACCAAGTTAAAATTCAAAATAAAAGTTTATTAATAGACTCCGTGATACAACAAGCAGCATTCAAGGTTAGCAGTTGACAGTGGCAAATAACACAGTTCCTGGAACACGTAACCGTAGAAGGTATTGCAGAGCACTGGTAGGTTAGAACAGATGTTAAAAGTCCTTTGATAGAAATCCTTACCAGGCCTGGTTGTAGTAGTGGAGATAGCCGAGGAACGTGCCAGTAGTTGTAACAGGTGAATCTGGTAATTTGAGTAAGCTGCTGTATCAGCTGGATGGAACCAGCCAGGTGGTAAAACACGGAGTGGATGCTGAATAGAATCAGCCAGGTACTAAAGTCACGGAGTGGGTGCTGGATGGAACCAGCCAGGTGATGAAATACAGAGTGGATGATGTGAGATGCTAGTGAGCGTAGAAACAAAATAGCTGATAGATGATTACCGGTGGTAGTGGATGCTGCTGGTAAGATAGGATCCACTGGATCAGCACCGGTGTATTGTAGGAGCTAGAATCTGTTTGAAAGCTGGCTGCTGGAAGCAGATAGTAGATAGCAGGAAACTGGACAGCCACAGAGGACTGTAAAGTCAGGCTGCACCGCAGGATGGAAAGCAGGTGCGGATCTCTTTGTGGATGCTGGAGACAGGAACTGGAACCTGGAGAAACAAGCCACAGGAGAGAGAGACTGGAACAAGGTATGACATTCAAAGCACTGACATCTATCTGGCCTAGACACAGGATAATTATACCTGCTGCTATGCAGGCATTGGCTAGGCAATTATGCAGATTCCAGAGATGGTGGATTGGAGGAATTGGAGCATGTGATCAAATCCAACATGGCTGCGCCCATGCTGGAACCTGGAGGGAAAACTGGTTTGAAATGAAATGTGCAAACATAGTGATAATGGCGGCGCCGGCCGCGGAGGACAGGAGACGCCAGATGACAGCTATATGCTGAGACACTTGGAGGGCAGCAGAGGCCGCGGCAGGCATTATAAACTATTCTGAGAACCTGCAGCCATATCACAGGAACGGCGGCGGAGGCCGCGGAGGACGGGAGACGCCATGTTGGATTCAAACATGGCGCCGCTGTGGTAGTGTCTCAGAACGACAGGAGGGATGCGCAGAGTGTTGACACAGATGAGATCCGGACTTGGAACGCTGGGCCAGTCTCAGAAGACACCTGAACGGCAGGAAATGGCGTCCAGATACCCGGATCGTGACACTTATCTGTTACTAAACTCTATGTGATTTGTCTTCAAAGTTTCCTCTTCATCTCTTACGGTCACCGACAGGGTTACAGTTCAGACGCCACAGGCCTACTCGGTCTTTCAGAGTGCTGCCCAAATCCAGTATATCTCACCAGCATAGGGACACCAGTATCAGTGTGCCTGGTCATGCACAAAGGGTGGAGAATGGGAATATGGGTGAAGGGAGACTGTATATAGACACCGATATGCATGATGGCGTGACAGCCTGATGGTGAACGCAAATCTGAAAAATTTTCTTTTTATTATTTCCTTTCTTTTTTCACTTTCCACAGATGGTTTACTTCACACAACTGATAATACACAACAGTTAAACACATTGAAATGCAAGATTTATGTTCCCTACACAAAGGCCACTGACCCGGAGAGAACTCGTGACAAAGAGCAGAGTGTAGAGAAGCTCGTATCACTGGAGTGTCTGTTCCGGGAAGGTTGAGAGGCAGGACTGTTGAAGGGCATCCGAGCACAGATCTAGAACGGTTGTAGTATCATTCTTTTTTTTTTTTCACCTCCCCCTGCATTTTCCTGTCTTTTCCCTTTCTTATTTTCCTCCTTTCCCTAAACGAAATGGATCGATCACAAGAGACTGCGTTTAGGGTTCTATTAGTAATTCAGGTTTTGATCAAGGACAGTTTGTTTTGGTGAGGGTCCCAGAGAGGTCGAGCAGGGATTTGGAATGGGTTCTGATGGCAAGTATGAATTTGTAGGATCTCAGGATCAGCGCATCACTTTAGTAAAGGCTGGCATCAGTAAGCGCTCTGGTAGTCAGGGAGCTCGGAGGCACTGTGAGGGGTTATTGTCTGATGAATATTGTATTTGTAGGAATTGTGAGAATATAGTTGAGTATGGGTGCATCCAGAGATGTCAGTCCAACCTTAATATTGACATGGACCGTCATCCGTTGAGTGATTACCACTCACTAGTGGGTAAGGTCTTAAACCAGACAGAATGCTGGGTGTGCTCACAGGTACCTCAAGGTCAGAGCAAGTCAGGATTAGTACCGTACCCTTTAGCAATAGATGAGGTACTCGAATTACGGGGTGGGAGACCGGTGGACAAGAAATTCAATATCTCTAGGCCCCCTAGTTTGAAGCTCCACCAGTATCATGTAGACAGGTCCTTATTGTGTTTCAATATTTCCAATTGCCGAAAACCGGGAAATTGGGAAGTGACGTGGAATAACCAGAAAATTACCTTTTCACACAGAGCTGATAGGATACCCATAGACTCTGAACTTGTACGCCAAATAGCCAACCGTGGGAGGTATTTTCGGTATAGGTATACTCGTGGAAGCAAGACCATGTGGGTTGGAAAAGTATCGCCAGGGTATTGTGCTCATATCATCCAGCCCAATACTTGTACTGAGCAGATGGGAGAACTAGGGATTGGTTTCTTTAATTGGAAAATTTGCAATATGGTGATATTATATTTTGTCCCCTATGTCCTCCTAGATGATGCCTATTTCATATGTGGGAGGAAGGCGTACAAGTGGCTTGCCCCGAGCTCATAGGGATTGTGTTATATTGGGAGAGTACTGCCAGAGGTCATGACCATAACCCCTGATAAGATGAAAGGCGTTCACCGCAGTGCTCAGGCTCCTTATACTCATACTCACTATGAACACATCATCAAGAGACACTTCATAGATAGGACAGAGCACGCAGCCTCTGATTTGATCCACGAATCCACTGGGATTCAATTCCTTCTCGCATTAGACATCACCCGTACTGCCAGAGGAATTATAAATTATAGGTATATCCATGCGCTAGCGAACTTGATAGATAATATCACTGAGATGTATGACGACATCTTCAGGTATACGGGAAGGGAGTTACAAGCTTACAAGCAAAACTGATTCCACGCAATTGGTTCTCAGGTTTAGGAGAGTGGGCTCAAAATGTCATCATGAGTGTAGGGAAGTTTCTCCTTTTTATCCTGGGAGTCGTCATAATTATTGGTTTGATATTTAGGTGTGTTCGAATTCTGACGCGGCGCAAGCACGGCACAAAATTGATGAGTCTAAGGAGCAAGGGTACTGTTACAGCAGCAGATTTAGTTTATGACCCATCCATAGAGACTGTGATATGATAAGGATTGCAAATGAATTTCATGGCCTGTTTCGTTCACCCGTTTTTCTTTTGTCTCCCCCTCTGCCCAGATACATCCATCCGGAAAAAGACATCAGCCCTACCCAAAAATGTTTATGTGAATGTATTTTATTTATATGTCTTATCTTCATCTCTGCAACATTGTTAATGGCACACATAGTCGACAGGTGATATCCACATATACTAGCACTCACATATGTTTCCCCCTCCATGTATCATCAACTAAATGTGCACCCCATTTGTTGGAACAAGAAGCCGAAAAGAGCTCGGTAGTGTTTGTTGGCCCACTTACAGACCCTTAAAACGGGATAAGAAGGATTTAATGTATACTTTGCAATACCTCGAAGCTTATTTAGAACATATATGGCACAATGGTACATGCCCCTCAGACATGGATTCATACATATATGCTTTTTACTATCCCACTAGGTCATACATTTCCCACCTACAACTCTCCCCGATCATCTGTAGATATTGTATTGATATTTTTCTGTTAAGTGATTAGATAGCAGCAGTTATTGGTGACTGCCAAAGGGTGGACTGTCAAAGTAGAAAAAATATTGCAGTACACACATCACGTACAAACTATGCACAGATGGCCTCCGTGCGCGTACTTGCTCTGCTGTGCGTGCGCATATTCGCAATTTGCGGTATGGTCGCTCCCGCGGTCCTGTGCATTAGCGCGTGGTATGAGTATTTATGGTAGAGTTTGAGAACACATGGAAGGCTATCAAAACACATTACATATTTAATCCAAATAGTGCACAATGTACACATAGTCTCCCTGCACCACACCAGAAAGTAACAGCAGTTTAAATGGTAACAGAACAAAGGGATTCACCTTTACAGGATAGGAGGGGACAGAACACGGTTACAAGGTGATGTTTGGTATCCAGCTGTAGGGTATTTTAAGGGTAACATTCCGGTGTTGGTTTGAGAAAGATCGCATGTTCCTGCGGATAGTTATGTGCAGGAGCAGAATATAGATATAAACTGTATTTACTGTACATTATGTATGCGGCGGGAATCCAGAGGAGACCACCCACAAGAGCAGTTGGAACAGACATCGCCCACCTATTCAAACTGACCTATGACCTCTCCTGTACTGTAAATGACCATCCCTGTGTCCAATGGGCAAAGAGATTACAGTATCCATTGTGTTATGTTTTGGATGAAGTGTATAAAGAGAGCCTGCAGCAGGCCTGGTCAGACACAAGACTCACAGCATTATCTATCAGATGACGGAGGACCAGACTGGGTAGCGCGGCGAATCCACTCACGTATGTAACATTGACTGTAGCCATTTACTCTGTTATATTGTATTGTATTGTTTGTATTGTAACCCCCTTTCAGCAATTATACGCTGTGGTGTCGGAACCCAGTGGTTTAACTACAAACTGGTGTCGTGTCTTTCTTTCCCAGCTAAGGTTTAAAGTGTAATAGCATTACACTGCATTGCTGCATAAGGTTTAAAGTGTAATAGCATCACACTGCATTGCTGCATAAGGTTTAAAGTGTATTCATTGGGTGTGTACGCGCTGTGTGTACTTTGTACCGTCAGCGCAGCGTTTGTACGCAAAGTCCGTACACGGTACGGGACTCTGTACGCTATCAGCGTAAAAAGTGCGTAGAGTGTGTATTAAGTTTAGCGGCCGCAGCGGCTTCATGGTAAAGTGTATTTAAAGTGTGTATAAGGTATAGCTTTTCATTCCTGCATATAAAACGGCTTTATCAGACTGGACACCCTTAAAGATATATCTGCTGTTCAAGTGGAATGCAGTCAAAATGCCGGTGGTCGGGATCCTGGAGTTCAGGAAACCAACCTGGAATCCCAACAGCCGGCATTTTGTCGACGACCGGCATCCTGACACCTGCCCCTATTTCCCACTTGGTTGGTGAGTCCACGCTACCAGCCGAGTGGGAATAGAATCTGTGGTGAGATGAGATGCCGCTGTCGGTATACTGACAGCTGGCATCCCGTCTGCTGGTATATCATACGGGACCCGTTCAATCGTTGTTCCTACAGACTGAAATATGCACCAATATATCTGCAGATATATTGGCCATCTGCTGTGCTGTACATATTGCGTGTACACACCTGCAGATCAGCAAAATATATATTAGCATTTCCATTGATTGGCCAATATATCTGCCAGTGTTTACCCATCTAAACACTATAAATTGCTATTGTGATGTCACAGCTTCATTGTGTAAGCTATTGTTTGGTAGGCTGATCATGTGACAGGTTTACATCATAAACAGTCAGCTATGTTTAATGAAAAACTGTCACTTGGGAGGGAGGGAAGGAGAGAGGGGAGGGAAGGATGGAGTGGGGGGAATGAGGGAGAGAGGGATTGCAGGGGTGTGGGCGGGAGGGAAGGAGGGAGGGGTGTATTGGGAGGGGACAGGTGGGTGTGAGCAGGGCCGAATTAAGCCTTGGGGGGGGGGGCGGTGCACTTAAGACAGGGGGTCTGGGGGATTAGGGGAAGCTTCATCGGTGCTCATGACACGTGATACTCCTGTGTCTCTGTCTTCACTACATACTGTCCTGCTTGCATTCTGGCTACTTGGTTCTGCTGCTGCACAAGAGGGAGAGCTAGTAATGTCAGTGTGCCCCTGACAGAGAGGGACCTGGGATACAGTATCTCCTGCACCCACTCCTTAATCTGGATATGAGTGTGAGGGAGTGTGGGAATGGAGGGAGTGTGGGATGGCAGTGTGGGTTGGGAGTAAGAGGGATTTTGAGAGTGAATGTGGGATGGAGGGTGAGATGTTGTATGGTATGGGAGTAGAAGGGATTTAGGGAGGGAATGTGTGAGGGAAGGAAAGTGTGATTGAGTTAGGAAGTGTGGTTGGGAGGGAGTGTGATAGGTAGGGTGGGAGATGCCTGGAGAGAAGCAGGTGGGCGGTGATGGACAGGGGCGGATCCAGAAGAAAATGATAGGGGGGCACCATGGAAGGGGCAAGTACATTTGCGTGCGGCTACGGTGCATGTGAGGTGGCGCTTCTTATACAATGCCCACAGTTGTAGCGCTCATTATGCAATGTCCACTGTACTGGTAGTGCCCCTTATATAGACCGCATAGTAGTGGTGCCCCTTATGCAATGCCCGTATTGCCCCCAGTAGTAATGTTGCCTGTAGTAATCCCCAGTCATTTAGCGCCCTAGTAGTTATGCCCCCAGTGGTAATGCCCCTGTAGTTATGACCCCAGTAGTTTACCCCCCCTGTAGTTTAGCCTCCCAGTGGTAATGCCCCCAGTAGTTTGCCTGCTTGTAGTTTAGCCCCTGTAGTTATGCCCCCCTTGTAGTTTAGCCCCCAGTAGTAATGCCCCCAGTAGTTTGGCCCCTGTAGTTATCCCCCAGTAGTTTGGCCCCTGTAGTTATGCCCCCAGTAGTTTGGCCCCCCTGTAGTTTAGCCCCCAAGTAGAAATGCCCCTGTAGTTACGCCGCCAGTAGTAATGCCCTCCTGTAGTATGCCCCCAGTAGTTAGCCCCTTTGTAGTTGGCCCCCAGTAATAATGTCCCCCAGTAGTTTGCCCCCAGTAGATGCCCCCCAGTAATAATGTCCCCCAGTAGTTTGCCCCCAGTAGATGCCCCCCAGTAATAATGTCCTCCAGTAGTTTGCCCCCAGTAGTAATGCCCCCTAGGAGTTTGCCCCCAATAGATGACCCTCCAGTAGTAATGCCCCCAGTAGATGCCCCCCAGTAATAATGCCCCCAGTAGATGGCCCCCAGTAAAAATGTCCCCAGTAGCTGCCTCCAGTAGTAATGCCCCCAATAGATGACCCCCCAATAGTAATGCCCCCAGTAGATGCCCCCCAGTAATAATGCCCCCAGTAGTAATGCCCCCCATTAGTAATGCCCCTTGTTGATGCCCCCCAGTAGTAATGCCCCCAGTAGATGCTCCCCCAGTAATAATGCCCCCAGTAGTAATGCCCCCCCACCCAGTAGTAATGTCCCTTGTTGATGCCCCCAGTAGTAATGTCCCCCCCTAGTTTGCCCCCAGTAGATGCCCCCGCTGCACTGAGGTAGAGAAAAGAGAACATACTTACCAAGCCACGTTCCCGCTTCCAGACCGCTGCAGTACTCCTCCTCCTGACGTCCTCTCCTCAGCACTATGAGAGAGACGTCATAGCGCACGCCACACAGTGACAGCGCCGGAGGCAGGAGCTCAGTACTGAGCTCCTGCCTCCGGCTGCCGCTGTGCAGGGAGACGGGCGCCCGCTGGTAACACAATCTCAGCGGGCGCCCGTCATCTCCCTGTGCGGCGCCGGTGGGTGGACGGGGGACGGAGGGACTGGGGACGGAGGCACAAACGACAGGGGGGGGCACGGGCCCGAGTGCCCCCCCCCTGGATCCGCCACTGGTGATGGAGGCAGGGCAGAGCAAATAGCATCATTAGGTCCCTCCCCCTCATGGGGAAAATTGCTTGAATGGCTCGTATTTGCATAGGGGTGGGGCTAAAATGATATGATTAGCATATAATTGAGTCATTAGGCTCGCCCCCTCCGACGGGTCCACATTTTTTTCGTATTTATCGTCACATTCTGCCCACTTTGCTAGACAGTGGGATAGGTGCCTACTCTTCCGAGGCTGCAGGTGACTACCCAAGAAACCGGGTGTCTCCCTCAGAATCCGGGAGAGTAGGCAAGCTTAGCTTATCTTCATAGCTGGACAATCCCCATCCATACACTTGGTTTCATAGCTGTCAGGGTCATCATTATCAGTGCACACTTGCAAACCTATACGAGGTGAAAAAAGAACTGCCAGGAAATAGGCACAATTCCTTCAACACACCTACATGCCAACACCAAATAAACACTGAGCCTTGTAGAACCCTGTAGCTGCAAGATACGCTTGCAAAACCAACCTGTGTTCAACTCTAACTTTTTTTGGTGTGTGTGTGTGTGTGTGTGTGTGTGTGTGTGTGTGTGTGTGTGTGTGTGTGTGTGTTGCTAGTCAGACTTTTTATTATTTGCCATGCTGATTTGCTCAGAATGTGAAAAGCTGTTTCTATGTCATTATTGAGGTAATAATTTTAAAATATTGAAAACCATGATGTACAGTTTGCATGCAGCATCCTTTCATACTATCAGGTAAGCACTGAATAATACAAGTACTGTAAGGGAATCATTTGATGTTTCATTGGAACCATTGGTCAAATAGTTACTATGGTCAATGTTTAACCCTGCAATGTTGAAGATCATTGCTAGGTTTCTCCCCCGATGTTTCCTGGTTGACAGCTACTGTGAATTCTGCAGTGAGTAACAATGTCCTGGATAGATAGATAGATAGATAGATAGATAGATAGATAGATAGATAGATAGATAGATAGATAGATAGATAGATAGATAGATAGATAGATAGCAAACTTGCCTACTCTCCCGGAGTGGCCGGGAGGCTCCCGCAAACAGAAAGTCTCCCACATCCATATCCCCCACTGCCCGCAACCTCCCTTTCATCAGCTCACCCACGGGGCGATGACGCCCTACAATGCCGTTAATGTGGACATTGTAAAGTGGAGGGCGGGGCCAGGGCTGCAATCAGAACTTCTGGGACCTGAGACTCACAAAATAGGCAGCCCCCCCCCCAAAAAAAAAAAATTATAAAAAAAAAAATCAACTTACCTATAACAGGCTGACCGCAGCTGTAGATGTGGTAGCAGTCTAGTCCTGTGTAGCCCCGCCCCCTTTTCATGATCGAGATCTGGCACTGTCACAGAAGGAGGAGAGTACGCTGCAAGCTTCTATTGTAAGCGTCCCTCCAAAAATGGCCGCCGCCGCCTCAGAGGAGACAGTTATTAAAGATACTATAGGAGCCGGACGGCGGCATGAGCGGCCCGGGTCCTCTCCTCTCTGTTAGGAGACAGGGCCCAGGACAGCTGTACCTACAACACCCCCCTGATGGCGGGCCTGGGCGGGGCTAGGATGACACCATGCCCCCGAACCGCCTCCTCCACACCTCCGCACAGCTCAGCTCTCAGCCTCTCCCACAGCCGACCCAGTGTGTGTGGATGATGGGCACATGGACCACACCCTCCAACTGTACCATTTTAGCTGGTACGGTATCGTGTTTTTATGGTCTGTACTGGCAAATGGACTTCATACCGGGTGCAGCATCAGATTTCTATAGCAGTGCTGAAGAGAAATGGAGAGATGGCTTCATTGACCATCTCTCCATTGACAGATTGGCTTCATTGACAGATGGCTTCCTCTGTCCTTCCATTTAACAGCAGTCTGCCAGCGCCGGCTGCCTCCAGTCCCCAGGAACAGCTTTAAACAATCAGTGCAGCCAGACTCAGACTTATTATGGCACCCCCTTTGCCCATGACCATGCCTCCTTTACCCGTGGTCACGCCCTTTCCAAATGCATGACGCACCCACCATTCATTCACCTCTGCAATGCAAAGCAGCGGTGTCAAAGTGTCCCCCCAACCTGCAGAACGCAGGAGGGACAGTCCCAGAAAAACGGGTTCTGTTCCACTGGAATTGGGACAGTTGGGAGGTATGACTCATAAGTCTCTGCAGATGGCAACATCATAATATGACGTCTGTGCCTCTGCCTGTGATCCCGGTGCAAGCTGCCAGGCCGCGCTACTTGGGAACTGTGGTAGGAGGAGAGGATCACAGGTAATACACTTATCTGTCGGCAGCAGGTACCTAAGATAAGATAATAGGTAAACATAGTAGCAGGATGATTTCAGAAGTTTATTAGTGCATTTGATGCCGGCAACACATAGCCCATGAAGTATGTCACGTGTCGTGCGCTGGCTTGGTGGGTATATAAGGTTTGCGATACCCACCAACTGTACCCACATATCACTCGTTGTTGTCATGGGTAAAAGGGGCGAGTTACAAAAAGGGATGAGTATCGGCTTTCGGGCCAATGGTTGCAGTATTTCTGAAACAGCGCAGTTTGTGAACTGTTTGTGTGCTGCTGTGGTGAAGGTGTATCATGACTGGACAAATGGCACCATTGCGAATGACCGACGTGGAAACTGCAGAACACCACGCGCCATATATGTGTGAGGTGAACGAAGGTGCGTGAGTGCCAAGACACGCTACAATGGAGTAGCTTACCATCAAAATGAACCTGGGGGCTCCCAGACCCGAGTCTTAATGACAGTTCAGCCCGTCTAGCTGCTGTTCGTGCTGCACACAGCAGTTACACTGGCTTTATTAGCTGGTGGTCATAATAATGTGACCATACCTCCCAACATGACCCTCTCCAGGAGGGACAGAATGCTCTGCTTCTGGACTTTTCTCTTAATTTATGATTGCCATAACCTTTGCTGAAACACCTTTCTTATCCATTAACCTGTTCAACACAGGTGCTGGCAATCATACATTAAAAGTCCAGAAGCAGAGCATTGTGTCCCTCCTGGAGAGGGTCATGTTGGGAGGTATGATGTGACTAATAAAAAAATAGAAACACTGTTTAAAATTGGTTAACATCAGTCTCACAGAACCAATGTTTAGGACTAAACAATGGTTTGTAACCAATGATAAAAAACGTTGTTTAACGGATGTTTTCTCTCGATGTCCCATCCCTATACTGTATTGTTAGTAAACTTGTAAGGCTGTTGCCAGTGTTAGCCGGCACCTTTGCGCCTGACTCTGTTTCCAAGGGACGTTATTGACTACTGGACCAAATTCGGAAGTTGTTTCAAAGGCGGATGTGCCGGTTCTCCGGTTATGGCCCCGCTGCTTATTTTGCTTCTGGCCGGGGTGGCCCTTGCCTCCCGAGGGGACCGGGAGCCCGTGTACCGGGAGTGTGTGACTACGTGTGAGCAGAGGAATTGCACCGGCCCCGGTTTGCGGGACTTCCGGGCTGAGCAGCCCCTGTACATGAGACTCACTGGTGAGAGCCGGGAACTCTAGTGACATCTCCAGGTGGGGAGTGGGCTCCGTGACTGCTAGTGACCGTCTCTGGAGGGATTATTGAGGTCACGAAGTTAGGGTTGGTCTAATGGCTGTACTGCTGTGAGTGACAGCTCCAGGGGGTCAGAGGTGCCCAGTGACTCAGTCAGGGTTTATTTACTAACCGGGCATGCACTGCAAGGGGCAAATGTGCACTTACTCAAAGCAACAAATCATTAAATGAATAATCATATGTCCAGTACAAATTATTTATTTTGTTTATTAGCTAACTTATCTTGGAATAATAATAACAGAATGATTTGAAGACAGAATAAGATCTGACCTCTGCCAGCTAGGAGATGGGGAAACACAGATGAGAGGTGCTTTGACTTATATCATCATGGCTCCATCACTGTTGAATAATGCCGCTGATTGCAGCATTGTGCAGTGGGGTGGTCACGATGATGTCATTAACTGTGAATCGCATCAATGAACCCCCAAGGTTAGGATTAGGGTGGTGTATTTAGAGTTGGGGGGAGGGTGGGGGGCAGAGGGTTGGAATAATTATCTGGCAGGTGTCTGGATTCTGCGCCTCGGTATGCCGCTGTCGGTATTCTGACCGTTGGCATCCCAAGCGCCGGGATCCCAATACCATACTAATGCATAGGCCCAAAAATGTTTACTTTGGCACTATAAATCTAGGTACACATTATAAAATTAACTGGTAAATAATCTGCCACATCTAGCTGGATGGAATGAAAATCTGGTAATGGATGAGCGCAAATTACAATCTACCATTTGCTACCAAACGCTGCAAAACTGTCAATCAGTTGTTCACCCAAGTTGGTTAAATTTGTGTTTAACCATTTTGTATGAACAACAGGTTTTGTTAGTTTTCCAGTGTTTGGGAACAAATTATAGATTGTCATTTGCTCTCATCAATTACCAGTTTTTCATTCCAACCAGCCAGGTCTGGCAGATTATCTGCCAGATAATTGTGTAGTGTATACCTATCTTAAATGAGAATTTATGGGATCAACCAGGGGAAAAGCTCATATTGTTCAGCCGGTGCGGGCTATTAGCTGCGGTGCTAATTATATTCCACTCCTATGATATCAAATGTCTGTTACCATAATTTGCACTTAAATGTTGTGGTTGCAAATAAGTTTTTAAAAAAATATATACCAGAGAAAGTTAAGTGAGTGACATTTCAGAAGATAATAGTGATACAGTGACAAACCATCCCTGGTGGTCTAGAGGTGTCTTACCTTCTCCTGGTGGCAGCCGCGTCTTCTTCTGTTTCCTGGTGGTCACATGTGGTGCGGTTTCAGTAATGAAACGTGTCACACGTGTCAGCAGTGTTCCGGTGAGTACTTTCTACACTTTCCCTAATCCCTGCCCCTAAATCTCCCCTAACGCTACATTCTTAGGGTGTTGACATTGTGCCAGTTAACATATTAAACCATGTTGATATTCTAGCATGACATTGTGGTGTCAGGATTCTGAAATTTGATATGGTGACTGTCAACCATCTGAACGGATACCAATAGTTCTCTAATGTGCTAGTGGATACTGGGATGACATTAGTACCATGGGGTATAGATCGGGTCCATTGGTGCCTGGCACTTTAAGAAATCATTAGTGTGTGCTGGCTCCTCCCCTTTATGCCGTTTCCACCAGACTCAGTTTAGAAAAATGTGCCCAAGGAGCCGGGTGCATTCCTCTGGAGCTCCAGAGAGTTTTCTTCAAAATGTTATTTAGTTTGTTTTTTTTCATGCAGCACTGGTTGGCAACCAGTCTGCCTGCGTCGTGGTACTTGGGGTGGGGGGGACCGAACCAACTTCTAATAGAGTTAATAGTTCGTATCTCTGCTGACAGAACACTAAGCTCCTGAGGCGCTGTTTCACATACACCCAGGGTGTGCACACATGCCGGCAGCATGCCGCCACCCCTAACAGATGCTTAAGTAAGAAGGTGTGGTGAGTGATTGCACCAGCATCCTGGTTAGACAAATGGAGGCATTAGGGCGCATTGGTCACAAGGCTGCAGTGCCCGCTGCGGACCCCAGACTGGCGCTAACACAAAGGGGTCATTAAGCTCCTTTTTTTTTACACAGATTCTGTATTTTACAGCCAGTAAAATATGTTAGAGACTGCACGCCATTGAGGGGGCGGGGCTTCCCAGAGAGCGGGGCCAGAGGCTGAAAGGTTCCATTTCCTGCTGCTGCTGACTTCCAGGCTGCATGCTGGAGCTGCTCCTCCACAGAACACACTGAATCACCAATTGTACTGGTACCAGGGGGTTTTATAGAGATGGGAGAGGATAAAAATGGCGGTGACAGTGCTGCTGTGTTAAAAAAATATATATAAGTATATCCAGCGGAGCACTGTTCTGACTGAGGTATTATGTGCTGGTCCCAATCCTCTCTGTGTCACTCCATTTGGGCTGTCTGGTTTTGTTGTGTTGTTTCACTATCTGTGTTGTCACTACACTGTGTGTATTCACCTAAATCTGTGTGTTTTCTGCAATAAGAATGTCTGGGGGAAAAGACTGTGTCTCCCTCATGTAACACTAAGTTTACACCTTCCCCAGGGGGTTCTCTCTTGTGTACCCAGTGTTCTCTCCCTTCACAGGGAAGTAGTATTCAGGAACCAGAGTGGTTAGATTAATTCAAAACCATGATTACTAACATTAATACAGATTTGGCTACCGCCAGACAGGAAAGGCAGACCCTTAAACAATCTGTAGATGATTTTTTTTTGGTTAAAGCTGCTGACCACAGACAGGCTCCTCAGCACCCTCTGGTGGTCTCTCATAAACGCACACTCCCATAGGGGCTTCAGTCTGACTCTGATACTGACATGCCAGAGCTGGATGAGGGACAGTTAGACGTGGAAGATGACAATTCTCTGACCCCGGGGATTGGGGACCTGATTTATGCTATTAGAGAAGTCCTCAAGATACCGGATAAAGAGTCAGAACCAGAAGAGGAATTGTTTTTTAACATAAAACCAAAATCCTCTGCCACCTTCCCCATATCAAAGGAATGAAACTCCCTTTCTAAAGAAGCGTGGGTCAATCCTGACAGGAAATTCCAAACTCCTAAACGGTAACTAAATTCCTTTCCTTTTACTCCTGAGGATAGGAAAGTATGGAAAAATCCACCGTCTGTGGATACTTCAGTGTCCAGGCTGTCACATAAAATTGTGCTACCTGTACCTGGGGCTACTATCTCTCTCAAGGACCCAGCGGACCACAAAATTTAGACTACTCTCAAATCTATTTGTACTGCGGTGGGCGTAGCTCAAAGGCCCACTATAGCTTGCGGATGGATTTCCAGGGCCATGGTAAAATGGTCTGATAATATAATAAGGGGGTTTGACTTCCTGCCTCTGGGAGAGATCTTTACACTACTGCATCGTATCCAGGATGCTGAAAATTGTATGAGTCAAGCTATTAAAGAATTATGTCTCATAAATGGCCGTACCGCAGCTATGGCTCGCAGGGCTCTGTGGTTGTGAAACTGGTCAGCGAATGCTGATTCCGAGAAAGGTGTGGAGAATCTTCCTTTTATAGAGGATGCCTTGTTTGGGGAAAAACTGAACAAGTGGATCTCTCAGGCAACGGTTGGTAAGTCTACATATCTGCCATCGGCTGCACCTCCTGCTAGACATCCCTACTCTGGGCCCTCTCTGCAGTCCTTTCGTGTGGCCAGAGGCGCCTCAAATGCTGCTAGAGGAACTCGTGGTAAGTCCCATAAACCAGCTGTAGCTGGATCTCTGGACCAGGCCTCCTCATCCACTAAGCCTTCCACGTGACGGTTGGACCCAGCAGCAGGGAGAATTTCAGGTAGGTGCTCGCCTTCAGCACTTCGCCCATGTGTGGGAACAGTCCTGCCGGAATCCTTGGGTGAGGGACCTCATATCCCAGGGGTACCGGTTGGAATATCAAGCACTACCTCCTCCCAGATTCTTCAAGTCAGGCTTACCAGCTTCACCCGTAGCAAGGGTTACCTTGCAAGACGCCATTCAAAAACTACTACAAACTGGGGTTGTTGTCCCAGTTTCTCCTCCATTGCACAACAGGGGTTTTTACTCCGGCCTTTTTGTTGTAACGAAACCAGACTGTTCGGTACGGCCCATCTTGAACCAAAAATCCTTGAACCCGTATCTACATGTGTTCAGATTCAAGATGGAGTCCCTGAGAGCGGTGGTCTCCGGTCTGGAGGAGGGGGAGCTCCTAGTGTCCCTAGATGTCAAGGATGCTTACCCACATATCCCCATATTGCTGCCTCATCAGGCTTACCTCCGGTTTGCTATACTGGACCACCACTTTCAGTTTCAGGCCTTACCCTTTGGTCTCTCCACAGCTCCAAGGGTATTCACAAAAGTCATGGCGGAGATGATTCTGCAATTGCACAGGATGGGAGTCAACATAGTCCCCTGTTTGGACGATCTCCTGATAAAGACAGTGTCCAGGGAACGTCTGCTACACAGCATCGACTTGACTACTCGCCTGTTTATGGACCATGGGTGGATCCTAAATCTCCAGAAGTCTCACCTGGAACCGTTACAAAGAATTCAGTTCCTGGGAATGATACTGGACACTGTCTCAGAAGGTATTCCTTCCAATGGACAAGTCCTTGACTATCCAGGCTATGGTCCGCTAGGTGCTCAGACCCCGCAAGATCTCAGTTTGCATTCACTTACTGGGCAAGATGGTTGCCTCCTACGAGGCAATTCAGTAAGGCAGATTTCATGCACGTCCGCTCCAGCTGGACAAGTGGTCAGGGTCTCGCCTGCACATGCACCAGAGTTTAGCTCTGTCGCCAAAAGCACGGATCTCCCTGTTATGGTGGCTACAAGTCTCTCACCTTGTGAAGGGTCGGAGTTTCAGTACCCAGTCTTGGACTCTACTGACAACGGATGCCAGCCTCCGAGATTGGGGTACTTTGACCCAGAGGGCCCAGTTCCAGGGGAAGTGGTTGAGTCAGGAATCTGCCCTCCCAATAAATGTCCTGGAACTCAGGGCAATTTACAATGCTCTTCTGCAAGCCTCCTATCTCCTTTGGAATCAAGCCATTCAGGTGCAGTCGGACAACGCCACAGCGGTGGCGTACATAAACCGACAGGGAAGAACAAGAAACAGGGCCGCAATGCGAGAGGTGTCAATGATACTTCTCTGGGCGGAGGCAAACGCAAGGGCCATCTCAGCCATATTCATACCAGGCGTGGACAATTGGGAAGCGGACTTATTCAGCAGGCACGACCTCCATCCAGGGAAATGGGGCCTTCACACTCAGGTGTTTCAATAGCTGGTTCACCAATGGGGCTGTCCGCAGATAGACCTGATGGCTTCTCATCTCAACAAAAAGCTCTGTTGTTACTGTTCCAGAATGAGGGATCCGCAGGCTGCGGCAGTGGATGCTCTGACGGCGCCGTGGACTTACCAGTTAGTATACCTGTTTCCTCTAATCCCTCTCATTCCCTGAGTTTTAAAAAGACTCAAATGGGAAAGCGTTCGGGCAGTTTTCATTGCCCCGGATTGGCCTCAAAGGGCCTGGTATGCAGACCTCCTGACCATGTCTCAGGAGGAACCCTGGCGTCTGCTGCCTTCTTCGACAAGGCCCGTGTGTCTATCCAGACTTACTGTGGCTACGTTTGACGGCTTGTAAGTTGAGAGGGAGATTTTAGCCAGAAAAGGTCTCCCATCCAAGGTTATTTCCACTCTGGTCCGGGCCCGTAAGGTGGTCACGTCAAAACATTACCACCGTATCTGGAAGAAATATGTTTCGTGGTGTGAGGGTAGAAAATATTCGACTAGAACATTTTCTGCTTTTCCTGCAGGCAGGCGTGGATAAGGGCCTAAGTTGGGCTCCATCAAAGTTCAGATTTCTGCTCTCTATCTTTATCTTTTTCCAGAAACAACTAGCGGTATTGCCGGAAGTACAGACATTCCTGAAAGGTGTTCTTCACATTCAGCCACCTTTTGTCACTCCCACGGCTCCGTTGGATTTCAATGTGGTCTTGACCTTTCTCCAGTCGGACTGGTTTGAACCCTTGCAAAGGGTGGACTTGAAATATCTAACTTGGAAGACTGTCATGTTGCTGGCTTTGGCCTCTGCAAGACGTGTGTCAGAATTGGGGGCCTTATCCTGTAATAGCCCATATTTGATATTTCACGTGGATAGGGCGGAACTCGGGACTCGCCCGCAGTTTTTGGCGAAAGTCGTGTAGGCCTTTCACGTAAATCAGCCAATAGTGATTCCAGTGTTGGCTGACGCATCAGTTGCTCCAAAATCCCTGGCCATTGTGAGGGCTTTGAAAATTTACGTCAAGCGGACGGCTCATCACAGGAAATCTGACTCGCTTTTTGTCCTTTATGACGCTACCAAAATTGGTCATCCTGCTTCTAAGCAGTCAATTGCTCGTTGGCTCAGGTTAACCATTCAACAAGCCTATTCTTCGGCAGCATTGCTGCTGCCGAGTTCTATCCAGGCCAACTCCACAAGGTTGGTGGGTTCTTCCTGGGCGGCTGCCCGGGGCGTCTCGGCCTTACAGTTGTGCTGCGCAGCTACTTGGTCTGGTTCGTAAAGTTCTATAGGTTCGACACCTTGGCCAGAGATGACCTTTCAGTTCGGTCAGGCGGTTTTACAGAGGTCTCAGTACTCTCCCACCCATTTTGGGATCTTTGGGACTTCCCCATGGTACTAATGTCATCCCAGTATCCACTAGGACGTTAGAGAAAATAGGAATTTAATACCTTTTCTCGTAGTTTGTAGTGATACTGGGATGACATTGGTACCATGGGGTATAGATCCGGTCCATTGGAGACTGGCACTTTAAGAAATCATTAGTGTGTGCTGGCTCCTCCCCTCTATGCCCCTTCACCAGATTCAGTCTAGGAAAACTGTGCAGTTTTTTGGGGCAAAAATTATGCTATGAACATCAATTTTACTCCATGTTAAATTGCACCTGCATTTTGTCTCTTTTTTTTTTTTTTTTTTTTTTTTTTTAACTATTGGGAATATAACCTTAAAATATTGTTACCACTATTATTATTTCGCATTTTCAACCATTCATGATCAGCATATTTTTTTTAATTATCACTTTTATTTCTCAGGCTGGACATGCTTGGATGACTGTAGGTACCAGTGCATGTGGGACACAGTGTCTCTGTATCTTAAGGAAGGATATGCTGTCCCACAGTTTCATGGCAAGGTAAGTCCAGATTCCATATGATCAGTGTTCTTATTTATATAGACTTCCATATATGTTTGGGAATAATATATGCTTAGGGTAGTACATTTTTATGTGCACTGATAATGTGAACTTTCTACATACAGAACAAAAAAACAAAAAAAAACTTTATTCAGAAAGTTGCAGTGAACCCTGTTTTAAATGTCCTCTTTATGCAAAATACAATGTGGCTTATGAATAATAGCTACCGGTATTAGCCTCAAATATATATGTACAACTTTTAGATATCTGAAGTACATTTATGATATTGTGAGACCATATTCTCTATGTATAGCAGACTTGTCACTTGGTAGAACCTGTAGTCAGCTTTTTTTAGCCAGGTCTTGCAGAATGCCCTGCACAATATAAAGAGTATAGCTGCATTCTTGATTTGACAATTGTACCTATGAAAATGTACGAGCGTTTGTGGGTTTGCAGCAAAGTCTTCATCAGGAAATTCCTGCAATGGAAAGAGTAAAGGCCCATACACACTAGAAGACTTAAAGATGTGAAAGATAAGCAATTTCCCCTGAACTGCCTGACAAGCGAGATTGAGTGTACACACCGAGCTTTGTTACAAATGATCTGAACGATACGCTCTGCTGAGATTGAGGGGATTGAGCTGTATGCATGGAAGACTGACAACCTGCTTCCAACGACCACGGGTGCGTGCATCTGTACACACTAGACCGATCGTTATATCTAAGCCTTAAGTCGCTTCAGACTTTACTATATCCTCCCACCCTTAAGGACATCAGCCTTAATTGAAATCAACTTTTCTGTTTTTTTCTCCTAAAATACTGCTCCGTTAATCTTCCATGTCTTAAGTTAATCATGAGCATGAGGGGAGACATCAGGACTATATCTACTATATAATTCAATTGTCTTTTATTGTATTGCTGTAAGTGCACCTAGAAAGGCACTCTGCTGTATAATGTTTGCTGAAGGTGACTCCCATCTCCAGTGATATGTAAAGAAAAGAAGCCCTGTATGTGGACTAAATTGCTATAGGGCATCCCCACCCTTAAGGCCCATATAGATGGGCCGATGCGGGAGAGATGTGTGCTGAGCGAGCCGCTCAGCACACATCTCTCTCGCCGCTCAGCACAGCGCGATCTGTGCTGAGCGTGCGGGGGGAGACGGGGGGGGGCGCTCACTTCACCCAGCGGGTAAAGTGAGCGACCCGCTAGATTGGCCTGCACGTCAGGCCAATCTAGCACCAGCGATAGCCCCGCGCATCGCTATCGCTGTTAGGGCTACACACAGAGCGATCTTGCTGAAAATCTAAGCAATCTAGTCAGATTGCTTAGATTGTCACTCCGTGTGTACCCCCCTTTACCCCCAATGAGCCCTGAGCCCTGAATTCCTTAAATGTGCTTCCTGTATATCCTGTACCTCAGTTATATATTTCTCTTCCCCATAGAAGATCTCATCGTGCCTAGTGTTTCCTAATTTAGTATATCAATGTTTCTGTCTTGCACTCAGCATGGTGCTCCCGATCTGCCCAGCTCATCCTGTCAGATGATGCAACATTTTGCTCAATTGTAGCCTAGATATCCATGCTGTTCCCCTTAAGAATGCAATAAAACATTACCTTTATTGTCAAGCTTCATTACACTTCTATTTATAAACTAGTTTAAAGCCCGTCAAAATGATGGACACCAGTACCGGATTATAGGGATGCACATGCGCATTGCTTCTATTCATGCTGCGGCAGCAAGGCAGTGGCAGAATGTTTTAGCAGGGTGCCACTAAAAGGAAAGGGGGCTTTTTTTCCTTTAAAAATCTGGCAGAGGGTGGCGCTTAAACAGCTTAGCGTGAACACTATATATCTTTTCTCTGACGTCCTAGTGGATGCTGGGGACTCCGTAAGGACCATGGGGAATAGCGGCTCCGCAGGAGACTGGGCACAAAAGTAAAGCTTTAGAACTACCTGGTGTGCACTGGCTCCTCCCCCTATGACCCTCCTCCAAGCCTCAGTTAGATTTTTGTGCCCGAACGAGAAGGGTGCACACTAGGTGGCTCTCCTGAGCTGCTTAGTGAAAAGTTTAGTTTTAGGTTTTTCTCTATCGTCCTAGTGGATGCTGGGGTTCCTGAAAGGACCATGGGGAATAGCGGCTCCGCAGGAGACAGGGCACAAAAAGTAAAGCTTTTTCCGATCAGGTGGTGTGCACTGGCTCCTCCCCCTATGACCCTCCTCCAGACTCCAGTTAGATTTTTGTGCCCGGCCGAGAAGGGTGCAATCTAGGTGGCTCTCCTAAAGAGCTGCTTAGAAAAAGTTTAGCTAGGTTTTTTATTTTACAGTGATTCCTGCTGGCAACAGGATCACTGCAGCGAGGGACTGAGGGGAGAAGGAGTCAACTCACCTGCGTGCAGGATGGATTGGCTTCTTGGCTACTGGACATCAAGCTCCAGAGGGACGATCACAGGTACAGCCTGGATGGTCACCGGAGCCACGCCGCCGGCCCCCTTGCAGATGCTGAAGTCAGAAGAGGTCCAGAATCGGCGGCTGAAGACTCCTGCAGTCTTCAAAAGGTAGCGCACAGCACTGCAGCTGTGCGCCATTTTCCTCTCAGCACACTTCACACGACAGTCACTGAGGGTGCAGGGCGCTGGGAGGGGGGCGCCCTGGGAGGCAAATGATTACCTATAAAGGCTAAAAATACCTCACATATAGCCCTAGAGGCTATATGGAGATATTTAACCCCTGCCTAATTTTTCTAAATAGCGGGAGACGAGCCCGCCAGAAAAGGGGCGGGGCCTATCTCCTCAGCACACGGCGCCATTTCCTCTCACAGCTCCGCTGGTCAGGACGGCTCCCAAGTCTCTCCCCTGCACTGCACTACAGAAACAGGGTAAAACAGAGAGGGGGGGGCACATTTATGGCGATAGTTTGATATAACAAAGCAGCTATAAGGGAGCACTTATTATAAGGCTATCCCTGATATATATATAGCGCTTTTGGTGTGTGCTGGCAAACTGTCCCTCTGTCTCCCCAAAGGGCTAGTGGGTCCTGTCTTCGTTAGGAGCATTCCCTGTGTGTCTGCTGTGTGTCGGTACGTGTGTGTCGACATGTATGAGGACGATATTGGTGTGGAGGCGGAGCAATTGCCAAATATGAGGATGTCACCCCCTAGGGAGTCGACACCAGAATGGATGCCTTTATTTATGGAACTACGGGATAGTGTCAACACGCTAAAGCAGTCGTTTGACGACATGAGGCGGCCGGACAATCAATTAGTGCCTGTCCAGGCGACTCAAACACCGTCAGGGGCTGTGAAACGCCCTTTGCCTCAGTCGGTCGACACAGACCCAGACACAGGCGATGACTCCAGTGGTGACGGTGACGAATCAACCGTATTTTCCAGTAGGGCCACACGTTATATGATTTTGGCAATGAAGGAGGCGTTACATTTAGCTGATACTACAGGTACCACTAAACAGGGTATTATGTGGGGTATGAAAAAACTACCTATAGTTTTTCCTGAATCAGAAGAATTAAATGACGTGTGTAATGAAGCGTGGGTTGCCCCTGATAAAAAGCTGATAATTTCAAAGAAATTATTGGCATTATACCCTTTCCCGCCAGAGGTTAGGGAGCGCTGGGAAACACCTCCTAGGGTGGACAAGGCGCTAACACGCTTATCTAAACAAGTGGCGTTACCCTCTCCTGAGACGGCCGCACTTAAAGATCCATCAGATAGGAGGATGGAAAATATCCAAAAAAGTATATACACACATGCAGGTGTTATACTACGACCAGCTGTAGCGACTGCCTGGATGGGCAGTGCTGGGGTAGTTTGGTCAGAGTCCCTGATTGAAAATATTGATACCCTGGACAGGGACAATATTTTACTGTCGTTAGAACAAATAAAGGATGCATTTCTTTATATGCGTGATGCACAGAGGGATATCTGCACACTGGCATCACGGGTAAGTGCTATGTCCATTTCGGCCAGAAGAGCTTTATGGACGCGACAGTGGACAGGCGATGCGGATTCAAAACGGCATATGGAAGTTTTGCCGTATAAAGGGGAGGAGTTATTTGGAGTCGGTCTATCAGATTTGGTGGCCACGGCTACAGCCGGGAAATCCACCTTTCTACCTCAAGTCACTCCCCAGCAGAAAAAGGCACCGACTTTTCAACCGCAGCCCTTTCGTTCCTTTAAAAATAAGAGAGCAAAGGGCTATTCATATCTGCCACGAGGCAAAGGTCGAGGGAAGAGACAGCAACACGCAGCTCCTTCCCAGGAACAGAAGCCCTCCCCGGCTTCTACAAAAGCCTCAGCATGACGCTGGGGCTTCTCAAGCGGACTCGGGGACGGTGGGCGGTCGTCTCAAAAATTACAGCGCGCAGTGGGCTCACTCGCAGGTAGATCCCTGGATCCTGCAGATAATATCTCAAGGGTACAGGTTGGAATTAGAGACGGATCCACCTCGCCGTTTCCTGAAGTCTGCTTTACCAACGTCCCCCTCCGAAAGGGAGACGGTTTTGGAAGCCATTCACAAGCTGTACTCTCAGCAGGTGATAGTCAAGGTACCTCTTCTACAACAAGGGAAGGGGTATTATTCCACTCTTTTTGTGGTACCGAAGCCGGATGGCTCGGTAAGGCCTATTCTAAATCTGAAGTCCTTGAACCTGTACATAAAGAAGTTCAAGTTCAAAATGGAGTCACTCAGAGCAGTGATAGCGAACCTGGAAGAGGGGGACTTTATGGTATCCTTGGACATCAAGGATGCGTATCTCCACGTTCCAATTTACCCCTCACACCAGGGGTACCTCAGGTTCGTTGTACAAAACTGTCACTATCTGTTTCAGACGCTGCCGTTCGGATTGTCCACGGCACCTCGGATCTTTACAAAGGTAATGGC
Organism: Pseudophryne corroboree; assembly: GCF_028390025.1. NCBI lineage: Eukaryota > Metazoa > Chordata > Amphibia > Anura > Myobatrachidae > Pseudophryne > Pseudophryne corroboree. Next base: position 349,879,367 of record NC_086446.1, on the reverse strand, counting down.
CGAGATGATGATTCTTCTTCGAAGAAAAGGCGTATTAATTATCCCATACTTGGACGATCTCCTAATAAGGGCGAGGTCCAGAGAACAGCTAGAGATGGGATTAGCACTGTCTCAAGAAGTGCTAAAACAGCACGGGTGGATTCTGAATATTCCAAAATCCCAGTTAATGCCGACAACTCGTCTGCTGTTCCTAGGGATGATTCTGGACACGGTTCAGAAAAAGGTTTTTCTCCCGGAGGAAAAAGCCAAGGAGTTATCCGAGCTTGTCAGGAACCTCCTAAAACCAGGAAAGGTGTCTGTACATCAATGCACAAGAGTCCTGGGAAAAATGGTGGCTTCTTACGAAGCAATTCCATTCGGCAGATTCCACGCAAGAATTTTCCAAAGGGATCTGTTGGACAAATGGTCAGGGTCGCATCTTCAGATGCACCTACGGATAACCCTGTCTCCAAGGACAAGGGTGTCTCTTCTGTGGTGGTTGCAGAGTCCTCATCTATTGGAGGGCCGCAGATTCGGCATACAGGATTGGATCCTGGTGACCACGGACGCCAGCCTGAGAGGCTGGGGAGCAGTCACACAAGGAAGAAACTTCCAGGGAGTTTGGACAAGCCTGGAAACGTCTCTTCACATAAACATTCTGGAACTAAGAGCAATATACAATGCTCTAAGCCAGGCAGAACCTCTGCTTCAGGGAAAACCGGTGTTGATCCAGTCGGACAACATCACGGCAGTCGCCCATGTGAACAGACAGGGCGGCACAAGAAGCAGGAGTGCAATGGCAGAAGCTGCAAGGATTCTTCGCTGGGCAGAGAATCATGTGATAGCACTGTCAGCAGTGTTCATCCCGGGAGTGGACAACTGGGAAGCAGACTTCCTCAGCAGACACGATCTTCACCCGGGAGAGTGGGGACTTCATCCAGAAGTCTTCCACATGCTGGTAACCCGTTGGGAAAGACCAATGGTGGACATGATGGCGTCTCGCCTCAACAAAAAACTGGAGATCCGCAGGCAATAGCTGTGGACGCGCTGGTAACGCCTTGGGTGTACCAGTCGGTGTATGTGTTTCCTCCTCTGCCTCTCATACCAAAAGTATTGAGAATTATACGGCAAAGAGGCGTAAGAACGATACTAGTGGTTCCGGATTGGCCAAGAAGGACTTGGTACCCGGAACTTCAAGAGATGATCACGGAAGATCCGTGGCCTCTACCTCTAAGGAGGGACTTGCTTCAGCAGGGTCCCTGTCTGTTTCAAGACTTACCGCGGCTGCGTTTGACGGCATGGCGGTTGAACGCCGGATCCTAATGGAAAAAGGCATGCCGGAAGAAGTCATTCCTACTTTGATTAAAGCAAGGAAAGAAGTAACCGTGCAACATTATCACCGAATTTGGCGAAAATATGTTGCGTGGTGCGAAGATCGGAGTGCTCCGACGGAGGAATTTCAACTGGGTCGATTCCTACATTTCCTGCAATCAGGATTGTCTATGGGTCTCAAATTGGGATCTATTAAGGTTCAAATTTCGGCCCTGTCGATTTTCTTTCAAAAAGAATTGGCTTCAGTCCCTGAAGTCCAGACCTTTGTTAAGGGAGTGCTGCATATACAGCCCCCTGTGGTGCCTCCAGTGGCACCGTGGGATCTCAATGTAGTTTTGGATTTTCTAAAATCTCATTGGTTTGAACCACTAAATAAGGTGGATTTGAAATATCTCACTTGGAAAGTGACCATGCTTCTAGCCCTGGCTTCTGCCAGGAGAGTGTCAGAATTGGCAGCTTTATCTTACAAAAGCCCATATCTGATTTTCCATTCGGACAGGGCAGAACTGCGGACTCGTCCGCATTTTCTCCCTAAGGTGGTGTCAGCATTTCATCTGAACCAGCCTATTGTAGTGCCTGCGGCTACAAGTGACTTGGAGGACTCCAAGTTACTGGACGTTGTCAGAGCATTAAAAATATATATTGCAAGAACAGCTGGAGTCAGAAAATCTGACTCGTTGTTTATATTGTATGCACCCAACAAGATGGGTGCTCCTGCGTCTAAGCAGACGATTGCTCGTTGGATCTGTAGCACAATCCAACTGGCACATTCTGTGGCAGGCCTGCCACAGCCTAAATCTGTAAAGGCCCACTCCACAAGGAAGGTGGGCTCATCTTGGGCGGCTGCCCGAGGGGTCTCGGCATTACAACTTTGCCGAGCAGCTACGTGGTCAGGGGAGAACACGTTTGTAAAATTTTACAAATTTGATACTCTGGCTAAGGAGGACCTGGAGTTCTCTCATTCGGTGCTGCAGAGTCATCCGCACTCTCCCGCCCGTTTGGGAGCTTTGGTATAATCCCCATGGTCCTTTCAGGAACCCCAGCATCCACTAGGACGATAGAGAAAATAAGATTTTACTTACCGATAAATCTATTTCTCGGAGTCCGTAGTGGATGCTGGGCGCCCATCCCGAGTGCGGATTATCTGCATAAATTGTACATAGTTATTGTTAACTAATTCGGGTTATTGTTGTAGGAAGCCATCTTTCAGAGGCTCCGCTGTTATCATACTGTTAACTGGGTTTAGATCACAAGTTGTACGGTGTGATTGGTGTGGCTGGTATGAGTCTTACCCGGGATTCAAAATCCTCCCTTATTGTGTACGCTCGTCCGGGCACAGTACCTAACTGGAGTCTGGAGGAGGGTCATAGGGGGAGGAGCCAGTGCACACCACCTGATCGGAAAAAGCTTTACTTTTTGTGCCCTGTCTCCTGCGGAGCCGCTATTCCCCATGGTCCTTTCAGGAACCCCAGCATCCACTACGGACTCCGAGAAATAGATTTATCGGTAAGTAAAATCTTATTTTTATGTTCAGTGAGACCTGCTGGCAACAGGCTCACTGCATCGAGGGACTAAGGGGAGAAGAAGCGAACTCACCTGCGTGCAGAGTGGATTGGGCTTCTTAGGCTACTGGACATTAGCTCCAGAGGGACCGATCACAGGCCCAGCCATGGATAGGTCCCAGAGCCGCGCCGCCGGCCCCCTTACAGAGCCAGAAGACAGAAGAGGTCCGGAAAATCGGCGGCAGAAGACGTCCTGTCTTCAACAAGGTAGCGCACAGCACTGCAGCTGTGCGCCATTGCTCTCAGCACACTTCACACTCCGATCACTGAGGGTGCAGGGCGCTGGGGGGGGGGCGCCCTGAGACGCAATAAAAACACCTTGGATGGCAAAAAATGCATCACATATAGCTCCTGGGCTATATGGATGAATTTAACCCCTGCCAGAATACACAGAAAAACGGGAGATAAGGCCGCCGAGAAGGGGGCGGAGCCTATCTCCTCAGCACACTGGCGCCATTTTCCCTCACAGCTCCGTTGGAGGGAAGCTCCCTGGCTCTCCCCTGCAGTCACTACACTACAGAAAGGGTTAAAAAAGAGAGGGGGGCACTAATTACGCGCAGTATTAAAAATACAGCAGCTATAAGGGGAAAAACACTTATATAAGGTTATCCCTGTATATATATAGCGCTCTGGTGTGTGCTGGCAAACTCTCCCTCTGTCTCCCCAAAGGGCTAGTGGGGTCCTGTCCTCTATCAGAGCATTCCCTGTGTGTGTGCTGTGTGTCGGTACGTTTGTGTCGACATGTATGAGGAGAAAAATGATGTGGAGAC